>NC_072410.2:68090000-68715000 GCF_028858775.2 Pan troglodytes | reverse complement strand
ATATAAATATCAACAGATGTGCTGTATGACACTCTGAGGTCAGAGGCACATGGACATAAAGCAGTTGTGTCCATGTATCCAAAGAACAGACAAATGTGATTATTTATGGCTAAATATAAAAAGACAAGAACATACTGTGGCTAAACATGAAATATTTTGACTTCTTTCTTGTCCCAAATGCACAAATAATTTTTCCTGAGCTCCTATTCCATGTCAAGCATGCACAACAGCACCAACCTAAATGCAAGTATCTTCTAGCAGAATGCTTTCCCTTTCAAAATTTTAATGGTGATTTGATTTTTCCCTAAGAATTTGTATTTTAGTCAATCACTTAACAATTATAATAAAATTAAATTTATATTCCAACTCTATCATTACCAATAGGTAGCGGCCCAAAGGTGGGGAGAAACGATTTCTCTTCCTCAATTAGTTTCTAATGGCCAAACAACACAGGAAGACACCACAAGCAAAAGCAAACAGAGCATCTGCATCCAGCTACTCCCCAGCTTTGCTCTAATGTAAGTGTGTGCATCAGAATCACCAGGATATCCCCCACAAGCCCTACTCAAGCTCCACCGGTTATTCTACCACAGGTGAAATAGTACTGAAGACACACCTGGAACATCTAGCTTTATTTACTCTAAGAAAATATATACTGTGATCTAAAAAGTGGGCAGCACTGTAGAGGAGCAACCAAATACGGTACACAAAATCCATTGGAAGGTACAAATGTATGATGCTCTCGATAATATACTTAGTACTTTCCAAATTACTTTGACACTGATAGTTCATACCCTGCACAAGAAAACACATTTATGATACCTTAATATGGTCTAATTACCTTTTGAAAAGGTAATTGGACCCAGCCCTGTAAATTATTTATATATGTTTTTACTAATGATCAAAGAAAATTTTATGTGCCACTTGGAATTGGCATAGAAAAAACGTTTCTCCTTTACGACATAAAATTGTTGTTGGCGCTATAGTATTTATGTCCAAAATGTTTTTTTTTTTTTCCAGACGGAGTCAAGCTCTGTCACCCAGGCTGGAGTGCAGTAGTGCAATCTTGGCTCACTGCAACCTCAGCCTCCTGGGTTCAAGAGATTCTCCTGCCTCAGCCACCCGAGCAGCTGGGATTACAGGCGCCTACCACCCCATGCCTGGTTTATTTTTTGTAATTTTTTTCCCCAAAATGTTAATTACCTTTGGTACATATGGGTCCCAATCTATGTACCCTATATTATCTGTAGCCAATCGAGCAAAGAGATTTACTAGTTGCTGAAAGTAAACAAAAAGGACAAAGTTAATACATTTGTTGTTATTGTTTAAGTGTCATAGTCACACCCCTCCTCCATTTGTTCTTTTCGGCAAACATTAGTGCAATCTACTTAAATAGATAGTTTATGACTTTGTTTTTTTTTAAACCTCCAAATTTAAATTGATTCATGTCATGCATTTAAAATCAGTTGCAGTTAAAATGCTTCTAAAAAGAAAAATGACAAAGCACCATCCACAATGAATATAGAAAAGGAAATTTTAATCCAACAAATATGCTGAAAATATCCACTATATGTCCAGCACCATGATAGTACAGGTACCAAAGAAAACAACGGGATCTTACATTTCATGCATTTTACAATACATGCTTATACTCCTAAATATTGATAAAACCAAAATAAATGCATACTTTTGTTAGAATACAACAAATAAAATAATATAAAATTGAAAAGAAACTGATCATAACATGGCTAACAGCCAATCCTAAGGAACTTCAAGTTACTTACCAAATGATCTATTAATATTTATCTCCAAGTTAAAAAAGTATGGGGGGGAAAAAAGAAAAAAAAAACTATAGGGGGGAAAAAAGGGAAAAAGGGATACTTACCCCCTCCCACTGTGGGAGATTTTGCACTGAAACCCAAAGGCCAATTAATTCATCAAACCAAAGTCTAAAGAAGAAAAATGTCGTTACGAATAGCAAGTGATTTTAAAGTGGTTCAATGCCAGCTATGCTTTGTCTTTTTTATAATCTATTATTCTTACTGATAACTACGTTAACTAGAAAAAACAATACTGAAGTTATAAACTTAATAAAACAAAGGAGTATTTCTTGTCTGAATATTCCTTTCCTAATTTATTTAAGAAATATGATCTCACAAATTAAACTTCTGCTTCATTACTAAATACTGTCCATTCTTTTTTAACAGTTGTTTTCAATTTTCTACCTCCTTTTCCCTGCCCTTCTCCTTTTATCTGTTTTCCTGTTATTACCCCTTCTGACAATTTTTTCTTTCTCTTAAATTCTTAAATTAAAGCCCTCATCTTATTTGGGTGTCATCTCTTTACTTTCAATCTTATAACCGTTTTAGCCTTAACACACTTCAAGTATAATAAACTTGAAGTACAATAATGGCTGAACTTGCAAAATGATTTTTCTAGTTGTTATTGCTTTACTAGTTTCTTTATCTGTATTTCCTACCGTATTTTTAGAATTTGTCAAGATATGAATATACTTACTTAAAACCTTTATGATGAAGTTCTGGAGGAAGGGAGGTAGGAAGAAATATTTCAAAATAAGTGATGGCCTTTTGCATGGTTACATCAAAAGGGCACATTAAAGGTCGCCATTCTTCTAGCATCTCAGCGGTGGCATCTGCTGGAAAATATCTAATAAAAAAAGAAGGTTTTCATGTATCTGATTATTGGCTAAAAGCTCTACAACAGCAATATATATAACTGACCAAAAGGCTGGGGGAGGAGGAGAATATATGTCATAGCATGTAACACAGTCTACAAATGTCCAAACTAACACACACTTTCACAATACTAAAATAAATTCCCCAGTTGGGTGCAGTAGTTCATGCCTGTAATTCCAGAACTTTGGGAAGCTGAGGTCGATGGATCACTTGAGCCCAGGAGTTCAAGATTGGCTTGGGCAAAATGGCAAAACACAGTCTTTAAAAAAATTTGCCAGACATGATGGCGGCGCACATCTGTAGTCCCAGCTACTCAGAAAGCTGGGGTTGGGGGATCATTAGAGCCCAGGAGATGGAGGTTGCAGTGAGCCAAGACTGCGCCATTGCACTCCAGCCTGGGCAACAGAGTGAGACTCCGTCTCAAAAAAAAAAAAAATTCCCCATCATACTTGGGATAAAGTAAATTCTCCTCTTGTCTAAGGGAATTTTTCTAAACACTATAAAGTTGATAAAACTCAGATAAAATACAAGTCACTCAGTTACCTACAAAATTAAACAGAGTTTTTGTCTTACTTCCTTTGTGCTATGTAACAATTAAAAAAAAATCTTGTCAAAAAGAATCCAGTCTAAATAGGAAAAGGATTACCAGTAGACGAGAAAGAGAACATCAGTACAGCAATCTCTAGGCATGTTGAATAAACCATTTACCTTCCTTGGAACACAGAGTCCTCCCCTATACGAGAAGACTAGATGATCTGGTCTACAGGCTGTGATATTCCATAACTGTATGATATGGACAGGAGTGTCCCTGGACAAAATTAAAATCCAAAGTGTGCGTATACACACAAAATGAAGGTAAATAAAGAGGATACATGTATAACTGCTAAATACACCTTAACGGGCTTTTTTTTTTTTTTTTTTTTAAAGACAGAGTCTCACTATGTTTCCTAGGCTGGACCCAAACTCTTAAACTGAAGTGATCCTCCCACCTCAGCCTCCCAAGTAGCTGCTACTACAGGAGAGCACCACCACACTCAGCCTTAAGAGGTTTAAAATACAAACAGCATATGAAAAATTCTGATTCTTTCCAAATAAGTTGGGAAACTCTTTCAAAGAGACTTATAGGCTTGGCCCACACATCATATTATTAATCCTATTATATCTTCATATACTTGTGTTAATTAAAATCATACTGCAATCTTCTATGTGAAAAATAAAATTATATTTCTAAGAATACTTCTGTTGAGTTCACAAAGCGTTTATGTGTCAGGTCTTTGTGTAACAGGTTGGAATTTTAAAAAAACAAAAACAAACTATGCTCCACCTTCAAAGATCTCACATATCAAGGATCAATTCTCCTTCTTAAGTTTTCTGATTCAATTGTTAACCCTGTAATCCAAAATAAAAACTTGGGAGTTCTATGAATTACCTATGAGCCAGTAAGTATTGAAGTAATAATCAAGTTTCCAGTGAGGAAACACAGGCCAAGAGGGTAACTGCCTCGCATAAAATGACACTGTTCATTGGTGGCTTATGACTCAGGGTGAACCTTAAGTTGCTTGAGAGACAGATATCTCATATTCCGAAAATACATTTGCCCAACATTGAGTAATACAGAAGGTCAGCAATAAATATCCGATTTATTAAATATGTATTTAAGATGAGTATTACAAGCATATAATACGTGGCTTTTCACCAAAAAGGAGTCACTGACTCCATATCATCTAAACAGTCTTAGAATAACTTGATAACAACACAAAAAAGTTCAAGTACATAAAATTGAGCTTTAATTAATTAAAATTAAAGATAACCAAAAAAATTAAAATTAAATTTTATCCACACTCATCTTTGATCATATGAATATAGGATAATTGGCTGGGAGTGGTGGCTCACACCTATAATCCCAATGCTTTGGGAGGCCAAGGTGGGAGGACTGCTTGAGGCCAGGGGTTCAAGACCAGCCCGGGCAATACAGCAAGGCCCCACTCTCTACAAAAAATATTGAAATAAAAAGAAAAGAATATGGGATATTTAAATATTCTACAGAACATAGTTGAAAAAAGTTATGAACCACCTTCTTGGCATTACTCCTATTTTTTATCTGAATAACAAATAACAATACTCTAGGAAATGTTTCCAAATAAAGATGATTTTATGTAAAGTATGGTATTCTTACTTTACAATGGATGACTTTAAAATTTCTAAATTTCTAAATGAAATCTGAGAAGTTCAGTTAACGAACTGGAAACAGTATGTTGTGCTCAGTGACTAACATCACAATGTCAGGAACTATTTATACTTTTCATTTCCTCTTCAAACCATACTAAAGATGTGGAAAAGCCCACAGAAACAACAAGAGGCTTTATAAATTGAGAAGCTACTTACGGTCGGCAGCTTTTCACGAGTGTTTTGAGAATATTTTCTACAGAACTGGGGGGGGAAAGCCATTTGATAATTAGATTGGTGTATTTTAAGAACATATCTAATTCAATTAATAAATATCTCTAAGATAACCTCACACATTCAGGTATTATTTGTTTACATGTAATAATTGAGCCTTCCCTTTCATACAAACGGAACTGCAAGGATTAACTACCTAAACTCCTTAATCTACTCTTTCCTTTGCCCTCATTTCACTGTCTCTGGTATGAACTAAAGGGAAAAAAAGGTTACACTGGGAAAAGAACAAATTGTTTTCAGTCTTTACAAGGTAGGCAGCAATGACCACACACCATATTTATCAACACAGTGGCTTAAAACTTCAAATAATTTTTACTAAAATACTTTTACATCAAAACACAAGCAGCAGACAGACCAAAATCTGGGTGTTTCCATCAGAAATTAGCTTTCACAACCAATTGATGAGAGTTCGATAACCCTCCAAGGCACTTTACGGCCAGCAACAATTATCAAAAAGAACAATAGCATCTCTTTGAGCAGATACTTATAAAGTTAGTCGAGTAACATTAAAAATTATAACTTACTTTACAACATGTAGTTGCCTCAAGTGAATACAGGAGACCAACATAAAAATGTGTGTATGAATTTATAATCAACATTTCTTTTTTAATAAAAAGGCCAATGTGTACTGGTTTAAACACATGACCAAAATGGAATATTTAAATATTTACTAGATCATAGTCAAGCGGTCAAATGCAAACAAACAATATAAACAATGGAGCACTAGATAATTTTGAGCTGGAATTTTAAAATACGTGTGTGACTACTTACAGTATGATATGTACGAGTAAAAATAAAATTCCCCAAATCTCAAAAAAATTTATATATATAATACATATTTAAATATATATATATAATACATATTTAAATATATATATATAATACATATTTAAATATATATATATATATGAAAGGAGTAACTTTCAGGCAATGTCTCCACCTGACACTTTCTTATTAAGCTTTTTGAAATTCTTAAGTCCAGAAGTCTATCCAACTTCTCTGAAAGTTTAGGAACTAATCTGCAAAGAAATTCCAAGGAATAACAGAGAGCAAACTCATCACAAATAATCAACATATTATATAACCAAGAGAGGAAAACTATAATCTCATTACTTGGAGCAGTAGAAATCCTCTTTAATTTCAAAACTACTCAGAGAAAAATTAACTGAAGAGGCAACTAGATTACAACACATGAGATGACTTCTAAAATAAAAAAGAAACTACATGGCCAAAAGGCCATCAATAAGCACTGTCTCTGATCATGAGAGGGAGGTTCTTCTTTTTCTTATGAAAAGGCTAAGCAATTCAAAAACACAGTTTAGAGAAAATCTAAGTTTGCCCAGTAAAAAAAAACAGGGCAAACTTCTATCCAACTACGTTTAAAGCTCCCTGAAGACCACAGCTATGATTTTTATTTCTGGGCATTTCCAAAGTGCTTATAAAAAGGCTATCTGCTCATATATATTTATACTTATCTGTCTATTGATTTGTAATAATAAACATTTTATATCAGAGTAACAAAAAGCACAGATCTTGGGTCTTCTTTTAGTAACAAAGTATAGAATTAACAGCTAAGGTTTAAAGAGTCATCTAGTTTTAAACTAAATTACTCAATTTAAATGCAGATTTTTAAAAGGTAATTCTAAAATTGTAAACTGTTTATCCATGAAAATGAGCATAAGATACATAATTCTATCAGTACTAATGCTTGTGTTCTCATTAACATTACATATATTTTATTGGTTCTGCGCTACACAGAAAACCTGCTGTTTTCACATACGACCTTTGCTACACCAACATACTTTCGCATAATGTCATAAACGATTCTAGAAAGCAAGTCATAAAAGGCTGCAAAGCTACGTTTTCTTCAGTTCCCTTCACGCTTCAGAAGAATAGGAAGTTAATTATAACACTTGATAGAGTCACTTCACTTATTAGAGGATTAGGGTATGTGGGAATGCAATTTAGTTACTCTAAATAAAGTCAATTTCAACCCCTTCTTAAATATAAGGCCTGTACCATTGGATTTATGATGTTTATCCAGAAAAGGGTACAATCTCTCTAACCTGTGATATCTGTATAGTGACCTTTTGTGATTCTTGTAATCTCTCAAGATGAAGGGAACAATGTTTCTGTTTAAAAATAAAATAAAAGGTTAAGGCTAGATGCTACTAGACTACATTTCACTAATTTTTAGAGGGAGTGAATAATCACTAAATACTTTCCAACTGTTGGAAATGTATAATACTAAAGTGATAACAATTCAAAACACTTGTTTTTTTTTTAAAATCAAAAGGGATCTACAGAGTAACTAAGCTTTGGATGGGTTTTCTTATACTCTATTTCCTCTTTAAAAAGATACATCAGGTTGAAAAAGAAAGCCACAGTAGTGCATATAATGGTTTACAGTTTGGGCTTAGAGTAAGACAGATCTTAATTTGAGTATCAGTTCTGCTACTTCCTAGTTATATTATAGCTGTTTTCTCAACAATATGAGCAATAATACCTACCTCTCATAAAGCTGTTACAAAAATTAAATGAGATAAGGTATAGAAAGCAGGCATATGGCCCAGAATTAAGGATAATAAATGTTAATTATTATTTCATACTTAGCCATAATAAATTGTATTCTCAATTTCCTTAAGAATTAAACTTTTGTGCTTATTTTGCTCTTACTGCCTCTGAGTAGCTACTAATTTATGATTTAGGAAATCACATCAAAATAGGAAATTCCTCCCCAACTGCCACCCTATTATTAAGGGTAAAAAGAGAGTTCTTGTCCCAGTTCTTAAGCTCTTGTTCCAGTTTCAACCAATGATTCTGTGTGAATTTTCCTCTCTGGACCTCGATTTCCTTATGATGCCATTAACAAAGTAAATGTCAAATACTAACAGATAAGCCTGAGGAAAACCAATAGTCTTCGCCTCCAGTTACTGAGACAGTGAACCATATAAACTTGCAGATTTATGCCTCCTGCCTCCTTGGCTCTACCAGGACAATATTCACTTCTAAACCAGGGAAAAGTATAGCAAATGATATATTCAAGATGAGAGTAAACTAGGCTGCTCATAGCCAGAAGTACTTGCAGCTTCACTTGACAGTTCTTGAACTAAAATTTAACTTCAGAATAATATTTGCTTTTTCATAAATGAACTGGTTAACTGTAATGATGGACTATTCTGTATATATCTGCCTTCATCCCTTTATAATTTAATGGTAACTGTTTATACAGTATTTGTTTTTCTTAAACCTGTGCCAGGCACTTCATCTAGAAGTCAGTTATACTTGCCTTCTCTACACCCAAACAAATCCACCATAAGTGAGTTAGACATTATCCATCTCATATCTTATCTTCAAAATCTAATATTGATTGCTCAGTTAAACTAGTAAGTAGTCATTTTTCATTGCCACTTCACTCAAAATTAGGGCCAAGATAATTTCACCATAAAGAAAGGTATAAATACACCATGTGCAGTGGCTCATGCCTGTAATCCCAGCATTTTGGGAAGCCGAGGCGGGTGGATCACGTGAGGTCCAGAGTTCAAGACCAGCCTGGCCAACATGATGAAACCCCGTCTCTACTAAAAATACAAAAAATTAGCTGGGTGTGGTGGCGCACACCTGTAATCCCAGCTACTCAGGAGACTGAGGCAGGAGAATCGCTTGAACCCGGGAGGCGGAGGTTGCGGTGAGTCCAGATTGTGCCACTGCACTCCAGCCTGGGCAACAACAGCAAAAAAAACTCCATCTCAAAAAAAAAAAAAAAAAAGGTATAAATAATAAGTATAGCATTTTCCTTGCTGATGCACATTGACTTTTCATTAAAATTACTTTTAAAAAGTATACTTTTATGGCAAGTGTTAGGAAATTATAATAATCCTTACCACTCATGTAAAAAGAGCATACATAATTGTTTTAAATGACAATAAGCCTGATCAACTTGAACTAAGTATTTTTTAAAATTGCTTTTAAAAGATCAGTTTTTAAAGAAAGAACACTGTAGCACAGAAACAACTTTTGTGAGAAACACTATCAAAATCATTAATAAAATCTGGTAAATTTTTTTTTTTTGAGATGGGTGTCTGGCTCTGTCGCCCAGGCTGGAGTGCAGTGGGATGATCTTGGCTCAGTGCAGCCTCTGCCTCCCAGGTTCCAGTGATTCTCCTGCCTCAGCCTCCTGGGTAGCTGGGATTACAGGCATGCGCCATCACACCAGGCTGATTTTTGTGTTTTTAGTAGAGATGGGGGTTTCACCATGTTGGCCAGGCTGGTCTCAAACTCCCGACGTCAGATGATCCATCTACCTCAGCTTCCCAAAGTGCTAGGATTACAGGTGTGGGCTACCATGCCCAGCCGAATTTTGTTAAAATTTTAAATTTCCAAATAAAAGAATATTTTTAAAATAAATAGGATGTTCTCCAAATACTACATTAAAAAATAATTGTAAATATCATATTAATAATCGTGGTTTACAACCATAAAATCTTTTAAATTTCAACAAGTTTTAGGAGAAATTTTTCTCACCATTTGATTATCATATTAAATTTTGTAATTACAGATCATCCATGAGCTGCTGGTAGTAATTTAAACTCCTAAGCATGGCCACATGTGCCAAGAAACCCCAAACAGAGGTCTGGAAAATGTCATTTCCATGTGGTGAGTGTGGGGAGCTGAGGACAAAGGATTTAACTGTATCTTAAAGAGCACCAATTCAAATAGCTCTTTAATAAAACAATAGAGAAACAAATGCCATAAACAAATACCAGAAAAATAAAATATCAAATTGGTTCTCCAGAGGTAGATTAATATGAAAAAAATGAAAATATAATACTATATGATACCCTTAGAACAATACATGTAAAAGAGAATAGATACTTTTAAAAATAAATTTTAAAAAGTAGTAAACAAGTTATGTAGGCCCAAGCTACTCATGATGCAAATATGAAAACCTTTATTACCACCCACAAAAACCAAATTAGTGGTAATACTAAATAAACAAATTTATACACATAGCAACTGAAATATGAATTGTTTGTGCCCATTTGTAAAAGCATACCTATGCATAATTCTCCCATATTTTGTTAGTAGCAACACCATTAGTATGTTGCCTATACTATAACTTGCAATATGCTACTCAAAGTAAGTGTATGGGACATTGTTTTATAAAATAAAACCATGTCTGTAAGATTCAAAAGCTTCATTTATAAAGTAAATAATAATTCTTATATCGCTAACAATTAGTTCACACTCATCTCCTTTCCAATTTTACTTCTTCTATGGAATAAAAAACACTACCAATTCTTTCTCCAGTAGAAAGTAGACTGAGATGAGGATAAAGAGACTAAAAAGGGTCTTTTGTCCTAGAGGCAAAAAGACAGACAGAAAGCTAGAAGGAGGAAGGAAGAGAAGAAAAGAGGGAAACAAGGATAGGAAAGGGGATGAAGAGAGGATGGGAAAGGTAAAGAGGAAGGGAAGAAAGGAAAGTTGATAATCTTTGCTTCAAACAATAGAACTAGCTTTTAAAATCATGTTGAAACACATGCCGCTCTAAGCAGTGATTTCAGTAAGGACTAAAACATAAGGCACATGAGTTTAAAATTTGAAAGACAGTTAACAAATTAAGCAATCTTTCACTTTTGATTATAAAAATAGCATTCTAAAAATAGTATGAACACATGTAGTCAGCTGACAAAACTGTTTCAAAATGTGGCAGAATATATCTAAGAAGAAAAACCGCAAAATTGTCACAGTGTAGGTAATGAGTATAGGTAGGTTATATGATTTATAAATTTTATTTTAGAATAATTACAATTACAAAATGAAATGCTGAGTCTGTTAAGAGTTGAGAGTCAGTGCTGTGTTTCAGTCACAACGTCTCTTCAAAAGATCAAGAACAGCCATGGTAAAACTTTTAAGGACAAGGATGATGTGACACTTTAGGAGGAGACATGGTAAACATAATCAATAAGCACTGACTGACCAATACTAATAGAAAATTTCCAGACAAACAGCTCTTATCACTGAAGAGGAAAGCCATAGATATTTATTAATGACCACAAAGGACTTTAAAAGCAGCATGTGCCTTTGCAAAGGTAGACCCTTAAGGCAGGAAAGTAGGACGCTTGGTTATGAAGCAGCAAGAAGGCATACTGAAGAACAGGGTATCACTGAAGAAACTGCCTTACCTCCTCCTTTCATTTACAAAATACTTTCAGAAGCAGCCAAAATTATCAGCAAGAAAAATCTCAGAAGGATAACTGATCTGAACACAGTTCAAAGGTCCCTGAGATCTATGAAACAGTGAAGCCTGTCTATGGCCATACCACCCTGAATGTGCCCAATCTCATCTGAAATGGTGAAGCCAGTAAGAAATTCCCTGACCTCTTATTTAAAGAAGTCAACCCAGTATAGGTCATGGTCCCTGTGGCAAAAATAACACCCAAAAGGAATATTTACAAACAAAGCTTTTGTATTCAATTTTGAGTTTTCTTAAAAAATACTGGGCCGGGTGTAGTGGCCCATGCCTGTAATCCCAGCACTTTGGGAGGCCAAGGCGGGAGGATCACTTGAGCCCAGGAGTTCAAGACCAGGCTGGGCAACACAGTGAGACCCTGTGTAGAGACCCTGTCTCTACAAATAAAAAATTTTAAAAATTAGCCAGGCATGGTGGCACACGCCTGTGGTCCCACCTTCTCAGGAGGCTGAGGCGGGAAGACTGCTTGAGCCCAGGAGGTCAAGGCTGTGGTGATGCAAGATCTTGCCACTGCACTCCAGCCTAGGCAACAGAGCAACCCTGAAAAAGGAAGGAAGGAAGGAAGGAAGGAAGGAAGGAAGGGAGAGAGGAAGGGAGGGAGGGAGGAAAACCTAACAAATATTGGTAAAAGCATACTTGCACAATGCACTATTCTATTTCGTGATAAAATTTGCTATTTTTATGGTTGAAATGAGTTTCCTTGTTTTAACACATGAAACTTTCAAGAAATAAATGACTTCTAACCACCTTACTTGTGCAAAACTGTCCAAAAACCAATTAGGACCTAAGTTGAAGATCATGTTTTACCTCTTCCACTTACACCATTTCACATTTGCCATCTGCACTCATTTTCAAAAAATTCTATGGTAAGGGACAAAGACTGTTGACCTAAGTAAAGGCTGAGGGTTAATCACAGATTAAATGAATTTAACAAGACATAATGAAATAATGTAGACATGCCTAAGACTGAGAGAGAAAACTGCAGAAGTCTTTAAAGACTTAATTTATAAAAAAGAAAAAGGAAATTAATACAGGCATAGAGAATGGTGCTCTTCAAGAAATGAGTACACAGGCTGGGCGTGGTGGCTCACGCCTGTAATCCCAGCACTTTGGGAGGCTGAGGCAGGGGGATCACGAGGTCAGGAGATAGAGACCATCTTGGCTAACATGGTGAAACACCGTCTCTACTAAAAACACAAAAAAATTAGCCGGCCGTGGTGGTGGGCACCTGTAGTCCCAGCTACTCGGGAGGCTGAGGCAGGAGAATGGCATGAACCCTGGAGGTGGAGCTTGCAGTGAGCTGAGATCGCACCACTGCACTCCAGCCTGGGCGACAGAGCGAGACTCCATCTCAAAACAAAACAAAACAAAACAAACAAAAACACTGAAGAGGCCAGGCGTGGTGGCTCATGCCTATAATCCCAGGACTTTGGGAGGCCAAGGCAGGCAGATCACCTGAGGTCAGGAGTTCGAGACCAGCCTGGCCAACATGGCGAAACCCCATCTCTACTAAAAATACAAACATTAGCTGGGAATGGTGGTGCATGCCTGTAATCCCAGCTGCTCGGGAGGCTGAGGAACACGAATCACTTGAACCCAGGAAGTGGAGGTTGCAGTGAGCTGAGATCACACCACTGCACTCCAGCCTGAGCGACAGAGTGAGACACCATCTCAGAAAAAAAAGAATGATAAGCCAAACGTGCTAAAACTGAGAAAATTTAAAGCTAGACTACAACTGGACAGAAATGATACCTGTCAGTCTAGTATGAAATCACTATTAACCAAAAAAGGGCAGATGATATTTTATTATATAAACTCAGAATAAAATATAAAACCAAAAATTAGCTATCAAAGAGGCAGGATGTAGGTGCAAGAAGTCAATGATCTGCAAGAGAGATGCAGCCTCAGATACAGTTTATAGAGGGCAATGAATTGTTTCAGGAGTCAAATTACACAGAAATAGGCACATTAAAATATCTGCTTGTTTCTTTCAAACAACCCAATATTTTTCAATCATGATCAACCCCCTAAA
This sequence comes from Pan troglodytes, assembly GCF_028858775.2. Classification (NCBI taxonomy): domain Eukaryota; kingdom Metazoa; phylum Chordata; class Mammalia; order Primates; family Hominidae; genus Pan; species Pan troglodytes. The sequence continues at coordinate 68,701,559 of NC_072410.2, read as the reverse complement.
AAACCCCAAGTACTCCCAAATAAGTGCTTTAAATGGAAATACTTACTTAGGAAACCAATTTAATCCTAGGTGCTCTGTCTTGGAATATAATATTCTTTCTACCATGTCATAAAGTGGTCTCCAGGGTAACTCCAAATCAGCTCTTGAAAGAAGTTCCTTTTTCCTAAAAAGTAAAAATAAAATAAATACCTATGTATGCATATGTGCACAGATGTGTGTATACCACAAATACTACACAGGGACAGTTAAACATTGCTGCTCATCACCATGGGTTTTGCTTTCCCCATCCATGGCCACTCACTAGCAGAACATAGTAGTAAGAAGAATAATGCACCCAATTCTTGCTGCTGCTCAAACCTCAAAGAGCAGCAGATAAAAGAGGGCATTTAAATTTGTGTCACCATTATTGTGGATGAATTTCATGTTTTCCCACACTATGGAATATTTCATGTTTCCAGCATTGAGTTGGATGCTTCAGGGTAAGCAAAAGAATCTATGACCTTTGTCTTGTCTTCTCAAGGGACTTAACAACCTATAAAAGGGGAAGTTCAATGGGTGCTAGAGAAGAGACCACGTCATGGAAGAGATGGAATTTTAACTAAAAGGTTAATTGACACATTCGATGAAAATTAAGATAATGTTTTTTGCAATCATTTTCCAAATTGGCAATTTGAGACTTGGTCTTCTTACCAAAAACACTTAGTCCTCATTCCCTAAAACCCTGAAGAAACAAACAAACCTTAACAGAAACCTCTGGAAAAAGACTTACTTTAACAAGTTGATCAAAAGGCGGGCAAATCCCTGCATCATGCTGATTTCCAGTTTTGGAATTGATACCAGCTCATACAATAACTTAATAAAAAGAACATGATCTTCTTTGCTAAATTTTCTCCCATAAAGTCGAATATATCTGCAAGAGAAAAATAGATATACCCTTTAAAAATAGGTATGATGACACACCCATGTTCAATGCAGCATTATCCATAGAAGCCAAGATGTAGATGCAACCTGAATGGCCACAGAAGGATGAATGGATAAGGAAAATGTGGCATATACAACACAATGGATTATTGTCTTTTTTTTAACATTTCATGGAAAACTTTTTATTGGTTTTCAGGATAGAAACAGGAATTTATTTGCCAGGAAGAATGATCCCATCATACTTCAGCTAGAACCAGTGATGAGGATGATTCAGTCTTAAAAAAGAAGGAAATCCAGTCATAAGCTACAGCATGTATGAATGTTAAGTGAAATACGCCAGTCACAAAAGACAAATACTGTGTAGGTATCCAAAGTAATCAAACTCTTAGAAACAGAAAGTAGAATACTTGCTGCCAGGGGTTGCAAGGACCAGGGAATGGAGAGCTGTTATTCAATGGGTATAGTTTCAGTCAAGTAAAATAAAAAAAGTTGTACAACAATGTATATATGGTTAACAATACTGTATTGTACAGTTAAAAATTAAGATAAACTTGATACTTATTTTTAATGACAATTTTTAAAAATAGGTGTGGTAACAATTTCAAATGTCTTTGATGGTTAACTATTTTATATCTATTCTCACTATTATGCAGTAAAAAATTGTTCTGTACTTCAATTGAGACATAACCAGGCCAGGCAAAGTAGTTCATGCCTGTAATCCCTGCACTTTGAGAGGCTAAAGCAGGAGGATCGCTTGAACCCAGGAGTTCAAGACCAGCCTGGGCAACATAGCAAAACCCAGTCTCTACAACAAATACAAAATATTAGCCAGGCATGATGGCGTGTGCCTGTGGTCCCAGTTACTCGGGTCGGGGGCTGAGGTGGGAGGATCACTGGAGCCCAGGAAGTCAAGGGGGCAGTGAGCTGGGATGGCGCCACTATGCTCCATCTAGCCTAGGCGACAGAGTGAGATCTTGTCTTCCAAAATAAAAAAAAGGAGATTGCCAAATAAGTATCTTATGGTAACTGAGTTATCATCAACATCTAATGACCAATTAAAACACTGCTCTCTTATTGTAAACAAGTTACATAACTTGTACTATTTGTTTCTAACAGTTAACTTATAATTACAATACAATTAGGTTACTACCAAAAATAATTTAATATTTTATCCAAAATTACATTTTTAATTTCTAACTATAAACAATGTAATCAAAAGCATTAACTTTAAGCAAATTTAAGAAAAAGGTGTCCCAATGGCCAGGCACAGTGGCTCACGCCTATAAACCCAGCACTTTGGGAGGCCGACGTGGGCGGATCACCTGAGGTCAGGAGTTTGAGACCAGCCTGACCAACATGGAGAAACCCCGTCTCTACTAAAAACACAAAATTAGCCAGGCGTGGTGGCACATGCCTGTAATCCCAGCTACTAGGGAGGCTGAGGCAGGAGAATTGCTTGAACCTGGGAGGCGGAGGTTGCGGTGAGCCAAGAGCGTGCCGTTGCACTCCAGCCTGGGCAACAAGAGAGAAACTCCGTCTCAAAAAAAAAAAAAAAAGAAAAGAAAAAGGTGTCCCAAAACCCAAGAACAACAAATCAGAGTATATTTAAGAATTCAGAAGTAACTGATCCAAATAAATTACTGTATACTTAAAATCATAAAACCCTTGGAGGAGGGTCATTTTATTAAATATGTAAGTCAACGGGAAAAAGAGCATCAGTATTCCTCGTAAGATCTTTAACACTCCCCCAGTACCTGAGATCAAATAAAACTTACATTTAACTTCTTTTTTTCCCCCCCCAAGACACAGTCTTGCTCTGTCACCCAGGCTGGAGTGCACTGGCCCGATCTCAGCTCACTGCAACCTCTGCCTCCTGGATTCAAGCAATTCTCCTGCCTCAGCCTCCCCAGTAGCTGGGATTACAGGCGCCCAACACCACGCCCGGCTAATTTTTGTAATTTTAGTAGAGATGGGGTTTCACCATGTTGGCCAGGCTGGCCTCAAACTCCTGACCTTGTGATCCCCCCTGCCTTGGCCTCCCAAAGTGCTGGGATTATAGGCGTGAGCCACTGCGCCCAGCACTTACATTTAATTTCTAAAGTTAGGGCACCTAACTGCTTTTTTATCTTCCAGAAATTCTTCAAAATTCTTGTTTCATTAACTCATTTTTATTTTCTCAAGCTGGTCTGAATTTATTCAGCTCTTTTCTGTCGTTTCAAGGTATAATCCCATGATCTCACATTAGTACTATGAGACCAGCAAATATAGAGGGAGGAGCAATGAGACGTGAGATCTTGTTTTGGTTCTGCCAGTACAGGTTGAATACCTTTAATCCGAAAATCCGAAACCCTCCAAAATCCAAAACTTTTTGAGCAACAACATGACACTCAAAGGAAATGCTCATGGAGTTTTCCAATTTCTAATTTTTGGATTTGAGATGCTCAATCGGTAAGAACATAATGCAGATATTACAAAACCTCAAAAAATCCAAAATCCTAAACATTTCTGGTCCCAGAATTTCAAATAAGGGATACTCAAAATAATTATTATGAAAGTTTCTTAAACACCCTAAAATGGTAACGCACGTAGATTAGTGAAGACAAAAGATCCTACACCCAAATATATTATTATTTTGGGCTGTTGAATAAGCATAATGATACAGCCTTCTGATGCCTCCCTCAATTTCACTCTCAATTTAGGAACAAAAGCTAGAATCATTAAAATTTTATTTTAAATGAAAACAAACATCTCCCTAAAAACTGGAACACATTTTTAAGATAAAGACAGAAGACATCAAAGAAAAATTCCCTGCTTTCAGTGGCTGCTTCAGGCCTTGTCAATATTCCAGATACCAGCCAGGCGTGGTGGCTCATGCCTGTAATCCCAGCACTTTGGGAGGCCGAGGTGGGCAGATCACGTGAGATTAGGAGTTCGAGACCACCAGCCTGGCCAATATGGTGAAACTTTGTCTCTACTACACACCTGTAATCCCAGCACTTTGGGAGGCTGAGGCAGACGGATCACGAGGTCAAGAGATGGAGACCATCCTGGCCAACATGATGAAACCCCTGTCTCTACTAAAAATACAAAAATTAGCTGGGCATGGTGGTGCGTGCCTCTAATCCCAGCTACTCGGGAGGCTGAGGCAGGAGAATTGTTTGAACGTGGGAGGCGGAGGTTGCAGCTGAGCCGAGATGTTGCTAGAGTTCTCCAGCCTGGGCAACAGAGAGAGACTCAGTCTCAAACAAACAAACAGAAAGATTCCAGATGCCCCTGGAGTCATGCATTCATTCTCCCCTGTGGTTAGGATACTTCTGCAGAAAAACTAGAGAAACACTGTACTCTAAGCCAGCAGTCCCCAACCTTTTTGGTACCAGGGAGAATCTCATAAGGAGTACACAACCTAGATCCCTTGCATGGGCAGTTCACAATAGGATATGAGCTCCTATGAGAATCTAACATCATGGCTAATCTGACAGGAGGCGGACCTCAGGCAGTAATGCCCAATCGCCTGTCCACTGCTCACCTCCTGCTGTGCAGCCCGGTTCCTAACAGGCCACAGACCCATACCAGTCCCTGGGCTGGGGGTTGGGGGGCCCCTGCTCCAAGCCACTGAAGTAACTTAGCTACAGCCCATTGTTTTCATTGCAGTAGACAGACAACGGTATATTTAACATTAGTTAGGGACATAAAATTAACAAAGCTCAAATTTTAATACTATAAAAAGAGACCAACAGGGGGATTCCTGGAAAGCCTAGGGCTGCTGACAAATCTAAAGATTCTGGAGGGACTCCTCAGAAAGCTTCTATTTCCCCCAGTTCCTCGCCAACCAGCAAGTGGTTCTTATCTCAGCATTTATCAAAATATGGTGCAAGAGATTTGTTTTAAAAGGGCACAAAAGTTCTAACTATAAAAAGAAAATTAATAAATTGGTCTTTATCATAAATAACTTCTAGTCACTATAAGACACCATTAAAAGTAAAAAGCCCAGAAATACAAATATTTGACAAAGAACTCATATCCAAATTACTAGTAAGAAAAAGACATAATCCAATTAAAAATGGGCAAAAAGGCTGGGCGTAGTATACCTGTAATCCCAGCACTTTGGGAGGCGAAGGCAGGAGGATCAATTGAGATCAGGAGTTCAAGACCAACCTGAGCAACATGGTGAAACCCCATGTCTATTAAAAAAAAAAAAGAAGAAGAACTATGCAGGGTAACTTTTAAAATGCATTATTCTTGGGATCCAAAAATCCTAGGAATATTAAATCTCAGTAAAGCTGTTTGTCTTTTTTTTTTTTTAAGGTGAATGAAAAATTCCTGGAGTGCTAGAGTGCAGACTACCAATCTTCATTTTTTAGACTACTCTGGTTTGACTTTCCTGTACACTTAAGTTCAAAAACCCTACTTTAGACTGTATCTACAGATGGTGCATTCCCTCTTTCCAGTTAATTTTCACATTAGGTTTTAGGACTAATGATTACTATTAGGTGTCCCAAAATAACTGAAAACCCTGGTAAATAGTCACGATTGAACGTGATTGATATAGAATATTTCTTTCAACCATCCAGAATATATGGATAACAAGTCATTTTGTTCCATCCTCCCACAGGGGAAGAAAAAAAAAGAGTAAAAGATAATACAATAGCATTTCCAGCCGCTTCCTCCTCACAGCCCTACAGTGTATTAATCAAATGATTTAATTTTTAATCATAAGAAAGACAGTGGGCTGGCCGGGCGCGGTGGCTCACGCCTGTAATCCCAGCACTTGGGGAGGCCGAGGCAGGCAGATCACGAGGTCAGGAGTTGGAGATCAGCCTGACCAACACGGTGAAACCCCATCTCTACTAAAAATACAAAAATTAGCCGGGTGTGGCGGCACGCGCCTGCAAACCCAGCTACTTGGGAGTCTGAGGCAGGAGAATCGCGTGAACCCGGGAGGCAGAGGTTGCAGTGAGCCAAGATCTCGCTGCTGCACTCCAGCCTGGGCAACAGAGGGAGACTCCATTTCAAAAAAAAAAAGGAAAGAGGAAAGACAGTGGGCTAGGTGCCATGGCTCATGCCTGAAATCCCAGCATTTTGGAAGGCAGAAGCAGGAGAATCACTTGAATCCAGGAGTTCAAGACCAGCCTGGGCAACAGAGTGAGACCCTCATCTCTATTATACATATTTAAAAATGTAATAATAACAAATTAATAAAAATCCTTCATCTAGCAATACTATCTTGAGTAAATAATTCAGGCCAGGTGTAGTGAGTCACACTTGTAGTCCCAGCACTTTGGGAGGCCGAGGCAGGCAGATCACTTGAGGTCAGGAGTTCAAGATCAGCCTGGCCAACATGGCAAAACCTCCACCTCTTCTAAAAAATACAAAAATTAGCTGGGCGTAGTGGCAGGCGTCTGTAGTCCCAGCTACTCGGGAGGCTGAGGCAGAAGAATCAGTTGAACCCTGGATGTGGAGGTTGCAGTGACCCAAGATTGTGCCACTGCACTCCAGCCTGGGTAACAGAGAGACCTGCCTCAAAAAAAAAAATAACAATAATAATAATAATTCAGAATATCAAAGTCAAAATGCCAAAATGAGCCAGACACTGTGGCTCATGTCTATAATCCTAGCACTCTGGGAAGTTGAGGAGGAAAGATCACTTGAGGACAGGAATTCAAGACTAGCCTGGGTAACACAGGGAGACCCCGTCTCTATAAAAAAAATTGCCAGGTGTGATGGCACGTGCCTGTAGTCCCAGCTACTTGGGAGGCTGAAACACGAGGAGCATCTGAGTCTGGGAGGTTGAGGTTGCAGTGAGCCATGATCTTGCCACTGCATTTCAGCCTGGGTAACAGAGCAAGACCCTGACTCTCCAAAAATAAAAAATTTTTAAAAGGCCAAATACACATATGTAATTTCCAAAATTTCCTGAAAAAAAATCTATAAGTCTAGTATGAGAATGGCTTGTTAAAGTGTGGCTTATTCCTTTAGTCTAAGCTTGTCCAACCGATGGCCCAGGATTGTTTTGAATGTGGCCCAACACAAATGCATAACTTTCTTAAAACATTTAGGTTTTCTGCAATTTTTTAAAGCTTATCAGCTATCATTAGCGTTAGTATATTTTATGTGTGGCCCAAGACAATTCTTCCAATGTGGCCCAGGGAGGCTAAAAGATTAGACACCCATGCTTTAGACTATAATGCAGTCACTTAAAATTGTGTTTTCAAATAACCTTTAGTAGAATATGGAATGGAATATAATATTTATAAAGCAAGGCTCAAAACAAATATATATAACTAAATAAAAATACATAATCATTCAAGGAAAAAGAAACAAAACAGGCCCAGCACAGTGGCTCATGTCTGCAATCCAAGCACTTTCGGAGGCCACGGCAGGCAGACTGCTCGAGTCCAGGAGTTTGAGACCAGCCTGGGCAACATTGCGAGACCTCGTGCCTACAACATATACAAAAATTAGCCGGGCGTGATAGCGCATGTCTGTAGTCCCAGTAACTCAGGAGGCTGAGGTGGGAAGATTGGTGGGGCCTGGGAAGCGAAGGTTGCAACGTGCCAAGATCGTGCCACTGCACTCCAACCTAGGCAACAGTGAGAACTTAGTCCCCAAAAAAACCAAAACAAAACAAAAAAAGAAAAAAGTAGATACCATAAAATATTATCTCTGGGAGCCAGGTACAGTGGCTCACGCCTATAATCCCAGCACTTTGAGAGACTGAGACAGGCAGATGGTTTAAGCCCAGGAGATCGCTTGAGCCCAGGAGCTTGAGACCAGCCTGGGCAACATAGCAAAACCACATCTCTACAAAAAATTTAAAAATTAAAAACAAAACAAAACAAAACAAAACCTACCTCTGGGTGGTAAAACTGAGAAACTTTTTTGTGTTTTTCAAAACACATTTTCAGTTTTTTCACTTTCTAAAAGTAAATAGGCTGGGCCTGGTGGCTCAGGACTATAATCCCAGCACTTTAGGAGGCCAAAGCAGGAGGATCACCTGAGGTCAGGAGTTTGAGACCAGCCTCGCCAACATGGTGAAACCCCGTCTCTACTAAAAATACAAAAAATTAGCAGGGCATGGTGGTTAGTGCCTATAATCCCAGCTACTCGGGGGGCTGAGGCAGGAGAATCGCTTGAACCCGGGAGGCGGAGGTTGTAGTGAGCCGAGATCACGCCACTGCACTCCAGCCTGGGTGACAAGAGCAAAACTGTCCCAAAAAATAAAAATAATAATAATTTAAAAAAGTAAACAGGAATTATTATTCTATATATTTTTCGAGACGGAGTCTCTCTCTGTTGCCCAAGCTGGAGTGCAGTGGCCCAATCTCAGCTCACTGCAACGTCCGCCTCCCAGGTTTAAGCGATTCTCCTGCCTCAGTCTCCCAAGTAGCTGGAATTACAGGAGCCCACCACCATGCCTGGCTAATAGGAATTATTTTTATAATTAGAATTAACAATGAAAAAATTAATATCAAAGTTCTAATGTAAAATACAATGTTTAAAATCAGATAATCAATATTTCTGCATTTCTGTGTATTATCTTAATTTAAATGTCCCTTATCAAAGGCTACTTAAATAAAGTCTTAAGAGTCAACTTGAATAGGTTTCTCACCAATCAAAAATGAAAAGGGTGTGAATCAAGGTAATTGCAACTGATATGTTTAAAACCATTGAGTTCATGAAAAATATCAAAACAAAACAAAACCTCACAGGCCACATCTTTCAGGAATGCCAGAGAACCAAGTCATTAACTTAAAAACTGGTAAATGAAGGGGAACAATTAAGCTTTACCCTGCCACTCCTACAGGCACTCAGGATAAACAACATTTCATGAGGAAAAGTTCTTTAGAGCAGTGGTCCCCCAAACTTTTTGGCACTTAATTTTAACACACAGAAAGGACCGGTTCTGTGGAAGACAATTTTTCCACAGATGTCGGGGGTAGTTTTGGGATGATTTGAGGGCATTATATTTATTGTGCACTTTATTTCTATTATTATTAAATTGTAATATATAATGAAACAATTACATAACTCATCATAATGTAGAATCAGTGGGAGTCCTGAGCTTATTTTCCTGCAACTTAGATGGTCCCATTGGGGGGTGATGGGAGACAGTGACAGATCATCAGGCACAGGATTCTCACAAAGAGCACACAACCTAGATCCCTCTCATGTGCAGTTCACAACAGGGATTGTGCTCCTAAGACAATCTAATGCCACCACTGATCTGAGAGGAGGCAGAGCTCAGGCAGTAATGTGAGCAATGGGGAGGGGCTATAAATTCGGCTCAGTACAGTTACTTACAGGCCACAGCAGATTAACAGTCCGTGGCCTGGGAGATGGAGACCCTTACTTTAGAGATTCCCACCAAATAAGCAGAGTAAAATGTTTAAGTATCACCATTTTGGAATCCCTAGCGATGTAAAATGGCTACTAATATCACCAAGTAGTAAGACATTATGCATCTCCTGATGACAGTATATAGTACCACTTATTGCACAGTCTTCAGAAAGCAAAACTTTATGTGCTGAATAACAGTAACAAAATATTGTGTGAGACAAATACGAACACTTTGAGCTTACAAAAACTATGTTCACTTTTCAATCTCCTGTGGAACACACATAAAAACCTGTTGGCCAGGAGCAGTGGCTCACTTGAGGTCAGGAGTTTGAGACCAGCCTGACCAACACGGAGAAACCCTGTCTCTACTAAAAATACAAAAATTAGCTGGGCGTGGTGGCACACGCCTGTAGTCCCAGCTACTCAGGAGGCTGGGCCAGGAGAATTGCTTGAACTAGGGAGGCAGAGGTTGCAGTGAGGCAAGATCGCGCCACTGCAATCCAGCCTGGGCGACAGAGAAAGACTCTGTCAAAAAAAAAAAAAAAAAAAAAAAATTAGCTGGGCATGGTGGCGTGCACCTGTAATCCCAGCTACTCGGGAGGCTGAGGTGGGAGAACTGCTTAAACCCAGGAGGTGGAGATTGCAGTGAGCTGAGATAGCGCCGCTACACTCCAGGCTGGGCCACAGAGTGAGACTCCATCTCAAAAAAAAACAAAAAACAAAAAAACAAAAACTTGTCATAAACTAAGCCACAAAAAAAACCTCACTTATTTTTAACACATAGACATCATTCTGTCCAATCTGATTATGATACAGTGTAAATCAGAAAATACTAATGGGATTATAACCAAGAGAAACCAAATCCATTAGAAAACACACACGAGTCTTAATTAAACAGTCAATATCAGACTTTAAGGCATTCCTCTCCCAAGAGGCGCTTCCTTTAAAGTCAGATTCAGGACAATAATGACTATTCTTACCATTATGATTCAGCATTATTCTGAATCTAGATCAAAAGAATAGGTAACAAAAATTAGGGTAATTATTTCAGGTAAGGTGGAACTAAAAGTATGGTGTCAATGCTATGATTATACCTAAAACATCTGAAACAACTTAAAAAAAAAACACTTTTAGACTAAACTTTAAAATCTACTGAATACATATTTAAAAAAAAAAAAAAAGTCAGGAGCCTTCCTGTATAGCATCCAGATAAAAAGTAACAGTGTTGACGGAAGATTGTTCCATTACCAACAAAAAGATTAATTGAAAATTTCTCCAAGAGAAATATGCAGGAATTACATGTTAAAACTTTACTAAAATGTAAAATATTTAAAGAAATGGCGAGAAATAAGGACTTTCTAAAATGCCACTTAAGAGCTGGGCGTGGTGGCTCACACCTTATAATCCTAGCACTTTGGGAAGCCAGGGCAGGTGGACTGCTTCAGCCCAGGAGTTTGAAGCCAGCCTGGGCAACATGGCAAAACCCTATCTTGACTAAAAATACAAAAATTATTTTGTATTTTTTACTGATTATTGTATTTTTTATTTATTAATTATTTTGTATGTACAGGTGGTGTGCACCTGTAGTCCCAGCTATTTGGGAGGCTGAGGCAGGAGAATCGCTGGAACCCAGGAGGCAGAGGTTGCAGTGAGCTGAGACCATGCCACTGTACTACAGCCTAAGTGACAGAGCGAGACTCTGTCTCAAAAAAAAGAGGGGGGAAAAAAAGCTGCTTAATCCCTGACAGCTAGGGCTAAATGACAAATATTTTACAGCAAGGAAAACTACCATGACCCATGAGATCTCTGAACAACCCCCTGAATTAATTTCAGGCAGTAACTTCAACTCCTGCCCACCCAAAATAAACACTTCACCATAGCTATATCAGTTCCAGTCTTTTCCTTCTCTTTCCAAGGTTTCACCATATAGAAATAACAAAAAAGAGAGGTAAAAGTAGCAGAGAAAACTAAGGGATCAGGAACAAATTACTGTGATTTTATTCCAAGACTAAGTCCTTCATCATTACATATAATATTAAAAATGTAGATAAAGCTTCTCACTGCCAGAAACACTGAGTGAACAAATAAGAGGAAAGGTTTTTTCATAAACTCACCTCCCCTATTTTCAATTACCTGTATATTCAAAAAGCATTTCTAGAGCAAACAACACATACGAGACAATAATGACTCAAACAGTTCCTTTGGGCCAACAACTCGCAATCAAATAAGACAGTCAGATATGAGATTCCAAGTACCTGGAAGACGAAACATGTAAAAGTGAAATAAAATAAAGCATTAACAGATTTTTGTGGATTGATTTTTTTAGCCCAATTTTCATCATATATTAAGTGGTCATTGACTTTGAAAGTTTAGAAAGCTGTCATCACTTAAGTTATACCCTGAAGAGGCAACTTGAGGTCAAAATAATCTGACCATCTGCAGAATTAAGAGTCATAGGAAGCCAGGCATGGTGGCTCACACCCGTAATCTCAGCACTTTGGGAGGCTGAGGCAGGTGGATCACTTGAAGTCAGGAGATCCAGACCAGCCTGGCCAACATGGTGAAACCCATCTCTACTAAAAATACAAAAATCAGCCAGGTATGGTGGCGGGCGCCTGTAATCCTGGCTTCTTGGGAGGCTGAGGTGGGAGGATCACTTGAACCTGGGAGGCGGAGGTTGCAGTGAGCCAACATCAGGCCACTGTACTCCAGCCTGGGCAACAGAGCGAGACTCCATCTCAAAAAAAAAAAAAGGCACAGGAGACAGCTCTAGCTAGAGGAGCAGATCAAGAATGCATATTTCTGTGGCAAGGAGAAATAACTAACAGAATAAAATGTTGTATGTTTCTATTCTAGTTTGCTTTGCAACTATCAACATAATCAACTCTGGATATAACATTTATTGATTTCAACCAGTAGCCAAGTAAGCAGGAACAGCATGGTTCTACAAGTTTGTTAAGAACTCAAACTGCTCTGTCAGTCCCTTGGGGAAGTCATTTAAACTCCAGAAAATCTGGCTTTCTTCACAAGGCTATGGTGACAGACTGATAAATGTACATGAAAGATGCTATAACTTAACGGTTCTTCAGTGGGGCTCTGGGTACCAGTTGCTTTTGAATTTTTTTTATGTTCCACAGATGTATCACCTGGTTTGAAAATCACTGGACTGGCCAGGCGCGGTGGCTCATACCTGTAATCCCAGCACTCTGGGAGGCCAAGGCAGGCGGATCACGTGAGGTGAGGAGTTCCAGACCAGCCTGACCAACATGGAGAAACCCAGTCTCTACTAAAAGTACAAAACTAGCTGCGCATGGTGGCGCATGCCTGTAATCCTAGCTACCCAGGAGGCTGAGGCAGGAGAATCGCTTGAACCTGGGAGGCAGAGGTTGCAGTGAGGCAAGATGGTACAATTGCACTCCAGCCTGGGTGACAGAGCAAGACTCAGTCTCAAAGAAAGAGAGAGAAGAAATGTTAAGTGTAAACCAAATACAGAAGTAGTCAACCTCAAGGTTCCAAATGGGAATATTTATAGTATGTGCTGCTTTTAACATTCCAATAGAGGTCTCAATGAATGTAGGGGTTTTCTGTTGCTGTTGTTGTTTGCTTACCGTTTTTACTACCATGCTCTCAGTTTGGTGTTCATATAGAATGAGATTTTGATATAATTTTCTACAAAGGTTAGACAGAAACATAGATTAGGATTTTTGTATTTGAAAAGGAGGGAAGAGGCGCTAGGTGCAGTGGCTTATGCCTGTAATCCCAGCACTTTGGGAGGGCGAGGCAGGAAGATTTGAGCCCAGGAGTTTGCGACCAGCCGTGGCAACATAGTGAGACCCTGTCTCTACAAAAATAAAAATAAAATAATAAAAACCTAGCTGGGTGTGCTGGTACATGCCCGTGGTCCCAGCTACTCCAGAGGCTGAGATGGGAAGATCGCTTGAGCCTGGGAGGTTGAGTTTGCAGTGAGCTGTGACAGCGCCACTGCACTCCAACCTGGGCGACAGAGCAAGACTGTCTAAAAATAAGGGGGGGAAGGGGGATGTTTGAAATGCTCGTTCCCCATTGCTGTAAAGAAACAGCACTTCAACATAAATTTAATTTCCTCAGCAAGGCCATTTTTATACTTTCTGCAGAAAGGGTACACTCGCCAGCAGTTTTGCCAGGAGAGTACACCCAACAAAGGAGACAGGGTCATTTATAACCCGACGCGTCCACCCTACTGTTGTGTCCGGTTTCCACTTGCTAGAACGGGACCTCACATTCTGTATTTGTCCCAATTGGCTAGCAACTTAGAACTTTTTAAAAGAGGCAAAGGCAGAGAACAAAGGAAGGAGGAAGTAACTTGTGGAATGCTGAGAAAGATAAAAACACCTTCAAATAAGGAAGAGGAACAGGCTATGACCTAATGCTTGCTTGGACCAGTATAAGCATGCCACAGCAAATATTTAGGCTAAATTGTGGGAGCTAAGAACATAAAGTACACTGATTTGTTTATTATGGCTAGCAGATATTTAAGAATGTTTGCAAGGGTCTTTGAATAAATTTTGCTTGTAAGAGAAGTTACTATTTATTCCTAATTAGATGGGGAGGAAAGTCTTTGAAGAGGAACCTCTACTTTTTACAGGGGCGAAAGGGATTCTCTAAAAATAAGTCTCATTTAGCAGAAAAAAGTTAATTCCCAGGTTCCATAAGAAAAACAGTTCTTAGAAGTTATATACTTATATGCTTATTTACAAGCTTGCCAAAAAAAAAAAACAGTAAAAATTTGCCTCCACTTCAATTAACAACAGGTATTTCAAATACAATTTTATTTTACAACACTGCAGAAAGAACACTTGGGAAAACCATTCTTAAGTGACATTCAGATCTCAGAACATCAAATGGTACATTTCTTTTTTCTAACTGCCTTTCTTAGTGCCTCAAAGTAAGGCATTAAAACACAGTGGTCAGAATGAGATTTTCTTTTCAAATAATACATTCAGAATTCCTATTTTCTTCAATTTTTTTGATGAAGTTACCACCTGGCCTAGTCTGTCCTAAATGAACAAAAATGTGCACTGAATAAAGCACACAGCTGGGCACGGTGGCTCACGCCTGTAATCCCAGCACTTTGGGAGGCTGAGGCAGGCGGATCATGAGGTCTGGAGATTGAGACCATCCTGGCCAATATGGTGAAACCCCATCTCTATTAAAAACAGAAAAATTCGCCAGGCATGGTGGCTGCACCTGTAGTCCCAGCTACGCAGGAGGCTGAAAAAGGAGAATCACTTGAACCCAGGAAGTGGAGGCTGCAGTGAGCCGAGATCGCGCCACTGCACTCCAGCCTGGGTAACAGAGCGAGACTCAGTGTCAAAAAAAAAAAAAAAAAGCACACATACCATATGCAGTGGCTCACGCATGTAATCCCAACACTTTCCCAACACTTTCAGGAGGCCAAGGTGGAGGATCACTTGAGCCCAAGAGTTCAAGGCCAGCCTGAGCAACATAGTGAGACTCTGTCTCAAGAAAAACTTTAAAAATTAGCTTGGCATGGTGGTATATGTCTGTAGTCCAAGCTAACCAGGAGCCTGAGATGGGAGGATCGCTCAAGGCCAGGAGCTCAAGGTTAAAACAGGGAGGTATGATTGCACTCCCTATGATTCCAGCCTGGGTAACAGACCAAGACTATCTCTTCAAAAAAAAAAACACACAAAAAAGAAAGAGCGCACTGAAACTTCCAGAGGGCAGAAAACTTGCGCTGATACATCCCAAACGCCAAAACCAGTGCCCAGCCCACGCAATGCACTCAAAAAATTGTGTTCAAAGAAGACTGATGTCTGCCTCTACTACACTGTATTAACCCATGACTGTACACTAACCTATAAACCTCTTGTGTCTTCATTTTTTAAATGAAGGTAACTTAAGAGAATACTTGTTACCCCAGGATTGAGTCTAAGTCTTCAAAGGTAAAAGGCAGAAATGAAAGATGTCATAATGTGAAAATGTTCATTAATGAGCTATTTTCTGGATCTCTGTCCATGAGATTTGATTACAGTAAACCTTAGGGAAAAAAATGCAAATGAAATGGAAACTCAGAAGTAAAATCACAAATTTGGCAATGAAGCAGAACCTTATGAGATTGATCAAAGTGATAATAGATGTTACTTTTTTTAGGTTTTATAATAGTATTGGTATTGCTTTTTAAAAAAAATTCCTTTTCCTTTGAAGATATATACTGGAAACATGAATAAATAATATATTTCAAAAACAATGGGGAAAGGGGATGATGAAAAGAACATAACTGGCCATGAGTTAATTAAGTGAAGATAGGTGATGAGGTTCATTATATTGTCTTTTGAATATTTGATATTTTTATAATAAAAAATATGTAATGAAAAGAGTTTAAATATTAGAAAACTTCAAATCAGAAACTCATTGGCCAGTGATGTTCAGGAAGAAATAGCCAATTAACTAGTGAAAAGAAAACGACAAGCTGTTTTCAAGAAATTACTGAGAGATCTCTGGAAAACAGTAAGGGCCTCAAATATTTTTGAAAAAAAAGTATATCTGTGACAGCATCATGAAAAATCAAATGTATGCATGTGTAGAGACAGAGGGTATACAGGAACTCTATACTTTCCATTCAATTTTGCTGTGAACCTAAAATTGCTCTCAGAAATAAAATTTTTGAAAAAATCAAATATGAAATATGTCTTATTGTGCTATTACATTATACAACTTTATCAAAGAAATTCATGTTCTCCAAAATCAGTTCCTTTTTTTTCCCCTTATGGAAAATCAACTTTCTCACTACAAAGAAATTTTGGTTCCCATTTTGAATGATCACTTAACAACAAAGACAAACCTCTTCTATCACTCTCTCTAACTGGTTCTCACTGATGAGTTTGGTAATTTGTCAAGATTTCAAGATTCATTTACAAATAAAACCACTTGCATTTATTGTGTACTTCAATTTCAATACTCAAACATTAGATACTCTTAGGTGCCTCATACCAGACAATGCAGATTCAGCAGTTAGCATTTCCTTTCTTTCCCAACACGGGGATGATATGAATGTGGGTGCTCCTGTGGCCACTTATTACTTTCCACAAGAGAAGGTTTGTGTATTTGATAACTCATACCTTGACTACACTTAAGTTTCTGGTGGTTACATAATCTAACCAAATACATTATGTGGTTTCAACTGGGATAATCAATCCACGAAGGCTGCATAATATTTGTAATAATAAAACAACTGTACTTTCAATTCTAAAGGGTGCCACAGTTTTAATTAGCAATTAAAATGACTTCACATTATAATATAGTCACTTAATCATAAAACAATACAAAACATGTCACTGTAGCAAACAAGGGATCTAAATTTGCTTCATCTTACACCAAACCCACATACTTCACTAAAATCAAAATTCTGTTTAAACACACAGACACACAGACACACACACACACACGAATCATGGATGGGATAAGTTGTAGGAAACAGTAATCCATTCGCTTATTCTCCATCCTTTTCCCGCCCTTTCCTCCAGACCAGTTTACCAGTTTAAAAGGAACAAAGAACTAGAAAGGCCAAGTGATTTTTTTTTTTTGGTAAGACAAGAGTCTCCCTCTGTCGCCTAGCCTGGAGTGCAGTGGTGTGATCTCGGCTCACTGTAGCCTCTGCCTCCCAGGTTCAAGCGATTCTTCTGCCTCAGTCTATAGGCGAGTGCCACCATAACAGCCTAAATTTTGTATTTTTAGTAGAGACAGGGTTTCACCACGTTGGCCAAGGAACTCCTGACCTCAAGTAATCTCAGCCTCCCAAAGTGCAGGGATTACAGGCGTGAGCCGCCACACCCAGCGCATCCAAGTGATTTTTCCAGCAGTATGTTGTGGAGCCCTGAGGAGGTTTCAAGAGTTCTATTATCAAGGAAGCATTTTTTTTTTTAATGAGTGGGGTTTTAATTTGCCTGAGGAATCCAATTTCAAGTTTAAAATTTTGGTTGTGTGTTTTTTTGTTTTTTTTTTTTGAGTCAGAATCTCGCTCTGTCGCCCAGGCTGGAGTGCAATGGTGCAATCGCAGCTCACTGCAGCCAGCCTCTGCCTTCCGGGTTCAAGCAATTCTCCTGCCTCAGCCCCCCGAGTAGCTGGGACTACAGGCACCCGTCATCATGCCCGGCTAACTTTTTTTTGTATTTTCAGCAGAGACGGGGTTTCACCATGTTGGTGAGGCTGGTCTCGAACTCCTGACCTTGTGATCCACCCGCTTCAGCCTCCCAAAGTACTGGGATTACATGCGTGAGCCACCGCGCCCAGCCAAATTTTGGTTTTTTAACACTCCACTACTGGCACTACACGGTGACTCACGCCTGTAATCCCAGCACTTTGGGAGGCCGAGATCTCGCGTGGATCATTTGGGGCCAGGAGTTCGAGACAGCCTGGGCAACATGGCAAAACCCCCTCTCTAATAAAAATACAAATATTGGTCAAGTGTGGTGGTACTCACCTGTAATCCCAGCTACTTGGAGGCAGAGACATGAGGGTTGCTTGAACCTGGGAGGCGGAGGCTGCAGTGAGCCGACATTGTGCCACTGCACTCCAGCCTGGATGACAGAGCGAGACTCTGTCTCAAAAAATATAAAAATAAAAAATAAAACACTCCACTACTAAATTTAAAGTTTGAAAAACCACTAATAATCTAAAATCTTGCCAGGATAATAATGTTAGGCAGGCCACGGTGGCTCACGCCCATAATCCGAACACTCTGGGAGGCCGGAGTGGCCAGATCATTTGAGATCAAGAGTTTGAGACTGGCCTGGCCAACATGGTGAAACCCTGTCTCTACTAAAAATACAAAAAAATTAGCCAGGCGTCGTGGCACATGCCTATAATCCCAGCTACTCTGTCTCCAAAAAAAAAAAAAGATAATAATGTGGGAGGCAAGGCCAGATACACCTCACGTACAGATAACCTGAGGTGTTCTAACGAGCACCCGCAGCCCCTCATGAAAGGTCCAGAAAGGCAAGAGGGCAAAATCAAGTTTTTTGGGGTTTTTTTCTTTGTTGTTGTTTTTAAGATGGAGTCTCGCTCTTTTGCCCAGGCTAGAGTGGCGCTTGGCTCACTGCAACCTCCACCTCCCAGATTCAAGCGATTCTCCTGCCTCAGCCTCCTGAGTAGCTGGGATTAAAGGCGTGCACCACCATGCCAGGCTAATTTTCTTAATTTTAGTAGAGATGGGGTTTCACCATGTTGGTCAGGCTGGTCTCGAACTCCTGACCTCATGATCCGTCTGCCTCGGCCTCCCAAAGTGCTGGGATTACAGGCATAACAAAATCAAGTTTTAAGAATACCTTTCTTCAACTCCCTTCATTCTCTACATGGGCCATACAAGTTATCTACCAATATTTCACTCACAGTGTCCATGAGCTGTCTGCCATTGTCCAAAGACCATTAATTTGTTCCTACTTTCTCTAATTTGTTTCAACTTCTCTGATTTGTTTCTTCCCTTATTAAAAATTTCCCTTGTGATGTGTTACATCACACAACCTCTCTTAACCAGACAGTTCTAGTACTTTAAATTGTCTGTACAGGAAAGCCTCTATCACATGGCCAAGTATTTAAAAATATAGAAATAACCTTTCTTCAGAGATGTTAAATAGACCTGCAAGTTTCTAAATGGACTAAACTACTAAAAATGAAGAAAAAAGTCAAAAAGAAGGCTGGGGCGGTGGCTCAGCCTGTAATCCCGCACTTTGGGAGGCCGAGGCACACAGATCACCTGGGTTCGAGACCAGCCTTGCCAAAATGGTGAAACCCTGTCTCTACTAAAAATACAAAAATTAGCCAGGCGTGGCAGCGCACAACTGTAATCCCAGCTACTCAGGAGGCTGAGGCAGGAGAATCGTTTGAACCGGGGAGGTGGAGGTGGAGGTGGAGGTTGCAGTGAGCCAAGATAGTGCCACTGCACTATCTTGTGTCTGGGCAACAGAGTGAGATTGTCTCAAAAAAAAAAAAAAAAAAAAGTCAAAAAGAGGGACCAAATGTAAAGCCTGAGAACCTTCCAAACCAGAACTTGGTCCCAAACACACCTCTGATGTCTAGATTAGGGGTGCACATTTCTGATCAGCAAGATAGTCCCAGTAACTCTCAACTGCATTTACACTTTGGTCTTTAGGAATGTACTTGATCTATGCAACTGTTTCCAGTATTTTACAAATTATTCAAACAGTTCTTGTAGAAAGATACACACAATGACTGATGTGAAGCTTCACAGGATTAAAAAAATAAAACTGCAGAATACCAGAGTAGAAATGCTTCTCAAGAATTTAGTCCAGGCCGGGTGCGGTGGCTCACGCATGTAATCCCAGCACCTTGGGAGGCCGAGGTGGGCAGATTGCTTGAGGTCAGGAGTTCAAGACCAGCCTGACCAACATGGTGAAACCCTGTCTCTACTAAAAATACAAAAAAAGTAGCCAGGCATGGTGGCACTCGCCTATAATCCTACCTACTTGGGAGGCTGAGGCAGGAGAATTGCTTGAACCCGAAAGGCAGGGATTGCAGTGAGCCAAGATCCTGCCACTGCACTCCAGCCTGGGCAACAAAGCAAGACTCCACCTCAAAAAAAAAAAAAAAAAAGAATTATTTAGTCCAATCCCCTCATTTCACGCACAAGCATACTGAAACACATGATTAAGTAACTTTCCCACAGTCTCAGAGCTAGTGGGAGAAACTAGATTTTCTTTTCATTACCACTTTCTATTCTACAAAGTACTAAATATGATCACCACTCAGCTTTCGTCACACGTTTTGGCATTATTCAGATGTTCACTTATGCAACACAGAAGGCTTAAAAAACAACAAGCACAACTATAAACAGGTCACCTTAACATGACTTAGGAAAAAAACACACCCAAGATCACAACATGTCCCACCGCATTCAAAATGTCTCATAGTGCAATACCAAGAATCAGTTTCCAGCATCTAACCACTATTCCAATATAAAATTCTAACCGGTAGCATTTCTTGCTGGTTATTTAGCTATAAATGGTTATGGGTTCATGGGTATTAAGCCATCAGCTATCTGCAATCCAGCCCTAAACACCAAACATTAGCTCCATTGTTATTTTTAGCCCTTTCTAGGTACAAACTTTTATCTAATAAGCCGAAACAATAACAAAACTCGGAGTGCTAATTTACCAAACTTGTTAACAGTAAATACTTCAGAAAACAATGCTTAACTATGCCTTGGTAGATTCTAGGTTTATAAATCCAAAGCAGATATGCCTTCGCACCATGGCATATTTATATAATGCACACTAAAAAAAGCTGTTTGCGTCCCCAAAAATGGTAGGTATTCTCTGGCAAGTCTAATCCAAGTGATTAAAATGGGGAATTACTGTAACAAAGTGACTATTTTTACTGTGCCTGAGTAACACAAAAACCTAGGAGTCTCACTTGAAAAAGCATTTGGATTGTAACTATTTATAAAATATTCTTTTTTGACTAAACGTGGTTCTCCCTGTTGCATTCCTGCTTCTGCCGCCCCTCACCTCCATTTTCCTAACACGAAAAACTTCATTATACTCTAGTCAAGGGGAGAGCTGTTAACCTTGACATTTTATGATCACTCTCTGAAGAGGGCAAATTACATGTTTTAGTTTTGCTTCTTTTTAATTAAAAAGGTCCCACCCACCCCTCAAGTGGAAATGAGAAATTTGTCAGAGGCCCCTTAATAATTGGCAGATGAGAATCATCCAGTGAATATACACAAAACTATTACAAAACCCTGAGTCATCACTCAGTTCAATCAGCAGCTTTGGGTAAACACTGAATGAGTGAGTTATGTCTTGTGTGTTCACCCGTCCATACCCACATGCGTGAACATACCATGTTACTAGATTTTATGTACAGTTAACCAAACAAGATACAGCAAAATTCTTTCTTAAAAAGCTCTTCGGACACAGTAAAGATGCCCATCCAGCAAGTAAATGTAACCTTTTTCCCCCCACTGTGTTTTCACTCCTTTTTTTTTTTTTTTTTCTAATTTCAGTGACACTATAGTTTGAAGCTAGTTTACAAACAGAACTCCTGAAACTGATTTAGGTAATCTCTTAATCTGAGTAACTCAAAAAATTAACACAAGCCTGATACTAATATCGCCCTGGACATCCTGACAGTGCTCTTCCCTACTTTCCTCAGTATCTTAAATGTCTCTCCAAAAGAAATGTCACAACAGGAGCAACACACAATCCTTAAGATCTTAAACAACACTGTCCACATAAGACGTTAAGCTCAAGAATGAGGTCTGACTTTAAACGACGCTTCTCGATCAACTCCGCCAGGTCTGAGAGGGCCCCCAAAAAGCAAAACCCGTAAGTTTCCCTATGGTCTTCTCTCCATTCAGAAAGTTACTAGACGCCAACGGAGATGCGAAGAGGCGGGGATCGTAGGGGAAGGAAGAACCGGAGGAAGCAGGGAGACAAGTCAAGGAACTCCCCCAAAGACAAATTCTCTTTGCCCCGCCTCTCCCATGCGCAAACGTCCACGGAGGACCCTTGAGAAAGGCTCACCTCTCTCCCTCGGGGCCGGGGCCCTTGGGCTCCCCAGGGCCCTCCAGGTGGGAAGACAACAACCCGAACACTTCGGGAGAAGCAGATGCGGAGGACGTATAGGGATGGTAAAGACCCGGGAAGTCCCGTAGGAAAGTGGCAGGGAGGACGGCTTGAGTGCTTCACAGGCTCTGTCACGACCCTGGGATCACCGCTCGGGGACAGCTCCAGCGAGGACAGAGCTAAGGGTCCAGCCCTCTGGACAAAGAGCAACCATCCCCGACACCTCTCACTGAGCCTTTCCCCCCGGCCCGGCCCGCAGGCCCGGGCACACTTACGTGGAGAGTTTCCTGGTCCAGAAGAGGCCCCCGGGCCACAGCTCTTGGAGCTGCACGGCCCGGCCCAGGTTGCATTTGATCTGGGCCAGCTGCAAGTCGGACTCGGCGTCTAGCCGCTCCGCGTAGGGCAGCAGCTTGTTGTAGACGATCTCCTTCTGCGGGACGAAGCCCCGCGGGCCCGGCTCGGGACGCCCGCCCGGCTCCGGGGGCTCTCCGACTCCCGCCCGCTCGGCCGGCTCCATGAGCCCAGGGACACCCCCCCCACCCCCTCCCACCCTAACCCTCCCCGGCCCCCACCCCTCTCCGGGCTCCGCCTCCTCCGCGTCTTCGTCGCCCTGCGGCCGCTGGCGGCCCGTCGCCCTCGGACCGATCGCTAGGCCCCCTTCCCTGGCCGGCGTGCTGCTGGGCCCCACGCGGTTCCCAGTTCGTTGGCGGCGGCAGCGGCCGCTCTGCCCGCCCCGCACCGGCTCTGCTGGTGACGCTGCAGCCGCCGGGCCCAGAGGTTCCGGACCGGCCTCAAGTCACTTCCGGGGCGGGGCGGGGCGGAGCGACGGCGTCGGGGGAGGCGGTGGTGGCGGCAGCTGGAGCCCGACGGGCTGCCCCTTTTTCGCCGTGGGCCCGGCTCGGAGCCCCCACCCCGGGCCTCACCGGCCCAGCGCGAGGCTGCCTCACCGGAAACACGAGGCCGAATTCCAAGCTATTGTCCTGCTTCGCCGGGGGTCGCGCACTCCAGGCGGCAGCCCACTGGAGTCCCAGTCGCCACGACAGGCGGCAGCCAGGTTGGCCTGGTCCCCCTAGCTGAGCAGCCCCGGCTTCTGGGTTAGAGGGGTTTATGGAAAAGCCTACGTACCCACTTGCTCCTTATAGATTTATTTACTCCATCCCGCTTGTTCCTTATAGATTTAATTTTTCTGTCCCCTTTAAGTCCCCATCTTTCTGGTATTCTGGCCGCCATCATTCCAAAGAAGAAAATAGTTACTCGCTGAACAAATGCTATTTGAACAGCTGTTTTGTGTGTAAGGCGCTCAGTTTAGGCTATTGAGATAGAAAGTTTAACCTGGTTTCCGCCCTCCCAAGGACTTAGTCTAGCAGAGATAAAGACGTGAATTACAAGATAATGCTCTTAATTGCTAGATAAGTACAGGAATCCTTAGGAACTCTACAAAGAAGTTGAAACTAGGGGGTTTGAGAGGGTGTCATTTTCCTAGAAGTGATACTTAATTTAAGCTATGAAGGTTGAGTGCAAAGTTGGTTAGAAAAAGGAGGGAGGAGGACACGTATTTCAGCTGAGAGAACAGCTCTGAGGCTGCAAGCATGTATTCTAAAAATTCAAAGTTCAAAATAGCGTAAGAGAGGGTACGGAGAAATGAGACTGAGAAGGAAATCCTAAGGAATTCAGAGCTTTATCCTAGAGACAAACTTCCAAAAGATTTTAAGCATAGCAGTGGGATGATATAATTTACATTTTTTAAGAATCACTCTGGCGGCCGGGCGCAGTGGCTCACGCCTGTAATCCCAGCACTTTGGGAGGCCGAGGCGGGCGGATCACGAGGTCAGGAGTTCGAGACCAGTCTGGCCAACATGGTGAAACCCCGTCTCTACTAAAAATACAAAAAAGTTAGCCGGGCGTGGTGGCGGACGCCTGTAATCCCAACTACTCGGGAGGCTGAGGCAGGAGAATCGCTTGAAACCGGAAGGCGGAGGTTGCAGTGAGCCAAGATCGCGCCAGGGCACTCCAGCCTGGGCAACAAGAGCGAAACTCCGTCTCAAAAAATAAAAAGGCCAGGCGCGTGGTGGCTCACGCCTGTAATCCCAGCACTTTGGGAGGCCGAGGCGGGTGGATCACGGGGTCAGGAGATGGAGACTATCCTGGCTAACATGGTGAAACCCCGTCTCTACTAAAAATACAAAAAAAATTAGCGGGGCATGGTGGCGGGCGCCTGTAGTCCCAGCTACTCGGGAGGCTGAGGCAGGAGAATGGCGTGAATCCGGGAGATGGAGCTTGCAGTGAGCCGAGATCGTGCCACAGCACTCCAGCCTGGGTGGCAGAGCGAGACTCCGTCTCAAAAAAAAAAAAAAAAAAAAAAAGAATCACTCTGGCTTCGTCTGGAAAATGGGTTGGAACTGACAAGATTGGGAACTGGAGGACCCTTTAAGGTGTGACATAATCATGGCCTGGATGTCAGTTGAAATTGAGAGCTACTTCAGCAGAATGGCTTGGGCTTAGTAGTTGACTGAAAGTGAAAAATTAAAAAGGAAAGAGACAAGATGACGCTGGGTAGATAGGTGAAGTCCTTCACTGAGATAAAGAACACAGCAGAAACAGCTTGGGAGGCAGAATGCCTATGGGATGGGTATGTTGACATATGTATCAGGAGGGTGATCTAAACTGAGATGCAGATTAGCGTGTAGATGGACGACAGGAGGAAAGGAAATATACAGTATGAAAAAATAGGGCCCTTCACAAATCTCTGAGGAGCCCCACGTTTAAGGACAGACAGAGAAAAGGAAGGTAGGCCACAAAGAATATTCACAAAAAGCAGAGAGAGGAGGAGTTCTAGGAAACTGGGTGTCTCATGGAGAAGTGAACAATCCTACCTTAGGTAGCTAACAGGTCAAATGAAGTGAAACCTGAAAGGGTTTACTGGATAGTTTATTGATAAAGCGCATAAGAACAGTGTTGTTGGAGTGTAGAATAGAAATCTGATTACGGTGACAAAGGACAAATGGGAAGTGAATAAATAGAGGCAGCAAATAGGGACAACCTTTTAAAAAATAATGGGGTAGGGAGAGCCGGAAAGAGATGAGTGTCAGGCCTCTGAGCCCAAGCAAAGCCATCATATCCCCAGTGACCTGCATGTATACATCCAGATGGCCTGAAGCAACTGAAGATCCACAAAAAAAGTGAAAATAGCCTTAACTGATAACATTTCACCATTGTGATTTGTTTCTGCCCCAACCTAACAGATGAATGTACTTTGTAATCTCCCCCACCCTTAGGAAGTTTCTTTATAATCTCCCCAACCCTTAAGAAGGTTCTTTGTATTTCTCCCCACCCTTGAGAATGTACTTTGTGAGATCCGCCCCCTGCCCCCAAAACATTGCACTTAACTCCACCACCTATTCCAAAACCTATAAGAACTAATGATAATCCCAACACCCTTTGCTGACTCCTTTTTCAGACTCAGCCTGCCTGCACCCAGGTGAAATAAACAGCCATGTTGCTCACACAAAGCCTGTTTGGTGGTCTCTTCCCACGGACACGCGAGACAATGAGGAGGTACTTGGAATAAAAGGAGGGATTTTTGAATGTGGGATATATATATGTGTGTGTGTGTGTGTGTGTGTGTGTGTGTGTGTATATATATATATTTTTTTTTTGAGTCTCGCTCTGTAGCCCAGTCTGGAGTGCAATGGATCGATCTCGGCTCACTGCAATCTCCGCCTCCAGGGTTCAAGTGATTCTTCTGCCTTAGCCCCTCGAGTAGCTGGGACCACAGGTGCGCACCACCACATCCAGATAATTTTTTTTTTTCGGTATTTTTAGTAGAGACAGGCTTTCACCATATTGGCCAGGCTGGTCTCAAACTCCTGACCTCGTGATCCGCCCGCCTTGGACTCCCAAAGTGTTGGGATTACAGGCTTGAGCCACTGAGCCCGGCCATATTTAGATATATTTAAATATGGATGAAAAGGAGCCAGTGGAGAGAGAAGTTAAAGTTATTGGGTGAGGACGACAAAGAGCGGAAGAGAATGTGGAGTCATTGACCTTTAGAAGCAAATCAAACTGTGCTTCCATTGTCAGAGGAGGAAAGCAGGGAAGGAAGCATAGGTGCAGATGCTGGAATGTTTGGTACTGGAAGTTGGAGAAGTTCTTTCTATAGTTTCTATTTTTTCCTATGAAACAAGACAATGAGAATTATAGGGAAGTGGTAGGTAGATTTGAGGAAATTGAAGAAGCCTTAGAGTAGTCTCAGAATTCAGAAAATTGATTTAAAAAGTTAGAATTGTTTGGCAGGTAAGGCTGGAAGCTTGAATTTACTATTATCTATCTGCACAATTTAATGATTTTTTCCCTAATACTGTTTAGTGGCCCAGGATTGTGTGATATACAGTATATACTAGTGACATACTAGTATAATAGAATGACAAAAGATCAAGATAATGTTTTTTATGTTGCCAGTAGTGATGGTAGTGTTAGCTATCATTCATTGAGCATTTCTGTCTGCCAGTGCTTTAGCTACATTATCTCACTGAATTCTCTAGAGATAATTGAGTTGAGAATATTTGAAAGAGAGTGGTTAAAGTCTAAGTTTGGTTGACGTGTAAGTGAAAAGAGTAGAGAGCTAATAGGGAAGGAGTAGAGAGATGTCAAGACACTTACATGCTGATGAGCTATAAGGGAAAGATGAAAGGATTCGCCTGAGCAAGGGATCTAGAAGAATAGAAATGTTTGGATTTAAGATTTCGAAGAGACCAGCCTGGCCAATATGGTGACACCCCGTCTCTACTAAAAATACAAAAATTAGCCTGGCATGGTGGCGTACGCCTGTAGTCCCAACAACTCAGGAGGCTGAGGCAGAAGAATTGCTTGAACCCAGGAGGCAGAGGTTGCAGTGAGCTGAGATCACACCACTGCATTCCAACCTGGCGACAGAGCGAGACTCTGTCTCAAAAAAAAATAATAATAATAATTCAAAGAAGCAGTTCCAGATGACATTGAGCTCCCTAGAAACAAACATCTGAACTGGAAAAGTTGAAGAAATTACGGGAGCAAGCAAAATAAGGTCTCTTCCTGTTATTCTAAATAACGTTTCATGGAGAACACTATTGAAATGCTTCCCAGTGAGAAAGTTAGAAGACCTTTCTTTTGGGGAGCTGGTCTGCTCATTAGTGGAGACAGTAACCCAAAGTCTGGGGTGGATTTTCTCTTCTCAGTCCAACTTGTTATCTCTTGAAGGTCAGGAGACACTGCCAAAGGATAACAGCACGTTATCCTTTTGAGGCTGGGCTGGGTGGCTCACGCCTGCAATCCCAGCACTTTGGAGGGACAAGGCAGGCGGATCATGAGGTCAGGAGATCAAGAGCATCCTGGCTACCACACTGAAACCCCGTCTCTACTAAAAATACAAAAAATTAGCTGGGTGTGGTGGCATGCACCTGTAGTCCCAGCTACTTGGGAGGCTGAGGCAGGAGAATCGCTTAAACCCGGGAGGCAGAGGTTGCAGTGAGCCAAGATCGCGCCACTGCACTCCAGCCTGGGTGACAGAGCGAGACTCTCAAACAAACAAACAAAAAAAACAGGATGTTATCCTTTTAACCAGACCTGGAGGGAGACACTGACTTCTTATCAGACCCTCAAGGAAACAGACTATAATCACTCTTCTTGCAAGACCCAGAAAATGCAGTGGCCCTTCAAAGAAAATATTCTAAAGAGAGAGGTTCCTTCTCAAGCTGGAGGGATTAGCAGAGACAATTTTCAATCAAATATTTATGTCTTTGATGTGCTTATTGGAACATTAATTAATCACTTATTAGCAGTGAACAAAAAATGACAGGTTATTAGTGTCACATCTTGCCCATCTTAGTTTTCTCTGTATATATGATATACTTGGGGCTAGAGATATATTGGCAAGTGAATGAATCTCTGTTGCCAGAAACATAATCTTTTTTTTCTTTTTTAGGCAGGGTTTCACTCTCTTACAGGCTGGAGTACAATGGCACAATCACAGCTCACTGCAGCCTCCACCTCCTGGGCTCAAGTGATTCTCCCACTTTGGCCTCCCAAGTAGCTGGGACTACAGGTGCATGCTACCATGTCTGGCTAATTTTTAATTTCTTGTAGAGATAGAGTCTCAATGTGTTGCCCAGGCAGGTCTTGAACTCCTGGACTCAAGCAGTCTGCCCGCCTCAGCCTCCCAAAGTGCTGGGATTACAGGGGTTAGCCACCACACCTGGCCAGAAACGTAATCTTTAGAAGTATTTGAATTAGAATGATTCATTGCAATGTAATTAAATATCCAGACTTCTGCTGAATTGCAGTTATTAGAGGAACAAGAATATTAGATCTGGTCTGAAGATTTGGGAGGAAAAAAAGAATATTAGATCTGAGAAATGTTGAGTTTTTTCTAGTTCCTGTAGGATTTTTAAGTTTTGAATTTTTCCTTCAAAAATCATTTTCATCCAGCCATTGTATCCACTTCACTTCATTTGAACTAGAGTATATGTGGAGTTCAGTTTCTCATAAGGAAAATCACAGCTAAAGGAATGAATTTTTCTCTCATTATTTTAGGCATTTGTTAGGCATTCTGTCATTTCACTAAAATGTAGCCAGATGTGGGCTTCTTTTTGTTTATTTTTGGGGGGATTTGTATTTCTTGAATCAAAAGATTCATCTTCATCAATTATGCAAAATTTTCACTATTTTTTTGTAATTTCTTTGTACTCCTTGTAGAATTCCTATTAGACATTTGTTTTACCTTCTCATTCTAATATCCATATTTCTTTTCTTTTCTTTTTGAGATGGAGTCCTGCTCTGTTGCCCAGGCTGGTGTGCAGTGGCATGATCTGGGCTCACTGCAACCTCCACCTTCTGGGTTCAAGCAATTCTTCTGCCTCAGTTTCCCGAGTAGCTGGGACTACAGGCACCCGCCATCACGCCCGGCTAATTTTTTATATTTTTAGTAGAGACGGGGTTTCACATTTAGCCAGGATGGTCTCCATCTCCTGACCTCATGATCCGCCTGCCTCGGCCTCCCAAAGCGCTGGAATTACAGGCGTGAGCCGCCGCGCCTGGCCAGGCCTGGGAATTTAACCTGTGGAGAGTTCTGTTTTTATGCAGTATTTTACTTCCAACTCCCTTAGGTCTCAGCCTTCAACTTCTATCCCTGGGTAGATATTAAAACCCAAGTCACTGCCAGGCTCACACCTGTAATCCCAGCACTTTGGGAGGCCGAGGTGGGCAGATCACGAGGTCAAGAGTTTGAGACCAGCCTGACCAACATGGTGAAACCCCATGTCTACTAAAAATACAAAAAAATTAGCTGGGTGTGGTGGCATGCGCCTGTAATCCCAGCTACTCAGGAGGCTGCGGCAGGAGAATCGCTTGAACCTGGGAGAGGGAGGTTGCAGTGAGCTGAGATTGTGCCACTGCACTCCAGCCTGGGTGGCAGAGCAAGACTCCATCTCAAAAAAAAAAAAAAAAAAAAAAAAGCCCAAGTCACTTGCTGTTCCTGGATCCAGTAACGCTGCCTCAAATTTGATTCAGTCACCTCACATACTTAACATTCTGGCTTTACTTTCCTCTGTTTCTGGCATCTGGAGATATCCTTTTTTTGTGTGTGAGCTCATTTATGGTTATCTGTTGTTATGTTTAATACAACCATTCCTGGCTGAGGCTGCCACATCTGGAGCTGGAAAACCATTAAGAAATAAACTTCTGGCTGGGCATGGTGGCTCACGCCTGTAATCCCAGCACTTTGGGAGGCTGAGGCAGGTGGATCACTTGAGGTCAGGAGTTCGAGATCAGCCTGGCCAACGTGAAGAAACCCCATCTCTACTAAAAATACAAAAATGAGCCGGGCATGGTGGCACACACCTGTAATCCCAACTATTTGGGAGGCTGAGACAGAAGAATTGCTTGAACTCAGGAGGCAGAGATTGCAGTGAGCTGAGATCGTGCCACTGCACTCCAGCCTGGGTGACAGAGTGAGACTCCATCTCAAAAAAAAAAAAAAGAACTTCTAATTCTAAAATATTATAGAAATTATTGGGAGCAAAATGGAGTGACTGTGGATGATTAAGAGCTTTCTTAGAGTCCTCATCAAATCATGCAGGTGATTAATGATACCTGTCCACCAAGTTATATAGTCATGTACAGCATAATGATGTTTTGGTTAAGTAAGGACCACATAGGCAGTGGTCCCACAAGATTATAATGGAGCTGAAAAGTTCCTATAACCGAGTGTGGGTAGCCTAGCACAAGGCAGTACTCACATGTTTGTGGTGATACTGATGTGAACGAACCTACTATACTTCCAGTTTGTATAAGAGTATAGCACAGGCTGGGGGTAGTGGCTCACACCTGTAATTCCAGCACTTTGAGAGACCGAGGTGGGCAGATGGCTTGAGCTCAGGAGTTCACGACCAGCCTGGACAACATGACAAAACTCAAATATTCAAAAATATATATTTGCAACATGGCAAAACCTTCTACCAAAAATACAAAAACATTAGCCAGGTATGGTGGCACATTCCTGTGGTCCCAGCTACTCAGGAGTCTGAGGTGGGAGGATGGCCTAAGCCTGGGAGGCAGAGGTTGCACTGAGCTGAGATCGTGCCACTGCACTCCAGCCTGGATGACAGAGTAAGACCTCATCTCAAACTTAAAAAAAAGAGTATAGCATATACACTCATACAGCACATGATACCTGATAATAATAAACGACTGTTACTAGTTTATGTATTTGCTATACTATACCTTGTATTGTTATTTTAAATTGTACTCCTTCTACTTATTAAAAAAAAAAAAGGTAACTGTAAAACAGCCTCAGGCAGGTCCTTCAGTAGGGATTCGAGAAGAAGGCATTATTATCATAGAAGATGAAAGCTCCATGCGTGTTATTGCCCTTGAAGACCTTCCAGTGCAACAAGATGTGGGGGTAGAAGAGAGTGATATTAATGATCCTGACCCTGTGTAGGCCTAGGCTAATGTGTGTGTTTGTGTCTTCATTTTTAACAAAAAATATTTAAAAAGAAAAAATATATTAAAGTTTTAAAATAGAAAAGAACATAAAAAATTAGGATACAAGCTGGGTCTGGTGGCTCACGCTTGTAATCCCAGCACTTTGGGAGGCCGAGGAGGGCAGATCAAGAGATCAAGAGATTGAGACCATCCTAGCCAACATGGTGAAATCCCATCTCTACTAAAAATAAAAAAATTAGCCAGGCATGGGGGTATGCACCTGTAGTCCCAGCTACTGTGGAGGCTGAGGCAGGAGAATCACTTGAACTCGGGAGGTGGAGGTTGCAGTGAGCCGAGATTGTGCCACTGCACTCCAGCCTGGCGACAGAGTGAGACTCTGTCTCAAAAATTAAAAAAAAATTAAAAAAAAGGATACAAAAATATTTCTGTACAGCAGTACAATGTGTGTGTGTTTTTTTGTTTTTGTTTTTGTTTTTAGATGGAGTCTCACTCTGTGGCTCAGGCTAGAGTGCAGTGGCGTGATCTTGGCTCCCTGCAACCTCCACCTCAAGGGATCCTCCCACCTCAGCCTCCCTAGTAGCTGGGATTAGAGGCTTGTGCCACCCTGCCTGGCTGTTTTGTATTTTTAGTGGAGACAAGGTTTCACCATGTTGGCCAGGCTGGTCTGCAGCTTCTGACCTCAAGTGATCCACCCGCCTTGGCCTCCCAAAGTGCTGGGATTATAGGCGTGAGCCACCACACCTGGCCGAATGTGTTTGTTTTTTTAAGCTAAGTATTATTACAAAAGAGTCAAAAAGTTAAAATTTAAAAGTTCATAGCTGGGCACCATGGCTCACATCTCTAATCCCAGCAGTTTGTGAGGCCAAGGCAGGAGGATCACTTGAGCCCAGGAATTCAAGACCAGCTATGTTGCCAAGAGGCAACATAGCAAGACTCCATCTCTACAAAAAATTTAAAAATTAGCCAGGCGTTATGGAATGTGCCTGTAGTCCCAACTACCTGGGAGGCTGAAGTGGGAGGACTGCTTAAACCTGGGAGGTGGAAGCTGTAGTGAGCCAGGATCTCACCACTGTATTCCAGCCTGGGAGATAGAGTGAGACCCTGTCTCAAAAAAAAAAATTTTTTTTTTTTTATAAAAAGAAAAAGTTACAGTAAGCTAAATTTAATTTATTATTGAAGAAAGAAAATATTGAGTCCAGGAGCTGTGGTTCACACCTGTAATCCCAGCACTGTGGGAGGCCAAGGCAAGAGGATTACTTGAGCTAGGAGTTCAAGATCAGTCTGGGCAACGTGGTGAGACCTCATCTCTATAAAAAATAAAAAAATAAAGAAAATACCATTTATAAATTTAGTGTAGCCTAAGCGTACAGTGTTTATAAAGTCTACAGTGGTGTATAGTGACATCCTAGGCCTTCACATTCACCCACCACATACTCAGTCACTGACATAACCTAGAGCAAGTTCTAGTCCTACAGACTCCATTCATGGTAAGCGCCCTGTATAGGTGTACTTTTTTTTTTTCTTTTTAGATAGGCTTTCACTCTGTTGCCCAGGTTGGAGGGCAATGGTGCAATCACAGCTCACTGCAGGGTTGACCTCCCTAGGCTCAGATGATCCTCCCACCTCAGCCTCCCGAGTAGCTGTGACTACAGGTGTGTGCCACCATGTCCTGCTAATTTTCTATTTTTTGTAGAAATGGGGTTTTGCCATGTTGCCCAACGTGGTCTCGAACTCCTGGGCTCATACCATTCACCCACCTCCACCTCATAAAATGCTTGGATTACAGGTGTGAGCCACCACACCGGAACAGATGTACCATTTTTTATCTTTTATACTGTATTTTTACTGCACCTCTTCTATGTTTAGATACACAACTACTTACCATTGTGTTACAATTGCCTGTAGTATTCAGTACGGACATACTGTACAGATTTGTTGCCTAGAAGTGTTACACAGCCTAGAAGTGTTACCAGTGGAGGGTGTCCAGGTTTTTGGAATTTGAACAATGATTTGGACAAAGCACACAAAGCAAGGAAAGAATGAAGCAACAAAAGCAGAGATTTATTGAAAATGAAAGTACACGCCACAGGGTGGGAGTGGGCTGAGCATAGGGGCTCAATAATTTTCCTATTACGGAATTTTCTGGTTTCCCATTGTCCGCTTGGTGTACCCCCTATGTAAGTGAAGTAGTGGCCCACAATCAGTCTGATTGGTTGTAGAAAGCAACCAATCAGAGGCTGAAGTGAAGTTACAAAGTTAAACTCCTATGCAAAAGAAGACTTGGCTTGCAATCAGTCTGACTGGTTGCGGAAAGAAACCAGTCAGAGATACTTTCAATTTTCCATTTGCCACGCATAAAAAGGGGAGGGGGGTTGCAAAGGGAGTGGCCTCTGGTCCTTTTGTTACTTAGTTTTGGAAAGTTGGGGTTTTCCTTTAGATTTAGTTCTAGGAAGTCAGTGTGAATCAGCCTTAGGTTACCTGCCACCAGACCCTATTCTCCTGCCTCAGAAACAATAGGCTACACCATATAGCCAAGGTGTATAATAAGACACATAATCCAGGTTTGTGTAAGTACACTCTGATGTTTGTACAATGATGAAATCACCTAACAATACATTTCTCAAACATATCTCCGTCATTAAGTGATGTATTTATTTAATGATAAAAAATTTATTAAAACATTTATTTGATATTTAAATACTAAAAGAATTTTTCAGCACCACCAAAGCTTTTCGTGTTTCTTCTTTTTGTCAAGCTATGAATAATGTAGGAGGTGACAGCTTCCCTCATAATCAAATATAGTAAAGAGATGTATTTTTTAATGATAATTGAAAAGATTCACAATAGAGTCAGTGAAGAGATAATAACTAATGCACAAAGAGGACGTACACTCTTTCCACCTACCCCCCAGTTTTTATATGTATAAATAGAACAGGCTTTGCTCACAGGCAGACAATGGGATTATCTGCATGCGTAATTTGAATAGCCAGCAAGACATTCACACTTGATCACATCTGATATTTGAAATGCTATTTCCAATCTATTTCTTTGTACTAAGCAGAATACCTTTTGAAATTTACAGACACATAAAAGGTATAATATATCAAATCCCTAGTTCTCCAGCGTGTATTATATATTCATTAATTCAGTAAACATTTATTTATGTCCCCAGAGTGCCAAGTCAGAGATCGTTAGATGAATGACACAGTACCTGTCCTCAAGCAGTTCACTTTCTAGTAGACTGACAGATATGAAAACAGACAAAACTATAACCAAATGTCAGCTGGGGTTTACCTATATCTTAAGATCTCTAGATAAAACTAATTCAAACTCCCTTCCACCCACTGCCTAGAATTCAATCGCTCATCCAATAGTTTTATCAATTTTGAAAGGTGGGACTTATATTTTTATGCTCGCTCTCATCTCTAACCTTTGACTCTTGCTAAACTACCCCTGTTGAGTGATTGTCTTAGCATGAGACTTCTGTTGTCCCAGTTTGGCACTGCTTCGACTCAAATGTTAAGCCTGGCTGTTTTCCTTGATTTTCACAACTTCCATACAACAAATCCTTCACACGAGACTGTGTGTGTGTGTGTGTGTTGTGTGTGTGTGTGTGTGTGTGTGTGTGTGTGATACAAATAGGTTCAGGGAGAACCAGGGATTTATATGCTGGAAATATGAACAACCTATAAGTTAGCATGAAATATTCCTTTTCCTAAAGATCCATTTCTGCATGGTTCCTGTTATCATGGAGCTCACTGGTTAGAGAGGGGCAGCCAGACAGTAAACAACTCACTTCACAAGTACTTAGTTATAATTTTATTAGATGCTTTAATAGGATAAATGTTGTTCTGGTTATGTAGAACAGGGGTACCTGGACTAGGATGCGAGGCCTAGACCAAATTCTTTGAGGAAGCAACATTTGATGAATGAAGACTTGTGGAGAAGGATGATTAGAAATGATTCAGCTAAGAAAATAGGCCAGGCACAGTGTGGCTCACGTCTGTAATCCCAGCACTTTGGTAGACCAAGGTAGGAGGATCATTTGAGTCCAGGAGTTCAAGACCAACCTGGACAACATGACGAAACCCCATCTCTACAAAATATACAAAAATTAGCTGGGTGTGGTGGCATGTGCCTGTAGTCCGAGCTACTTGGGAGGCTGAGGTGGAAGAATCACTTGAACCCAGGAGATTGAGGCTGCAGCGAGATGTGATTGCACCACTGCACTCCAGCCTAGGCAACAGAGCAAGACCCTGTCTCAAAAAAGAAAAGAAAACAGTATGAATGGAAGCTTGAGGTAGAGGAAGAATTTGGCTTGTATGAGAAATTTAAAAAACACCCATATGCTTAGGGAGCGAGATTAAGAATAGTATATACGGCTGAAGCAGAGTTAGATCATGTAGTACCTTGTAAATTGGGTTAAGAATTTTGCATTTTTTCCGAAAAGCTGCTTCAGATATGTCAATACAGTGCTATGGGTAGTAACCAAATACTTGGAGGAAGTTGAAGGGGTGACAGCTGGCTCATCAAGTCTTGCAAGCAAGTTAATAAGCATATCCCCAGCAGAGGCATCGGTTTGTAGAAAGACCAAGAGTTTTCAATGGGCCCAGTTAGGCCAGGAAGCAATGAGTACAATGTGATAGGAACACAGAAAATGTATATCATGGCAAGAAAAGAGACAAGAAGGTAAACTGAGGCCAGATTACAAGCAGTCATGGATGCCTTCCTAAGGTGCTGGATGCTGGGGGTTTATCCTGTAAGCATTGAGGTAGGGGCATGACACAAGGAGGCTTGTGGTTTAGAAAGATGACTCTGGGCATTTTCATCATCATCACCATCATCGTCATCATAACAAAGGTACCCAGCACATTGAAGAGGCAACCAGTGGTGGACAGTGAGGTGCTTTAGAGGTAAATGATGAAGGCTAATAAATGCCTTAGTAGCTAGCAATTAGGAACAAGAGCTAATTTAAACTTCACACCAAAACTAGGTGAGGAAATTATAGCCCAGTCCCACCTGAACATAGATGGAGAAACTCAACAAAAATTCTGGCCAGGCGAGGCAGCTCATGTCTGTAATCCCAGCACTTTGGGAGGCCGAGGCAGGTTCATCACCTGAGGTCAGAAGTTTGAGACTAGCCTGGCCAGCATGGTGAAACTCCATCTCTACTCAAAATACAAAATTAGCTGGGTGTGGTGGTGCATGCCTGTAATCCCAGATAATTGGGAGGCTGAGGCAGGAGAATCTCTTGAACCGGGGGGGTGGGGGTTGCAGCGAGCCGAGATCGCACCACTGTACTCCAGCCTGGGCAACAAGAGCAAAACTTAAAAAGAAATTCAAGTGAATTGAATCCAGAAAAGTGTGTGTATGCATATATTATATATTATATATATAGCATATATATAAAATATATGTAGTATATATATAAAATACATTGGGACCAAGCAGGGTTTATTGCAGGTACACAAGGCTAGTTCAATGTCAGAAAATCTACCAATAAAATTCACCACCTTCATGCAAGACAAACCAAAACAAAACAAAACCCAACATCTTAACAAATGTTGTAGGATGAATGCAGAAAAAGCATTTATTAGTCCATGATAACAATTTTTATCAAATAAGAAAATAAAAGTGAACTTCTTAAAACCTGATAAAATGTTTTATCAAGCTCTGTACCTAACAATGAAACTTTGGAAGCCAACACATTACACTCAAGAACAAAACAAGGATGTTAATTTTATGAATAAATTGGTCCAGGTTACACAGCATTAATAAACAATCCCAAAATCTCAGTGGCTT
This sequence comes from Pan troglodytes, assembly GCF_028858775.2. Classification (NCBI taxonomy): domain Eukaryota; kingdom Metazoa; phylum Chordata; class Mammalia; order Primates; family Hominidae; genus Pan; species Pan troglodytes. The sequence continues at coordinate 68,664,933 of NC_072410.2, read as the reverse complement.
AGGATTTAGCATTTTTTCTTTCTTTTTTTTTTTTTGAGATGGAGTCTCGCTCTGTTGCCCAGGCTGGAGCACAGTGGCGCGATTTCCGCTCACTGCAAGCTCCGCCTCCCGGGTTCATGCCATTCTCCTGCCTCAGCCTCCCGAGTAGCTGGAACTACAGGCGCCCGCCGCCATGCCCAGTTAATTTTTTGTATTTTTAATAGAGACAGGGTTTCACATTTAGGCAGGATGGTCTCGATCTTCTGACCTTGTGATCCGCCTGCCTCAGCCTCCCAAAGTGCTGGGATTACAGGTGTGAGCCGCTGCACCTGGCCAGGATTTAGCATTTTTTTCATACTATATTCCATCTCAGGTCAAAAGGGGATCCTGCTTCATGTTCTCACTCCGGGACCCAGGCTGATGGCTATCTGGAAAATACCCAACAGAAATGTGTGTACGTATATACATATATGTTCTCCAAAAGATCTACTTAAATGTTCATAGCAGCACTACCCCAAAGAGTCTAAAATACAGAACTATCCAAATACCTATCAACATATCAACAGTATAATGGATAAACTGTGTTTATGTTTGCACAATGAAATACCACTGCTTTAGTTGGGATATTTGACCCTCCAAACCTCATGTTGCAATTTAATCCTCAATGTTGGAGTTGGGGCCTGATGGAAGGTGTTTGGGTCATGGGGGAGGATCCCTCATGAATGGCTTGATGATCTTTCCATAATGATGAGTGAGTTCAGGCTCTATTTGTTCCCATGACATTTCACCTGAAAGCGAGCTGTTTAAAATAGCCTGGTTGACCAGCGCTCAGTGGCTCATGCCTGTAATCCCAGCACTTCAGGAAGCCGAGGTGGGAGGAGTACTTGAGGTCAGGAATTTGAGACCAGCCTGGCCAACATGGTGAAACCCCATCTCTAGTAAAATACAAAAAATTAGCTGGGCGTGGTGGCGTTCACCTGTAATCCCAGCTCCTCGCAAGGCTGAGGCAGGAGAATCCTGGAGGCAGAGGTTGCTGTGAGCCGAGATCATGCCACTGCACTCCAGTCTGAGCAACAGAGTGAGACTCCATCTCAAAAATAATAATAATAATAAAAATAAATAAATAAATAAAATAAAATAGCCTGGCACCTTCCCTCTTTCTGTTGCCTCCTCTCTCACCATGTGCTCTCTGCATATGCTGTCTCTTCTTCCCCTTCCACCATGAGTGGAAACAGCCTGAAGCTCTCACCGGAAGCAGATTCCAGCACTATGCTTCATGTACAGCCTGCAGAACCTTGAGCCAAGTAAACCTCTTTTTTTTTTTGATGGAGTCTCACTCTGTTGCCAAGGCTGGAGTGCAGTGGCATGATCTCAGCTCACTGCAACTTCTGCCTCCTGGATTCAAGCGATTCTCCTGCCTCAGTCTCCTGAGTAGCTGGGATTACAGACACACAGCACCACGCTCAGCTAATTTGTGTATTTTTAGTAGAGATGGGATTTCACCATGTTGGCCAGGCTGGTCTGGAACTCCTGACCTCAAGTGATCCTCGGCCTCCCAAAGTGCTGGAATTACAGGCGTGAGCCACCAAACCCGGCCATTTTTTTTTTTTTTTAGATGAAGTTTCACTCTGTTGCCCAGGATGGAGTGCAGTGGCATGATCTTGGGTCACTGCAACCTCTGCCTCCTGGGTTCAAGTGATTCTCCTGCCTCAGCCTCCCAAGTAGCTGGGATCACAGATATGCACCACCATGCCCAGGTAATTTTTGTGTTTTTAGTGAGAGACCGGTTTCACCATCTTGGCCAGGCTGGTCTTGAACTCCTGACCTCAGGTGATCCACCTGCCTTGGCCTCCCAAAGTGCTAAGATTATAGGTGTGAGCCACCGCACCCGACCAAACCTCTTTTCTTTATAAATTATCCAGTCTCTGATATTCCTTTATAACAACACAAATGGACTAGGACAACTACACAGTAATGAGAATGAAAAATGCACAAATGCATGCAACAATATGGATGAATCTTGAAAACAGAATGTTGAAGCAAAATCAGACACACAAGAGCATGTTCTGTATGATTCCATTTCTGTGTTATAACAAGCAAAACTAATTTGTGATATGAGAGGTTCACAAAGTGGTCACACCTGAGGGTAGGGTACAGAATGGAAGAGGACATGAAAAGGCCTTCTGGAGTTCTGGTTATGTCCTGTTTCTCCATCTGGGAGATGGTTACATGAGGGTGGTTAGTATGTTAAAATTCATTGAGCTGTAAATTTATGATACATATCTTTTTATAGATGTGGATTATGCTTTTATGTATGTATACAAAGTTAAAAAAAAAAAAGGAAGCAGTTCCAGACTTCTTTACAAAGTGTAGGCTCCTAATTCCCATTTAGCAAAGAGAACAAAGTAGTTCATCTACAGGTTTTTGTGTAAACAGAAGTTTTAGTTTCTCTTGGATAAATGCCCAGGGGTGCAATTTCTGGGTCAAATGGTAGTTGTGTGTTTCATTTTGTAAAGAAAAAACTGTAAAACAGTTTTCTAGAGTGGCTGTATCATTTTACATTTTCATCAGCATTGTAAGAGCAATCCGGTTTCTCTGCCAATACCTGATGTTGTCACTGCTTTTTATTTTAGCCTTTCTGATAAGCATGCAATGATCTCATTGTGGATTTAATTTGCATTCTTCTAATGAGTAATGATGTTGAACAGGAACATGCTTTTATGTGCTTATTTACCATTTTTATATCCTCTTTGGTGAAATATCTGCTCATGTTTTTTGCATGTTTTCTAATTGGATTGCTTGTGGGTTTTTTTGTTTGTTTTTTGGTTTTTGGATTGCTTGGTTTTTAACTGTTGAGTTTTGGGAGTTCTTTATATAGTCCAGATACTACTCTTTTGTCAGATATGTGGTTTGCAAATATTTTATTTCTGTAGTTTGTCTCTTAAAGGGATCTTTTATAGAGCAAAAGTTTTTAATATTGATGAGGTCCAGTTTATCAATTTTTCCTTTAACGTGTCAAACTTTTATTTAGTGTGAGATCTAAGAACTAGGTTGGGCATGGTGTTGCGCACCTGTAATCCCAGTGACTCGAGAGGCTGAGGCAGGAGGATTACTTGAGTCCAGGAGTTCAAGACCAGCCTGTGCAACATATCAAGACTTCATGTCATATTAAAAGAATAATAATAATCATAATCAAAAACACTTTGCCTAGTCCTAGATTCCAAAGTTCTTTTTCTAAAAGTTTTATAGTTTTATGTTTTACATTTAAGTCCATGATTCATCATTAGTTAGTTTTTATATGTGGCATGACATTTAGGTCAAGGTTTATGTTTTGCCTATGAATGTCCCAAGTAATTCAGTTTTATTTTTTATTTATTATTATTTTTAGACAGGGTCTTGCTCTGTCACCCAGGCTGGAGTGCAGTGGCATGATCTCAGCTTATTGCAACCTCCACCTCCCGGGTTCAAGTGATCCTCTTGCCTCAGCCTCCCGAGAAGCTGGGACCACAGGCATGTGCCACCATGCCTGGCTATATATATGTATATGTATATATATATGTGTGTGTATTTTGTAGAGACAGGGTTTTGCCATGTTGCCCAGGCTGGCATTGAGCTCCTGGGCTCAAGCAATCTGCGTGTCTCAGCCTCCCATGGTGCTGGGATTACAGGTGTAAGCCACCATGCCTGGCCCATAATTCAGTTTTTGTTTTGTTTTGTTTTGTTTTTTTGAGACAGAGTCTCACTCTGTCACCTGGGCTGGAGTGCAGTGGCACGATCTTGGGTCAGTGCAACCTCTGCCTCCCGGGTTCATGCGGTTTTCCCTGCCTTGGGCTCCTTAGCAGCTGGGATTACAGGTGCGTGCTACCATGCCCAACTATTTTTATTGCATTTTTAGTAGAGACGGGTTTTTGCCATGTTGGCCAGGCTGGTCTTGAACTCCTGACCTCAGGTGAACTGCTGCCTCGGCCTCCCAAAGTGCTGGGATTACAGGCGTGAGCCACCACACCCGGCCTATAATTCAGTTTTAAATAACATCATCTGAAGGCCACCAAGAGTCCGGTCCCAGTAGGAATATTCCAAACCCAGTCATTTCTTCTCATCGTTACTCTAACATGCAGTGGAAAGGCTATCAGGCCAGCATGTGCCTGCTGGCACCATCGACTATTGTGATTACTATGAGCCAATACTTAAATAAGAAGACATATCTTTCAATAACAAAAAGTCAGATTGGTAGACAATTCTTTTTTTTGTTTGTTTGTTTTTTTCACAGACAAGGATTCCCAGGCTCAAGCAATCTTCCTGCCTCGGCCTTCCAAAGTGCTAGGATTATAGGCATGAGCCACCATGCCCCGCCTGACAAATCTTGAGTCAGATATTAGTAAAACAAAGAATATATTTGCCCAGTTCTTTTAGGGCATAGTCCTGCTAAAATGCACCTAATGTGTGTATTTAGGTTACTTATCATAATGGACATCTGTAATTGCTTTTGGCTGCCCAGCATCTGAACCCACTTGCTAGATTCGGGACATCTCCCATTATCTAGGTCTTGGTGGGAAGTAGGCTCTGACCTCTAACTTTAGAAGCCTAAGGGATGAGATTCACCCTCGACTAACTCCCCTGACAGCCTTGTGACCCAGATTTAGCCACTATGTACTTTGTGTCTTGTGTAAGCAATGCCAAGATGAAGGGATGATAAGTGATATTGGATCTGTGGTAGCTCTAGTATTAGCAGTTTGGCATTGAGGCTGTGTTTATTGTGAGTAGTGGCTGCCTACAGTGGCCATTATGTCAAATACTAGAGATGTCATATGTTGGTGGTGGCAGCAGCATCTCCACCAGACTGTTCCTGCCACTCCTACTCCCTTGGTCCCAGCCAATTGTTTGAGAATGTTTTCATCATTTCTCATCACTTCTGTGAGTTACATAAACCCTTTTCTTTTCTTTTCTTTTCTTTTTTTTTTTTTTGAGATGGAGTCTTGCTCTGTTGCCCAGGCTGAGTGCAATGGTGTGATCTCGGCTCACTGCAACCTCTACCTCCTGGGTTCAAGCAATTCTCCTGCCTCAGCCTCCGGAGTAGGGTCTACAGGCATGCACCACTACACCTGGCTAATTTTTGTATTTTTAGTAGAGGCAAGGTTTCACCATGTTGGTCAGGCTGGTTTTGAACTCCTGACCTCAAGTGACCTACCCGCCTTGGCCTCTCAAAGTGTTGTGATTACAGGCATGAGCCACCACTCCTGGCATATAACACTTTTCAGTAAATTCATCTTCTATTTAATTTAGCCAGACTTCACTTCTAACAAGCAAGATAGTTGATATATCAAGAATCCTAGCTGGGAGCTGTGGCTCATGCCTGTAATCCCACCACCTTGGGAGGCTGAGGCAGGTGGATCACCTGAGGACAGGAATTTGAGACCAGCCTGGCCAACATGGTGAAACCCCAAATATACTAAATATACAAAAATTAGCTGGGCGTGGTGGCGGCCACCTGTAATCCCAGCTACTTGGGAGGCTGAGGCAGGAGAATCTGTTGAACCCGGGAGGTGCAGTTTGCAGCGGGCCGAGATAGTACCATTGCACTCCAGCCTGGGAGACAAGAGCAAAACTCCGTCTTACCAAAAAAAAAAAAGAAAAAGAATCCTCACTTTCAGCAAATTAGCATAAAGCAGTGGTTGAGAGAGCTTCTACTCTCAGAGTTTCTGATCAGTAGGTCTGCAGATGACCTAAGAATTTGCGTTTATTTTTTTTGTTTTTTGTTTTTTTTTAAGGCAGAGTCTCGCTCTGTCACCTAGGCTGGAGTGCGGTGGCGCGATCTCGGCTCACTGCCAGCTCCGCTTCCTGGGTTCACGCCATTCTCCTGCCTCAGCCTCCCGAGTAGCTGGGATTACAGGTGCCCGCCACCACGCCCGGCTAATTTTTTATATTTTCAGTAGAGATGGGGTTTCACTGTGTTAGCCAGGATAGTCTAGATCTCCTGACCTTGTGATCCGCCCGCCTGGGACTCCCAAAGTGCTGGGATTACAGGCGTGAGCCACCGTGCCCTGTCGAGAATTTGCGTTTCTAACAAGCTTCCAGGTGATGCTGCTGGTCAAGTGTTCAAAGGTATGCTGCTGGTCATCATCAGATGTTGTGATTTTATAATTTTCTCTCAAATGTTGCTGAGTAGTGTTCCATTCTATGAACATACCATAGTTTGCTTATCCATTCATATGTTAATGGACATTTTGGTTGTTCCCAGTTTCTGGGTATTACAAATAAAGCTTCAATAAATATTCATGTATAAGTCATTGTATGGACATATAACTACTTTTCTCTTGGATACATACCTAGGCATAGAATGGCTGGTGTATGTGTAACTTTTTTATCTTTTTTTTTTTTGAGATGGAATTTCACTCTTTCGCCCAAGTTGGAGTGCAGTGGTGCGATCTTGGCTCACTGCAACCTCTGCCTCCTGGGTTCAAGTGATTCTCCTGCTTCAGCCTCCCGAGTAGCTGGGATTACAGGCATGCGCCACCACACCCGGATAATTTTGTATTTTTAGTAGAGACAGGGTTTCTCCATGTTGGTCAGGTTGGTGTCGAACTCCTGACCTCAGGTGATCCACCTGCCTCAGTCTCCCAAAGTGTTGGGGTTACAGGTGTGAGCCACTGTGCCTGGCCGTATTTCATCTCATATATTGATTTTACCTCATTCACCCTGCTCCAGGCACTCCGACCTTCTCTCAATTTTTTTTAAGTTTTTTATATTTATTTATTTTTATTTAGAGATAAGGGCTAAGTATGTTGTACAAGATGGAGTGTAGTGGCTATTCACAAGTGCGCTCATAGGGTACTGCAGACTCGAGCTCTTGGCCTAAAGCAATCCTCCTGCCAAGCCTCCTAAGTAGCTAAGACTACAGGCACATGACACCACACCCAGCTTCTTTCAATTTCTTGATCAAGCCAAGCTTTTTCACAAGGTAAGAGCACTTGCCCCTCTTTCCCTCCTTCCTTCCTCCCTCCTTCCCTCCCTCTTTCCTTCCTTTTTTCCCCTTCCTTCCTTCCTCCTTCCCTCCCTCCCTCTCTCCCTTTCTTCCTTCTTTCTTCCTTCCTTTCTTTCCTTCCTTCCTTCTTTTTTCTTCCTTCCTTCCTTCTCCTTCCTTCCTTCCTTTCTTCTTTCTCCTTCCTTCCTTCCTTCTTTTCACCAGTGTCATAGTAAGCACTTACTTTTAATTTTAACCTAGTGAGTGAACCAAGCACTTAAATTTACTCTAAGTGCAATGGAAACCTATAGACAAGTTTTTAATCAGGAAAATGATATAAATTGATTTAAACTTTCAAAAGATCTCTCCTGACTCTGAATGGACTATAGATTATAAGGGGATAAGAATGAAAGTAGTGTGACTAATTAGGAGGCGTTTTCAGCAATTCAATGAGAGATGACAATGGCTTGTATCACGGTAGAAGTAGTGCCAACGGTGAGAAGTACTCAGAGATGAGAAATATTTTGGAGGTCGGGTGCGGTGGCTCACGCCTGTAATCCCAGCACTTTGGGAGGGTAAGGTGGGCAGATCACCTGAGGTCAGGAGTTTGAGAACAGCCTGGCCAACATGGTGAAACCCCGTCTCTACTAAAAATACAAAAATTAGCTGGGCTTGGTGGTGTGCACCTGTAGTCCGAGCTACTCGGGAGGCTGCAGCACGATAATCACTTCAAACCAGGAGGCTGAGGTTGCAGTGAGCTGAGACCACACCACTGTACTCCAGCCTAGGCTACATAGTGAAACTCCATCTCAAAAAAAAAAAAAAAAAAAAAAGAAGTTTTGCGGTGACGGGAAGCAAAAGAAGGAGAAGTAACTTAAAGAGAATACGCATCAGAAAAAAGGTTTTATGGCCAGCCATGGTGGCTCACTCACACCTGTAATCCCAGCACTTTGGGAGGTCAAGGCAGACGGATCACTTGAATCCAGGAGTTCGAGACCAGCCTGACCAACATGGTAAAACCCTGTTTCTACCCAAAATACAAAAATTAGCCAGGTGTGGTGGCACATGCTTATAGTCCCAGATACTTGGCAGGCTGAGGCACGAGAATCGCTTGAACCCAGGAGGCAGAGGTTGCAGTGAGCCGAGATGGCACCACTGCACTTCAGCATGGGCAACAGAGGTTGACAAGAAAAGGTTTTTGTTTTGTTTCGCTTTCTCAGATGAGAGATGCTAGCCCATCTTTGGGATCAGAAATCAGAAGTTATTAGAAAGAGAGAGATGATGGTGTGGAGAAGGAAGGATTAGATCGAAAGGGCAGGAGTGAAATGATGGAAGGAGGGACACTCCCACTGTTGAAACTGGAAGGAAGAAAAAAAAAGTACAGGTGCAGATTGAATCATAGATTTGGGAATCAGGCCGGGCGTGGTGGTTCAAGCCTGTAATCCCAGCGCTCTGGTGGGCAGATCACCTGAGGTCAGGAGTTCCAGACCAACCTAGCCAACGTGGCGAAACACCATCTCTACTAAAAATACAAAATTAGCTGGGTGTGGTGGTGGGCATCTGTAGTCTCAGCTCCTCTGGAGGCTGAGGCACAAGAATCACTTGAACCTGGGAGGCAGAGGTTGCAGTAAGCCAAGATCATGCCACTGCACTCCAGCCTGAGCGACAGAGTGAGGGGAAAAAAAGGATGAAAAAAAAAAAAGATTTGGGAATCAAAAGATAAGCTATTTCTGGTAGTCTCTATTTTCCCAGAGAAGTAGGCAACACCCTCAGTTGGGAGTAGAGGGTTGTGGAAAAGACGTGGAAGTTCAGAGGAGAAAAGTAGAAAGTTGAGAATTTGTAAAGTAAGGAAGAAAATAATTTGGGAAAGAGGATGTATAATATAGGAAACTGGGCCAGGCACGGTGGTTCACGCCTGTAATCCCAGCACTTTGGGAGGCCGAGGAGGGTGGATCACCAGGTCAAGAAGTTGAGACCATCCTGGCTAACACAGTGAAACCCCGTCTCTACTAAAAATCGTACAAAATATTAGCCAGGCGGCTGGGCGTAGTGGCTCACGCCTGTAATCCCAGCACTTTGGGAGTCCAAGGCGGGCGGATCACGAGGTCAGGAGATCGAGACCATCCTGGCTAACACGGTGAAAACCCTTCTCTACTAAAAATACAAAAAATTAGCTGGGCGTGGTGGCAGGCGCCTGTAGCCCCAGCTACTCGGAAGGCTGAGGCAGGAGAATGGCCTGAACCCAGGAGGCGGAGCTTGCAGTGAGCAGAGATCGCGCCCCTGCACTCTAGCCTGGGTAACAGAGCAAGACTCCGTCTCAAAAGAAAAAAAAAACCGAAAAAAAACAAAATATTAGCCAGGCATGGTGGCACGTGCCTGTAGTCCCAGCTACTCGGGAGGCTGAGGCAGGAGAATCACTTGAACCCAGGAGGTGGAGGTTGCAGAGAACCAAGATTGCACCACTGCCCTCCAGCCTGGGTGACAGAGTAAGACTCAAAAAAAAAAAAAAAAAAAAAAAAAAAAGAGGAAACTGGCAGGAAAGAGGTCATGCTGGGGTGGACTATGAGAGGCAATAATTCGAAATTATATCGTGGAAATGCTTCAACCTGTACCAAGACCTACTTCAAAAGGAAAATCTTGTGTTGAGTAGCAGTTAAAAATGGAATAAGATATCAGACCTTCAACCAAATAGTTCTTAATAGCTCAAAACTACTATAGGATAGCAATTTTATTCCCAAATTATTCTAGAACTGAACAACTGAAACTCAGTGACCAAAAGCCAGTCAACCAATCTTCCACAGCCTAATACAGACACATAAAATATACCTCTGGCATTACATTATAACTTCCCCCATCAAACAAAACAGGAAGAGTGGTTATGTTGGGCTGATAGTGTAAGATGGTCTGTCATGTAGCGTTTCCGTTATATTCTGAATTTGAGTTGGTATACCATGTGACAGTTCTTTATATATGTTTTCAACACCGCCATGACAAGAGTGTCTTTCTGTTTTTGCGTCAGTGTCTTATGAAAAGAAGGCATAAAGAATATTCAAAAGAAATTTTAAGAATCTTTGTTATCTGAAGGATGTATCTTTAGTGCATGTTCTGTCTCTCATAGTTGCTAAACTCCAGCTGCAGCTCTTCTCTCAGAGAACTGCTCTGTCCCGCCCATCTATCCCATTATGACTTTCAGTTGTGAGATGAAGATATCTGTTTGAAAAAAAAAAATTGGTTCCTCTAAATAGAGGAATGTCCAAATAGCTACTTTAGTCTCTTCTTTAATCTCAAGTTACATCAGAGAAAAGATTTCAGCATGTATAAAACATCCATATCTACAGTGACCTTGGTGTTTTTCTCAATGCATAAATCATCACATTTCTTCATTTTCTAGTGCATGAAATAATTAAACTTAAAATACCTTCTTTAATTCTAGACACAATTAATTCAATGCTATTATTTATTTATTTATTTATTTATTTATTTATTTATTTTTGAGACAGAGTCTCTTTCTGTTGCCCAGGCTGGAATGTAGTGGCATGATCTCAGCTCACTGCAACCTCCGCCTCCTGGGTTCCAGGGATTTCCAGCTAATTTTTGTATTTTTAGTAGAGACAAGGTTTCATCATGTTGGCCAGGCTGGTCTCAAACTCCTGACCTCAAGTGATCTGTCTGCCTCGGCCTCCCAAAGTGCTAAGATTACAGGTGTGAGCCAGCTCGCCTGGCCTCAATACTATTAATTTTTTACTTATGTAAATTTTGTAGGGTGTAACTTCCCACATATTTCCAAAGCGTTTTTATATTTAACACTAAAGACCCACAATGGGCTGGGCACGGTGGTTCACGCCTATAATCCCAGCACTTGGGGAGGCCGAGGCGGGCGGATCACCTGAAATCAGGAGTTTGACACCAGCCTGGCCAACGTGGTGAAACCCTGTGTCTACCAAAATTACAAAAAATTAGCTGGGCTTGGTGGTGGATGTCTGTAATCCCAGCTACATGGGAGGCTGAGGCAGGAGAATTGCTTGAACCTGGGAGGTGGAGATGGCAGTCAGCCTAGATTGTGCCACTGCACTCCAGCCCGGGCAACAAGAGCGAAACTCTGTCCCCACCACCCAAAAAAAGAAAGACTCACAATGTACAAACGGCTATTCTAGGCATAGTTGGTTCTAAGAGAATAAGATTCCTTGATAGATACATCCAGCTTTTCTATTTAGAGTTGTGTAGTTTTGGGTCCTTCAGGAAGCAGACACTGAAATAAAGTTGGAAGTGCAAGAAGTGTAGGGGGTGGGATGGTGATGGGGATGTACACCTATGAGAGATAAAAAAGGAGGATGGAGGATTGGGTAAAGAAAGGCTTCAGATCTGGATGCTGATCTGATATCTGTGAAAGGAAAGAGGGGAGTAAAGAGGATTGGGCCGGGAGAGCCTGAGACTTTGATATATATTGAGCAAAGTCTCAGCCTACTTAATGGGGAGATGAAGAGCAAAGATTGCCTGTTAAGAGAAGTTTTGCAATGGGTAGAACTGGCCCTGTTAATGCTGCCATGATCAGCCACTGGTATGGGCTGCCTGGGAAGATCATAACCTCAGCTTGCTGTGGTAGATTCCAAAGGTGCTGCAGCTGATGGCCATTAGCTAAGTGTATTCTTTCAGCTAAAAGGAGATCCAAGCAATGTAGTTTCATGCCTGCTACATCAGCTGTGCCCCTTTTGCTAATATTGCTCTCCTCACGCATTTCAGATCTATGCTTCACAAGTACAGAGCACAGACTGTTGCACCGTCTCCTAATTCTTCTTCTTTGACCATTCCCTCATCTCTGTATTAAATACTTTTAGCAGATTAACCTTTCTAAAAGATCATTTTTACCTTGTCAGTCTTTTGCTCAAAAATGTTGCGTCTCCCTATTATGTACAAAATAAAGCCCAGACTATTTAGGCTGATACTCAAGGCTGACACACGACTAGCCCCAATCTACCATTCTGTTTTTATATAACTTTGTGTCCTCTGTGGTCAACATATGTGGAACCTATTCACTATCTCCCCAACATTCGTTTATATTTACAGATCTCTTGTTGCTCACATAATACCTTCTACCCCATTTGACAAACCATTCTCTCTTCTATCTACCTATCAAAACCAAACCTATCTTTGAAGGATTACATTTACTCTCCTATAGAAAGTATGGTAGGTATACTATAGTACAGTATAGTATTGACCCTTCCTCAGAAGTATATCAATATGTCTCGCCCTTGTTCATATTTTTCCTTCTTTTTAAAATTATTATTATTGTTTTTTGAGACAGCGTTTTGTTCTGTTGCCCAGGCTGGAGTGCAGTGGTGCAATCTCAGCTCACTACAACCTCTGCCTTCCGGCTTCAAGTGATTCTCATGCCTCAGCCTCCTGCGTAGCTGGGACTATAGGCATGCACCACCAAGCCCGGCTAATTTTTGTATTTTTAGTAGAGACAGGGTTTCACCATGTTGGTCAGGCTGATCTCGAACTCCTGACCTCAGGTGATCCACTCTCCTCGGCCTCCCAAAGTGCTGAGACTATAGGTATGAGCCACCGCACCCGGCCATATTTTTCCTTCTTTTAGTACTCAAGTTTTAATGAGGACATATATCTTTTTCAGCTCTATGTCATTTCCTTTGGTGTAATAGGAACACAGTGTTTATACTTAGCAACTACTCCATGACTGAATTAAGAGATAGATGGGGAACAGATTAAGAAGCCGCTACAGAATTGCAAAAAATAAAATAAAATAAAGTGAGTTAAAATGTCAGGGTAATATAGGAAAATACATTGGGAAATGAAAAAACACTCCATGTGACTGTTTCACGGAAATGAATGACCCTCTTCCTCTTCTGTTTCTTTCTTAGGTAAAGACTAGGGCAGAATTCTATACCCAAGGTTCAGACCTATTGAGGCTATTTATGAATAGACTTTGGTGGTGTTTGCTGATCAAAAACTCTTTGAAATGTATAAAAAAACTTGTATACACGTGTATTTGCATTTTTTCTAGGAATAGGATCTGTCTCTTTTATCTGAGTTTCAAGGGGTCTGTGATCATAAAAGGATTTAAAACAACTTGACCAGAATTTGGGGGCCTTAGAAGAGAGGTCAAGCGGTGTTGAGCACGATTTGGCAAGTAGTAGGTCACTGGTAATCTTAAAGAAAATAGATTCTGAAGAATGAAGAAAGCAGAAGCCCATGTCCCCAGGAATTGAAGAGTGAGTGGGTGGTGAGGATGTGGAGGTAGCCGATACAGACTTTTCCTCCCAGAAATGTATCAGTGAATGAGAATAAATCTGTATGATAACTTAAGGAACTATAGGATCAGGGGAAGGGTTTTGTTTGGATGGGAGATACTTGAGCATATTAACAGAAAAAGTGAAAGAGGATGATTAATAAACGAATTGGTTGGGAAAGTGTCTGGGTAGTCTGGATTTATGCTGTGGCAACAGACCCAAGATATTAGTGACTTAACACATAAAAGTTTATTTCCAGCTGGGCACAGTGGCTCATGCCTGTAATCCCAGCACTTTGGGAGGCTGAGAGGGGTGGATCGTTTGAGCCCAGGGGTTCAAGACCAGCCTGGGCAACATAGGAAGACCCCCAATGCTACTAAAAATACAAAAATTAGCTGGGCATGGTGGCCTCCACCTGTATTCCCAGCTGCTTGAGAGGCTGAGGATGGAGGATGGCTTGAGCCTAGGAGGCAGAGGTTGCAGTGAGCCAAAATTGCACCACTGTACTCCAGCCTGGAGGACTGGGTTTAAAAAAAAAGAAAAGAAAAAAATTTCCCTTCTAATGCAAACTCAAGTAGAGACTGCTGCCCTCCATGCTGAGATTCACGAATCCAGGCTGTTTCATTCTTTGGGCTCTCTCTTCATGACTGAAGGGGAAGAGACTAGAGTCATGTGGAGGGATCCCACGGCCACTGTTCTGAAGTGACACCTGTTACTTCCATGCAAGTTTCATTAGTGAGAACTTGTCACATGGCCATGCTTAATTGTTGGGGAAGGGTAGGCAACCATAAAGGAAATACAAAAAAGGATGTGGGAGGATATAATTATCTCTGCTACATAAAGGGATTAAGAAAAAAAGTAAAAGGAATTCTGGGCAGTTGGCAGTGGCACAGTTTTTTAATAGCCCCAAAACTTGCCACAAACACAGATACAGTAACTTGGATCGCAAAACCTAAAACCTGCAAACAACATCAATAGCAAGTTTATGAGCCCTCAAATATATACATACGGGGAGATGTCATGAGAGCAACAAGATTCACAGGTGGGAGGAGGCAGAGGGAGCTAAATAAAACAAAGCCAAAAGCCAAGTTACCAAAACATGCCCGGGAAGGAAGGAGTCCCACTTAGTGAGTGAAATCTTAGAGGGCCCATCTGAGGATAGCAGTCAAAATCAGAGAGGAACTTCATGGGCTCTATTTTGCAGGTGAAACCAAGGGAATTGTGGGAAGATTGGATGGTGCTGGAATGTTCTAGCCCCTTTGGGTCAGTGCTGAAAACCAACCTAGCACCCTTCCAGGATGAAGCCCTGCATAGGAGAGACGCTGCTAGGACAAGACATAAAACAGGCCCTGTTTTATAACCACCACAAATAGTACCTTAATTAAAGAAACTTCAAATCTGAAAATTAATCCCCTGGTCTATTTTCCATAACAATGATTTTCAGTAGCATTGTCCAATCTCACATTTCAGAGAGGTTGCAATGAGACGACCTGGCACCATTAAAATACTTTAATAATAAAATACAGTAAACACAAAAACCCTCTCTCCCATGATCAAATTCCCAGGGAAAATTAAAGTGCAAAGATTCAAACCCCATGCAAATTAAGTCCAAAGGAGTTAGTGTCTGAAGTCAAATCCACTTGCCCTTGAGATTTAAACTTCAAAGAAATTAATGTTCAGAATTCATCATCTCTGTATTTTACCCAATCTTAATTAGAGGGGTTCTTAAACCTTAAATAGGGTTGGGATTTTTTTAAGCAGTTGCAGCTTGGACAGAAATTATATTAATTTACTATTTATTATTTCTATATAATAGAAATTTCTATATAATAATTTCTATATAACAGAAATTATATTAATTTACTAAGAAGCTCATTGAGCTTCTTAGGGGTCCAAAAAGTAAATAACACGCAAAATTATTATAGTTTTGTCCCCACACCCATCAAATTTAGAAAAAGCTATTCCCCAGACTCTTGTGTAGTTATTCCAAGAAAAAATATGTCCCCAGAGCCTGTTAATTGGTGTTGCCAAATACCAGGTCAGAGGCTGATGTCAGAGGTGTGAGGAAGAGAAATTCTTGAGTTTTAGCTTTACCAAGGTAGTTGATCTGACATAAGGTTTCTGGAATCCATGATCTGTAAACATAAACTTAATTACAAGACGTTAAATTTGGCACTTTGAATTTTCCATTTCTAAGGGGGAAGCTTTTCCTTTTCATTTAGAAAAACCTGTGTCAGTCAGGATAGGCTGGGTTATGCTGTGATAACGCAGAACCTCAAATTCTTAGAGACTTGAAACAAGAAGTTAATTTTTCACTCATACTGCACATTAATTGAGAAGTGACAGAGTTCTGATCACACTACATTCATTTAAGGAACTAGAAGTTGGAGTTGCAACAGGTTTTTTTCATGATAACCCCAGCAGGGGCAAGGGAATGTGATAAGATGTTCCCTGGCTCTGAAAATTTCTGCCCATAAGTAGAACACATCTTTTCCACTTACGTCACTTCCATTCCCATTCCTTTGGCCAAACCACGTCATATGGTCTTCTAACTTCAAAGGGGATATGGAAGGGCAACCTTGCCTTTGAGCTCTAAGTTATTTCCCCTTCAGTGGTACATTTAGAGTGAGTTTTGTCCACTAATGCTGCTGTGAAATATCTTGTGAGCTGACAATTTTAGTCCTTGGCCACAGGCTGCTGTGACTGCTTTCAACTATAGCATAGCTTAAACCAATGTTCCCCAAACTAGTAGGATCAAAAGAATCTCCTGGATGCTTATTAAAAATTTTGATTCCTTGGCTTAGTGTGGTGCCTTGTGCCTATAATTTTAGCCCTTTGGGAGGCTGAGGCAGGAGGATTGATTGAGGTCAAGACTTCAAGACCAGCCTGGACAACATAGTGAGACCTCTGTCTCTCCAGAAAATTTAAGAATTAGCTGGGCATGGTGGCACACACTACCATAGTAGTCCTAGCCACTTGAGAGGCTAAGGTGGGAGGAATACTTGGGTCTGGGTGTTTGAAGCTGCAGTCACATGTTTGGTGCCTGTGAATAGCCGCTGCACCCCAGCCTGAACATAGTGAGACCTCGTCTCTAAAAAAAAATAACAAATTTAAAAATGTGTATTTTTTATTTTTGAGATGGAGTTTTGCTCTTGTCGCCCAGGTTGAAGTGCAGTGGTGCAATCTCCGCTCTCTGCAACCTCCGCCTTCTGAGTTCAAGTGATTCTCCTGCCTCATCCTCCCAAGTAGCTGGGATTACAGGTGCATGCCACCAAGCCCAGCTGATTTTTGTATTTTTAGTAGAGATAGGGTTTCACTATGTTGGCTTCACTTGTCTCGAACTTCTGACCTCAGGTGATCCACTCACCTCGGCCTTCCAAAGTGCTGGGATTACAAGAGTGAGCCACTGTGTCTAGCCAAAAATACTTATTTCTGCGTCCTATTCCTGCAGAAATGATTCAGTAGATTTGGGGTAAGGCCCAAGTATCTGACTTCTGAAAATACCCTCTGTTAGGCCAAGGAAGTCTTCCTCCTGCCATAGCTTGGTTGTTGCTGTTGTTTTCAATAGACTTAATAGTTTAGAGCTGTTTTAGGTTCACGGAAAAATTGCGTGAAAAGTACAGAGAGTTCCCATATTTCCCCTGTCCCCACACATGCACAACCTCTTCCACTATCAACATACCCCACAACAGTCATACATTTGTTACTATTAATGAACCTACATTGACCCATCATTATCACCCAAAGTCCATAGTTTACATTAGGGTTCACCGTTGGTGGTGTACATTCTATGGGTTTTGACAAATGTACAATAATATGTTTCCACTATTATAATATCATACAGAATAATTTCAATGTTCTAAATATCCTCCATGTCCTGCCTATTCATTCCTACTCTCCCTTAACACGTGGCAACCTCTGATCTTTTTACTGTCTCCAAAGTTTAGACTTTTCCAGAATGTTATACAGCAGGAGTCATACAGTATGTAGTGTTTTCCAATTGTCATCTTTCACTTAGTAGTGTGTATTTACATTTCCTCTATGTCTTTTCATTACTTGATAGCTCATTTCTTTCTTTTTTTTTTTTTTTTTTGAGACGGAGTCTTGCTCTGTTGCCCAGGCTGGAGTGCAGTGGCACAATCTTGGCTCACTGCAACCTCCACTTCCTGGGTTTAAATAATTCTCCTGCCTCAGCCTCCCTAGTAGCTGGGATTATAAGTGCACACCACCATGCCCGGCTAATTTTTGTATTTTTAGTAGAGACGAGGGACAGGGTTTCACTGTGTTGGCCAGGCTGGTCTTGCACTCAACTGATTCACCTGCCTCGGCCTCCCAAAGTGCTAGGATTATAGGCATGAGCTACCATGCCTGGCCATTTTATTTTATTTTATTTTTTTTGAGACGGAGTTTCGCTCTTGCTGCCCAGGCTGGAGTACAATGGTGCGATTTCAGCTCACCGCAATCTGTGCCTCCCAGGTTCAAGCAATTCTCCTGCCTCAGCCTCCTGAGTAGCTGGGATTACAGGCATGCACCACCACACCTGGCTAA
The DNA here is from genome assembly GCF_028858775.2 of Pan troglodytes. Taxonomy (NCBI): domain Eukaryota; kingdom Metazoa; phylum Chordata; class Mammalia; order Primates; family Hominidae; genus Pan; species Pan troglodytes. Next base: position 68,647,197 of record NC_072410.2, on the reverse strand, counting down.
TTTAGTATTTTTAGTAGAGACGGGGTTTCTCCATGTTGAGGCTGGTCTTGAACTCCTCACCTCAGGTGATCCGCCTGCGTCGGCCTCCCAAAGTGCTGGGATTACAGGCGTGAGCCACCATGCCCGGCCTTTTATTTTTTATTTTTTGAGACAGAGTCTCACTCTGTCAACCAGGCTGGAGTGCAGTGGTGTGATGTAGGCTCACTGCAACCTCCACCTCCTGGGTTCAAGTGAATACTTGTGCCTCAGCCTCCCAAGTAGGTGGGATTACAGGCATGCGCCATCATGCCCAGCTAATTTTTTTATTTTTAATAGGACAGGCTCTCACCATGTTGGCCAGGCTGGTCTCGAACCCCTGGCCTCAAGTGATCCTCTTGCCTCAGCCTCCCAAAGTGATGGGATTACAGGTGTGAGCCAGTGCGCCCAGCCAAGCTCGCTTATTTATTTATTTATTTACTGAGACAGAGTTTCACTCTTGTTGCCCAGGCTGGGGTGCAATGGTGTGATCTTGGCTCACCGCAACCTCCGCCTCCCAAGTTCAAGTGATTCTCCTGCCTCAGCCTCCTGAGTAGCTGGAATTACAGGCATCTGCCACCACATCTGGCTAATGTTTGTATTTTTAGTACAGATGGGGTTTCTCCATGTTGGTCAGGCTTGTCTTGAACTCCTGACCTCCAGTGATCCTCCCACCTCGGCCTCCCAAAGTGCTGGGATTACAGGCATGAGCCACTGTGCCTGGCCCAGAGCTCATTTCTTTTTAACACTGAATAATGTTCAGTTGTCTGGATGTACCACAGTTTATATATCCATTTACCTATTGTAGGGTATCTTGTTTTTTTCCACCAGTTTTGGCAATTATGAATTAAACTGCTATTAATATCTATGTGTAGGGTTTTGTGTGAACATGTTTCAACTCATTTGGGTAAATACTGATACCAAATGTGACTGCTGGATTGTATGGTAAGAGTATGTATAGTTTTATAAAAAACTGTCAAACCATCTTCCAAAACGCCTATGCCATTTTGCATTCCCACTAGCAACAATGAGAGTTTCTGTTGATCTAGCTCCTCGCTAGCATTTATTGTTGTCAATGTTTAGGGTTTTGGCCATTCTCATAGATGTGTAGTGGTACCTCTTTGTTTTTGTTTTGTGTTTTGTTGTTTTGTTTTTTGTTTTTTTTTTCTGAGATGGAGTCTTGCTTTGTCACCTAGGCTGGAATGCAATGGCGCGATCTCAGCTTACTGTAACCTCTGCCTCCCAGGTTGAAACGATTCTCCTGACTCAGCCTCCCGAGCAGCTGGGACCACAGACACGCGCCGCCATGCCCGGCTAATTTTTTTTGTATTTTTAATGGAGATGGGGTTTCACCATGTTGGCCAGGCTGGTCTTGAACTCTGGACCTCAGGTGATCTGCCCACCTCGGCCTCCCAAAGTGCTGGGATTACAGGCGTGAGCCACTGCACCCAGCCTACCTCATCATTTTAATTTGCAATTCCCTAATGACATATTCTGTTCAGCATCTTTTCATATCCTTACCTGCCATCTGTGTATCTTCTTTGGTGAGGTGTCTGTTCAGGTAGTTTAGCCTTTTTTTTTTTTTTTTTTTTTTTTGAGACGGAGTCTCGCTCTGTCACCCAGGCTGGAGTGCAGTGGCACAATCTTGGCTCACTGCAAGTTCTGTCTTCCGGGTTCACACCATTCTCCTGCCTCAGCCTCCCAAGTAGCTGAGACTACAGGTGCCTGCAACCATGCCTGGCTAATTTTTTTGTATTTTTAGTAGAGACGGGTTTCACAGTGTTAGCCAGGATGGTCTCGATCTCCTGACCTTGTGATTGGCCCGCCTTGGCCTCCCAAAGTGCTGGGATTACAGGTGTGAGCCACCGCGCTCGGCCAGTTTACCCATTTTTTAAAGCAGATTGTTCATTTTCTTATTATTGAGCTTTAAGAGTTCTTTGTCTCAGCCGTGTGTGGGAGGCTGAGGCAGGAGAATCACTTGAACCTGGAAGGCAGAGGTTGCAGTGAGCCGAGATCTCACCACTGCACTCCAGCCTGGGCAACAGTGCAAGACTCTGTCTCAAAAAAAAAAAAAAAAAAAACAAAAGAAAGAAAAGAAAAGAGCTCTTTGTATATTTTTGATAACAGTCTAACAGTCTTCTATCAGACATGTCTTTTGCAAGTATTTTCTCCAGTGTGTGGCTTGTCTTCTCACTCTCTGGTGTTGTATCTAAAGGGTTAGCTTTAAAAAAATAAAAATAAAAAGCCTTAAATTTAAGGTCATCTAGATTTTCTTCAATATTATTTTATAGTTTTATCATTTTACATGTAGCCTGTGATACATTTTGAGTAAATTTTTGTGAAGTATGTAATGTCTATATCTAGATTTGTGTGTGCATGTATGTGTGTATATCCAGTTACTCTAGCACCATTTGTTGAAAAGACTATATTTTCTCCATTGTGTTGTCTTTGTTGCTTTGCCAAAGATCAGTTGACTCTATTTATGAAGGTCTATTTTTTTTTTTTTTTTTTTGAGACGGAGTCTTATTCTGTTTCCCAGGCTGGAGTGTAGGGGCGCAATCTTGGCTCACTGCCACTTCCACCTGTCAGGTTCAAGCGATCTTCCTGCCTGTGCCTCCCAAGTAGTTGGGAGTATAGGCGTGTGCCACCAAACCTGGCTAATTTTTGTATTTTTAGTAGAGACGGGTTTTGCCATGTTGGCCAGGCTGGTCTCGATCTCCTGACCTCAGGTGATCCACCTGCCTCAGCCTCCCAAAGTGCTAGGATTACAGGTGTCAGCAGCTGCGCCCAGCCTGAAGGCCTATGGTTTCTCTTTTCTGTTCCATTGATCAAGATCTATTCATTTATTCATTTGACACATTTATACATCTTTATCACTGTAGCTTTACAGTAAAGTCTTGAAATCAGGTAGTGTCAGTCCTCTGACCTTGTCCTTCTCCTTCAATATTGTGTTGACTATCCTGGGTCTTTTGCCTCTCCATATAAACTTTAGAATCAGTTGGTTGACATTCACCAAATAACTTGCTAGAATTTTGATTGGAATTGCATTAAATCTATAGATCAAGTTGGAAAGAACTGACATCCTGATAATATTGAGTTTTCCTAATCATAAACATGGTGTATTTCTCTTTAAAAAATATATAGGCCGGGCGTGGTGAGACTTCATCTCACTCTGTCACCCAGGTTGCAGTGTAGTGGCTTGATCACAGCTCACTGCAGGCTCAGTCTCCTGGGATCAAGTGTTCCTCCCACCTGAGCTTTCTGAGTAGCTGGGACTACAGGTATGCACCATGTCCAGCTAATTTTTTAATTTTTTTTTGAGACGAAGTCTCACTCTTGTCCCCCAGGCTGGAGTGCAATGGTACAATCTCGGCTCACTGCAACCTCTGCCTCCTGGGTTCAAGTGATTCTCCTGCCTCGGCCCCCCAAGTAGCTGGGATTACAGGGTCCTGCTACCACGCCCGGCTAATTTTTGTATTTTTAGTAGAGAGGCGTTTCACCATATAGGCCAGGCTGGTCTAGAACTCCTGACCTCAGGTGATCCACCCACCTCGGCCTCCCAAAGTGCTGGGATTACAGGCATGAGCCACCACGCCCAGCCTCTAGTTTTTTGATTTTTTGTAGAGATGGTGTCTTGCTATGCTGCCCAGAACTTCTGGGCTTGAACTTCTGGGCTTAAGTGATCCTCCTGCTTCGGCCCTCCAAAGTGCTGAGATTACAAGTGTGAGCCACTGTGCCCAGTCAGTATTTCTCTCTATTTATTTAGTTCTTCTTAGATTTGTTTATTTATTTACTTTTTGTTTTCCCAGACAGGGTCTTGCTTTGTCACCCAGGCTAGAGTGCAGTGGGCAATAACAGCTCACTGCAGCCTTGATCTCCTGGGCTCAAACGATCCTCCAGCCTCAGTCTCAGTCTCCCAAACAGTGCATACAGGTGCCTGCCATTATGCCTAGCTAATTTGTTTTTTGTGCGAATGGATGTCTTACTTTGTTGCCCAGGCTGGTCATGAACTCCTGACTTCAAGCAATCCTCCCACCCTGGCCTTTTTTTTTTTTTTTTTTTCCTGAGACGGAGTCTCACTCTATGGCCCAGGCTGGAGTGCAGTGGCACGATCTTGGCTCACTGCAACCTCCGCCTCCCAGGTTCAAATGATTCTGCTGCCTCAGCCTCCCAAGTAGCTGGGACTACAGGTGTGCCTCAGCCTCCCGAGTAGCTGGGACTACAGGTGTGCACCATCACACCCGGCTAATTTTTGTATTTTTAGTAGAAACAGGGTTTTACCATGTTGGCCAGGCTGGTCTCAAACTCATGACCTCAGGTGATCCACCCTCCTGGGCCTCCCAAAGTGCTGGGATTTCAGGTGTCAGCCACAGCACCCAGCCGCTTTTTTTTTTTTTTTTAATTTTCTATAGATTTTATTATACATTATTATGTTATGAGACAAATGCAGATCATTCTTAATTTATCAAATCTGCGAGCATATTAATTTCAAATTTCAACAAAAATATATGACCCTCACCACACAAACCGGTAACTCTAAATCTACTCTGAAAATATAATCAATTGATAAGTATTACCTATTTGGAGACTATGTATTATATGAAAGATAACGAGATAAAGCTCCTATTCTAACAGAACATATGGGGTCATTGGCAGCCAACCAATAATGAAGTGAATATTGTAATATTTGGGAAAATACTGAGAAAACTAATAAATTGTCCTGGACATTATTTATTCTTGCCTTTACAAAAGACTTATAGTGCCGAGCGTGGTGGGTCACACCTGTAATCCCAGCACTTTGGGAGGCCAAGGCGGGTGGATCACCTGAGGTCAGGAGTTCAAAACCAGCCTGGCCAACATGGTGAAACCCCGTCTCTACTAAAAATACAAAAATTAGCTGGGTGTGGTTGTGGGTGCCTGTAATCCCAGCTACTCGGGAGGCTGAGGCAGGAGAATCGCTTGAACCTGGGAGGCAGAGGTTGCGGTGAGCCGCGATCGCGCCAGGCCACTCCAGCCTCGGTGACAGAACGAGACTCTCTCTAGGACTTATAGATCCAGATGAGATTAGTTTAGAATAGAGGTTTTTAGTCCAGAAAATGTTCAAAGTCTAATACAGTCATGGCTACTCAGAGACTAGAGAATCTTTATAAAGGTAAGGAGAGTTGAAAACTGTTGGAAACTGAGCAGTCTTATTTTGAACTAGCAAGTTTTAATCAAAGGTATGGAATTAATCAAGTATCAATTAAGAATTACTGGAATGCACCATCATGCCAAATGACCACTAACATGCTATTTCCTACTATGATGACTCCTAGATTTGAGACAGATGGCATAAAAATTATTGCTAGCTATACAATGAATTTTACTCTTCTGCCTCTGCTTTCTAAAGAAAAATCTTATTTTTTCACATAAGAAACTCACAGAATCGAATGTTAATTAAAGAAAAGATAGGGTAAGTACAACTGGGAGAAAGACAATACCTCTAATTACATAGGAAATCCATGAAATAATTAATCATTATAAGAGAATAATCATTTTCCAGTAGCCCCACTGCCATGAATGATATTTTCATGAGCCTGGGCCACCTTCTCCAGTGGATATTGAGAACCTGTTACAGGTTTCAACCAACCAACTTCCTTTCCAGCTTGAAGGGTGGCTGCATATTACTGAAATTCCTCCTTGGTTGAGGAAAAGAGAGTAACTCCAATTATACCCAACTCCTTTGCCATGGTGTCCCGTGGGTTTATTTCCATAGTACCTCTGTTGCCAACAACTATCACTCATCCTCTATGTGACAGAAGACTCAAATCTTTACTAAGATTTACATTAGCTAACATTTCAATAATTATGTCAATTCCTTTCTCACCAACATATTTCTTAATTTTGTCAATATAATTAACTTCTCTGTGACTGAAGACTTAATGGACTCCATTTTGCAAAACAACCTTTTGTCCTTCCTCAGTACCAGCAGTGCCCAAAACCTTTAAGCCATAAGCTCTAGCAATTTGGCATGCTGCTAATCCAACTTCTCCACTCGCCCCATGAACCAGAACACCCTCCAGCTTCCACTCGGGCACTGTGGAATTAGAGCTCGATAAGCACTAAAATACCAAATACTGATGGCAGCTCCTTGTTTAAAGTCCAGTTTTTCAGGCAGTTTGTATGCCATGGTGATCTAGATACAGAATGGAGAGTGGGAATTAAAAGCTGCGAGGGCGGCCAGGTGTGATGGCTCAGGCCTGTAATCCCAGCAGTTTGGGAGGCTGAGGCGGGCCAGTCAGAAGCTCAGGAGCTCGAGACCAGCCTGACCAACATAGTGAACCATCTCTACTAAAAATATAAAAATTAGCCGTGTATGGTGGTGCATGTGCGTGTAATCCCAGCTACTCGGGAGACTGAGGCAGGAGAATCCCTTGAACCCGGGAGGCGGAGGTTGCAGTGAGCCGAGATCATGCCACTGTACTCCAGCCTGGGCAACAGAGCAAGACTCCGTCTCAAAAACATAAAATAAAATAAAATAATATAAAATAAAATAAAATAAATAAAATCTGTGAGGGCTCCTTCAGATTCCACAGGAGGAGGCCTGCCACACTGTCTCCAACTTTTGCCTTTTAAAAAAAGTTTTAATTTATATAACATAGTTGTACATATTTTTGGGGTATATGTGGGTTTTTTTGTTTGTTTGTTTTGTTTTTTAAGAGATGTAGCCTAACTATGTTGTCCAGGCTGGTCTCAAGCTCTTGGGTTCAAGTAATCCTCCTGTCTTGGCCTCCCAAATTGCTGGGATTACAGGTATGAGCCACCACACCTGGCCACATGTGATATCTGATACATGTATACAATGTGTGGAATGATCAAATCAGGGTTATTGGCATGTCAATCACCTCAAACATTGATCTTTTCTTTCTGTTGGAAACATAACAATTCTTCTCTTTAGCTAGTTTGAAACACACAATAAAGTATTGTTAACCATAATTTCCCTAACATACTATCAAATACTAGAACTTATTTCCTCTATCTGTATTTTTGTAAACATTCACCAACTCCTCTTCATCCTCTCTACCACCCCTAGTTCTTAGATTTCTTTCATTAGAGTTTTGTAGTTATTCTTATATATATCTGGTATGTATTTTGTTGAATTTATACCTAAGTATTCCAATTTTGGGGATGATAATATAAATGGTATTGATTCTAATGTCAAATTCTACTTGTTCACTGCTGGTATACAGGAAAGCAATTGACTTTTGTAGGTTAACTCTGTACTTGGCAACCTTGCTAGAATCACTTATTCTAGAAATTTTTTTAAATTTATGCTTTCAGATTTTCTACATAGACAATCATGTCATCCATGAACAAAGACAATTTTATTTCTTTTTTCCAACCTTTTATTTCCCTTTCTTGTCTTATTGCATTAGGTAGGACTTCCAAAAATGATGTTGAAAAGGAGGGTTGAGAGGAGACATCTTTACTGATCTTAGCAGGAAAAGTTCTAGTTTTATTACCATTAAGTATGATACTACCTGTAGATTTTTTCTGGATTTTTTTTTTTTTTTTTGAGACAGGGTCTCGCTCTGTCACCCAGGCTGAAGTGCAGCGGCATGATCACAGCTCAACTGCGGCCTCAATCCTCAACCTCCCAGGCTCAAGTGATCCTCTCACTTCAGCCTCCCACTGCTGCCATGCCTGGCTAATTTTTGTAATTTTTGTAGAGATGGGGTTTTGCCATGTTGCCCAGGCAACAGGTTTTGAACCCGAGCTCAAGTGATCCTCCTGCCTTGGCCCCGCAAAATGGTGGGAATACAGGCATGAGCCACCAGGCCCAGCCTGTGGATGTTCTTTATCAAGTTAAGGAAGTTTCCCTCTATTCCTAGTTTGCAGAGACTAATATATATATCGGTATTTTCATCTTGTCCTTGCATTTGTTTCACTGGAAAATAATTTACAGCAGATTCTGAAACCGCTGTTCAAGTTTCTAAGGTCTGTACCTCCAGGACTTTACCCTCTAGCAAGGATCAATACTTTGGCCAAATGTTCCATGAGACACTATGTTTCCTCTTCTTTTTAATTTTGTAAACTTCTCAGGCATGTTCCTGTAACTGCCCAGTGGGTTCACCTTACCTGCTGCCTAGACAGAGCCAATTCTTCAGGACAGGAGAATTGCAATACGGGAAGAGTAATTCACGCAGAGCCGGCTGTGCGGGAGACCTAAGTTTTATTATTACTCAAATAAGTCTCCTGGATTCGTGGAGCAGAGTGTTTAAGGACAACTTGGTGGGTTGGGGGAAGCCATTGAGCCAGGAGTGCTGATTGGTCAGTGATGAAATCATAGGAAGTCGAAGCTGTCTTCTTGAGTTGAGTCAGTTCCTGGGTGGGGGCCACAAGATCAAATGAGCCAGTTAATTGATCTGGGTGGTGGCAACTGATCCATCAAGTGTTGGGTCTACAAACTATCTCAAGCACTGATCTTAGGAGCAGTTTAGGGAGGGTCAGAATCTTGTAGCCTCCAGCTGCATGACTCCTAAACCATAATTTTTAATCTTGTGGCTCATGTTAATCCTACAAAGGCAATCTAGTCCCCAGGCAAGAAGGAGGTCTGCTTTAGGAAAGGGCTGTTATCATCTTTGTTTTAAACTATAAACTAAGTTTCTCCGAAGTGAGTTCAGCCTGCGTTCAGGAATGAACAAGGACAGCTTGGAGGTTAGAAGCAAGGTGGAGTCAGTTAAGTTAGGTCTCTTTCACTGTCTCAGTCATAATTTTGCAAAGGTGGTGTCGTTCCCGTGGGGCACAGAAGATTCCTGCATACCCATCAACAGCCACCAAGTTGCCAGTAATGCTTAGATTATTTTCTATTTCTCAGTCTGTGAATAAGCCAAGAACACTGAAGTTTAGTTCCTTAATTTTGTCTTGCCAGGTGTGGTGGCTCATGTCTATAATCCCAGCACTTTGGGAGGCAGAGACAGGAGGATTGCTTGAGCCCAGGAGTTTGAGACCAGCCTGGGAACATAGTCAGACCCCATCTCTATAAAAAATGAAATAAAATAAAGAAAAGCAATTTTGTCCTTTACCTTGAATGCTACTAACAATTGAAAGTTAGAACTTTTGTTTTCTAAAGGTCATCTTGCATTTGGCTTGTAGTGTACAAGCAACAAATACCTAAAAGCATGTAATCTTGCCACTATCTAGCCTTTGTGGGTGTGCAGTGTTTGCCTGTTTCACTTCACCTTCCAGAGGATGCAGAGACCATTCACAAGTAATGTGTCTAAGCTGAGAATCTTGTGGCCTCCGATCCTTTGCTGAGATCCTACTTTTGTAAAAACACTCATGTAATCGCCCAACAGTTTCTTCCTGCCTGCTGCGCAGACAAAACCAATTCAATGAGACCATGCTATAGCAGTAGACAGAGTTTCATTGACCCAAGGCTGGCCACAAAGGAGATGGAGTTATTCTAATCAGTCTCCTTGAAATCTCAGAGGTTAGGTTTTTTCAAGGATAGTTTGGTGGGCAGGGGACTAGGGAATGGGTGCTGCGGATTGGTTGGGGATAGAAACTAAGGGCGTGGAAACGGGTACTCCTGTGCTGAGTCCACCTCTAGGTGGGGCCACAGGACTAGTTGAGTCAAGAGTCAGGAGTTCAGGTGGGGTCAGTCTGAAAAACAGCTCAAAAGATTAATCTTAGGGTCTACAATCTATAGGAGATGTTATCTGTAGAAACAATTGGGGAAGCCACAAATATTGTGACTTCTGGCACATGACTCCTAAGCAGTAAGGGTTATAGAAACTGCCTACATTTGGCTGGGTGTGGTGGCTCACACCTGTAATCCCATCACTTTGGGAGACCGAGGTGGATGGATCACTTGAGATCAGGTGTTCAAGACCAGCCTGGCCAATATGGAGAAACCCCATCTCTACTAAAAATACAAAAATTAGCCAGGCTTGGTGGCATGTGCCTGTAATCCCAGCTACTCGGTAGGCTGAGGCAGGAGAATCATTTGAACCGAGGAGGCGGAACCTAGGAGGTGGAGGTTGCAGTGAGCTGAGATTGTACCACTGCACTCCAGCCTGGGCAACAGAGAGAGACTCTGTGTCAAAAAAAAAAAAAAAAAAAAAAGAAAGAAAGAAAGAAAAAGAAAAGAAACTACGCCTACATTTTAGCGGAGTTCAGGCCCCTCCCATCATCCTAATTTCATGGTTTTTCTTTTTTTTTTTTTTTTGAGACAGAGTCTCGCTCTGTCACCAGACTGGAGTGCAATGGCACAATCTCGGCTCACCGCAACCTCCGCCTCCCGGGTCCAAGTGATTCTTCTGCCTCAGCCTCCCAAGTAGCTGGGACTACAGGCATGTGCCACCACGCCTGGCTAATTTTTTGTATTTTTAGCAGAGATGGAGTTTCACCATGTTGGCCAGGATGGTCTTGATCTGTTGACCTTGTGATCCACCCACCTTGGCCTCCCAAAGTCCTGGGATTACAGGCATGAGCCACCGTGCCAGCCTTTCATGGTTTTTCATTAGGTTTACAAAGGTTGGCCGGATGTGGTGGCTCACACCTGTAATCCCAGCACTTTGGGACACTGAGGCAGGCAGATCACCTGAGGTCAGTAGTTTGAGACCATCTGGCCAACATGCGGAAACCCTGTCTCTACTAAAAGTATAAAAATTAGTTGGGTGTGGTAGTGTGTGCCTGTAATCCCAGCTACTCAGGAGGCTGAGGCAGGGGAATTGCATGAACCCAGGAGGTGGAGGTTGCAGTGAGCTGAGATCGTGCCACTGCAGTCCAGCCTGGGTGACGGAGTGAGACTCTGACTGAAAAAAACAAACAAAAACAAACAAATGAAAAAACAAAGGTGGTTTAGTTTTGGGAAGGGCTACTATCATCCTTGCATTAAGGTTAAACTGTAAACTGAATTCTTCCCAAAGTTAGCTCGGCCTATGCCCAGGAATGACCAGGGACACCTCAGAGGTTAGAAGCAACATGGAGTCAGCTATGTTAGAATTTCTCTTACTGTCGTAATTTTGCAAACGCAGTTTCACTCACTCACCTGTAGACCAGGCCACCATAAACTGCAGTCCCTCCCTATGGTTAGACTACCATGTGCTCTGAGGCTTAATGCCTCTTTCCTAGACTGCAGCTATTCAAAGACCATGCAGCTGCCAAGCTTAAAACATTCTGCCTACACACTAAAGTCCACTAACACCTCTAAATTTATATAGCTCCTCTAAGTTCCGAGTTTTGGTTTTGATTTCTCAGTATTCCTCAACATTCATCCAATTGGAAGTCTTCAGACTTCAGAGCTATACTTCCTTTCCAAACTGCAGGTTTCCTTTGTCCTGCAGGGACAGAGGTTGCCTCATGTGCACCTTATGGCCAGGAAAAGAGCAAATAAGTCCAGACTATGTGAATAGTCTGAAGGCTAATTAGAAAATGTTGGTTTATTCTACACAAATTTACCAATCAAGTGAATCACTCCACTTCTGCTAAGACAGAGTGACTATAGAGGCACAGAGGCCAAGAATTACATTCTTTGGCCAGGTTCAAGTGATTCTCCCACCTCAGACTCCCAAGTAGCTGGGACTATAGGGCACATTCCACCATGCCTGGTTAATTATTATTACTATTAGTTTTTGTAAATATGGGGTTTTGCCATGTTGCCCAGGCTGATCTTGTGAACTCCTGTGTTCTATCCACTGAGAAATATTCCTTCTACATGGGATGACGGAAGAGTACAGGAGAAGCATTCTCTGCTAGCAAGGTAGCCTCTGTCTTCTCAGTGAAGTAGGAGACAAAGTTGTGTCAAAAAAATATTTCAGGCAGGCAGGGCATGGTGGCTCATGCCTGTAATCCCAGCACTTTCCGAGGCTGAGGCAGGCAGATCACCTGAGGTCAGGAGTTCAAGACCAGCCTGGCCAACATGGTGAAACCCCGTCTATACTAAAAATACAAAAATTAGCCGGGAGTGGTGGCGGGCACCTGTAATCCTAGCTACTCAGGAGGCTGAGGCAGGAGAATTGCTTGAATCTGGGAGGCAGAGGTTGCAGTGAGCCAAGATTGTGCCACTGCACTCCAGTCTGGGCAACAGAGCAAGACTCCATCTCAAAAAAAAAAAAAAAAATTTCAGACAGCAAAAGATTTGAGGACTTGAGGAAAGTAGGGGTGGTTTTGAATACTATTGTGGGGAATGAAATAAGGAGCCAAACAGAGATTAATTATTTGAAAAATTCCTGGCTGGATGCAGTGGCTCACACCTGTAATCCCAGCACTTTTGGAGGCCAAGGTTGACAGATCACCTTAGGTCAGGAGTTTGAGCCCAGCCTGGCCAACACGATGAAACCCTGTCTCTACTTAAAAACACAAACAAACAAACAAACAAATTAGCTGGGCATGGTGGCACACACCTGTAATCCCAGCTACTTGGGAGGCTGAGGCAAGAGAAGCGCTTGTACCCAGGAGGTGGAGGTTGCAGTGAGCCAAGATTGCATCACTGCACGCCAGCCTGGGGGACACGAGTGAAACTCTGTCTCAAAAATAATAATAATAATAAATTCCTGAGTGTCCCTGATGATTTAGAGTTAGAGTGCAGTTAGAGTCAGGAAGAAATCAAGGCATGAAGTAATACAGGAGCTGGGATGAAAAACATGAACAATGGAAGGGTCTTGTTTCAACTGGAATGGAAGAGAGCCAAGCTGAGCACAGTAACCAGGCTACAAGGAGGACAAATGAATCTAAATGGAATACTGACACTAACTGGCTAACACTTATCATGTACTTAATTTGTGCTAGGTTTATATGAATTATCTATTTAAACCTTCACAGGAAGTCTTTGAGAAATTTAAGGGAAAGAGGAATTCAGTAACCTGTCCCTGGCCACTCAGCTAGTGGAGGGCAGCGTGAGTTTAAACCCAGGCAGTTTGACCCTAAAATCTGCAGCTTTAACCTCAGTCCTACTGGTTGAATTCAAATTACTCTTAGAACAAATACCAGGTTCAGTAGAATGGGAAAAATGATAAAACAAGAGGTTATGGGTAGGAATGGGCATTTACATTTAAAATCTTGGAGGTTGAGCAGATTTGATATCCTAGGAAGGTGGATGGTAACAAGTCAATAAAGCTGAAAAAATGTGAGATCAGCCTGTCAAAAAGTCATGAACTGGCCAGGCGCAGTGGCTCACACCTGTAATCCCAGCACTTTGGGAGGCCAAGGCAGGTGGATCACCTGAAGTCAGGAGGTCAAGACCATCCTGGCCAACATGGTGAAACCCTGTCTGTACTAAAAATACAAAAATTAGTTGGGTGTGGTGGTGGGCACCTGTAATCCCAGCTACTCGGGAGGCCGAGATAGGAGAATTGCTTGAACCCAGGAGGTGGAGGTTGCAGTGAGCTGAGTTTGTGCCATTGCACTCCAGTCTGGGCAACAAGAGTTAAACTCTGTCTCAAAAAAAAAAAAAAGTCATGAACCATTTACCCTGATGGGATTATTGTACATCGTATGCCTGTATCAAAATATTTCATGTGTCCCATAAATATGTACACCTACCATGTCCCCATAAAAATTTTTTTAAATTAAAAATTTTGATAGGAAAGAGAAGAGAGTGGTGTTAGTGTTTGGATTAAATTTCAAAGGAGACTATGTAATCCATTATAATCTCTCTCCTTCCTCCACTTCGGTTTCTCTTTTTCTTTCTTTCTTTTTTTTTTTTTTTTTTTTTTTTTTTGAGGCAGCAGAGTTCGCCTCAGCCTCCTGAGTAGCTGGGATTACTGTCATGCACCACTATGCCTGGCTAATTTTTGTATTTTCAGTAGAGACCAGGTTTCACCATGTTGCCCAGGCTGGTCTCGAACTCCTGATCTCAGGTGATCTGCCTACCTTGGCTTCCCAAAGTGCTAGGATTACAGACCTGAACTACCACACGCGGCCCCTCCCTCCACTTTGGACTGCACATGCCTCCTTTATTTACTTAAGAGAAAGGTGAGGAACAAAGAAAGGCTAAAAGACACGTCACATTATTAATAATCTTGGCTAGTTGTAACAAAGTAAAATAAAATGTCTCAATAAATTTTTAAATCTTTGTTGCTTGGCTTGTCTCATTTTAGCATTGAGAATCAAGCTTAAATATCCAAGTAATCAGTTATAAGAATACACAGGAAATAATACAACACTTTTATTCCCAGAATAAAAATAGAATGCTTTCACTCCCAGGAGCTCCTTTTCTGTTTTTCACTAAATTTTTTTGATGTTGCTGACACATCCCATTTAAACGTAATTTTTATTTCCTTAGATATTTTTGAATACAACGTTCTCTCTCCTGCTGTTCTGTAGCAGAAATAATATTCATTGGCACTGTTTGATGACATTTCAAAAGTGTCTCTTGCTTCCATTCTTAGATTTGTGTTACATTTTCCTCCATGAATACACAGCATCTTTTTGTAGTTCTCTCTCATAATAATAGGGAGAAGATGACTCTGATATGCATTTATTAATCTCTTTTAAAGTTACAGATATTTAATGTTGTATCTTGCATTTTGGGGAACCTTTTTATTTCTACTGATTGCCCTTTCCATAGTGGAAAATGGTCTGTGTCATTTAGCAATAAGCTTTTCTATTAGAAATAACAAAAGATATTCTGACAAATTGGGACATATCAGTGTATTTTCAGCCATTTTATATTCATATCTTTTTTGGTGTATTTTTTTTTAATCTAATCTTTGTTTCTCCATTCTAGAGCATTTTCTTCTTGAGTAGCTCAGTAAGTTATCTTGTCACATTCATAAATGCTTTCAGAGAATTTTATTTGAGTTTTAAATGGTTTCAAGTCTCTTCTAGCTTTTAGGTTGTCTACCTTGGAAAGTTTTTTAACTTGAACTGTACCTATGAACATTTCTGATTTAAAATACTCCTGGGGCCAGGTGAAGTGGCTCACACTTGTAATCCTAGCACTTTGAGAGGCCGAGGTGGGTGAATCACTTGAGGTCAGGAGTTTGAGACCAGCTTGGCCAACATGGTGAAACCACATCTCTACTAAAAAAACAAAAATTAGCCAGGCGTGGTGGCGTGTGCCTGTAGTCCCAGCTACTCAGGTGGCTGAGGAAGAGAAACACTTGAACCTGGGAAGTTGAGGTTGCAGTGAGCTGAGACTGTGCCACTGCATTCCAACCTGGGCAACAGAGCGAGACTCCGTCTCAAAAAAAAAAAAAAATACTCCCAGGCTGGACATGGTGGCTCACACGATCACTTAAGTTTAGGAGTTCAAGACCAGTCTGAGAAACATAGCAAGACCTCGCTCCTATCTACTAAATAAATAAATAATAAACATTAGCCAGGCATGGTGGCACATGCTTGTAGTTCAGCTGCTCAAGAGGCTGAAGCCGGAGGATCACTTGAGCCCAGGAGGTTGAGGCTGCAGTGAGCCATGACTGTGCCACTACACTCTAGCCTAGGCATGAGCAAGACCCTGTCTCAATCAATCAATCAATCAATCAATAAAGCATTTTGTATTTGTCTCTCTGCTCTCCCTATGCTGACTAGAAGCATGACACTCTCCCTCTTGGTACAGCACTGAGGCCGTCAGTCACCAGAATCTGGTGACTCCTCTATCCTCAGCTCCTCTGTTACTCGTCTGATCTACAGTCCTTTAATCCATCATCTCTGTCTGGCGCGGGTTGTTTCCCAAGCCTCCCAGTTGCCTGGCCAGCTTTGGCACTCCTACCCCTGTCCTCTTTCTCAACTAGCAGCCAGAGTTTTCCTATTAAAAGCTAAGCCAGGTCAAGTCACTCTTGGCGCTGGAGTGGCTTCCCATCTCGTTCAGAGTGAAAGCTGGTGTTCACAGTAGCCTACAAGGCCCTGAGTGCTCTGACCTGTCTTCTTCTCTGATCTCACCTCCCACTCTCCCTCTCCCTCTGCTCTAGTTACGCCAGCTCTTAGCTGTTCCTTGAATATGCCAAGATGCTCTTACCTCAAGACGTGCACTGTCGTTGCAGGAAACACATTCCGCAGATATATCTATCTGCATGCATGACACGGTCCCTCACCCCTTCAAGGTTTTGCTCAAAATGTCACTTTCTCAGGGAGGCTTTCTCTGAGCCCCTTTTAAATTCAACTCTCCCCACCTGCCCCCGCCCCCTGCCCCAGCTTCCACATCCTCAGCAATTTCTGTTCCCTTCCCCTGCCATGTTTTGGTGAATATAACATTTACCACCATCTAATATATGTGTGTGTGTGTGTGTGTGTGTGTGTGTGTGTGTGTGTATGTGTGTGTGTGTGTTTTTTGAGACAGAGTCTTGCTCTGTTGCCTGGCTGGGGTGCAATGTCACAATCTCGGCTCACTGCAACCTGTGCCTGCCAGGTCCAACCGATTCTTCTGCCTCAGCCTCCCAAGTAGCTGGGATTACAGGTATGCACTACCATGCCCAGCTAATTTTGTATTTTTAGTAGAGACGCGGTTTCATCATGTTGGCCAGGCTGGTCTTGAACTCCTGACCTCAGGTGATCCACCCACCTCGTCCTTCCAAAGTGCTGGGATTACAGGCATGAGCCACTGCGCACGGCCACCATCTAATAAACTTTAACCGATGTATTATTTATTGCCTGCACTTCTATGCAAATCCTTGACTGTAAGTTCTATGACGAGTTTATTTAACAGTTCCAGACACAGAGAAGCACTACAAGAGAGAAAAAAGAAAAAAAAAAAAAAAAGAGAGAGAGAGGTGAGTGAATTCAGTTAGTAGTTAGCCTGAGAAATGAGAAATTGTACTAAATGAAGTGACACACTGGGAACACTGGATAACAATTTGTGGTTACAATGGAAGGCTTAAGAAACTCAGTGGAGGCTGGGTGTGGTGGCTCACACCTGTAATTCCACCACTTTGGGAGGCTGAGGTGGGCAGATCACTTGAGGTCAGGAGTTCGAGACCAGCCTGGCCAACGTGGTGAAGCCCCTTCTCCACTAAAAATACAAACATTAGCCGGGCATGGTGGCAGGCACTTGTAATCCCAGATACCCAGGAGGCTGAGGCAGGGGAATCACTTGAACCTGGGAGGCGGAAATTGCAGTGAGCTGAGATCGCACTGTTGCACTCCAGCCTGGCAGACAAGAGCAAAAAAACTCCATCTGAAAAAAAAAAAGAAAGAAACTCAGTAAAATTAAGGCAGGCAGGGCAGGCTGGGTAATGCAAACCTTTCAGGTTCTGTGGTTTTCCTTTCTCTTCATCTCCTGCAGTGAAGATGAGGGTGGGGCTAGGGTCAGGATTATCTTCACTTTATTTCTTTTTTTACCTTTCTTTCTTTCTTTTTTTGAGATGAAGTCTCACTCTGTCACCCAGGCTGCAGTGGCACGAACTTGGCTCACTGCAACCTCCACCTCCCCATTTCAGGCAATTCTCCTGCCTCATCCTCCCGAGTAGCTAAGATTACAGGTACCCACCACCAGGCCTGGCTAATTTTTTGTATTTTTAGTAGAGACAGGGTTTCACCACGTTGGCCAGGCTGATCTCAAACTCCTGACCTCAAGTGATCCGCCCACCTTGGCCTCCCAAAGTGCTGGGATTACAGGCTTGAGCCACCGCTCCCAGCCGTCCCCTATGCCTTTTTAAAATAAGCTCTTTTTATTTCAGCTGTTTGAGTGAGAAATGCTTGTTCCTTGCAAAAATGAGCAAACTATAATAATAAATTTGTAAAAAAAATTTTTTTTTCTTTTTTGTTTCTTTTTATTTATTTTTTTATCTTTCAAGACAGGGTCTTGCTCTGTCCCCTGGGCTGGAGTACAGTGGTGCAATCATGGCTTACAGCAATCTCGGACTCTTGGCCTCAAGCAGTCCTCCCACCTCAGCCTGTCAAAGTGCTGAGATTACTGGTGTGAGCCACTGTATCTGGCCCCCCATGTTTTTGGTGTATTTTCTCTTTCTACTTCAATATTATATTGTAGTAGATGCCTTGAATTTAGGACAATATCCTAATCTTTGGCTACTCAAAGTGGGGTCTGGGGAGCAGCAGTATACTAGCTATCACTGGGAGTGAGTTAGAAAGTCAGAGTCTTGCTGGGCGTGGTAGCTCATGCCTGTAATCCCAGCACTTCGGGAGGCTGAGGCAGGCAGATCACTTGAGGTCAGGCATTTGAGATCAGCCTGGGCAACATGGTGAAAGCCTGTCTCTGATAAAAAAGATAAATAAATAAATTACAGGCCGGGTGTGGTGGCTCACGCCTGTAATCCCAAGCACTCTGGGAGGCCGAGGCAAGCAGATCATGTGAGGACGGGAGTTCAAGACCAGCCTGATCAACATGGAGAAACCCTGTCTCTACTAAAAATACAAAATTAGCCAGGTGTGGTGGTGCATGCCTGTAATCCCAGCTACGTGGGATGCTGAGGCAGGAGACTCGCTTGAACCTGGGAGACAGAGGTTGCGGTGAGTCGAGATTGTGCCATTGTTCTCCAGGGAAAAAAAAATACAAAAATCAGCCAGGTATGGTGGTGTGTGCCTGTAGTCCCAGCTACTCCTGAGGCTGAGGTAAGGATCACCTGAGCCTGGGGAGGTGGAGGATTCAGCGAGCCATGATTGTGCCACTGCACTCCAGCCTGGGCAACAGAGTGAGACCCCGTCTCACACACACACACACACACACACACACACACACACACACACACACACGGCAGAATCTCAGCCTGTGCCCCAAACCTGCTGAATTAGAATCTGCATTTTAACAAGATCCCAGGTGATTTCAGATGCATGTGACAGTTTGAGAGGCCCAGCTGTATTCTACTCTGTAATCTAGAGTAGATTACACTGAGTTGTCATTATATTTTTGGAGAGATGGGGTTTTGTTATGTTGACCAGGCTGATCTCCAAACTCCTGGCATCAAGTGATTTTCCCACCTCAGCCTCCCAAAGTGCTGGGATTACGGCTGGGAGATACCACACCCAGCTAACTAGAATTTTAAATGTTTCTCATTGCTGTCAGAACAAGCCATAAGCCCCAGCCTGACCTTTATGGCCACAGTAAGATGGACCTTACCTACTTCTCCAGTCTTTCCTATATTAATATCCTGTTCCACCTAAATTGCTTGACTTAATTATTCTCCAAATATGCTAAGCATATTCGGGATCTATGCTCATGGTCTTTGCTTTGTCTGTCTGCTCAGTTTCCACATCTGTTTGGAGGCCACTGCTGCCTGGCTTAGCTCACAGTGCTGTCTCATTCTCTAAACATCTGTAGCCCTCCCAGTGCCATAAAAAAAATATGTAGCCTTGCCTACTCATGAATGCCTAACACAATACAGTGCATATATTAGTTTTTTGATTCATTAGTTACATTCTTATTAATTTTTTTTTGATTCAGAAGAGGCTTGCTAATTTATAAGGCTCAAATTTCTCTGACCAAGCAGGAGTTAAGGCCAAACAGGGAGAAACTGGAAGCAATGTGCTCACGTGTCTTTGTTTGGATTTTCATCACACCCTAATGAGGGTGCAGTTATTTCAGTGACATTTGACTATGCATCATTACCCAAAGAAGAGTTTTATATAAGTGAGTGTTCTAGAAATGAAGGTTCTAATAGATCTCTGTCTTAGTCTGTTTGTGCTGCTATTTAAAAACACCACAGACTGGGTCATTTATAAACAATAGAAATTTATGTCTCACAGTCCTGAAGGCTGAGAAGTCAAGGTCAAGGCACCTGCCTTCAGTGTCTTTTTTTTTTTTTTTTTTTTTGAGTTGGGGTCTTGCTGTGTCGCTCAGCCTTGAGTGCAGTGGCACGATCTCGGCTCACTGCAAGCTCCGCCTCCTGGGTTCACGCCATTCTCCTGCCTCAGCCTCCTGAGTAGCTGGGACTACAGGCGCCTGCCACCACGCCCGGCTAATTTTTTGTATTTTTAGTAGAGATGGGGTTTCACCGTGTTAGCCAGGATGGTCTCCATCTCCTGACCTCATGATCCACCCGTCTCGGCCTTCCAAAGTGCTGAGATTACAGGCGTGAGCCTCCGCGCCCGGCCCTTTAGTGTCTTTTGAGGACCTTCTTGCTGATTCTCACATGGCAGAAGGGTTGAAAAGGGCAAAAGGGAACAAGCACTGTCCTCACGTAGCAGAGGAGCAAAAGCAAATGGACCCACTCCCTCAAGCCCTTCTGTAAGGGCCCTTATCACATCCATGAGGGATCAGCTCTCATGTCTTAATTACCTCCTAAAGGCCCCCTCTCTTTATGCGATCATATTGGCCGTTAAGTTTCTTTTCTTTTTTTTTTTTTTTGAGACAGAGTCTCAGTCTGTGCAGTGGCACCATCTCTGTTTACTGCAGCCTCTGCCACCTGGGTTCAGTGATTCTCCTGCCTCAGCCTCCCAAGTAGGTGGGATTATAGGTGTGCACCACCACGCCTGGCTAATTTTTGTATTTTTAGTAGAGATGGGGTTTCACCATGTTGGCCAGGCTGATCTCGAGCTCCTGACCTCAAGTGATCTGCCCACCTCAGCCTCCCAAAGTGCTGGTATTATAGGCATGAGCCACTGCGCCTGGCCAGGCCATTAAGTTTCAACATATGAATTTTGGAAAACACATTCAGCCCATAGAAATTTCTTTAAAATATATTTCTGATACTATTGCATTCAATCTTATAGATAGACGTAGTTCAGGAGTCAGTGGCTCTGTAATTCTTATGAAAAATAGTATTCCTTTATCCCCATCTTGTATTATTGGTCCTTGATCTTTTGCTGAGTGAGTAAGTATAGGCATCTCACATGCTACTGTATTACGTGTGTGTGGGTTTGGTAGTCAGGGGTGAGTGGAAGGAGTGGCAGTTATCAGTGAGTGCGTGTTACTATTTGTTGTATTTAAAAATTTTTTTTTCAAAACAGGATCTCACTTTGTTGTCTTGGATGGTCTTGAACTCCTGGCCTCATGTGATCCTGCCTCCTTGGCCTCCCAAACTACTGGGATTACAGGTGTGAGCCACTGCACCTGGCCAGTGCTCCTATTTGAAAGCACATCTTCACTCTCCCCTCCATTAGATCTGAGCTCCCCTCCTTTAGATCTACTGAACGTGGGGAGACGATGGACCTGTGTTGTAACCTAGCAACCCAGAGCACGTTTTCTTCTGTATTGCAATAGCTAGGTAGCCATCTGCCTAGATGTAGACCAGTAGTTCTCAAACCTATGTAAGCATCAGTATCACCTAGAGGGTTTCACTGAGCCCCTCCCCCAGAGTTGCTGATCAGTCTGAAGTGGGTGAGGCCCAAGAATTTGTATTTCCATTAGATTCCCATGTTACACTGATGTCGCTGATTCAAGGACCATACTTGAGAGCCGCTGGTATAGTGGGAAAGAAAACATCAAAAGGGAAAAAAAGAACCCAATGAACACAAAACTTTAAATCAGGTGCTTTCTGATGTCTTTTTTCTTTTGACAGTGTGAACATTGTAGTAATTAATTCAATTAATTGTTGCCAGATGAACAGAATAAAAGGCACAGGTTAAAAAAAAAAGGGAGTGGGGAGCTAGGTGTGGTGGCTCGTGCTTGTAATCCCAGCACTTTGGGAGGCTGAGGTGGGAGAATCAGTTGAGGTTAAGAGTTTGAGAACAATCTGGACAACATAGCGGGACCCCTTCTCTACAAAAATAAATAAGTAGAAATAAAATACAAAATAGAACTTCTTATGGCTTTTGCTCTTTATATTAAGCATTTGCAAAATCAATTGCTATCTGGGTACTTTTAATTTATTTCCTTTTTTAGACAGAGTCTTACTCTGTCGCCCAAGCTGGAGTGCAATGGCTCCATCTCGGCTCACTACAACGTCCGCCTCCCAGGTTCAAGCGATTCTCCTGCCTCAGCCTCCTGAGTAGCTGGGATTACAGGTGTGCACCACCACACCTGGCTAATTTTTGTATTTTTCGAAGAGATGGGGTTTCACTAAGGCCAAGCTGGTCTCAAACTCCTGACCTCAAGTGATCCACCTGCCTTGGCCTCCCAAAGTGCTGAGATTACAGGCGTGTGCCACCATGCTTGGCCTATTTTATTATTATTATTATTATTATTATTATTATTATTATTATTATTTTTTGGCAACAAGTCCTTGCTCTGTCACCCAGGTTGGAGTGCGGTGGCACAATCATGGGTCACTGCAGCTTCAACCTCCTGGGCTCAAGCAATCCTTCCACCTCAGCCTCCTTAGTAGCTGGGCCTATAGGTGCATGCCACCACACTTGGCTAATTTTTAAAAATATTTTTTGTGGAGATGTGTGTCTCCCTATGTCACCCAGGCTGGTCTTGAGCTGCTATCTTCAAGTTATCCTCCTGCCTCAGCTTCCTGAAGTGCTAGGATTACAGGGATGAGCCACTGAGCTTGGCCTTTATTTTAATTTTATTTTTTTTTACACACAGTCTCACTCTGTCACTTAGGCTGGAATGCAGTGGTGCAATCATGGTTCATTGCAACCTCGACCTCCTGGGCTCAAGCAATCCTCCAGCCTCGTTTTGCATACTGCCCAGGCTAATCTCAAACTCCTGGGCTCAAGCAATTCACCTACCTCAGCCTCCCCAAGTGCTGAGATTACAGGTATGAGCCACCATTCCTGGACCCTGTGCTATTATTATTATTATTATTATTATTATTATTATTATTATTATTTTGAGACGGAGTCTCACTCTGTCACCCAGGCTAGAGTGCAGTGGCGTGATCTCAGCTCACTGCAGCCTCTGCCTCCTGGGTTCAAGCGATTCTCCTGCCTCAGCCTCCCGAGTAGCTGGGATTACAAGCATGAGCCACCATGCCTGGCTAATTTTTGTATTTATGGTAGAGATGGGGTTTTACCATGTTGATCAGGTTGATCTCTAACTCCTGGCCTCAGGTCATCCACCTGCCTCGGCCTTCCAAAGTGCTGGGATTACAAGCATGAGCCACTGCACCTGGCCTTTTCTTTTGAATGATGCTTCTTTTTTGTTTGTTTGTTTTTGAGATGGAATCTCACTCTTTTGCCAATGCTGGAGTACAATGGTGCAATCTCGGCTCACTGCAACCTCCTGGGTTCAAGGGATTCTCCTGCCTCAGCCTCCTGAGTAGCTAGGATTACAGGTGCCCACCACCATGCCTGGCTAATTTTTGTATTTTTAGTAGAGATGGGGTTTAGCCATGTTGGTCAGGCTGGTCTCGAATTCCTGATCTCAGGTGATTCACCAGTCTCAGCCTCCCAAAGTGCTGCGATTACAGGTGTGAGCCACCGTGCCTGGCCTTAATGATGCTTCTTAATCAGAATACAGTTCCTGCTGATTGAATTAATAGAACTGTAATTGTGTTGTAATTGTTTTCCCTCTGGGAGAGGAAGTATCAGTACAATACTTTCTTTAAATGCTATTAAAAAATAATGCTCCTAAACATGATTTTAAAATGTCCTACCAGAGACTATAAAACAGTGGGTCAAATGTTTGCTTAAAAGAAAAAAAGCCAAAAATTACATAGCTCAGTAATTGCTGTCACATTGGAAGGCTATAAAGTTAGTGCAATTATCCTGTCATTACCTAAAAAAAGGGTAGGCAAACTGCAGACTGTGGGCCAAATACCCACAAACTGCTCCTGTAAATAAAATTATTGGAACACATCTAAACTCACTCATTTAAGTATTGTCTACAGCTGCTTTCTTGTGACAGCAGTGTTGATTAGTTGTGAGATAATCCATATGATCCACAAAGCCTAAAATATTTATCATCTAAACATATACAGAAAAAGTTTACCAATCCCTGGCCTAAAATAGTTTTGGAGCTCTTATTTTGTTTCTTGTTTAATTTTAGAATCATGGGAAGTTTTTTGAATAGCATCTATGTTGCAAATTTTAATTTGTTAAGGTAGACTTGATTTTTCAGAAATACCAAAGGTCATTTGTGTTAAAGAATGGTAAATGTTAAAATAAATTTTCAGTGCCACAAAGAAATAGCACTGGAACATAAATTTAATTTTCTCAGCAAGGCAATTTTTACTTCTATAGAAGGGTACAACTCACAGATGGAGCAATGGCGAGAGCACATTTGAACAAGGGAGGGGAAGGGGTTTTATTCCTGATGCAGGTAGCCCCTACTGCTGTGTTGTTCCCCTCTTGGCTAGGGTTGAACCGCACAGTCTAAGCTAATTCTGATTGGCTGTTTTAAGGAGCAGGGATACGAGCCGGAGTGGTAGGGTGAGTAGTTTGGCACGAAGGGTGGTTACAGAACAGGTAACTCGGGATGATTCAGGTCAGAGCAGCTGACCATGGGTGACTCAGGATGGAGCAGGTGACCAGGGGAATAGATGTGAACTACTGATTAGAACTGGTGGAAAAGATTGTTTACTGAAACTAGGGGCAAGGAGAACGAGGAAGTTAAACTTTAAAATGGAGAATGAAGAACAGGGGAGCTGAACATATTGATACATTGGTTCTTTGGAGAGGATCTCAGAACTCATTGTACTTAACAATTTACAGTCTAAAATCTTTGAAGAGGAATTTATTATATCCTACAGTAAATAAGTTGGGTGATCACTTGTTCTGATCCTGTTTCATCCAAAATAAAATGTGCATGTATTTAAAATAACTACACTAATTTTATTATGAGGTTCTTAAAAGGCTCTGAAGCGCAAAAGTGGGGTTCCCAGAAATGTCCAAGCCACAGTAGCATTGTTGACATAAACATATTCATTGCCTCCTCTGCTTTCTTTTAAAATTGATCCTGAATACAAATGTCCACATAATCCAAAACAACTGGACAAATAAATTGAGCATTTTTTGGAGTCATGGAGTACAAAAGAAGTTATATGAGGGAGCTTTTTATTTTACAACTGGGTTGTACTGGTGTTAAACACATAATCCTAAATTTAGTCGAACCATCTGGGCAACTCTTAATAAACAGTGAGAACAGACTGTTCTGTGAAGACGGGCACATTTTAAGTGCTCGGGCAGCATAAATACTTTGGCCAACCTTGAGCCAGTGAGCCAAGTAAAAAAATAAAAAAATGACCCCTAGAGAAATCCCTATCATCTTACCAGTGGTATTACTGAGCTTGCTTTCCCCCACAACTTCCTATTCTGAAAATTTTCAAATCTATAGAAAAGTTGCAAGAATACAACTCATATATTTGTCATCTTGATTCACCAATTTTGAATGTCTTGCCACATTTGCTTTTTTCCCTCTCTCCTTCCCTCCCTCCCTTCTTTCCTTCCTTCCCTCCTTCCTTTTTTCTTTTGTTAAATTATTTGAGAAGTTGTAGATATCATGACATCTTACCCCTGACAGGGTTCAGGATTCGCTACCCCAAAATATGGTGACCTGTTGTATTTAATATTTTGGGCTTTTATTTTGTTTTGTTTTGTTTTGAGACAGGGTCTCACCCTGTCACCCATGCTAGAGTACAGTTTTGTTTTGTTTTGAGACAGGGTCTCACTCTGTCATCCATGCTAGAGTACAGTGGCCTGATAGCAGCTCACTGCAGCCTTGAACTTCTGGGCTCAAGTGGTCCTCCTCCCTCAGCCTTCTGAGTAGTTGGGAGTATAGGCAGGTGCCACCATGCTCAGCTAATTTTTTTTTTAAGTAGATGTGGGGTCTCCCTATGTTGCACAGGGTGGTCTTGAATTTCTGAGCTCAAGCAACCCTCCCACCTCAGCCTCACAAAGTATTGGGATTACCCGGGCATGAGCCGCTGTGCCAGGCCCATATTTAAAATTTAAGCTGAAGGAATTTGAGAAGTGGTAGATGCAGAAAGGACTCTCTGACCATTCACTGAAGCAGGTTGTAGGAGTCTCAGGCAAGAGGTGCCCTCTCCATTCCCCTTGTCTCTGAAGATGGAGAGACGCCTCCCAAGAGGAATCTGAATGGACAGGCCTTGCTGTTTCCCCAGTTTATTTTCCTTAGCTCATACGCCTTTTGTCCTATCATATTTTTCACGACTTTCCAATCTTCATCAAACCTAGCGTTAAAACACACAGGTTTAACTGTTTCTTCAGCTCTGGTTTTCCTTATTAAGGCTCCCATATCATATAAGACTTACATTAAATAAGTTTGTATTCTTTTCTCTTGTTAATCTGTCTTTTGTTTTTGAGACCCAGCCTGACCAAAAAGGGTAAAAGAAAAAATATTTTTTCTTTCCTATACCCAGCGTGCATAGCCTCATAACCTTTCAAAGAATTGTTGTTAATTTCCAGGTGATTATGCTTTTTTGTTGTTGATCATTTCATTTTACATTTTATGTGTGTGTGGGTTGTGACCATATATTTTATTATTCTTGAGTAATTACCCAGAAGTGGAATTGCTAGCTCTTATGGAAAGTATGTGTTTAACTTTATAAGAAATGTCACACTAATTTTTTTTAAGAGAGGGGTCTCCCTATGTTGTCTAGCCTGGTCTCAAACTCCTAGGCTCAAGTAGTCCTTTTGCCTCAGCCTCCTGAGTATCTGGGATGACAGCCTACCTGATTTTTAGAGCAACTTTATCATTTTGTTTTCCTGTAGTCAACATTTGAGAATTTCAGGTGCTTTATATCCACATGAACCCTTGAGTTTTCCAGTATTTTACATTTTAACCATTTTAGTATATTGCTAATAGTATTGCATTGTGACTTGATTTGCATTTGTCTGTGACTAAAGGTGTTGAGTATCCTTTCATGGGCTTACTGCATTTATACACCATTTTTGGGTATTGTATGTATTTTTGCCAAATTTTTAAAAATAAACTTAAAGTTTTTTTCCTGGAAACATACAATCCTGCTAGATTAAACCAGGAAGAAATAGAAACTCTGAACAGACCAATAACAAGCAGCGAGATTGAAATGGTAATAAAAAAATTGCCAACAAAAAAATGTCCAGGACCAGATGGATTCACAGCTGAATTCTACCAGACATTCAAAGAAGAAGTGGTACCAATTCTGTTGACACTATTCCAGAAGATAAAGAGGGAATCCTTCCTAAATCATTCTAGGAAGCCAGTATCACACTAAAACCCAAACCAGGAAAGGACATAACAAAAAAAGAAAATACAGAGCAATATCCCTGATGAACATAGATGCAAAAATCCTCAACAAAATACTAGCTAACTGAATCTAACAGCATATCAAAAAGATAATCCAGGCTGAGTGCGGTGGCTCATGCCTGTAATCCCAGCACTTTGGGAGGCTAAAGTGGGTGGATTACCTGAGGTCAGGAGTCCTAGCTAACATGGCAAAACCCCATCTCTACTAAAAATACAAAAAAAAATTAGCTGGGTGTTGTGGCTCGCGCCTGTAGTCCCACCTACTCAGGAGGCTGAGGCAGGAGAATCACTTGAACCTGAGAGGCAGAGATTGCATTCAGCCGAGATCCCGTCACTGTACTCCAGCCTGGGCAACAGATCAAGACTCTGTCACACACACAAAAAAAGATAATCCACCAAGATCAAGTGGGTTTCATACCAGGGATGCAGGGACGGTTTAACATACGCAAATCAATAAATGTGATACACCACATAAACAGAATTAAAAACAAAAACCATGTGATCATCTTAATAGATGCAGAAAAAGCATTTGACAAAATCCAGCATCCCTTTATGATTAAAACCCTTACAAAATTGGCATAGAAGGGACATACCTTAAGGTAATAAAAGCTATATATGAAAAACCCACAGCCAACATTATACTGAGTGGGGAAAAGTTGAAAGCATTACCCCTGAAAACTGGAACAAAACAAGGATGCCCTCTTTCACCACTTCTATTCAACATAGTACTGGAAGTCCTAGCCAGCACAATCATACAAGAGAAAGAAATCAAGGGCATCCAATTGGTAAAGAGGAAATCAAACTGTCGCTGTTTCCTGACGATATGATCATATACCTAGAAAACTGTAAAGACTCATCCAAAAAGCCTCTAGAACTGATAAGTGAATTCAGTAAAGCTTCAGAATACAAAAATCAGTGTACACAAACCAGTAGTACTGCTATACAGCAACAGCAACCAAGCTGAGAATCAAATCAATAACTCAACCCATTTTACAACAGCTGCAAAACAAAACAAAACAAAAAAACTTAGGAATATACCTAACCATGGAGATGAAAGACCTCTACAAGGAAAACTACAAAACACTGCTGAAAGAAATCAGGGACTATATAAACAAACGGAAACACATCCCATACTCCTGGATGGGTAGAATCAATATTGTGAAAATGACCATACTGTCAAAAGCAATCTACAAATTCAATGACATTCTCATCATTCTTCACATAACTAGAAAAAACGATCCTAAAATTCGTATGGAACCAAAAAGAAACCATATAGCCAAAGCAAGACTAAGCAAAAAGAACACATCAGGAGCCATCACATTACCTGACTTTAAACTATACTATAAGGCTATAGTCACCAAAACAGCATGGTATTGGCATAAAAATAGGCACATAGACCAGCAGAACAGAATAGAGAACCTAGAAAGCCAAGTACTTACAGCCAACTGATCTTCAACAAAGCAAACAAAACATAAAGTGGGGAAAGGACATCCTATTCAACAAATGGTGCTGGGATAATTAGTAAGCTACATGTAGAATAATGAAACTGGATTCTCATCTCTTACCTTATAAAAAAATCAACTCAAGATGGATCAAAGACTTAAATATACAACCTGAAACCATAAAAATTCTGAAAGATAACATCAGAAAAACTCTTCTAGACATTGTCTTAGTCTAAGACATCGACTTAGTCTAAGACATCATGACTAAGAACCCAAATGCAAATGCAACAAAAACAAAGATAAATAGATGGGACTTAATTAAACTAAAAAGCTTCTGCACAGCAAAAGAAATAATCAGCAGAGTAAACAGACAACCCTGACTAGGCATGGTGGCTCATGCCTGTAATCCCAGCACTTTCGGAGGCCGAGGCAGGAATTTGAGGCTGAGGTCAGGAATTTGAGGCTGAGGTCAGGAATTTGAGAGCAGCCTGGCCAACATGGTGAAACCCCATCTCCATTAAAAATATAAAAATTAGCCAGGCCTGATGGCAGGCGCCTGTAGTCCCAGCTACTTGGGAGGGTGAGGCAGGAGAATCACTTGAATGCAGGAGGTGGAGGTTGCAGTGAGCTGAGATCGCACCACTGCACTCCAGTCTGGGTGGCAGAGCGAGACTCTGTCTCAACAAACAAACAAACAAACAAACAGATAGACAATCCACAGTGTGGGAGAAGATCTTTGCAAACTATGCATCTGACAAAGGACTAATGTCCAGAATCTACAAGGAACTCAAATTAGCAAGAAAAAAACAATCCCCTTAAAAAGTGGGCTAAGGACATGAATAGACAGTTCTCAAAAGAAGATATATAAACGGCCAACAAACATGAAAAAATGCTCAACATCACTAATAATTGGTGAAATAGAAATCAAAACCACAATAATGTACCAGCAACAATAACCATAATTAAAAAATAAAAAAAAATAGATGTTGGCATGGATGTGGTGAAAAGGGAACACTTTTACACTGCTGGTGGGAATGTAAACTAGTACAACTACTATGGAAAACAGTATGGAGATTCCTTAAAGAACTAAAATTAGATCTACCATTTGATCCAGCAATTCCATTACTGGGTATCTACCCAGAGGAAAATAAGTCATTATATGAAAAAGACACTTGCACATGCTTGTTTATAGCAGCACAATTCGCAACTGCAAAAATATGGAACCAGCCCAAATGCCCATCAATCAATGACTGAATAAAAAGAGTCATGTATCTATACCATAGAATTATACTCAGCCATAAAAGGAAATGAAATAATGGCATTTGCAGCAACCTGGATACAATTGAAGACCATTATTTTAAATTAAGTAGGTCAGGAAAGGAAAACCAAACATCGTATGTTCTCACTTAGAAATGGGAGCTAAGTTATAAGGATGCAAAGGCATAAGAATGATACAATGGACTTTAGGGACTTGGGGGTGAAGGGTGGGAGGGGAGCGAGGGATAAAAGACTACACATTGGGTACAGTGTACACTGCTTAGGTGATGGGTGCACCAAAACCTCAGAAATCACCACTAAAGTACTTACCATGTAACCAAACATTATCCGTTCTCCAATAACAGTTTTAGGTTTACTGAAAAATTGCCAAGATAGTAGAGTGAGTTCACATACATCCTGTAGCCAGTTTCCTCTATTATTAGCATTAGCATTGTTGGGGCTCGGAACATAATGTCCAGAAATAGGGTAGTTTGAAAACTGAGAAGATAGCAGAAGCAGGAGGGTCTCTTTGACCTTCTCTTGTGCCTTTCTCCCCTAAAGCAAGCCATAAAAACTAGAATTTCCTTCACCCTTTTTCTCCTCTGAAGCAGACCATAAAAACTTGGAGGGTCACTCTCTGGCCTTTTCCCTCCTTTTCCCCCAGAAGGCTGTCATGTAACAGCTGTCCTGCCCTGTATCCCAGGGAAGAAATATCAAACAGGGATGCCAAGAAGAAACTGAACACACGAGCCTAATTCCTCCCAGTTTGTTACCCATTCCATCATACCTTTTGTCTTCCAATCATACTTCAGACTATCATAAAAATACACAGTTTTTCTGGGTCTTCTCATTTCTGAAAGCTCTCATGTCACATAAAACTTATACTAAATAATTTTGTTATGCTTTTCTCTTGTTAATCTGTCTTTTATTATAGAGGTCTCAGCCATAAACCTTGCAATGGGTGAGGAAATCTGTTCTTCTCTACATCTTGGTATATTTGTTATAATTCATGAACCAATATTGATACATTATTATGAATAAAAGTCCATACTTTATTCAGATTTCTTCAGGTTTTACCTAATGTCTTTTTCTGTTTCAGAACCCCATCTAGGATACCAGACTATATTTAGTCATCATGTTTCTTTCTTTCTTTCTTTCTTTTTTTTTTTTTTTGAGACAGAGTCTCACACTGTTGTCCAGGCTGGAGTGCAGTGTCACGATCTCAGCTCACTGCTGCAACCTCCACCTCCCGGGTTCAAGTGATTCTCCTGCCTCAGCCTCCCAAGTAGCTGGGGTTACAGGTGCCTGCCACCACACCCAGCTAATTTTTGTATTTTTAGTAGAGATAGGGTTTCACCATGTTGACCAGGCTGGTCTCGAACTCATGAGCTCAGGTGATCTGCGTACCTTGGCCTCCCAAAGTGCTGGGATTATAAGCATGTGCCACTGTGCCTGGCCTTAGTCATTATGTTTCTTTGGGCTACTCTTGGCTATGGCAATTTCTCAGACTTTTCTTGTTTTTAATGACCTTGATAGTTTTGAAGACTACTCATCAGATATTTTGTAGAATGTTCTTCAACTGGAATTTGTCTAATGTTTTTCTTATTATTAGACTGGGTTTATGGGTTAAGAGGACGAGAATGTTGGGACTCAGAAACCAATACTCCAAAATATGGCATTCTGACATGCTGAATTGAAGAAAAAGCCTCAAGGTCTCTCTGACTTTCCCGGCAATTCCCCTCAGCCTCCTGGCTCTCAATCTTATTTTTCTCTCTGTAAACATGGGATGATGTTCTCTGAAGTTCCCTCATCTACTTAAAGTCCAGACCCACCAAAGAAGAAAACAGTTACTTCTGGTACCTTCTCTGAGTTTTTATTAACTGAACTCAAATCACAGGAAGAAAGACTGAAGTCTGTCAACACACCTGGATGGACAGACTTTTGTCACAAACCATTGTTTTCTCAGCAGATCCAGTAGACTTTGTCCCAGGCCATTGTATGTTCTTTGGTCCCATTGAATTCCCCTAAATATCATTTACTACTCTCCTAAAATCATCCACTCTTCCCCATCTCCCTTTCCCCTAAAAAGAAGGGCATATAACCATCTGTAGTTCATTGCATAGTTGGGAAACGCTCTGTGGTTCTTCCCTGCACACGTTAATAAATTTGCACACCATTTCCCCTATTAATCTTGCTCGGCACAGTGGTTTACTTCTGTAATCCCAGAATTTTGAGAACTGGTGGCTGGAGGATCATTGAGCTCAGCAGTTTGAGACCACTTTGGGTAAGATAGTGAGACCTCATCTCTATAAAATATATATATTTTAAAAATTAGCCAGGTATGGTGGTGTTGCCTGTGGTCCCAGCTACTCAGGAGGCTGAGGTAGGAGCATGGCTTCAGCCTGGAAAGCTGAGGCTGCAGTAAGCCATGATGACACCACTGTACTCTAGCCTAGGTGACAGAGGGAAATCCTGTCTCAGGAAAAGAAAAAAATATCTGCCCTTTGTCAGTTGATTTTTCAGTGAACCTTCAGAGGGTGAAGAGGAAGTTTTCCCTTCACTCCTACAAAAACTACAGCGGTGGAGTACCATTTTCATCACACATATCAAGGGTACATACTACCAGCATAACCTCTCACTGTTGATGTTTACCTTGATGACCTACCTGAGGTCATATTTACCAGGTTTCTTACATTTTATTACTTTTTTTTTAAGAGTCCAGAGGTCATATATATACATATATATACACACATATGTATATATGTATATGTACACACACATATATGTGTATATATGTATTATGCATGAATTCATAGGGAAGTGGTTCCAGCAACTCAGGCTCCTTCCCATTGGTTCTCTCACATTGTCTTCTCTGGGTGGAGCTGACTGGTGCTTCAGTTGAATCCAGGTAACTTTCTCTTTGGCTTCCTTCTTTTTCTGATCATTTTCCTTCATGCGTTTCAGGAAACTCTCTTAGCTTGTAGAGTGCTTAAAGTGCTTAATACCCACGTTAATTCTCTTGGCAGGAATCTTGCCCTTAACTTGTTTGTTTACAACAATGCCAACAGCATGCTGGGGAACATTGTAGGCTCTTCCAGTTTAGCCATGGTGACACTTGGGGGGCATTCCTATTTGAAGAGTGCCCACTCCCTTGATGTCTACAATATCACCTTTCTTACAGATTTGTTCCCAGAACCAAGCCGGGTCCGGCTGTGTTTTCTCGAGGCCCGCCAATAATGAGAAGCAGACAAACTAGGAAAGAAGGGAATTTATTGCTGTAACCAGATACAGGGAGAAGGCTCGAGATAATTCCACCAGACCAATTCAAAGTGTTACAATTTTCTTAGTGCTT
The DNA here is from genome assembly GCF_028858775.2 of Pan troglodytes. Lineage (NCBI taxonomy): Eukaryota > Metazoa > Chordata > Mammalia > Primates > Hominidae > Pan > Pan troglodytes. The sequence continues at coordinate 68,614,178 of NC_072410.2, read as the reverse complement.
ATGTAGGTTGAGGTTATGAGCCCAAGACCAGTCTAATATTCACCTAAGACTATTGGTAACTAATTTTGTTTCAATTAGAAGGTCGGAGGCAAAAAATGCTTGCTAAGTCTGATTAAACTGTGGGGGCCCCAGGACCTTCAAGGCCTGTCTACTGTGATACTGGAGTGATTATTTCTATCTTATCTCCTTTACGGCTTGGCCTGGCGAGCTGCCTTAGACTCTCCAATGAATCTATTCAAACAGCTGCCTCTGTTAACCTTGACTCGTCTCGGATTTCGTCGACTCCTGGCACAAGGAATGTATGACTGTCTCTATTATTTTGGTTTGCTCCAGGTTAGGGAGAAGCCCATGCAAGGCTCCTACTGACCATATGTTTCATTTCTAGCTTTGATGTCTGGGCACTGATTTCCCTAGGTTTAACTATTTTCTCAATGTTAAGGCAGTGCTATGGAAACCTGTCTGTCTAACTGGAGTGCTATGCAGGCCTGTCTGTGTGACTGTCATGCAGCCCCGTCTGTGCAATTGTCAGGGAGAGTTGGCCTGCCACAGATTCGCATATACATGGCCGAAGGAACAACTCCACGTTTTCTAAACGGCCTAGAGAATATCTACCCAGTGCCTCTCCTCTTTCCCTTTGTGTTCGTTATTTTGGCGAATTAGTGGAAGACGGTGGTTCCAGCTGAAAGGCCATTTTAATACTTTCAAAATATGTGTATTTTTTTCATTTTTATACATTTGCAAAATAATGTCTCTAAAAAATAATAACTGACCTTTAGTTCTCCTAACCTCATTGTTTTCCTTTCCCAAAGTTTCCTTCAGTAGAAATATAAACAAGTTCACCCAAATTAGTCACTGAAGCTCTCCAACTTCCTTTTCTTTTTCATTATGAAGGTCAGATCTGTGCCAATCATTGTGTGTGTGACAGTGACCACAGCATACTCTATGCCCTCAAGAAACTCATCCTCTAGGAGGAGGTGGCCAAAGCAGTAAGGGGCGCAGACACAATGTGACATGTGCTATAACAGAGGAAGTTCAGCAGGTTATGTCTCATTGGTGTCAGGGAAGGCTTCTTGGAGGAAAGCACTTCTTCTTTTTTTTTTATTATTATACTTTAAGTTCTAGGGTACATGTGCACAATGCGCAGGTTTGTTACATATGTATACATGTGCCATGTTGGTGTGCTGGACCCATTAACTCATCATTTACGTTAGGTATATCTCCTAATGCTATCCCTTCCCCCTCCCCCCACCCCACATCAGGCCCTGGTGTGTAATGTTCCCCACCCTGTGTGCAAGTGTTCTCATTGTTCAATTCCCACCTATGAGTGAGAACATGCAGTGTTTGGTTTTCTGTCCTTGCGATAGTTTGCTCAGAATGATGGTTTCCAGCTTCATCCATGTCCCTACAAAGGACATGAACTCATCCTTTTTTATGGCTGCATAGTATTCCATGGTGCATATGTGCGACATTTTCTTAATCCAGTCTATCATTGATGGACATTTGGGTTGGTTCCAAGTCTTTGCTATTGTGAATAGTGCCACAATAAACATACATGTGCATGTGTCTTTATAGCAGCATGATTTATAGTCCTTTGAGTATATGTCCAGTAATGGGATTGTTGGGTCAAATGGTATTTCTAGTTCTAGATCCCTGAGGAATCGCCACACTGTCTTCCACAATGGTTGAACTAGTTTACAGTCCCACCAACAGTGTAAAAGCGTTCCTATTCTTCCACATCCTCTCCAGCACCTGTTATTTCCTGACTTTTTAATGATTGCCATTCCAACTGGTGTGAGATGGTTTCTCACTGTGGTTTTGATTTGCATTTCTCTGATGGCCAGTGACGATGAGCATTTTTTCATGTGTCTTTTGGCTGCATAAATGTCTTCTTTTGAGAAGTGTCTGTTCATATTCTTCACCCACTTTTTGATGGGGTTGTTTGATTTTTTCTTGTAAATTTCTTTAAGTTCTTTGTAGATTCTGGATATTAGCCCTTTGTCAGATGAGTAGATTGCAAAAATTTTCTCCCATTTTGTAGGTTGCCTTTTCACTCTGATGGTATTTTCTTTTGCTGTGCAGAAGCTCTTTAGTTTAATTAGATCCCATTTGTCTATTTTGGCTTTTGTTGCCATTGCTTTTGGTGTTTTAGTCATGAAGTCCTTGCCCATGCCTATGTCCTGAATGGTATTGCCTAGGTTTTCTTCTAGGGTTTTATGGTTTTAGGTCTAACATTTAAGTCTTTAATCCATCTTGAATTAATTTTTGTATAAAGTGTAAGGAAGGGATCCAGTTTCAGCTTTCTATGTATGGCTAGCCAGTTTTCCTAGCACCATTTGTTAAATAGGGAATCCTTCGCCCATTTCTTGTTTTCGTCAGGTTTGTCAAAGATCAGATGGTTGTAGATGTGTGGTTTTATTTCTGAGGGCTCTTTTCTGTTCCATTGGTCTATATCTCTGTTTTGGTACCAGTACCATGCTGCTTTGATTACTGTAGCTTTGTAGTATACTTTGAAGTCAGCTAGCCTGATGCCTCCAGCTTTGTTCTTTTTGCTTAGGATTGTCTTGGCAATTCAGGCTCTTTTTTGGTTCCATATGAACTTTAAAGTAGTTTTTTCCAATTCTGTGAAGAAAGTCATTGGTAGCTTGATGGGGATGGCATTGAATCTATAAGTTACTCCCATTCACAACTGCTTCAAAGAGAATAAAATACCTAGGAATCCAACTTATGAGGGATGTGATGGACCTCTTCAAGGAGAACTACAAACCACTGTTCGATGAAATAAAAGAGAACACAAACAAATGGAAGAAGATTCCATGCTCATGGATAAAAAGAATCAATATCGTGAAAATGGCCATACTGCCCGAGGAAAGCATTTCTAAGGAGGGACCTGAATGAGAAGGAGTTAGTCAGATAAAGCTGGAAAGAAAGAGTTCCAGGCAGAGAAAGTGGCTTCTACAAAGCCTATTGACAAAAACCATTGTATGTACAGTGTTGGGTATTTAGGCAGTTTATGAGGATTAAAGCCCAAGGCAAACTAATCAGGGTGAACAAAGAAAAGTGGCTCAGAGCAGTCTGAGCTTTGTGAGGTCTGCGAAATTAATGAGGCTCACAGAGATATGAGTGTGGGAGTGTGGTTAGGCCCCTCACTCATGCCTGTGGGCAATTTTTTTTTTTTTTTTTTTTTGAGACAAGGTCTTGCGTTATTGTCCAGGCTGGAGCACAGTGGTCTAACCAAGGCTCACTGCAGCCTTGACCTCCCAGGCATGAGCGATCTTCCGACCTCACCCTTCCAAGTACTTGGGACCCCAGTTGTGTGCCACCATGCCTAGCTAATTTTTGTTTTTTTTTTTTTTTTGGTAGAGACAGGGTCCCACTGTGTTGCCCAGGCTGGTCTCGAACTCTTGGGCTCAAGCAAACTTCCTGTCTCAGCCTCCCAGTGAATTAAGATTACAGGTGTGAGCCACAATGCCTGGCCTATCCACACATTTCTATATGAATTTACTTTTAGGAGAGTGGGGGAATGATGAAAATTGTGTGTTATATAAGGTTTTGCCTAATGTGTGAGAAACACTGGTGTAGACCACGCTGAAGGCAATCTGGAGCCCCTGAAAGCGTTCAGGCAGGGGAGTAACATGATCAGACCTGCATTTTGGGAAGATCATTCTGGCTGTAATGTGGAGAACAGACTGCAAGGAGCCAACCAAGGTAGTATGAAGACCAGCCGGATGGCTGTTGCCATAATCCAGGTGAGAAATGATGGTGGTCTGAAGTAAGGTGTTAGTAACAGAAATAAAGAAAGAACATAATGATTTTTTCTCCCTAGATTCTGAAAAGAGTTACCTTCACTTTTCCCAGAAATACATGCTGTCAAGACCAAATGAATCATAATATTTCAGACATCCTGAAAGATAATGGGGAAATACAGTTAGGTGTCACATAATGACATTTTGATCAATGATAGACCAAATATAATAGTGGTTCCATAAGACTGTAATAGCAGTGTTACAGCTCTTTTAGAAGCAGGCTTTTTGGTTTTTGCCAGAAAGCCCAAAATAAAAGAAAAGACTCCCAGCACTTTGTGAGGCCAAGGTGGGTGGATCACTTGAGGTCAGGAGTTTGAGACCAGCCTGGCCAACATGGTGAAACCCTGTCTCTACTAAAAATACAAAAATTAGCCAGGCGTGGTGGTGGGCACTTGTAATCCCAGCTACTCGGGAGGCTGAGGCAGGAGAATTGCTTGAACTCAGGAGGCGGAGGTTGCGGTGAGCCGGGATCATGCCACTGCACTGCAGCTTGGGCAGCAGAGTGAGAGACTCCAACCTCTACCCCCCAAAATAAGACTATAATACTGTATTTGTATTGTACCTTTTCTGTGTTTAGATACATCTAGATACACGAATACTTACCATTGTGTTACAGTTGCGTACAGTATTCAGTACAGTAACATGCTGTACAGGTTTGTAACCTAGGAGTGATAGTCTATCCCCTATCACCTGGATGTGTAGTAGGCTATACCATCTAGGTTTGCATAAGTGCAGTCTAAGATGTTTGCACTACGATGAAATTGCTTAACAATGCATTTCTCAGAACATATTCTCAATGTTAAGTGACACATGACAGTATATTTACAACAGGGATATTTCCCATATTTCTTAAATCATATCAATAGTGTAATGGTTAAAAGATTAGACTCATCCGGGCACGGTGGCTCACGCCTGTAATCCCAGCACTTTGGGAGGCCGAGGCGGGTGGATCACGAGGTCAGGCATTCAAGACCAGCCTGGCCAACATAGTAAAACCCCGTCTCTACTAAAAATACAAAAAATTAGCTGGGCGTCGTGGCAGGCGACTATAATCCTAGCTACTCAGGAGGCTGAGGCAGGAGAATGGCTTGAACCTGCGAGGCGGAGGTTGCAGTGAGCTGAGATCATGCCACTGCACTCCAGCCCAGGCGACAGTGCGAGACTACGTCTCAAAAAAAAAAAGCCTAGACTCTGGTTAAGAGGTTTAAGAGGTTTGAGTCCTCACACTCTGACATTTAAGAGCCCCAGCCTTGGGCAAAATCACTTAACTTCTCTAGGCCCCAGTTTCTTTTTCGGCAAAATGGGGATTTCAGCTGTTGCTACCATGTTGTGATTTCATGAGCAAAGGTATTCACTTCTCCTACTTTTTAGACCGGCCCTGACTCTAACTAGAGACAATTTCTTTTTCTTTTTCTTTTTTCTTTCTTTCTTTCTTTTTTTTTTTTTTGAGACAGAGTCTCGCTCTGTCGCCCAGGCTGGAGGGCAGTGGTGCGATCTCGGCGCACTGCAAGCTCCGCCTCCCGGGTTCACGCCATTCTCCTGTCTCAGCCTTCCGAGTAGCTGGGACTACAGGCGCCCGCCGTCATCCCTGGCTAATTTTTTGTGTTTTTAGTAGAGACGTGGTTTCACTGTGTTAGCCAGGATGGTCTCGATCTCCTAACCTTGTGATCCACCCGCCTCGGCCTCCCAAAGTGCTGGAATTAACAGGTGCAAGCCACCGCTCCCGGCCTAGAGACAATTTCAAAAGCAAATTGTTCAGTTATCTTTTGAGTAGTGGTATTAAATTTATACTCAACCATCTACATGATCACAGTTTGACCCATTTGTGACAAATTTCAGACAATTCTAGGATTAGAATGGCTACCTATAATTTTCGGTTATAGAAGAGAGTGAAACTTACCTGTTGGCACCAGGCTTTTACCCAATGGTAGATGTTTCCTTCTTATAATTTGTTAACATTTTGGGTGATCATGGAGAAGTACCTTCTAAGGACTTGAGAATGAGGAAATAAGATTGCCCTTTGAGAATAAACTGTAGGATCAGAGCAGAAAAATATTAAATTTCCTGAAGGAGACAGGCTGAGTCTTAGGCCAGCTAAAATGTCAACAATGTAATTAAATATATATTAATATATCTAAAGATATCACTCAAAAGACGATTGATTGGCCTAGGTAAACATATAGACAAAACTGGCAGTACCTCTCCAAGCTTAGAGTAGGGGAAAGAAAGTCTTAACCTTTAGCATACATATTTCTTTTTTTGTTTGTTTGTTTGTTTGAGGCAGGGTCTTGCTCTGTCACCCAGACTGGAGTGCGGTGGCATGATCTTGGCTCACTGTAGCCTCTGCCTACCGGGTTCAAGCGATTCTCCTGCCTCAGCTCCACACGTAGCTGGGATTACAGGAGTATGCCACCACACCTGGCTAATTTTTGTATTTTTAGTAGAGACGGGGTTTCACCATGTTGGCAGGCTGGTGTGGAACTTGACCTCAGGTGATTTCTGCCCACCTTGGCCTACCAAAGTGTTGGGATTACAGGCGTGAGCCACCACACCCAGCCCAAAGTCCCCTTTGCCATGTAAAGTAACACTCACAGTTTCTGTGGGCATCTTTGGGGGCCTTATTCAGTGTGCCACAGTGTCTTTTAGCCCACTTCCATATATTTGATTATCTATCTTCATTCTTACTACTGAGCAGGATTCAGATTATGATTTGACTTCTCATGTAGGCTGTCTGCAGGGAGAAAATGCACAGAGCATTCACACCTTGAAGTTTCTGTCCCCAAGATAGAGATTTCTCATGGTAAGTTAGTAAAGTGTCTTCTGATGGTGAATTGGCTTCTCTTTGCCTTGACTTCAAGGAGAAAATGCACAAATTAGGCAAGCAAGAAAATTCTGGTCCATGTGAGAGTTTAATTTCTCATTGTAAATGAATAAAGTGGCATTTGAATGTCTAGGATCTCTCAGGGCCTACATCCAGGACATTGGTGGGACTGTTTCTGGACCATATCCTGAAAATTGGACACCCAACTGTGGTGCTCTGTTACCTCCTGCGTGGCCCCTGCGGTCTTCCCTGGATGATGCCTTGACTGCTTCATGGTCAGGTCCCTCTCCTCTGATTTCTAGATCACTCATTTAAGAGGACTTAGAGTTGTGTGAAGTAATGTTGTCCCTAATTAATATGTATATAATTTTACATTGAGTTTCTGGCCAAAGGACCTAACTCATATTTTTTAATATAGAGAAAAACTCCTTTAGAAAATATTTCAATGGACGTTAGAATTTTGTTTTGTTTTTTAAGACAGAATCTCGCTCTGTCACCCAGGTTGGAGTGCAGTGGTGCAATCTTGGCTCACTAGAACCTCTGCCTCCCAGGCTCAAGTGATCCTCTGGCCTCGGCCTCCCAAGTACCTGGGATTACAGGCGCCCACCACCATGCCTGTCTAATTTTTTTGTATTTTTGGTAGAGACGGAGTTTCACCATGTTGCCCGGGCTGGTCTCAAACTCCTGTTCTCAAGTGATCCACCTGTCTCAGCCTCCCAAATTGCTGGGATTACAGGCATAAGCCACCATACCAAGCTTGTTTTGTTTTTTTGAGACAGAGTCTTGCTCTGTCACCCAGGCTGAGGTGCAGTGGCACAATCACGGCCCACTGCAGCCTCAACCTCCTAGGCTCGAGCAATCCAACCACCTCTGCCTCCTGAGTAGTTAGGACCACACTGAACCCCTATGCCTAGTTAACTTTTAAGTTTTTTGTAGAGATGAGATCTCACAATGTTACCCAGGCTAATCTTGAACTCCTGGCCTCAAGTGAACCTCCCCCCTCAGCCTCCCAAAGTGCTGGGATTACAGGGGTGAGCCATAATGCCCGGCCTAAAACATGCTTTTAATTAACTTTAAAAAAGTGAATAAAATATATAGTAAAATCGAAATCAGAGTGCTTTTGAAACAAATGAAATGTAAGACTTTTAATAAGCTAGGTGGTTATCAATGGTCATATCAGAAGATTGAAAATATCAACATTATAAATATCAATAAACTATAAGAAACTTGGAAATTCTTTCAGGAATGTGAAGGTGACTTAGAGCTAGCAGGTGCTTTTCATTCTGTGCATCATGCAGATTGGAATAAATATTTCCCCAGGGTGTAAAAATCTCCGAAGCTTTCTCTCCTACACAGTGAAATTACTACAATTTAATATTCAGTGTTACCAACACCTTCCCTTATATAATAAGGAAATTAAAGCATGAAGTAGGAAAAACAAGCTGGATATATTGAGACAACTCTGGATCAACACTTCCTGGAAGGTGGGAGGACAGATTTATTCTAACCTCTGAGCCTCCTGATTCAAACATTTGTTCGGTTGTCCTTGGCCTAGGATGCCCTTATTTTTGGCCCGGTAGACACCTCCTCATTCTCCAAGATTCACATTAAGTTCAGCTTCTCTGTGAAGGCTTCTTTCACCCTAAGGGTAAGTTGACCCTTTTCCCGTCTTCTTTGCTAACACTGCATACTCTTTATTTTTTTGCAAATATATCTTACTTTCCACTATATGTGAGCTTCTTGAGGGCAGGGATTTAAATATATATATGTATGTATTTTATTTACTTAACATAGTACTTACTAAGTGTGCGGTGCTATTCTAAGCACTACATAAGTTATTGGTCATTTAATCCTTGTAATAGTCCCATGAGGCTTATTATTATCTCCATTTTGTAGATGAGGAACCTGAAGTGCAGAGTGTTCAGTAACTTTATTCCTCTCTGTTTCACCAGAACCTAAAGGTGATTCTTTGCATACAGTAGGCATTCATTCATTCAATAAATCTTTATTGAATACTGTGTATATATATATATATATATATATATATATATATACTCTTCTAAGTGCTAAGATACAGCAATGAAAAAAGATGAAAAAACCCCCACCTTTTTGGAGCTCACATTTTGGTTGTCAGAATAGGTAAAAAAAAAAAAAAAGATAAATAAAATAAACATTTGTTCCATAGGTGGCAATAAATTCTGCAGGAAAAAAAAGTAAAGCCAGTAAGTGGGAAAAGGAGCGCTTGAAATTGCAATTTTAGATGGGTTAACAGGGAAGGGCTCACTGAGAAGGAGATATTTGAGGGAAGGAGTTGAGTGAGTGAATGAGTGAGTCATATCTGGGGGAAGAACATCCCAGGAACAGCTAGTACAAAGGTCCTGAGGTGTCTGGAATGTTCAAGGAACAGCAAAGGGTGGGGAGCGTGCTCCTAGAATAGAACAGGGAAGCGGGAAAGAAGTAGAGGGTGAGGTTGGGAGAGAATGGGCAGTGAGCAGAGCATGTAGGGCTTTAAAATAATTTTTCAAGTTGAACTTTTACTAAAAATATCTTTGGAGGTTTTTTTTTTTTTTTTCCCAGCCTACATCGTGCTTTAATTTTTTTTTTCTTTTCTTCTCTTTTTTGCTTTTTCCTTTTTTTTGGGTGGGGGGGACAGGGTCTCACTCTATGGCCCCGGCTGGAGGGCAGTGGTGTGATCTTGGCTCACTGCAACCTCTGCCTCCCAGGCTCAAGCGATCCTCCCGCCTCAGCCTCTCTAGTAGCTGGGACTACAGGTGTGCACTATCATGCCTGGCTAATTTTTGTATTTTTTCTAGAGATGGGGTTTCATGATGCTGCCCAAGCTGATCTCGAACTCCTGAGCTCAAGCAATCTACTTACCTTGGCCTCCCTAGTAGCTGGGACTACACGTGTGCACTATCATACCTGGCTAATTTTTGTATTTTGGGTAGAGATGGGGTTTCATCATGTTGCCCAAGCTGGTCTCGAACTCCTCGATCCACCCACCTCAGCCTCCCAAAGCTCTGGGATTACAGGCATGAGCCACCACATGCAGCCCTTTGGAGGGCTTGGAGGGTTTTTGAGCAGAAGAGTGATCTTCTTGAATTTATGTTTTTATCGATATCACTCACGCTTCTGTGTTTTATATTTGTTTTCTTTTGTGTGTGTGTGTGTGTGTTTTGAGACAGGGTCTTGCTCTGTTGCCCAGGCTGGAGTGTGGTGGTACAATCATAGCTCACTGCAGCCCCAAACTCCTGGGCTTAAGAGATCTTTGTGCCTTGGCCTCCCAAAGTTCTGGGATTACAGTCATGAGCCACTGTGCCTGGCCCAGGCTTCTGTGTTGAGAAGAATCTCAACATGTCAAAGATGGAAGCTGGGAGACTAGTTTGGAGGTTCCCACAGTAATTTAGGTAAAAGACAGCAGTGGTAGTAGTGGAAGTGGTGAGAATTGGTCAGATTCTGGACATATGCTGAAGGTTAATCAGACAGATCTGCTGATAGGTCAGATGTGAGGTGTGAGAGGAAAAGAAGCATCCAGTATGACTTCAAGGCTTTGAACTCTGCAACTGGGGAAAAGAAGAGAAGGAACAGGATTTGGTGGTACGGCAGTGACAAGCAGCAATCGGGAGTTCAGTTTAGGACTTGTTAAACTTGAGATGTCTTTTATTCAAGTGATAATATTAAGGAGGCAGCTGGATATGTGAATCTGGGGTATAGGGGAGACATGCAGACTGGACACTGTTAGCACATCCTAGATGATAGTTCAAGTCATGAGACTAGAGGAGATTGCCAAATGAGTCAGTGAAGATGGAAAGCAGAAGAGGTACAAGGGCTGAATCTTGGGATGCTCCAGGTTTTGGAGGTTAGAGAGATGAACAGGACCTAACATAGAAGACTGATAATGAGCAGCCAGAGAAATAGGGGAAAGATTAGGTAAGTGCCCTTCTAAAAACTATATGGAAAGTGGTTCAGGAGGAAAGAGTAATCACATTCTACTAACTGATCAAGTAAGATGAAAATTAAGGCTTGGCTGTTGGATATAGCAACAGGAAAGTGGAGGAGATCTTGACAAGAGTAATTTAATTGAAGTGGATTGGATAAATAACTGACTATATTAGGTTTTAGAGAGGTACTGGACATGGGGAATATAGACAACCCCTAGGAAAGAAAGAAATGGAGGTAGTAGCTGAAAGAGGAAGTGAGGTCAACAGAGGGTTTTTCAAAAATGGGAGAAATAATGTTCATAGATAGGTGGAAAAGATCCAGGGGAAAGGGATGTGCTGATGCAGGTGATTGAGAGGAGAATTGCTGGAGTGATGTCCTTGAGTAGGTGGTGTCTGGTTCACAAGGAAAGCGGTGGCCTTTTCTTTTCTTTTTTTCTTTTCTTTTCCTCTCTCTTTCTTTCTTTCTTTCTTTCTTTTTTTGTATTTTTTGTAGAGACAGGGTTTCACCATGTTGCCCAGGCTAGTGTTGATTTGAACTCCTGGCATCATGCAATCTGCCTGCCTCAGCCTCCTAAAGTGCTGGGATTACAGGCATGAGCCATCACGCCCGGCCAGCAGTGGCCTTTTCTAGGGGCACAGAGTGTTCCTCTACAGTCACAGGAAGGAAGCCCAGAATATGGGCATGATGCAGCGGTGGGTGTTTGTGGGAGCTCTCTTCTGATTCATTCTGTTTTCTCAGTGAAATAGGAAGCAAGGGCATCAGAATGATGAGGGGAGCTGAGTAAGTATTTGAGGTTTGAGGACAGAGAAGGTGTGAAATAGTCACCCAGGAGAGTGGGAGAATAAAAGGGCCAGGGAAATTCAGTGTGATTGTTAGCAGCATTAAGGGCTTACTCAAAACTTATGATCATGAATTTAAAGTGAGATCTCTTAGTATGGTTTGGTTCTTCACTAGTTGCATTTGGCTGCACAGGTGTACGACTGGACTATGGGGAATGTTTTCTTCAACAAAGGTTATTGTTTATTCAAGTGAGTATCTCAGTGTCAGAGGCGGCAAGGGAGCTGAGGGTACATGCAACATAATATAAGTGAGTTTATGCTGGGTGAGGTATCAAATGAACGCATACATGAAAGAATAAATTGTTTCCCCACTTAGAATGCATTTTTTTCTTTTTAGAGTGGGGTCTTGCTCTGTTGCCCACGTTGGAGTACACTGGCACGATCACAGCTCACTGCAGCCTCAACCTCCTGGGCTCAAGCAATCCTCCTGCCTCAGCCTCCCAAGTTGCTGGGAGCACAGGCATGAGACACCTCACACAGTTCTGGAATTCATTTTTTGTCTCCGGTCCATTGCTTCAAACTCACTTTATTCTTTCTTTTTTTTTTTTTTTGAGATGGAGTTTCACTCTTCTTGCCCAGGCTGGAGTGCAGTGGCACGATCTTGGCTCACCACAATCTCCGCCCCCGAGTGCAAGCAATTCTCCTGCCTCAGCCTCCCAAGTAGCTGGGATTACAGGCATGCACCACCACACCCTGCTAATTTTGTATTTTTAGTAGACACAGGGTTTCTCCATGTTGGTCAGGCTGGTCTCGATCTCTCAACCTCAGGTGATCCACCTGCCTTGGCCTCCCAAAGTGCTGGGATTACAGGCGTGAGCCACCACGCCCAGCCCAAACTCACTTTATTCTTAATAGTCCATATAAGAACTGTACCCCCCAGAAAACAAGCTTAGTGTTAAGCTATAAACGTTGCTCTTGGCTCAGAATAATTTAAGAGGAGCAAATCTTATATCATAGGTCATAGAGTACAGGGGTTATTCTGTTTAAGTTTTTCCTTAGATTGTTTAGAATTCTTCTTTCATTCAAATTTTAGCTTATTCTGGGAGCAAAACACACTGACCCAGGGTAGATGCTGGAGAGTGACTCACAGAAGTTTCCACAAACATACAACTTTTTTTTATTTTTCTTTTTGGCCAGGACTCAATATTTTTATTAGTGTCTGGTAAATGATATTTGAGTAGATCCTAATTAGGGGTGTGTGTCAAGGGGCACGATGGTGAGGGGACCCTTATTCCCTTTGGGTCCCTGTTTGGCTTCAAATTTGTATTCAGCAGGCCGAAAGAGAGGCAAATGTTACCATCTGTCCTTGGCCAGGGAAAACATATTTACAATGCAGACTCTCGTTTCACTAATCCAAGTTGGAGATCAGAGAGAGAACCAAGAAGCAACGTGGAAGACCAACCAATCTTTCTTAGGAACCTAACCACATCAGCACACCCACCATTTCCACCTCCCTATAATTTAAATATAGCACAAAATAAATGCTCTGTCTACCTTGCTCTACATAGCCATCAGTCCATGCGTAGCATGGCCACTCCCTGACCAAAGCCTTGTTACTGTATGTGGCCAGGGACCTTGGTGAATATGGGGTGTGTGGGGTGTGTGTGTGTGTGTGTGTGTGTCTGCTATTTTAAAACAAGTGGCCTAAAAATAGTTGTGTACACATAGAAAATGCATGCTGGTTGAGTGGTTGAGTTCAGGATTGCCAAACCCCAGAACTCTTAGCCTGGGAGGATGGCAAGTATAATATATCTTATTCTATTACCTGAATATCTTAACCAAAGGACAATGAAAAGGAATCCAATATACAGGCACTCCTACTCAGACCAGTGGTTCTCAACAGGGGCAGGACCACTTTTTGGATATGGTTTGGGAATTACGGATGCATTTTTGGTTATCACAGTGATTGAAGGCATGCTCAGTGGCATTTGGTGGCTGGGGCCAGGACTGACAGATGTGTGGAACAGTTCCATAGAACAAAGAAACTGTTCTGCCCGACTTTCAAATGCCCTGCAGGGCATTGATATGAATGAAAAATCTATCTATAATTATTTCAACATAGACCCTAACTCCAGTTTTATTTCTTCTTTATTTTACACTTATGACATTATGCTAATTAAAAGATTTTTTCCTGTGTGGAATTAGATTATATGATATATGAATTTCATTTAAAATCATGAAGGCAATGTTTTATTATATAAAGGGGATAATGGGTCTGATATGATGGAGAACTACCATGCTGGTTACTTATATGTATCCAGACATCCTTCCATGGCAAATTTACACATTATCTATAACTGAATCTAACCTTATTCATAAAAGGCAGCGATACATCAACCCCTGCAGTCCACATTTAAATCCTAAAGTGTGAAGAGTCTCGGTTGGGGGCTAGCTGTGATTCCTCCTCCTTATCCCAATTAGGAGGAAACTAAAAACAGGAACTACCCACATTTTTTAGGGAAAAGGGAATCACAGTAAAAATGTATGTGAGGATGAGAAATAAGAAGCTCCAGCTGGTGAGAAGAGCAAGGGAAAGGAGAGTTCGGGGCTGGGCATCAAATTAAGTGGAAAGCCCCATCAAGGACAGAGACGAGATCTCTCTTCTAGATCTCCATCTCCAAACACTCCCCTGCAACAGATGTACACACAGAGCCCATTGTTTTCTCTAGAAATGTAAACTGCACGTCACAGTTACTCCATACACACCACAAACAGACTCCCTTTGTTCTCAGGATATGTGTTGACACAAGAATATGTCATCCTCTCAGCTCCAGACATTCCACTGAATAAAGGTGCCAAGTGAAAGTTTTGGAAAGCTTTTCAAAAGAAGATCTAGGGCTGAGTGCGGTGGCTCATGCCTGTAATCCCAGCACTTTGGGAGGCCGAAGCAGGTAGATCACTTGGGACGAGGAGTTCAAGACTAACCTGGGCAATATGGCGAACCCCCGTGTCTACTAAAAATACCAAAAGAAAAAAAATTAAAAAAGCCAAGTGTGGTGGCACAGTGCCAGGCTGAGGTGGGAGGATCACCTGAGCCCGGGAGGTGGAGGTTGCAGTGAGCTGAGATTACACCACTGCACTCCAGTCTGGGCAACAGAGTAAGACGCTGTCCCCCACTCCTGCCCGCCCCTCTCAAAAAAAAAAGATCCTGGGAGGCAAACGGTTTATTAATCAGGACCCTACAATTACAAGGATATGAGGCCTTTTCCCATAATCAGGGTGAAGCAGCTACAAATAATCACAGCAGGAGGGAGTAATGCATGACACTACCATTTTTTTTTTCTGCAATGACTTCCTGTCACATCTGCTGCCATGTTTTATGCTAGAAACTGCAGTGGAAAGTGGCTGAAGGTTTGTTGTTGTGAAACCATCCCTATAAACTTTACAAAATTAATCAGAAAAGAAGGGAGGGACAGAAATAAAAATAAACCAAGTTTGCAGCGTATTCAGCATTTATCATGAGGTCAGCTCACTCTTTGACCTGCTTCCTCATAGTCGTTTAGTGCCTGTTGTATTAGAATTTCATAGATCCTGTTACAAGATTATAGTGTCCCTAAAGTGCTTTATAGATAACAACTTGAACATTATAAAATGTTAAGTTTTCCATTTGAGATATTCCTTCAGGTCCTGCATACCAATGAAACTACTGACATCAGCTGGTCTGAACAACCCCAAAAGGAGCTGACTCACCAAAGAATGCAGTTTCCACATCCTAATGATTTCATCCCCCTTATTCCAACCAATCAATGACCCCAGTTTTCCAGGTCCTCGCCCTCCACGATCCCCTTAAAAACCCCAGCCTACAATTCCTTGGGGAGATGGATTTGAGGGTCTCCTCCCATCTTCTTACTCAGCACCCTGCAACCATTAAATTCTTTCTCTGCTGCAAACCCTCTTGTCTCAGTGTATTGGTGTGTTACTATGCAGTGGGGATACGAAACTGTTGGTCTTATAACAGTGTTTTGTTTTTAAGAGAGGAGCAGGCTAATTAAAAGAGAGGTTTTAGGGACCAACCAAAGAGAAGGCTTGATATTGAAAACTCATAAAATTGTGGAACACTGGCCGGGCGTGTTGGCTCACACCTGTAATCCCAGCACTTTGGGAGGCCGAGGCGGGCAGATCATGAGGTGAGGAGATTGAGACCATCCTGGCTAACACGGTGAAACCCTGTCTCTACTAAAAACACAAAAAATTAGCTGGGTGTGGTGGCAGTCGCCTGTAGTCCCAGCTACTCGGGAGGCTGAGGCAGGAGAATGGCGGGAACCTGGGAGGTGGAGCTTGCAGTGAGCCAAAATCACGCCACTGCACTCCAGCCTGGGTGACAGAGTGAGACTCTGTCCCAGAAAAAAAAATTGTGGAACACTTTCTGCTGCTCAGTATGATGTGAAATCTCAACAAGCAAAAGGATTGGCTAGGCTGGGAGCGGTGGCTCATGCCTGTAATCCCAGCACTTTGGGAGGCCAAGGTGAGTAGATTGCTTCAGCTCAGGAGCTCTAGAACAGCCTGGGCAACATGGCAAAACCCAGTCTCTAAAAAAATACAAAAATTAGTTGGGCGTGGTGGCACATGCCTACAGTCCCAGCTACTTGGGAGGCTGAGGTAGGAGGATTGCTTGAGCCCAGCAGGCAGAGGTTGCAGTGAGCAGTGATCATGCCACTGCACTCTAGCTTGGGTGACAAAGCCAGACCCTGTCAAAAAAAAAAAAAAAAAGGTCCAGGCGCAGTGGCTTACACCTGTAATCCCAGCAATTTGAGGGGAGGCTGAGGCGGGTGCATTACTTGAGGTCAGGATTTCGAGACCAGCCTGGCCAACATGGTGAAACCCCGTCCCTACTGAAAATACAAAAATTAGCTGGGTGTGATGGAACACACTTGTAATCCTAGCTACTCAGGAGGCTGAGGCAGAAGAATTACTTGAACCTGGGAAGCGGAGGTTGCAGTGAACCTGCAGTGAACTGCAGTGCCATTGCACTCCAGCCTGGTGACAGAGCAAGACTGTCTAAAAAAAAAAAAAAAAAGGTTGCTTGAGAAATACATGTTGTTTGTCTCCAGGCTGAATCTGTATTTCTCATGGATCAACATAAGACCTCTTTCAGTGGAGATATGGCCTCGACAAAATATTTGTTGAATTAGGTGGAGGCATGGGGATAAGGCCACAATGGAGGAAAGTGATATGAACAAAAGCAGGGCCAGCTTCAGGGGTGTATGACCTGTCCAATCACACAGAGCCCTGTGCTTAGAAGGGCTTGCACCCATTGGTTCAATGCCTCGCTATTACCATCTTGAAATTATTAATAATTTTTGAATTAGGGGGCAACACACTTTCATTTTGCAATGGACCCTTCAAATTATATAGCCAATCCTAATCAAAAGAGTGAACATCTGAGTCTGAGAGAGCTGGGTTCAAATCCAAGTTCTACCATTACCTGGCTGTATAATCTTGGGCAACTTATTTAACCTCTTTTCATCAGTAAAATAGGGACCATGATAGTGTCTACCTCATAAGGCTGTTGTGAAGACTAAAATAAACTATATTGCAGTTTTCAGTAGATATTATTCGTGTTATCATCAGTGACAAAGATTTAGATGACATTGCAAAGGCACCAAGGCACTAAGGCACCAAGCAAGGCTGGATAACTGTTTTCTAAACCCATTTTTGGGACACATTTCTGCTCTGGATGTATATAATTGACGTCACCATCTTGTGGCAAGACAGGCCAAGATAATTTTCCTAATTGCAGGCTTCACTGACACATTTTGTGCCAGAACCGCAGGAGAGTAGGTGTTATTTCAAATCTGTGAATCATCACCACACACTCATGCATGGCATATTTCTTATAAATTTAAAAGAGTTGAACTCTAACCAAGATAATGGAGACATTATTTTAGAATGTAGAAATATGCCCATATAAAGGCAACTTGCTATTGAAAATACTTACTTCTGCTGCGTGGGCCTGTCGAGTCATTTTATTTGCCATACAGTTATTGAATGCAATAGTCCCAACCAAAGAAGGTGCAAATCAAAAAATATCACCAGACCCATTTTACTAGGACTACATACTAATTACCACCTTGCCATGAATAAATTGATTGTATTGTATTAGAATATGGTTTGGGCTAAGTTAGGAATGAAATGTGGAGGTGAGGCCAAATGGAAGCATATTTTTCCTTTTTGACTGAATACCCCCCATTAGTTCCTTGCTTATTACTATAATTAAAAGTAGTCTTTGTCAGTACTTGTTCTTTCAAAATTATTTCTGAAGTTGAGAACAAATTTTTAAAGTGTGAGATGGATTTTTTAAAAAGGTTGTAATACATTAAATATATCATGAACTTTCTACTTAGACGGAAGACCGCAGCTACCATACCACGATAAGAAATTGTCTCCTGAAGAGTTGAGTCATGGTTCTAGAAGAAAACTCGTCAATGGCTAGGGAGATAGAATTGACCCTGTGATCTGGGAAGTGAGTTCTTTCCCCCAGCCAAGGCTGGTTCCATGGTTGCAGGTGAAGATCAAGTTGGTCTTCCAGGTCTCACTAAGCATTGTAACCTTGGGCTTCACTCTATTATTTAAGTCATTAGAATCTGACAAATTAGTATTATTCATTTAGAGATGATTTTTCCTAATTTTATATATATATTTTTTGTAATAAAAGTTTTTGTAGGCCAGGCGCAGTGGCTCATGTCTGTAATCCCAGCACTTTGGGAGGCTGAGGCAGGAGGATCCCTTGAGGCCAGGAGTTCGAGACAGTCTGGGCAACACAGGAAGATGTTGTCTCTACTGAAAATAAAAAAAAGTCAGCTGAGTGTGGTGGCACACGCCTATGGCCCCAGTTGCTCAGGAAGCTGAGGTGGAAGAATTGCTTGAACAAGGGAGGTCAAGGGTGCAGTGAGTGGTGATTGTGCCACTACATTCCAGCCTGAGTGATGGAGTGAGTTTTGTCTCAAGAAAAAGAAAAAAAAATTAACCATGTGTTAACAGCTGCATAACAAACTTACCATTACAGCCACTTTTTAAAAATTAAATCAATTAGTTAATTTTTTTAGAGATGACAGTCTTGCTCTGTCACCCCACTGGAGTGCAGTATCATAGCTCACTCTAGTGTTGAACTACTGGGCTCAAGGGATCCTCCCACCTCAGCCACCAGAGTAGCTGTGATTACAGGCACATGCCACCATGACCTACAACCATTTTTTAAGTGTATAGTTCAGTAGTAGTAAATGCATTCACATATATGGCATTTTTAAAGAGATCTTCAGTGCCTAAATGTGCAGAATTGTTTTCAAATCTTTTAGATAATTAATTTAGACACTGACAAGAGGAAGTGACAGACTTGGCTCTGAAATTCCCAGGGAGTGCACTTTTAGGGTTTATGAGAGCACCTCATACCAGGCAAGGGTAAGTGCACCTCAGGGCTCAGCAGGAAGCAACAGCAGGGACAAGGACAGAGATTCTCTGAGAATTTGCTATGTGTCAGTGTCTGTTCTGAGATAGGTTAGAAGTAATGAGCTGGGGCCAGGTGCAGTGGCTCACACCTGTAATTCCAGCACTTTGGCAGGCTGAGGTGGGCAGATCACTTGAGGCCAGCCTGGGAAACATGGTGAAACCCTGTTTCTTCTAAAAATACAAAAATTAACCAGGTGTGGTGGTGCATGCCTGTAATTCCAGCTACTCAGGAGGGTAAGGCAGGAGAATCGCTTGAACCCGGGAGGCGCAGACTGCAGTGAGCCAAGATCGCGTCACTGCACTCCAGCCTGAGTGACAGAGTGAGACCCCATCTCAAAAATAATAATAATAATAATGAACTGACTAGTGCCACCCCGATCTTTTGTGAATCCTTCCACCATCTTATAAGACTGCCTTACCTCCTCAGACACTTGCCCCTATCAATGTGTCTTTTTCTTCTCCGTGGTTTTAATGCTTTCTCTATTGGCTTCCTATCCACATGTAAATATGCTGTTTCCCATTTTAATAAAACAAACCAAACCAAACAAACAAAACCTTCCCTTGTCAAAATCCTCCCTTTTAACTTTACATTCTTTTTGTGTTTGCTTATGCTTTAATGTAGGGTTTCTTTTTTCCTTTCAAAGCTGTGCAAACATGGGCATGGTTGCAAGTGTCAAATCATTTTCCAAGGCCTTTGACAAAAAACAGCAGTCCTTGCCCCTCTGCTGCTTCTTACTCCCCCCAAACAACTATGAGTACTTTCTATTCTTTCAACCAGTATTTTTTTAAAAAAAGTGTATCTCCTCATCTCAGAATAAGAAGCTTGCTCACATTTTTCCAGCTTTGGCCATTGGGAGCTCTTTCAGATTGGCTCCACATCCCTCTTGTTTTCCGAGCAATTCCTTTCTTCCTGGCACTATACTTACTTTTTGCCAAGCTTATCTTGTATTTTCCCTTATCCAGCCCTAGAATCAGTTATTTTCCAAGGAGCCCCGGTTTCTTTCATTGAAGAGTGGTTTCTGGAAAGCCAAATCTATGCACAAGTGTGCTCATTGCTACTGGGTGGACACTGCTTCTAGGCCTTCTCAGTGGACAGTTAGAAAATAAATGCGTGTATTTCTATGTACAGTAAGTCCTTACTTAACATCAATAGGATCTTGGAAACTGCAACTTTAAGCAAAATGACATATAAAGAATCAAATTTTTTTCTTTTTTTTCCTTAGGACCTCATGATGCAACAGTAGAAACCAAATTTTTTTTCATCAACAGTCTAAAAAATGACATTTAATGAAACATTATTTGAGGACCTGCTGTATATTGTTTCCTTTAAAGTCGCAAAGTCTTCCAGGTGCTGTGGCTCTTGCCTTGTAATCTCAGCTACTTGGGAGGCTGAGGTGGGTGGATCATGTGAGGCCAGGAGTTTGAGATCAGTCTAAGCACACATAGGGAGACTCCCATCTCTAGAAGTCATTAAAAAATTAGCAGATGTGGTGGCACGTGCCTGTAGTCCCAGCTACTTGGGAGGCTGAGGTGGGATGATCTCTTGAGCCCAGGAGTTGGAGGCTGCAGTTAGCATGATATCTAGTGCACTCCAGCCTGGGTGATAGAGTGAAACCCCATCCCTGAAAAAAAAAAAAAAAGAAAATAACTAAAGAAAACAAAATTTTAAACTCGCATATATGAAAGTTCATTCTTTCTACTGTGAAGTTATATGGGTTTTAAAAAATGCATAGTTATGTATACACGGCTCCAGTGCTGGGTAAAACAATTGCATCCCCCTAAAAATTGTCTTTATAGTCTCTAGTTCAATTTTTGATTGCACTTATCAAATTCCTTTGTCTTTTTAAAATTTTATTTATTTATTTTTGAGGCAATGTCTTTTTCTGTCATTGAGGCTGGGTGCAGTAGCACCATCATGGCTCACTGCAGCCTTGATCTCCTGGGCTCAAGCAATCCTCCTGCCTCAGCCTTCTGAGTAGCTGAGACTACAGGTGTGCACCCAACTAATTAAATTTTTTTCTTTTTTTGTAGATACAAGGTCTCGCTGTTCTACCTAGGCTGTTCTAGAACTCCTAATGTCAAGCTATCCTCCTGCCTCGGCCTCCCATGCTGTTGGGATTACAGGTGAGAACCACCGTCCTTGGTCACAAATTCCTTTAAAGAGCTGTGCAATGGCTCTCACAGCCATTGCAGTACATTGAACTCCATAGAGACAGCACTGGGCAAGTGAGAACCAGACAGGCATTGGGCGACTCTGCCTCACTGAGGAAAAATAACTAAAAATGGGCAAAGGAGATCCTAAGAAGCTGAGAGGCAAAATGTCATCATATGCATTTTTTGTGCAAACTTGTCAGGAAGAGCATAAGAAGCCGCAGCCAGATGCTTCAGTCAACTTCTCAGAGTTTTTAAGAAGTGCTCAGAGAGGTGGAAGACCATGTCTGCTAAAGAGAAAAGTGAAGACATGGCAAAGGTAGAGAAGGCCCATCATGAAAGAGAAATGAAAATCTATATCCCTCCTAAAGGGGCGACAAAAAAGAAGTTTGAGGATCCCAGTGCACCCAAGAGGACTCCTTTGGGCTTTTTTTCTGTTCTGTTCTGAGAATCTCCCAAAAATAAAAGGAGAATATCTTGGCCTGTCCATTGGTGATGTTGTGAAGAAACTAGGAGAGATGTGGAATGACACTGCTGCAGGTGACAAGCAGCCTTATGAAAAGAAGGCTGCGAAGTTGAAGGAAAAATATGAAAGGATATTGCTGCATATTGAGCTAAAGGAAAGCCTGATGCAGCAAAAAAAAGGAATCATCAAGGCTGAAAAAAGCAAGAAAAAGAAGAAAGAGTGCCGAGCTCAGTGGCTCACACCTGTAATCCCGGCACTTTGGTAGGCCGAGGCAGGAAAATCACCTGAGGTCAGGAGTTTGAGACCAGCCTGGCCAACATGGCAAAACCCTGCCTTTACTAAAAAAATACAAAAATTAGCTGGGTGTGGTAATGCATTCCTGTAATCCCAGCTACTCGGGAAACTGAGGCATGAGAATCACTTGAATCCAGGAGGCAGAGGTTGCAATGAGCCAAGATCGCACCATTGCACTGGAGCCTGGGCGACAGAGCAAGACTCTGTCTCAATAAATAAATAAATAAATAAATAAATAAATAAATAAAAAGAGGGAAGAGGAGGAAGATGAAGAGGATGAGGAGAAGGAGGAGGATGAAGATGAAGAAGATGATGATGCTGAATAAGTTTGTTTTAGTGCAGTTTTTTTTCTTGTCTATAAAGCATTTAAGCCCCTTGTACACAACTCATTCCTTTCAAAGAAAAACAATTGAAATGTAAGTCTGTGTAAGATTTATTTTTAAACTATACCGTGTCATTTTTTGTATGGTAAACACACTACTGAACATGTCTTTAGATAACCCTGTCCTGGTGGCATTTTCAATAGCCACTATTGAAAATGTGGCTAAAACTGTACTTTGTCTGGTACAGTATGGGGGTTGTAAATTGGCATGGAAATTTAAAGCAGGTTCTCCTTGGCGCACAGCACAAATTATATATAAGTTATATATGGGGATTGTAATTTTTCATCTTCAGTTGTCTCTGTTGCAGCTTATAAGAAACAATTGCTCTGTTAACGTAATATTACTCTGTAATTGCAAAAAAAAAGTCGCAGCTGTTTGTTGACAGTCTGAATGCTTTTAAGTAAATACAATTTTAAAAATGAGTATTGTCCTTAAACAAAAAAAAAAGAGCTGTGCAATACTCTATCTGCCACCAGAGGACTTCACTCACATCTGTGCCACCTTCAAGAAAGGCAATAGATTTCTGAGGTTTCCAGTTGAAAATGGCTGGAAGGGCTCTGTTAGAAAAATCAGTCATTGGGAAGTTGATGGAAGCAGGTGGCCCATGAGGACAAGATACACTCTAGTGAACAGGAAAGAAAGCAACTAACTGGGGAGGTCTGATTGTATGGAGTGCTTTCCCCAGAGGGAGAATGTGCCAGTTATCAATTTATTGCCTCTCAGCTCCCTTCACCGACTCATCTATTAAAACAGATCTGGGCCCTGTAATTAGTTTTTCCTTTTACTAGCTGGCACAATGTTTCATCAGTAGAGGGTGCTGGAGAGAGGCATTGCAGAAAAAAGGTGTTTTCCTCCCTGGTCCTGATGGCTTGTTGGCCGGACCCCTGAAGAGCATGTTTTTAGCTTCACTGTTGGCTCAGTATAAGTGCCTACAGGGCATTGCTTTTGCTGTGTGCCTTCTTCAGCTCTTTTCTTGACTGGCAGAGTGTGGTTAGGAGACCCGGACAGCATGGCATTCACCCTGTCCTATATTGCTGCTCTGCATAGGCATGCTGGGGGCCCCATAGGGCTGGCTGTCTAGTGAACTGAATGCCCAGCCTTCATCCACTAGCTCAGACTACTCTAGCCCAAGTCATATGCAGAGGTGCACTCGGTTGCTGTGGAAGGCCTCCCCAGCTCTCAGTCCCACCAGCACCCTCAGTGGCAGCCCAACTCACTCTGCACACCCACCCATCAAGTTCAGCTTTCCTGGGTCCTAGATATCCTGACACAGACACTGTGTGTTCCAGGCCTCACACCTACAGTGGCTCCGTGACTCTCTCTGTACCAGTCCCCTTGTGTACACCCAGCTTGCCCACCGGCTCTGACTTGCCTGCCCCAAAGGGTTACTTCTTTCCTGGCAACTCTTAGCCATCTCTGGGCTGTGCAACTTAGGAACTCCTCTGCCACCAAGTAGATTGTGACCACACCTTCTTCAATGAGCTCTGATCCCTTCCTCCAAGTTTGTCCTTTTTTGGAACTTTCCCTCAGTCCTACAGCAGTGTTTAGAGCTTTCATTCTATCTTTAGAGTCACTCTCCTATCTTTCTTTACTCAGTAATTCTTTATATTAAACATCCCTGTTTAAATTACTGTGTAGTTTTTGCTCTTGATTAGACCCTAACTAATTAAAGTTTACTCTCACTGGGAGAGGGCAACAGGTGTTCTGGTCTTTCATTAAATCTCATTTCAAGAAAGGGAAGAAAGCAATTTCCTGTCAAGAAACTTGGTGTTGATACTGGCACAGACTCTCTGGGTAGAGGATGGAATTGGTATAAAAACCCTAACCAGTAACTCAGGCCCTAGGCCCGGATCCTGGCTTATATTCAAGTACAGTTTCGAGATAGGGATTTTCCTGTACAATGAAAGAACAGCTTCTGAGTGCCTATCATAACCCAGAGCTGGTAAGGGTTTAAGACGTTTGCTAGACTTCTGCCTACAATGGAATAAGATAAGTTATTCTGGGAACATTATTAGTTACAGTGAAATGTAAAATTCACCTTCTTTTCATTGAGGTGGCACTTAAAAATAGCATAAGAGACAGATAGTTTCTAGATTAGGTATAATGTGCTAATAATGTAAAAAAGGTTCTTCTTTTGCTTCTTTCTCTTTCTTGCCAACGATACATTTCTAAGTTTCTCTTTTAAAGAAAATTTCCTGGGTCTGAAAAGGAAGTTCGAAGTCCTTGTGATATTCTGCTGACAGATTGATCTTGTTTTGATTTTCTTGAATGTTCTGTTTCTCCTCTTCTGCAAACAATGGGTCATTTTTGTCTCTCGATTTTACTTAACTGTGGTTTGAAGTCTTCTTAACATAACAGTACTGTGTGTTAACCATGCTATAATTAAAGAGTGAAGCTGAGGTTCTCCGGTGTTCCTTAAAGATTTCCTGGGTTAACTCTACCACACCTATACATCTCTGATAATGATATCTGCAGTCTTGTTCATAAAATAAGAGGCATTACCAAGGTGAGATGATTGCCCACAATCATATGTCTAAAGAAGGAACATATAACTCATCTGAATACAAGAGACTTCCTTCTAAAGGATTTGACATATCTCCCACTGTTTTCCCATGTTTGTCCTCATAGAAATCTAATGAGGTAGATATTACTTTAGAGATAAGAAAGCCAGGCTAAATAAATCAGGGAGATTTCTCCAAGAAGTTTCAGTAGTAGTGTGCAGACTAGAAGTTGTATTTTAATTCTCTGGCTTTACGTAAATATTTACTTACTAACTTTTCCTCATATAAAAAAGAGCTGGCTATGCAACAACTGGTTTTTCTTTTTCTTTTTCTTTTTTTTTAGACAGAGTCTCGCTCTGTCAACCAGGCTAGGGTGCAGTGGTGTGATCTTAGCTCACTGCACCCTCCACCTCCCGGGTTCAAGCAATTCTCCTGCCTCAGCCTCCCAAGTAGCTGGGACTACAGGTGTGCACCACCACACCTAGCTAATTTTTGTATTTTTAGTAGAGATGGGGTTTCACCATGTTGGCCAAGCTGGTCTAGAACTCCTGACCTCAGAGATCCACCTGCCTTGGCCACCCAAAGTGCTGGGATTACAGGCACCCAGCCTGGTTTTTCTTAAATGAGATAATTTCTTCCTTTTTTCCTAAATCATGTGTCAGGAATAATAAAATTATTATTTATAGTAATTCCATTACTCACAGTAATAATTGTGATAATAATGTAGACAATTTGTATTTATATAGCATTCTATTATTCACAAAGCATTTTGACATATATTGTCCAATTTCATTCCTACAAAAATCCTTGTGAGGTAGATAGAAAAAGTATTATTTTCCTATTTTACAAATGGAAAATAGAGGCTCAGAGAAGTTAATCGAATTTCTTAATAGCATATATTTAGGACGTGATGGTGGAGATTGAATTTCATCCTAAATCTAACTCTAAAACCTGTCCTATGACACCCTCCATATACTACATAATAGCCAAAGACATATTAAGCCTATCTGCTGTTCAACAAATTACATGCACCCAGAGGTCCAATTTGGCAGAGAGAACAATGCATCTAAGTGTTCAGTTATGAATTGAATTCTGAAGTTAGAGAAATATTTGACACATATTGAAATTGTGTATTCTGTAACATGTGTTGTGATAAACACAGAGTCTAATAATGTGTAGTACTGTCAGATATAGTACCTCCATAGACATACTGTAATATAGTAGTACTGTCAGATATAGTACCCCCATAGGCATACTATAAATAGATTTCTTTCACTCCATGGAAACCTAAGCTCAGAGAAGTTAAATAAATTATTTGCACCAGGCTCCTATGATTTCAAAATGCTGCTTTTTCTGGATTAATGTAGTTAATTTCAAAAAAGATGTCCATATGGAAAAGGTTCTCCAGGGAGTAGAGAAAAAGAGCTGGTTGTCTTCCACCAGCTTGAGGAGGATTCGTGAGTGGAACCAGGCACTGGTGGAACTAATCAGGGTGTCACCCAAGCAGGACACCCTAAGTTTATCTGCTTATCTAGTGAACTGATAGGCAGCAAAGAAGATATCACCATTCACGGCCTGGTGACATGGGCAGTTTCTGACATATTTGCCCATCGTCCAGGATACAATTCAAATAAAATCATACATTCTTTCCACAGGTTGTCAACATCCCTTGACTGATTTAGGTTTGATCATATCCGTTGGCAAGGGCACATGCTCACTGAGTTTAACAGAAGCATAATACCCTGTACTGCTTTTGTTTCCATTTCTTTTTTAAAGATATTTTTGCTCAGAATGTGCAGTTGAATTCTAGATGGTAAAATAAGTACCAAATGGAACCTCTTTGTATTCTTTAAGTGAATGATATCTTTCTTTGCATTTATAATGATGTATATTTTCAATAATGACACATTCTGGATTTTCTAAGATAGTTCTGTTTTCAAATTATTTATTTTTCCCATGGAAGGGCTTATCTTGGTCCAGATTTTTTATTCAGAAAATAGTAACTATATTGCATATTGTGTATGTCATCTGTATTTTATTTGCCATTTGTCACCTGTACTTTAATAGCTTTCTACTATATTACCTGTTGATTCCTATATTAAGAATATAATGAATTTTCTGTAAATCTAAAATCAGAAAAAAATACTTTTAAAAATAACTTAAAGGAACTTAATTATTTGTGTAAGACAAATGCTTTTTATTTCATTTATTCATTATATATGTTTAATATATCTAACTGATATGACAAATAGTTTATCGATATCTTGCTCACACCAAAACATTAATTCCATTTGCAAAACTATGTGAAAATTATAGCTATTATCCCAATAATTCAGATAAAATAGCTTTCTAGTGTGTTTTCCCCTTCAATATTTGGGTTGATAGGGAAGGGATATGAATTTTGACTTGAACCATAAGTTAGATTGTCTAGATTGACTGATTTCATGACATAACTATGCAACCTGCCCTTGGGGTTTCTTGGTGATGAACTTTTTCTTACTGTTCTCACATATTTTGTTTCCAGCTATAAATTCGTACAATTATCAGAGTTTGGTTTTGGTCAAGTCATAATTGTGAGTGAAGAACCATGGAAGGAGAACATTTCTTGCTCATCAACTACTTTCATAAAATCAACAATTTGCTTAAGTAAGTCTTCAAAATAAATACTGATTTTAATGAATACCTACCTTTTACAGTTCATCAGAACATTTTGGTATATAAAATTAGCCTCAGGATGGCAGAACTTATCTGTTAGAGACATTTTGAGGGAAAAAGTGCCCATGTAAAAGAAACGAATATTGAGTCTATATTTGATTGATTCAATTCAAAGATAGTTTTTTACAGTCATGTAAGCACTGACAGACTGTTCTGTCTACCAGAGAAGTACGTTTTATTAGATGCATACTAAATTTGTTTACTCTAGATTAATAGGTTCTGAATTTATACACTTCTTTACTGTTTTATATATATATGTGTGTATATATATGTTGTTAGCAAAAATATATATAATACTGTTGTTTATAGGATACTGAATATTTGGCAGTTTGTAAGGTGAATGTGGGAATTACTCAAATGAGGAGTCAAAGCAGGGAAGGCCCTGGACGATGTAATGAGGTCACCATTTGAGAGGGGATTGAGTGGCTAAGGCAGAGCAGAGGAAGAGAGGCTTTTGATTTGGTTATTAAATGCCAAACAGATGTGGTGTAGTAAATGTAAAGAATAAATGAACATTTGGAAAACAAATATTTTAAATTCATATTTCATGCTTTGGGATATTCACTTATCACACATAGAAAATAGGAGAAAATATTTTTCCCTTTGTGAATAATGCTTTGAAAATTCAAGTATTGGTCCCTGAGGGAGGTAGGGCATATGAAGCAATGATTGATCTCTTCCTAAATTTAGTAAATATTGGGTCTTTGAAGATAATTCACATTAAATGGAGTGTTGGTGTTAACGCATGATACAAGCTAAAATGTGAATAATCTCTGGACTTATTCTCATTGGTTCTTTTTGGGGGCAGCGTTATCAGTTTGTTTTATCAAAGTAGTACAAAGCTATATACAATATTAAATAGTACTACAAAGCTTATATTAAAAAAAAAAAAAGCAGTACCTTCTCCCTCCCCTCAGCTGTGCTTCCCAGGGGCTTTTAAATCTTCAGTAGTTTTTCCTGATATAAAATGCCTATCATTATACACCTATGTCTTCATTTACAAATTTTAGATATTATCTATTAACCCCTGACACACACATATTTCCCTCTCCTGTCATTCTAATATAATTCTAACTTCATTTCTAGTTAATTCAATATCGAGTATTTACATTATGATGTCAGTGTTGGTCATTGGTAACCCAAGCATTGTACTTTGACTACTTATCCTTCATTGTACCACCTGTAAGAGTTAAAGAAAGAGGAAAGAAACACAAAATGTGGCTTGGCAGTTAAGACAGGTTTACTTTAGATAAAACCTGAGAGGGGCTTCTGGCCGATTAATTTTTTTTTTTTTTTTTTTTTTTTTTTTTTTTTTTTTTTTTTTTTTTTTTTTTTTTTTTTTGGTCAGGAGCACTTTCTCTTACAGACTATATATTGGAGTATATATTGGTCTTAGGGTGAAGGGGCTTATTATAAGCTTGGAATGTTTCTGTGTAAGGGAGAAGTTTTATGGTGGGGTTGGAATGTCTCTGGGAGGAGGGATGTTTATCTTGGGGCAGACATCTTTCCACCCAGATGGGGGTTATCTCAAGGCTGGTATCTTCCCCACTGGAGGTGGGTTATCTCATGGCTAGCATGTCTCTGGTCACGGAGGGGTTTGGAAAGTTTCTGGTTGGAGATGTTATTTGTGGTTTATGGTCATGCTGGCCTAAGCCATTAGGCTGATGCCCTTTGGATTTAGGCAGTTTTTTATTAAGGTGAACTTTAGAATGAGGGGTTTGTACAAGATGGCGATGTTCCTGCTGTATCACAACCTTTTGTTTTCTTTTGAGTTAAGAATTGCCTAGCTTTCCATCTTATCATTTTTCTTTCTTTCTTTCTTTTTCTTTTTCTTTTTTTTCTTTTGAGTTGGAATTTTGCTCTTGTTGCCCAGGCTGGAGTGCAATGGCTCAATCTTGGCTCACTGCAACCTCCACCTCCCAGGTTCAAGTGATTCTCCTGACTCAGCCTCTGGAAGAGCTGGGATTACAGGCGCCTGCAACCATGCCTGGCTAATTTTTTGTATTTTTAGTAGAGATAGGGTTTCACCATGTTGGCCAGGCTGGTCGTGACCTCAGGTGATCCACCCTTTTTGGCCTCCCAAAGTGCTGGGATTACAGGTGTCAGCCACCATGCATGGCGAGCATCTTATTATTTTTCTATCAATTCAACCAAATGTTTCATTAGATTTTCAGATGCTGACTAATACTACACTCAACATTTCAGATAATCTATTTGTGGTCTCTGTCTTCCTGCTCCTGTCTGGACTGGTTGCTGTCTTGATTGTCATCCCAGGACATTCCCTGTTTTCCATCTTCCATTTCTTTTGTTTTGTTTTATTTTGGTTAGGTCACTCCATTGGTAACAATTGTGCTGGGACTCATCCTTCAGTAGGGTGAGCAAGAGTGCATGGATGCCTTGTATGTTTACCTGCACAGTTGTTTGTTACTTAAGGATATGAATAGAATTCTAGGATGAAAATAACTTCCCATTAGAACTGGGAAAGGATTGCTTCATTGTCTTCTGAACTCAGTTGCTACCAGCAAGTTTGATGCCCATTCTGATTCCACATTCTTTTAATGTGCTTGCCTCCCATCCCCAGTCCTCTAGCAATTCCAAGTTTTTTCTTAGTTTCCTGAAATTCCATACTGTGACTTGGTATAAGTCTTTTTTAATTCATTGGGCTGAGCACTTAATGGGACCTTCCAATCTGAAATTGTATGTCTAAATTGAATTACTTCAACTCTGGGATATTTTCTTCTTGGATTTATTTGAGGATTTCTTCCCATCAGTTTATTCATCTCTCTGTTTTCTTTTTCTGAAAATCCTATGAGTCAGATGTTGCACATCCTGGAATGAATATTTAAGCATCTTATTTTTTTCTCTCTTTTTGGCTATCTTTTTTATCTTTTGAGTTTACTTTCTAGATTCGTTTGCTTTTATCTTCTAATACTTTTATTGACTTTTTTTGTTTCATGGCCATATTTTTAATTTCTATAAACTTATTCTTGTCCTGATTATTCCTTTTTAAAAAATAATCATCTTCTTTTATGGATATAATGTTTTTTGATCTCTCCAATGATTCAATTATAATTTTAGTAAAGTTTTGTTTTGTTCCTTATACTGTCTTTGTTTCTTCTGGGATTTATTGTTGAGGTTGGAGGCTTTCCTGAAATATCTTATAATCTTAGTTATCTATTTCTACTTTTAATAACCTAATTTATTAATTTTCTCCAGAGGTAAGTAGGGTCTACTAATTTATTTGCCCAAATACATTTTATTTTGGTATGATAGAATTTTATCAGATTCTCTAGCCACCCATGTGTAGTCATAAGGCATGAAATGCTGCTTTTTATGCACAGGATGTTCTCAAATGCTTCTAAGTCCTCAGCCTTTTTGAATGCCTGCAGAGTAAAGTGCTTGGCTGCTTCTTGGGATCCACTGCTTTGAAAACAGATTTTAGCTTCTTTTGCTTGGTAACGTTATTTACCATTCTTTCATGTGTATCCTAGCTTTCAAATACTTGTTTTTTTGTCTGCTGATATTCATTTCCTACCTGCCCTTATGGTTTATACCATTTTTAGATGAAATTTCAGAAAAAAAGAGAAGACAAACACATTTAATTTATCTGCCATATATATTTTAATTAATTAATTATTTTTTCATAGAGGCATGGTCTCCCTATATTACCCAGGCTTGGTCTTGAACTTGTGGGCTCAAGTGATCCTCGTGCCTTGGCCTCCCAAAGTGCTGGGATTACAGGCACAAGCCACCATGTCTGGCCAATCTGCCGTATTTAGCTGGAAGTTCCTTATTGGTTTTTTATTTTGGCAATCCAACTTTTGGATATGAAGATGACTTTTATGTCTTAGAAATATTACATTATTAAAAATATGTTGGTTTTGACTTGCTGGGGTTATTTTCCTCCTTCCTGGTAAAAACACTTAATTCATTACTTTGAGCAAACTTCCCCTTCCCCAATTTGTGTGGTTCTGGTGGGGCTGCCCACCAGACATCAGCCCTCTGACCACAGAGGTGGACACGTGCTCTAATCTGGAAAATTAGTTTCACTCTCATGGGAGTATGACTCCTGAACAGAGACCAAAGTTGCTGATGATGTTGTTTTCTTACTGGTGAACCTTAGAGGGCTGGTCTATAATTGTACCAGCCTGGGTCCTTTGTTGGACATACTAGAAACCAACTCTGATTGGCTTTAGCATAAAAGGGTTTTTAATGGGAGCCTATTGGTTAGTTCATGAAATTTATGAGAAGGTTTTAGAATCAGGCTTAGAAAATAATCAGTTACCATGCATGTTAGTTTCCTACAGCTGCTGTAACAAATGGCCACAAGCAGAGTGATGTAATACAACACATTTATTTTCTTATAATTCTGGATGTCAGAACTATAAAATCAAGGTCTGATCTGGACATGGTGGCTCAAGGCTGTAATCCCGTCATTTTGAGAGGGCAAGGTGGGAGGATTGCTTGAGCCCAAGAGTTTGTGACTACCCTAGGCAACGTAATGAGACCCTGCCTCTATAAAAAATAAAAACTTAACAGGGCGCAGATTACAGATGTGAACAACTGTGCCAGGCCTGTAAATGTATTTTATTAATATCTTACATAGTTAGATCATTATATTGGCTTTAAAGTGTTTTGCGTAAATTGCATTGCCTCTGAATTCCATTTCAGGAAAGTAAAGGAGATATTACAAACTATTGTTATTAAAAGGGGGCATTGGGTCTCATAGAGCTCTAGCCAGAAAAAATAAGCACATTCCACAAGGCTTGAGGGAGTAACATCTGGGGGTTACAGAGTCTGTTTCTCACAGGAAGGCATGGGTTCTCTGGACCTGGGGTAGAGCTTGGGCTTGAACGACTCCCTTGCTACGGCTCAGGGGCTTCTCTAAACATCTCCTATTTGCCCTCAACATTACTTTGAGTCTGACCTCCCCAATCATACACCTGTTTTTATCTGGTAGATTATTTTGTAAGTGACCTCACATACCAGCCATCTCTATTCAGCCTCCATCTCATTTCCACTGTGACATTGAAAATAAGTATTTTTAGTTGCTGAGACCAGATCAACCTATATAGAAAAATAAATCTGGTTCCACTTTTACTTCCTATATAGGATATCATTAACATATTTTCCATATGAATAGGGACTGTCATGTACCATATGTTATTCATCATATGGCATCATGCCTGTTTCAAGGCACATTTTAATATAGCACAAAGGCAAAGGGTTTTAAACTGGAATGTCTGCTGTGCATTGTGGTTTAGACTTTCTGGTTATCATGAAGCCTGATTAAGTTAGCTTTCTACATGTATACCATAGAATGAGCTCTCAACAAATTACCTAGAAAAGTTAACTTAGCAAGATAAACTTTGGGCAAAATAAAAGTAAACTCGTAGAATTTTAGCTCACTTTAGGCAAGGTCACAGAGATTTTGCAGTTGAAGCACATTTTATTGGATGAACAAAAAAGAAAAAACAGGGAAACAGCCTGGCTGGCAAGGAAGTAGACAGACATGACTTCTCTGTTCTAGTTATTAAAGGCTTAAGAATTCGACTATTTAAAGCACAGTATCCCATATTCAGATACCTTCTTTAATTCGACTATTGACTGAAGCCCATCTGTGTGTCAGGTACTACGCTAGTTCCTGGGGAGTTCCTGGAGAACAATGGTAAGCACAGATAGACTCAATCTCTGACCTTGAGGAAATTACAATCCAGTGGGGAAGATAGAAAATAATAATAATAATTTATTTTATTTATTTATTCTCTTTAAAAAATAGAGTCAGGGTGTCACTGTGTTGCCCAGGCTGGTCTTGAATTCCTGGGTTCAAGCGATTTGGCTGCCTCCACCTCCCAAAGTGTTGAGATTACAGGTGAGAGCCACTGCACCTGGCCATAATAATAATAATTAAGCCACTTATGATTATATAGATACATATAGAGTTAGGTGCTGTTAGGGAAAGTAACCTAAAACAAAAGACCCTGGATTTTTTTCCATTAGCCCTTTTAGATCCACCCTCCATCTTTCTCGACCCTGCTGTGTGCTCCAGGAGGCGGCCTCTGTGGCCTGCATCAACAAGCAACCTGTCCCTCTGGCCTCAGGCTGGGTTTGACCCAGGAGAGGCATCATCAGGAGACTGGGTGGTGGGAACAGAGAGAAATCAGGCAATTTACTCCCCTTTCCAGCCAGACTATAGATTAACTTAATTTCTCTGCTGAAGGCCACAGCTATTCTTTCTAGGTTCTGGGAACCAACTGTCCACTTATTCCTTTAGATGAGGGGGTGTTAAAGGATTCCTGCTGTTGCTAGTTCAGAATGTTTCACTATAGCTAGTTGGCTTCGTTTAACTATGCTCATACCTTTGTAAATGGTTCCCTCATGGAACTCACCCATGGGTGTGCCATCTTTTTCCTGCCAGGACCCTGACACGAGCCTGGACCAGAGAGGGTGGGGCTGGTGGTGGTGAAAGGGGCATTCTAGGCAGAGGCAAGAGCTCTTCAGGGGAAATATTTGTAGGAAGGACAGTGTAGCTGGAGCGTAGACAAGGAGGGGTGAGATGGTGTTGAAGGGGGAGGCAAAGGTTATAGGATGCAGTGGATGCTTTTCTTTTTCTTTTTCTTTTCTTTTCCTCTCTTTTTCTTTTTTGAGACAGGGTCTCGCTATTGTTGCCCATGTTAGTCTTGAACTTGGGCTCAAGTGGTCCTCCTGCCTTGGCCTCCCAAAGTGCAGGGACTATGAAGGAATGAGCCACCACACCAGGCCTCTTTTTTTTTGGCTGCTCGGCATTTTTTGAAACCCCTTCTTGAGTATGGGGAATTCCCTACTTTAGGGGTCTTGGCAGGAGGCCCACTGCCTTCCCATTATAGAAGCTCAGCTCCCAGGTGGTTAGGTGTGGGTGCAGGACCTAGTCTTCAGCCAGTCAACACCACCCAGCCAGTATCTGGGTCGGGAGCCAGAAGCAGAACAGTGAGGGCTTCTCCTCTGGCCTTGGCAGGTGTGGCAGTGGCTCTGGCAGTGGTTTCCAGGGTGTTGGCAGTGCAAGCTGTGGCAACCATTTACTTAGCTGCTGGGGGCCATATCCTTTTATAAATTTCTTTCTTGTCTGAATGGGCCAGAGTTCATTTCTTCCTAGTGGTAATATCTTTTTAATACATTTCTTTGCTTTTTAAATTAGCCAGAGTCCACGTCTGCTTTTAGTAACTAAGAGCCCTGAGTGTACTTAGTTGTACACCGTGGTAACTAAAAACACTGTACCTTATAGATCATGCTAAGTGTTTTAATCTTAATTATAAGTACAAAGGGAAGACATTTAAGGCTTTAAGCTGCAAGAATGATGCGGAGGCAGTGACAGGACCAAGTTTGCATTTGGAAGAGCTCTTTCAGACTGCATTAAGGAGGGTCAGATTAAATATAGGGGGATCGCCAGCACGGTGGCTCACGCCTGTAATCCCAGCACTTTGGGAGGCCGAAGCGGGCGGATCACAAAGTCAGGAGTTTGAGACCAGCCTGACCAACATGGTGAAACCCCGTCTCTACTAAAAATACAAAAATTAGCCAGGTGTGGTAGCACAGGCCTGTAATCCCAGGTACTCGGGAGGCTGAGGCAGGAGTATTGCTTGAACCCAGGAGGCGAAGTTTGCACTGAGCCGAGATCATGCCACTGCACTCCAGCCTGGGTGACAGAGTGAGACTCCGTCTCTAAATAAATAAATAAATATAGAGGGACCAAGGGATAGATGATGTTGGCTTAGAGTAGGAGTTGCAGTGGTAACACAGAGAAGTGCCTGGATTTAAGGGTTATTTAACATTTGAAATCGTTATTACTGGATGTGAGGAAAGTTAAGGAAAAGAGAGGCATCAAGGTTAGTCCTTAGATTTTTGCTGTTTGAATTGGATGTTGACTATAGGAGGCCCAGGTACTTTGTTTAAATCCTGATTGCTATCGATAATTTAATGGCTGATCAAAATGATTTTTCTATTCTCCTATGCTTTTATATACATACATAAACTTGCTGGAGTTGGATGACCAATTGTACGTACATTTTCTTTAGATCCAGACTCTGAATTCAGACCATGTTTCAATGCTTGGCTATCACTGATCAGGGAAAACGCAGTTGGTCTCTGAGTCACACTGTGAAATAGTATTCAGAGCTGAGGCTTCATCTGCAGTGCTTGATTCAACAGATCCCTGGGCTGGTGTGAGTAAGTGGAAAGCCATTTTAGAGAAGCCAGAATTGGGTTGCCATCTGTCACGCATGGGCTTTGCTCCTTACACATATTGGTGAATAAAATGTTTAACAGGCTGTAGCCGGAAAGTGATATGCAGCATCTCATTCATGAGGAAACTCTACATTTTGCTTTCTATTTAAGAGCATTGTTTAAATGTCCTCTGGGCTGTGTTTATGCATGCTCAGCTGAATAGATTCTTGCCTAAAGTCCACTATCATCAGCACTTACAAGATGGAACAAGAGGAAATTGTAAAACTAATACGTGCTGCTTACCGGTGTTCAGAGCCTCTTCTTTCAAACATGACTTATTTACAAATTTCTCCAACTGAAGTCATGCAATTTTTATTTGTTGTGCACTTATTTTGTACCAATCACTCTTCCAACCACTAATAAATATGTATTTATACACACACCACACATCCCTCCATACCCCATGTGTTTATTCGACTCTCACTCTGATATGGTTTGACTCTGTGTCTCCACCCAAATCTCATCTGGAATTGTAATCCCCATGTGTTGAGGGAGGGACCTGGTGGGAAATGATTAGATCATGGCGGCAGTTTTCCTCATACTGTTCCCATGATAGTGAGGGAGTTTTCACGTGATCTGATGGTTTAGAAGTGCGTGGTGGATCCTCCTCTCCTCTCTCCTGCCACCATTTAAGACATGCCTTGCTCCCCCTTCGCCTTCTGCCATGATTGTAAGTTTCTTGAGGCCTCGCCAGACATGCAGAACTGTGAGTCAATTAAACCTGTTTCCTTTATAAATTACCCAGTCTTAAGTAGTTCTTTATAGTAGTGTGAAAACAAACTAGTGCATGCTTCAACCGTATGAAATAGATATTGCTGACCTCATTTTCCAATAAGGAAATTGAGGTTCACATTTAGCAATCTGAATTTGAACCCAGCCATGTGTTACTAGTCCTATGCCAAACCAATGTGCCATAAAATCATCTGATTTATCATTTGTTCCTTTCCCTTATTATGTGTTCCCTCGACTGGTATCAATCCAGGATGTATTCCATTATTTTGAAATTGAAGACATCTCTATTTAATAGGGACAAAAGCATAGGCAAATAACAAATAAGTAGGGTGAGGAGTTAAAGAAGTAGTTAAAGGAATTTAAAATTTAAGTGGCTAAAAGAAGCCATCAGGATCTCTGACCTATCCAGACATGGTGGCCAAACTCTGGTGAATTTCTCCACTTGGCTCCTATATTATAAATTAGGATGAGAAAAAGGATCAGAAGCTTTTAAAAACATTAGAGTAGCTCCACTACAAATAAGGGAAAATGCTGGAGCTAGAGTCAACAGATGGAGTTTGAATCTGAGATTTGAATCTGAATTTTACTACCATTTGTGTCAACTTGGGCAGATCAGTTGACATGTCAGAGCCTCTGTCTCCTCCGATGGTAACACTTTTGTCATGTAACATTTATGTGGAATAAATGAATAACATTTACAGAAATTATTTATAAGCTGTAAAGCATTATACAAATGCAGATATTATTGTTAACTTACTTGAGACTCTAAAGGTTGAATTTCTGAAAGTTAAGTCTAAGTAAAATGTCTGTGTTCCTATAAGCAGAGCAAGATCACCAACAACAGTGTCAGCCATCATAGCAATTTTTATATTTGCTACATCTTCATATTTTTTTCTTACCACAAAGCTGTAAAGCATTGTCATTGTATAAAATTTACAGAAGAAGAAGGCGAAATAAGTTTTCCATTGTCAACGAGAGCATCAGAAATAAAATCAAGATTATTTCTACCTTGCACTATGTTCTTCCCACATTAAAATACCTTTGCTTAACACCATTTATGGAAAAAAATGTAACTTAAGGATCTGTAGTTAAATTTAGCAGATAATGTTGAAAGATGAGACTAGGAGAATATATTTAGAGACAGTGCCTACTTAACATGAATTGTTATCTGCTAGGGAAAAAGATGAGTTTTAGGTATTCCTAGAACTCAGTCTAGCAAATTATTCATCTGTAAGGGGAAAATCTGTGGTAACTGTACCTAAAATTATTTTTTAAACATCTCAACTTTGAATTTATATCTAAAAGTAACTTTTTTTTTCCTGTGCAAGATGTCCCACACTTACTAATATATCCAAAGACTAGCAAACCCGTAGGGGAAAGTAAAACATAACAAAACAATAGATAATTAACAGTTCAGTGACTCCTTAAAGTTAACATTTAAATCATTTGCCTTTTCCAAATAAAGGCTATAAGCACAAATTGCTTTATTATTAGCCTAAATGCTTTGGTTATCTTACGCATAAAATATTTTTTAGCTCTGCTTGCATAACCCATAAGATTAAAGCAAAACATTGAGGGAAGGAGAATGAACACACATTGTTTAATGTGGCATTTGACTTTACAGGTGTATTTTGTCATGGCAGTCGTCCAGTTGGAGTGGGTCACTGATAAGCCAGCTTAGCTTATTCTTACACTAGATCTGATATTTCTGTGTGGAGGGAGATTGATTCTCTAATGCTCTTGGGATTTTCTCTGTGCCTTTAGTTGGTTCATCCCAGGAGAGAAGGGATGACTCATGTTTTTATTGAATTTGAGAGAGGAACTGGGTTTGTACAGTCCTATCCATTTGTTGTATGCACTCTTTAGTATATCTTCCTACCTTATAAAAGATCTACCTTATAAAAGACCCGTTGAATACTTCCTGGGTCTCAGGGCTGGATTGCAGGTAGCAGGATGTCCACTTCTGGTCACAGGTAGGCATCTGATCCAAACTGGGCCAATGAAATTTTCTCTTAGGACTTGAGAGGGAATAAAGAGAATCAGTCTGGCTATGATATGTATGTAAACTCAGAAGCTGTGGGATGGCCATTGCTTTCGACTCATGTGGATTAAGAAGAAACAGGTATTCTGTAGAAGGAGAAGCATAAACTAGGTCCAAAGAGAACTGCTTGGGCTCTGATGGTTTTTCAGTTCTTCCCTCCAGCCTGTTCGAATTTCTGTTGTTGGATATTATGAGATGTCTGTGTCCTCATAATAAAGTCTCTCTTTTTGTTTTTGCTAAAGGTAACATGAGTTGTTTTCTGCTACATGCGCCCAAAAGCATCTTAGCTAATATACCATTTAGTTGTGAATGAGAATATAATCTTACACAGGCTGTTTGAGAAGGAGGCTGCATTCTCCTCAAACAGCCTGTGTTTGAAGGAGAAGCAATGGCTGTTGGTACAGCAATTTTAGGTGGTATAATGAAATTTCATCTTTTCATTAAATTAAATTAATTACTTAATTTTATTTTCATTTTTAATTTATTTTATTTAACTTTATTTTTAAGGCAGGGTCTCTCTCTGTCGCCCCGGCTGGAGTGCAGTGGTGCAATCACAGCTCACTGTAGCTTCAAGCTCCTAGGCTCAAGCAAATCCTTCCACCTCATCCTCTTAAGTAGCTGAGACTACATGTGGCACCACCACACCCAACTAATTTTTTTAAACATTTTTTTGTAGAGATGAGGTCTCACTTTGTTGCCCAGTCTGGTCTCAAACTCCTGGCCTCAAACGCCTGCCCAGGCCTCCCAAAGTGCTGGGATTACAGGTGTCAGCCACAGCACCCAGCCAGGAAGGAGGATTTTTATATAACCAAATCAGAAGGTAATGTGATTCAGTTTTGTCATATATATGCGGATAATTTGCCTGAAATTTCTCACCCCCTACTTTCCCAAGAACTTGCATAAACATCTCCCACTGCTAAAACAAAGCAAAATACAGGCTGGGCACGGTGGCTCATGCTTGTAATCCCAGCACTTTGGGAGGCCGAGGTGGGTGGATCACGAGGTTAGGAGATCAAGACCATCTTGGCTAACACGGTGAAACCCCGTGTCTACTAAAAATACAAAAAATTAGCCGGGCGTGGTGGCAGGCGCCTGTTGTCCTAGCTACTCGGGAGGCTGAGGCAGGAGGATGGCATGAACCTGGGAGGCGGAGCTTGCAGTGAGCCAAGATTGCGCCACTGCACTCCAGCCTGGGTGACAGAGCAAGACTCCGTCTCAAAAAAACAAAAACAAAACAAAAACAAAACAAAGCAAAATACAGAATGAATGGAAAGATTCACATGATGCTACCATATTTTGAACACATTGAGGGTGACCAGCTGATGAATATGCTAGTTGGCCACTAAGTTTTTGAATTTAGCTACGTAATTGACATAATTGTAGTTAGCAAGTTATATGTGTTTAAAAACATTAGTCACTAAAATATGCAGATTTTAATGAAAGAGAGAAGATATTGTGCTGGGAATATTTAACCCAGAATACTTCTCTGGCATAAGTTAAATCTCAAGATGTTTTACTTCTTAAGAAAAAATACATTTGGGCCAGGCGCAGTGGCTCATGCCTGTAATCCCAGCGCTTTGGGAGGCCAAGGTGGGCAGATCACCTGAGGTCAGGAGTTCAAGACCAGCCTGACCAACATGGAAAAACCTTGTCTCTACTAAAAATACAAAATTAGTTGGGCATGGTGGCACATGCCTGTAATCCCAGCTATTCAGGAGGCTGAGGCAGGAGAATCTCTTGAACCTGAGAGGTGGA
This sequence comes from Pan troglodytes, assembly GCF_028858775.2. NCBI lineage: Eukaryota > Metazoa > Chordata > Mammalia > Primates > Hominidae > Pan > Pan troglodytes. The sequence goes on along the minus strand of NC_072410.2, from coordinate 68,574,030 downwards.
GGTTGTGGTGAGCCAAGATTGTGCCATTACACTCCAGCCTGGACAACAAGAGCAAAAGTCCATCTCAAAAAAAAAAAAAAAAAGAAAGAAAGAAAAAATACATTTGGAATCTGCTCTGCAGGTGTCCAGTCATAATTGACAAAATGGCTTATAATAAGGATTCTGAAATTCTTATTCACGTTAAATCATTGCAGTGATTTACATTGAAGTCAAATGCTGGTTAAGTGGTTTCATGAGGATGAATTTTACACCTAACCAGAGCACACTATCTGCCATTCCTCTGCATTGTTTACTGTGCTTCTATAGGTGAGATTTTTCCCCACTTACTTAGCTCTTTTATGTATCCTCAACCCCAGAGTTATTTAACACATATTCCAGAATTGGTGATCACTGCACCAATTCAGCCCTCTGTGTTCCAGGGAAACCCTTCTTAACAACTCTAGTTACTTTGTAAGCTATGCTCTAATTTTAAGTGATATCTAAATGAAAATAAAATATAATTCACATTATTTTCAAAAGCTATTCCATTTTTTTTTTTTTTTTGGTGGGGGCAGGGTCTCAGCTCTGTCACCCAGGCTGGAGTGCAGTGGCACGATTATGGCTCACTGCAGTCCCCAACACCCAGGCTCAAGTGATCCTCCCACCTCAGCCTGCCTGGTAGCTCTATAGGTATGTGCCACCACACCCAGCTATTTGTTTGTTTGTTTGTTTTTTGCAGAGACAGAGTTTCATCATGTTGCCCAGGTTGGTCTCAAACTTCTGAGCTCAAGCAGTCTGCCTGCCTTGGCCTCCCAAATTGCTAGGATTACAGGCATAAGCCACTGCACCCGGCCTCAAAAGCTTTTCTTTATTTGACTAATCCAAACACCCTTTCATGATAATAGCATGCAATAAATTAGGAATAGAAGGGAATTTTCTCAACTTAGAGAAAAACATCTACAAAAAACCCACAGATAACATCACGCTTAATAGTGAAAGGCTGAAAGCTTTCCTCCTAAGATTAGGAATAAGACAAGGATGTTTGCTCTCACGGCTTCTATTCAACATTGCACTGCAGATTCTAGCCAGGACAATGATGTAAGAAAAAGAAATGAAACATCCAGATTGGAAAGGAAGAAGTAAAACTATCTCTGCTTACAAATGGCACAATCTTGTGTGTACAAAATACAAAGGAATCTACAAAAACTCTTAGAGCTAATAAACAAGTTTGGCAAGGTTGCAGCATACAAGATCAATTGTGTTTTTCTTTTCTTTCTTTTTTTTTTGAGACTGGGTCTCGCTCTGTCGCACAGGTGAGAGTGCAGTGGTATGGTCATGGCTCACTGCAGCCTTGACTTCCCAGGCTTAGGTAATTCTGCCACCTCGGCCTTCTGAGTAGCTGAGACTACAGGTGTGCACCACCACACCCAGATAATTTTTTGTAAAGACAGGGTTTCACCATGTTGCCCAGGTTGGTCTAAGATCAATTGTATTTCTGTATACTCCAATGAACAATTTAAAAATGACGTTAGGCCGGGTGTGGTGGCTCATGCCTGTAATCCCAGCACTTTGGTAGGCCAAAGTGGGTGGATCACCTGAGGTCAGGAGTTCGAGACCAGCCTGGTCAATATGACAAAACCCCATCTGTACTAAAAATACAAAACTTAGGTGGGCATGGTGGCACGCACCTGTAATCCCAGCTACTTAGGAGGCTGAGGCAGGAGAATCATTTGAACCCAGGAGGCGGAGGTTGCAGTGAGCTGAGATCGCACCACTGCACTCCAGCCTGGGAGACAGAGCGAGACTCTGTCTCAAAAAAATATATACAAATACAAATAAATAAATAAAGTGAAAATGGTGTAAAGGAAACAGTTACATATGCAAAGGATCAAAAGGAATTAAAATACTTAGGAGTGAATTAAAATAAGTGCAAACCTGTAATCTGAAAACTATCAAATGTTGTTGAAAGAAATTAAAGAAGATCTAAATAAATGGAAAGACATCCCATGTTCATGAATTAGAAGACTTAACATTAAGATGATAATATTTTCCAAATTAATCTACAGATTCAATGCTATTCCAATCAAAATCCTAGCTGCCTTATTTTATTTATTTTATTTTATTTTTGTGACAGGGTCTCACTCTATACCCAGGCATAATCACAGTTCACTGCAGTCTTCACCACTCCAGCTCTAGTGGTCTTCCCACCTCAGTCTCTAGAATCCAGCTACCTTTTGAAATTCTTTTCTTTCTTTCTTTCTTTCTTTCTTTCTTTCTTTCTTTCTTTCTTTCTTTCTCTCTCTCTCTCTTTCTTTTTTCTTTCTTTCTTTCCTCTTTCTTCTTTCTTTCTTTCCTTCCTTCCTTCATTCATTATTTTCTTTCTTCTTTTTTTTTTTTGACAGAGCCTCACTCTGTTGCCCAGGCTGGAGTGCAGTAGCACAGGCTTGGCTCACTGCAACTTCTGCCCCCTGGGCTTAAGCAATTCTTGTGCCTCAGGCTCCTGAGTAGCTGGGACTACAGGCATGTGCCACTGTGCCAGGCTAATTTTTGTATTTTTAGTGGAGACAGGGTTTCACCATGTTGGCCAGGCTGGTCTTGAACTCCTGACCTCAAATGATCTGCCTGCCTCAGCCTCCCAAAGTGCTAGGATTACAGACGTAAGCTGCCAAGCCCAGCCCCCAGCTACCTTTTTTAAAAGTGGAAAATTGAAGCTGATTCTAAATTCATATGGAAATGCAAGGTACTCAAACAATCTTGAGAAAGAACAAAGTAGAAAGACTCACACTTCCTAATTTCAAGACTTACTACAAAGGTACATTAATCAAGTGAGTGTGGTACTGACAAAAGGCTAGACTTACGATCAGTAGACTAGAATTGAGAGTTCAGAAATAAACTCTTATATTTACAGTCAATTGATTTTTTGACAACGGTGCTAAGACAATTCAATGGGAAAAGAATAGTCTTTTCAGCAAAATGGTGCTGGGACAACTGGGTATCTACATACAAATGAATGAAGGCGGACTCTGACTTCACACCATATGTAAGAATAAATCAAAATGAGCCAGGTGTGGTAGTGCATGCCTGTAGTCCCAGCTACTTGGGAGGCTGAGGTGGGAAGATCTCTTGAGCCCAGGAGTTCGAGTCCAGCCTGGGCAATGTAGGGAGACCACACCTAAGGAAAAAAAAAAAATAACTCAAAATGGATCAAAGACCTAACTACCAGAGCTAGAAGTACAAAACTCTTGGAAGAAAACATAGATGTAACTCTTTATGACTTTGGAAAGGCAATGGTTTCTTGGGTTTGACACCAAAAACACAAGCAACAAAAGGAAAAAGTAAATAAATTGGATTTTATGAACATTTAAAATTTTTGTGTTTCAAAAGACACCACCATCAAGAAAGTGAAAAGGCAACTCATAGAAGGGGAGAAAATTTTTGCAAACCTTATATCTGATAAGGAACTTATACCTAGAATATGTAAATAACTATTACAACTCAAAAATAAAGACAATGATTAAAAAATGGGCAAAAGGTCTGAACAAAGATCTCTTCAAAGAAGATTTACAAATGGCCAATAAGCACATGAAAAGTTGCTTGATGTCTGATGTCATTCATTATTAGAAAAATAATCAAAACTACAAAGAGATACCACTTCATACCTACTAGAATGGCTAAAATGAAAATGATGGAAAATAACAAATGTTGGCATGGATGTGGAGAAATTGGAACCTGCATATAATTATGGTGGGAATGAAAAATAGTGTAACTTATTTGGAAACAGTCTGGCAGTTCCTCAAGAAGTTTAACATAGAGTTGCCATATGACTCAGCAATTCCATTCCTAGGTATATACCTAAAAGAAATGAAAACAAGGCCGGATGCAGTGACTCATACCTGTAATCCCAGCACTTTTGGAGGCTGAGGTGAGGAAATTGCTTAAGGCCAGGAGTTTTATATCAGCCTGACCAACATAGTGAGACCCCCATTTCTACAAAAAATATTTTTCAAAATTAGCTGGGTTTGGTGGTGTGCACCTGTAGTCCTAGCTACTTAGTGGGCTGAGGCAGAAGGATCACTTGAGCCCAGGAGTTCAAGGTTATAATGAGCTATGATTGGGCCACTACACTCCAGCCTGGGTGACAGTGGGAGATCACATCTCTAAAAAATAAATAAATACCAAGGTGGGAGGATCACATGAGTCCAGGAGTTCGAGACCAATTTGGGCAATACAATGAGACCTCCTCTCTACTTTATTTTAAATAAGTAAATAAAAAACCAAACTGATTGTGGTGATGGTTGCACAACTCTGTGAATATTATAAAAATCACTGAATTGTACATTTTAAATGGGTGAATTTTATGGCATGTTAATTATATATAAACAGAACAGAATTTGTGTGTGTGTGTGTGTGTGTGTGTGTGTGTGTGTAACTGTATTAGACAGGATTCTCCAGAGAAACAGAACAAACAGGATGTATTTATATACAGAAAGAAATGTATTTTAAGGAATTCGCTCACACAGTTATGGAGATTGACAAGTCCAAAATCTGCAGGGTGGGCCAGCAGGCTAGAGATGCAGGGATGAGTCAATGTTGCACTTGCGGTCTAAAGGCTGCAGAATTTACTCTTACTCAGGGGAGGTCAGGCCTTCAAATGATTGGATGAGGTTCACCCACATTATGGAAGGCAATCTGCTTTACTCAAAATCCACTGATGTAAGTCATAATCTCACCCAAAATACCCCCACAGTAACATCCAGAATGATGCTTGATCATGTATCTGGGCACTGCGGCCCAGCCAAGTTGACACACAAAATTAATCATTATAATGGCCTATTCTTTCTACTTTCTCATTGGTCCTGGTGACTGGATAACTTTAGGAAGTGGCATTGTTGATTCACCTAAAAAGCAGTTCTAAATATAGTAGCTATTCACAATAAAAGTTCAACGGACGGTGTGTGCCTGATAGGCTACTTAGGCTATTAATAGATTTAGTAATGGAGGTTATAAAAATAATTCCTAATAGGCCAGGAACAGTGGCTCATGACTGAAATCCCAGCAGTTTGTAAGGCCTAGGAGGGTAAATCGCTTGAGCTCAGGAGTTCAAGACCATCCTGGGCAACATGGTGAAACCCCGTTTCTACTAAAAATACAAAAATTAGCTGGGAATGGTGGCATATGCCTGTAATCCCAGCTACTTGGGAGGCTAAGGCATGAGAATTGCTTGAACTCAGGAAGTGGAGTTGCAGTGAGCAGAGATGGCACCACTGCATCCTATCCTGGGCGACAGAGTGAGATTCTGTCTCAAAATTAAAAAAAAAAAAAAGAAAGAAAGAAAAAAAAAAAGGGTGGACACGGTGGTTCATGCTTGTAATCCCAGCACTTTGGGAGGCCAAGGCAGGAGGATCACCTGAGGTCAGGAGTTAAAGACCAGCATGGCCAATATGGTGAAACCCCGTCTCTACTAATAATGCAAAAATTAGCCAGGTGTGGTGGTGCATGCCTGTAATCCCAGCTACTCAGAAGGCTGAGACAGGAGAATCACCTGAACCTGGGAGGCCGAGGTTGCAGTCAGCCAAGATCACGCCACTGCACTCCTGCCTGGGAGACAGAACGAGACTCCATCTCAAAAAAAAAATTCTCGTAATAAAATGATATAATATTTACCTCTAGAAGTTTCCCTTTTCGTAAACCTTTTACATAGCTAAAGGTTATAAAATATGTCACTCATATTGATATTTCTCTTTTTTATTAATATTTATATTTTATGAGTTCTTTGTAGCAGATATTTTGAGTTTTGCATTATAAAAAGTGTTTTGATTTTAGATTTAATATTGTTTTTAGAACATTCATTAGGGCCAAAAATGAAAATGTTCCCATCTGGAAAATGATGCATTTGTACACAAGTTGAACTCTCATTTCTTTGCATAATTACTGCTTAGTTTTTCATATGTAAAATATTAAATCTGGTGGGGAGCTTATGTAAGTGTAAAGAAAGTATTCTGGAAGAAGATGCCAAACTGATAACACCAGAGAAATGAAAAGGTACTGGGCTTGAGAAAATGGCGGGGGAAGTCCAAAGAGAACTTCAAACTTAACTGCATTGTATTTAAAATTTATACGGAGAATATATTGTATGCATTACTTGCACAATTAGCAATTTAAAAATAGCATATCTAGTCTGATTTCCTTATTTTGTAGATTGCAGAATGGTGGCTTAAAGAGATTGAGAAGCTCATGGAAGATCGCACTGCTAGTTAATGGCAGAGAAAGGACTGGCAGCTAGGCTTCCAGTGGCCCAGTCCCTAACTAAATAATCTACCCAGACAATAATGTACTAAAAATATCAAAATAGGCATCACAAAATATTGAATATAAAAATATTAACTAGTCTAGAAGTTTAATAGATTTTTATATAGAATATCATTTAGAAGATGAATTTAATTTTTCAGAACCAAGAGAAAAAAAGGCCAGAGTGTTTTGGAGAAGGAATTTTGAAGAACTCATAGTCCTGGAGATGGATCAGGGAGGGAGAGAGAGAGAGGGTACAGCAGCCATTTGGCTTGGCCTGGAGTGGAGGTGGTGGCTAGATCAGGGCCCCTTAGGAGTGGTCAAATATAGCTTGCACAGTGTGTGAAAAAGATAACACTTAGCAGCTGTCTATACTGAGTCCTGAAAGTTGTCTTTGTAATTTCACCTCTGTGAGCCTTAACTATTTTTATAAATTATTTCTATTTAACTGTAATCCTGAATCAGGTTTTCAGGGTCTTCTAAATAACTGTTATTTGGAAACAAAACCGTATTGAATTTTACTAAAAACACATACACATATAAATCAGGTTTTCAATAATGTGTTTTTCTTTGTATACAGAGCTAATGAAACCTACCCTGACTTTGAGTTACTATTTAATGCATTTAGATTCTCTATCTTGGTTTTTGTTGTTGTTGTTGAAATGTAAGATACATTTTCACAAAATAGAACAAGGTTGAAGCAGAATTAGAGATTTTTGGAAATGGAAGAAGTCCTAGACTCATCTAAGCTAACCTAAGAATTCAAATGACTTGCCTAAGTTCTCATAGTTGGAGCAAAAGACCTTTGTTTGTGACTCCCCTCTACCACTATAAGCTCCTTGGTGCATCTATCCATTGTTTGCTTTATAAGGGCAAACTTTTTGTTGTTGTTGTTTAACATTTTATTTTTAACTCTCTGCCTAGCATATATAGGGACTTATAAATGTTTGTGCAATAAATTAATCTAAATGCTAACTCAGAGCTAGTGATAAAGGTTAAAAAATTATCAGTGCATGCAGTATTGCAGCACGGCTGCTGGAGGTGGGAAGATAATTATCAACAAGGACAAGACAGCCAGTACAAGGAAAGGGGACTTCTGAGAAGAGGAAGTGGTAACCAGGCAGAGAAGTGGCTTGTGAGGATAGACTGACCATTAGAGTGTCCAGCAAAATTGTTCTGCAAGGGAAGCAGCCCTTCAAGGAGGCTAGAAAGTACAGAATAGGGGAATAATCTGTGTGGGAGTTTGGCTTATGTTCCCAGCAAACTAAGGCACAGAAAGGCTGTGACTTTCCTAAGGTGTTATGTAAATTAGTAGTAGCGCTGGAAGTAGAACCAAGTCTTCTGTGTCCTGGCCTAGTGCTCATTCCATTGAACCACTTCACCTTCTTTAGCAACTAAGAGAACAAGTTATGAAATGCTAGACTAGGACTATGTTCTAAGCAAACCGCCTCAGTCTACTGAAGCAGCAATGATTGCACTTTCTTTTCTTTCTTTCTTTTTTTTTTTTTCAAGATGGAGTCTCGCTCTGTCACCCAGGCTGGAGTGCAATGGCACTGTCTCTGCTCACTGCAACCTTGGCCTCCCAGGCCTCCTGAATAGCTGGGATTACAGGTGCTCACCACCACACCAAGCTAATTTTTGTATTTTTAGTAGACATGGGGTTTCACCAGGTTGGCCAGGCTGGTTTCAAACTCCTGACCTCAAATGATCCACCCGCCTTGGCCTCCCAAGGTGCTGGGATTACAGGGGTGAGCCAGTGTGCCTGGCCAATGATTGCATTTTCTGTCTCATCTCTGACACAGGGAAGTGTGCTGATGCTAGGAAGATGCTAGGACAGCCATCTACTGTCCCAATAAGAAGTGATATCTTCCTAAAAAAAAAAGTAATAGCTTCCATATATACATATATGCAAATCATATATATATGCGTACCATATATATATATGGTACGCATATATATATATGGAAACCAGCTCCTGTCGCTATTATTATTATCTGTACAACTCATTGGAAGCTATCCTTGTACCATCTTGCATCATCTCCTCTATTGTCATCTTGAACAAATATTTATTTATTTCAGTTATTTAAACATTTTATTATTTTAATTTTTCACTTAAGACATCTCAATAAGCTTTTTTTTTTTTTTTTTTTTTTTTTTTTTTTTTTGAGATGGAGTCTTACTCTGTCACCCAGGCTGGAGTGCAGTGGCACAATTTTGGCTCACTGTAACCTCCGCCTCCTGGGTTCAAGCAATTCTCCTGCCTCAGCCTCCAGAGTAGCTGGATTACAGGCATGTGCCACCACACCCGCTAATTTTTCTATTTTTAGTAGAGATGTAGTTTCACCATGTTGGCCAGGCTGGTCTGGAACTCCTGACCTCAAGTGATCCACCCTCCTCAGCTTCCCAAAGTGCTGGGACTACAGGCATGAGCCACCATGCCCGGCCTCAATAAGCTTTTTAACTTATGATGTCAAAAATTTCATTTTGTGTCCCACTCCTTGAAGGGTATGCAGTAGGCATATATTGTTTGTTTACTGAATGAGTAGAGACTTTAAAAGTGAGATATATTGCAGTTTCTAAATTCCTTTTGTAGTAGTATTAGAATCAAATATCTCAAACCAAAACAGTCTCTTAAAATGAAGAGACTGTCTCAGTGAGGAGGAGCTGGGAGGTATCAAGTTATTGTTTATCTTTGTCTCCTAGATGACTGACACTTGATGTAGAATTTAGTCCATAGAATATCTAAGGTGTGCTCATGTCTTCCCTCCACTGGACATCGTGGTTGTCTTCCAAGCACTCTTTTCACCTTTACTGTGTACCAGCCAGGAGACTTGGGGAGAGGGTTAACCCCATTCTAGTAATTCCATCCACCTTGCTACCATTAAGTTCTTCAGGTAATCAAACCTAAGCCAATCAGCATTCAGGAAGGGGAATGTGGCTGATTTAGGAATCACATTAGTGATGGGAGCTTCTGTTTGAGCTTTCTCATTCTTCTGAGAGAACAATGAGAAACCAGCTGTCCCTCTCCTTCTGGATGGCACACAGTACAGATGAAAGCTTGGAACTGCTACAGTTCCATGGAGGAAGTCAGCTCCATTGTCACTGTCAAAAAGGCAGCATTAGGGTGATGCTGACATCACAGATTTCAGAGCAGAGGGATGGAAATAAAGGAAATCCTTGATGACATTGTTGAGTCCATATCAAGTGATTCCCATAAAACCAACGTTGAAACCTGACCAGGGACAGATCCAGGTTTAGGTTCGGAATAGCTTGATGCTTACACAATTTTGAGAGTTCTCTTTAAGAAAAATAATATAAGATTACAAATGCAAAATTAAGTACAGAAGTGAACATTTAAACAGAACAAGAAATCATACCAAACTACAAATTTTGAAAAGGTGTCAAATATCCTAAATATCCCCAAATCTAAAACAACAATAATATTTTAAATTATCCTTTCCATTTTCTTCTTTTTCCAGAGAATAATGTTTCTTCAGTCTCTAAGGACTCAGCTCCTTACTTGAGCTTTGGTGGAGGTAATGAGGCAGCACCTGCAGGTCTAAATCAAGATGGGAATGTTCAGCCCTCGTGGGCTTCACAAGATTGATTCCTGACTACCTTGCTGTGAATGGCACAACTCACACCATAATGCAGCTTCATATACAGCTTGGGAAGCATATAGGCATCAAAGATATTCTTTAGAAATGTCCCTAACAACTGCAGCCTTTGCTGTGTTTTGAATGATGAACCTAATAGCCTTATCCGTAGGCTGCACATGGCTGTGATCCTTTGTGGCAACACCATTGTTTCTTCTTTTCTTTGTCATCTTGGAAGCAAGGACCCTAAAAACAATATTTTTATTGTTTTATTATCTGCCTGACACATCTCTGGTATTTTTTCTCCTGCTTTTTGGGATGCAGTTTCTTTGATGTCCTCTTCATGAGACAATGCTTTTGTATTAGCATTACAGAGATACCGTAATCTTATTATAGAAAGAATCCAATGTTGCAGTTGATCAAAATTTGTGGGTTTTTTTTTCTTTTTTTTTTCCTTTTTCTTTTTTTGAGATGGAGTTTCGCTCTTGTTGCCCAGGCTGGAGTGCAGTGGCATGATCTTGGCTCATCGCAATCTCCACCTCCCAGGTTCAAGTGATTCTCCTGCCTCAGCCTCCCGAGTAGCTGGGATTACAGGCACCTGCCACCATGCCCAGGTAATTTTTGTATTTTTAGTAGAGATGGAGTTTCACCATGTTGACCAGGCTGGTCTCAACTCCTGACCTCAGGTGATCCTTCCACCTCGGCCTCCCAAATTGCTGGGATTACAGGCATGAGCCACCGTGCCCGGCCTCTTTTTTTTCCCCTGTTAATAGAGACAAGGTCTCACTCTGTTGCCCAGGCTGGTCTCAAGCTCCCCAGCTAAAGTGATTTTCTTGCCTCAACCTCCCAAAGTGATAGGATTATAGGGGTTAGCTACCATGCCTGGCTGTTTTGTTTCTATAGCTTAAAAAAACTTTCTTTTGGTTTTGCAGCATTTTGAACAGATTTGTCAAATTTGAGAAAACCTCTATCATGTTTCATATATGGTTTATATGATTTCAGGACTTTTCAAATTTTCTTGAGCAAAAATAACCTCAAATATTCTTTGAGTTCATCGTATTTTTATAGTGGCAGACAATGAATTCTGTGATATCCTCATTGAAATCAGTGTTCGAGGAGTCTGCCTACATGTGGACCTCCTCAGTTCTGTTTATAATACTGCTATAGTTTGTGCTCCATGAGTACTGGAATTCTGAAAAACTCTATCTCAAAATATCCGCATCGAAAAAAATAAAAAGCACGGTGTATTTGTAATAATAACGGCAGTATTATCAAGTACAGTCCTGCAGTACATATGACATTTCCATCCACAATGCACCTCTAATAGGATGGCCCGCATAGAAAACGGTAGCCCCATAAGATTATAATATTGTATTTTTATTGTACCTTCTCTATGTTTAGATATATTTAGATACAGAAATACTACTGGGTTGCAACTGCCTACAGTATTCAGTACCGTCACATACTGTAAAGGTTTGTAGCCCAGGAACAATCAGCTATACCATATAGACCAGGTGTGTAGTAGGCTATACCATCTAGGTTTGTATAAGCACACCCTGTAATGCTTGCCCAATGATGAAATTGCCTAGTGACACATTTCCAACGTTAAGGCTATTTACAATGTTAACTGATGCATGACTCTACATACCTCATGAGAGAGATTTTTTGTTTTCATTAGGTATCTGCTTTTGCTTTTACATGTCTGATGATCTGGTCGGGTGGGTGGTTCTCCTGTTCTGAGTCAGCTCAGCTGATTTCAGTTTCCCATGTGTGGCCACCTGGAGGGGTGACTGGCCACAGGATGATCTGGGATGGCCTCACCGTCATGACTGGCGGTTGGCTGGCTTATCAGCTGAGCTGAGGTAACAGGGATGATTAGGCCACATGTCTGTCATCTTCCAGGAAGCTCGTATGGGCTTCTTCAGAGGGCAGTCATAATTCTAAGGCCTAAGGCACAAGTATTTTTCAAGTCTCAGTTTGCTCCATATATGGTACCACAAGAGATTTACAAACCCCCTGTCCTGCCCCAGCCTGGAGCTGCTGTCCCTGAATCCTAACCCTGATCTGACAGGCATATCACAGTAATTAGGAGAAGGGATGGGATATTAAGGATCTCTAATGATGCAGCTGAATTTTGAAATATCAATCAGTTTTCATTATTCCTCATTTATGTTAGTAAACATAATTTGTACACATATATAGCTCTTTTTTTTTTTTCTTTTTTTTTTGAGACGAAGTCTCACTCTATCGCCCAGGCTGGAGTGCAGTGGTGTGGTCTCGGCTCACTGCAACCTCTGCCTCCCAGGTTCAAGCGGTTCTCCTGGCTCAGCCTCCTGAATAGCTGGGATTACAGGCGCATACTCCCATGCCCAGCCAATGTTTGTATTTTTAGTAGAGACAAGGTTTCACCATGTTGGCCAGGCTGGTCTGGAACTCCTGGCCTCAGGCAATCTCCCTGCCTCGGCCTCCCAAAGTGCTGAGATTACAGGTGTGAGCCACCACGCCCAACCTATAGTTCCTTTATAGTACAAATACTTCCTTATTAAAATAAGATAACTTTCCTCCAATAATCAATTTTTAAATCATTTCTGCATTGTCATGGTTTCACATGTCTTTAAGCTTATTTTGTATAGTTTGCAACCTAAATCTATGCAACATTTTCTAGTACTGACAAACCTACGGTATTTGAGTTATGGGCTGACATTCATGGTCTTGCAGGCAAAACTCAAGTTCCTAGGTAGGACTGAGAAGTGGTCATGGCCAGGCACAGAGGCTCATGCCTGTAATCCCAACACTTTGGGAGGCTGAGGTGGTGGATCACCTGAGGTCAGGAGTTCGAGACCAGCCTGGCCAAGATGGTGAAACCCTGTCTCTACTAAAAATACAAAAATTAGCTGGGCTTGGTGGTGAGCATCTGTAATCCCGGCTATTTGGGAGGCTGAGGCAGGAGAATCACTTTAACTGGGAGGCAGTGATTGTAGTGAGCCAAGATCATGCCACTGCACTCCAGCCTGGGCCACAGAGTGAGACTCTGTCTCAAAAAAAAAAGAAAAAAAAATAGTCACTATTTTCTCAGGAAAATTACAGAGGAAATTAGAGACTTGCATGATGTGTTGTCATGGCAACGGCTGCCCATGTCGGTTCCCAGCAACAGGATCTGTTATTGAAGCAAGCACAAATGTTAGTCTGCTGCCACCCGCCAGGGGTCAGTTTGCGAATGATGTCTCTCTTGAGGGCTAATAAATACGGCCATTAGCTTCCCAGACAGAGACCACAGCAATGGCAAGCCATGTGAAGCTGACACATTATCTTTATTTCCCATTCTAGTTGAAGCTCTGATGGCAGCACACCAGTCTTCTTTGTTCAATGACATTTTATCTGTGAGCCGTAAAGACTTTACTTCCCACAGCTGACCCAAAATGTTCGATTGGGACAAAACCCAATGGATTGCTACTTTCAAGAGAAATCAAGGTTCTAAGTTTACAGAGAACAGCCATTGTTGGTGTGGTCAGCAGCAAACAGGGTGATGGGAAAGGATAGTGAAACCAGGAGGATTAAAAGAACCAAACACATGTGATGGAGAATGACTCTCTACACAAACATCTTAGGAGAGTCTGGCCTGCTGTCAAGAAGCTCCAGAGTCCTGCTGATAATTACTGTTTCCCCATCCCCGCAAAGGCACAATCTGGACAGAATATGCTCTTACATCCCCCCAGACCCTGGGGCATAAACATCTTTAAAACCCAAACCAAATTCTACATAAAACTGACCAAATCCCATAAAATTGACCTTGAAAACTGACCCAGGGCAGATCCAGGTTTCAGTTTGGAGTAGTCTGATGCTTGTACAGTTTTGAGCGCTCTCTTTAGAAAGAGAATGCAAGATTACAAATGTAAAATTAAGTTCAAAAGTGAATATTTAAACAGAACAAGAAATCACACCAAATTATAAATTTTGAAAAGATGAGAAATGTCCCAAATATCCCCAAATATAAAACAATAATGATTTTTTAAAAGTATAATTTCCAATTTATTTTTTTCCCAGAGTATAACGTTTCTTCCATCTCTAAAGGCTCAGCTCCTTACATGGGCTTTGGTGGAGGTGAAAGGTGACCTGATAAATAAGGTTCTACTACTCCAAAAATAGAATAAAGGTTTATATGTCAGAATTCTTCAAAGCCTAGAGAAGGTATCCATTTAGGAAATGTCCGTTCAAGGATTAAATGCAAATCTTAGTATTCAGTTTATTTCTTTTTTTTTTTTCTTTCTTTCTTTTCTGAGACGGAGTCTCACTCTGTCGTCCAGGCTGGAGTGCAGTGGAGCCATCTTGGCTCACTGCAACCTCTGTCTCCCAGGTTCAAGCTATTCTCATGCCTCAGCCTCCTGAGTAACTGGGACTACAGGAATGCGCCATGCCCGGCTAATTTTTGTATTTTTAGTAGAGACGGGGTTTCACCATATTGGCCAGGTTGGTCTCGAACTCCTGACCTCAAGTGATCCACCTGCCTCCACCTCCCAAAGTGCTGGGATTACAGGCATGAGCCACTGTGCTCAGCCTCAGTTTATTTTTTACTCATAAATAACTCAGATTTGATTTCTTCTTATGGGTTTGCTGGAAGTAAAAATCACATTCACAACCACTGAAGCCAGACATTTGATTACTCTTAACAATTAACAGTATTATTTATTAGGAAAGTAGTGCTGTAAGAGTCAGCAAAATAGGGCCTGGCTTCCCGGGGCTTTGTCATAGTCAGCAACTTGCCTTGCACTGCCCTCTTCCTGCCACCTGTGTCCAGCCTGAGCAAGAAAAGATCTGATGCTCAGGGAATCCCTCATTGGGAAAATTTAAATATGGACCGTATAGTAGATGATAATATTGAAATGAGGTTATCTTTTTATTAGATGTGATGATGGTATTGTGATAATGTAGGTGAATGTTCTTATTCTTAGGTGAGGCGTGGGGAATGTTTCCGGGTGGAATTTTCTGTCTTCAACTTACTTTCAAAAAAACAATACAGCAAGTCCTCAAATAAGTCTCTTTGTTCAACGTCATTTTGTTCAGTGTGAGTTTGTTATAACATTGATGAGAAAAAAAATCATTCCTGGAAATATATTCCTGGTCAGGGCCACTGTCTGTGTAGAGTTGCACGTTCTCCTCACGTCTGCGGGATTTTTCTCCAGGTGATCCAGTTTCCTCCCACGTTCCAAGGCTGTGCACATTTAGTTCACTGGCGTGTCCACGTGGTGGCAGTGTGAGTGAGTGGGTGCTTGTTGGGGTGTGAGAGTGCGCCCTGCCACGGGACTGCGGACTGTCCGGGGCTGGTTGTCACCTTGTGCCCCGAGCTGCCAGGATGGGCTCTGGCCACCTGTGACATTAAACTGGAGTAAGGGGGCAAATCATTATCTTACTAGTTTTTATTCATCTTTCTTTTTTTTTTAATTCATCTTTCTTAAATGTGTATATAGCTCACATTTATCTCAGTGTCTAATACTATGTGTTTTGGGCTTCAGAAGTTTGGTGATGTTTTTGTGACCAGAAATATGCTGAAGAAACTTAACTCTAGTTTATATCAATTAGCCTGTGGTAAAATTGGCTTTGTTATAAGTTGTTTCTCTGAAAGTTGAAGTTTCCAAGAACTTATTGACAACTTTAAGTGAGGACTTACTGTGTATGGAAAAAGAGATAGAGATGCGAGACAGAGAGAGAGAGGTGGGAGGAGACAGGCAATGTGGCAAAAGTTAAAATTATTTGATCTCAGTGAAGAATATATGGCTGTTAATTATATCATTCTTTCAACTTTTTTGAAGGCTTGAAGTTTTTCAAAATAAAATGTTGGGAAAAATATGTATATATATATATAAAGACTATATATAGCCTCTGACCTCTGGTGACTCTAAAAGTTTCTTTGAGTCACTTTTTATTTTTATTTTTTTGAGACAGAGTCTCACTCTGTTGCCAGGCTAGAATGCAGTGGCGCAGTCTCGGCTCACTGCAACCTCCACCTTCCGGATTCAAGCAATTCTCCTGACCCAGCCTCCAGAGTAGCTGGGATTACAGGTGTGCACCATCAGGCCTGGCTAATTATTGTTTTTTTAGTACAGACAGGGTTTCACCATGTTGGCCAGGCTGGTCTCGAACGCTTGACCTCAGGTGATCCACCAGACTCAGCCTCCCAAAGTGCTAGGATTATAGGTGTGAGCTAGAGGGCCCGGCACAGGCACTTTTACATTTTTTGCAGAACTGGAAGGCTAACACTCATAAAGACCTCTGCACTAGACATGTGGTGGTCAGTTATTGATTAGTTCAGGCCTTGTTCCTCTAAAACCTACACAGGGCAGGCAGGGGAGAGTGAGCTGTGGGGAGGACTTCAGATGGGAGAGGGAGAGCCAAAGGTGGCTGTTCCCTTGGCTCATGAGTCTCACAAGCGGGTGTGGGAAGTGGGTAGTTAAGCATAAAATATTCTCCAAAGAATATAAGGTATTTAGGAGATTAACATATTTCTCTTTTCTATATTTTGCTGCATCATTTATTATCATTTTGGTCTGAGAACCAGGTCTGTTTCCCTCATTTCAAAGAGCAACTTATTACATCAAGGAGCTGGAACTAGCATCCTAGGAGTTTCCAATGGGAAAGACAAATTGTGTGTGTGTGTGTGCGCGCGCGCAAGTGCGCGTTTGCTAGGCATTTGAAACAAGCGCAGACTGCTACAGGTTCATAGATGAAGCCAGTGTTTCCTAAACTCTTGTTCCCATTTAAACTGAAGGATTTTTGTGGTCAAATGTTTGGAGACACTGCATATTAAATTATCTTCTTCAGATTCAAAGCACATTTGTAAATTATAATTCTGGGAAGTCCCACAAAAAGGAAACCTGGATAATGGTTTAGCACAGGATTTTCCAAACTTACCAGGATACTTATAAAACATTATGCCATAGGATACCCAGATCTACAGGCAACTAGTAGAGCTATTTTAAAATAATTATAGATTAACGTTTTCTACTAAATTCTGACAGTCTATGAGCAATTACTTTCTCAGAAGCAGCCTTTGCACACACTATTGTGTTTAAGGTATGGGTAAGAATAGGCCAGTTAGAGTTTAAGGAACCAATGTAACATGAATAGAAATCATCAATGAAAACAAAGCATTTGAAAATTATAATATTAATCCATGGGAAAGTTTGCATTAGGGAAACACACTTGTACACATGTCCAGACAAATATCTGTTTTAGAAATTAAAGTGTACATTTGTTATTTTTGGATGCTAAATGTTTCTAATCTTCTTGGCATTAACCTGCTAGTTTCATTCACTTTTTTTCTTTTCTTTTTTTTGAGATAGGATTTCACTTTGTCACTCAGGCTGGATTACAGTGGCGCCATCATGGCTCTCTGCAGCCTTGATCTCCCCAGGCTCAAGTGACCCTCCCTCCTTAACCTCCCGAGTAGCTAGGATTATAGACATGTGCCACCATGCCTGGCTAATTTTTTCGTATTTTTTGTAGAGATGGGGTTTCACCACATTGCCCGGACAAGTCTCAAACTTCTGGGCTCAAGCAATCTGTCCGCCTTGGCCTCCCACAGTGCTGGGATTACAGGTGTGAGCCACCTAATTTCATTCTTGAATACACCTCTTTCTGCTATTATCTCCTTCTTCATTATTGCCCCCAACTTTTCCTTAAAAGTATTGCTCAAGACATATGGACAGGTGAATAAGTGGATAAAGGGACGGACAGATGGATGGATAGGTAGCAGGACATTAAAACTGAAGTTTCAACCAAGATACTGAGAAAAAATAGATGTAAGATGCTAGAGACAGATTCCCGAATGTGAAATTTACAAAGGAAATTTTTCCAAGACTCTCACACAGATTAAGGATATAAAAAGTGGCAGGGGAAGAAGAGCGGTTAGATTATGCAAAGATGGGAGAACTTTTTGGAGGAGGAGTTCTTCGGAGAAGGCTGTGCTGTGACACAGATCCTACCTCACCAAGTAAGGGGTACTTCCAGTAGACTCTTTGGACAGTTTAATACATGGCCCCTGCAGCTGGGAGTCTTTGTGGACTGGCGTCTAACTCCTCTCTGGAAAGGTGAGAAGAGGAGGGATTAGCAACTCTTCTAGTGGAGCCAAAAGAGTGTTGCTAGGTTAGAATCAGCCTGTATTCCAGAGAGTGTTAGGGCAAAGTATATGTGTTTTCCACATTCCTCAGAAGAGGCCCAGAGAGAGAAAGCCAGCATGAGGTCATGTTGGATCATGTTCAACAGAACTACTTAGAGGAGTGGAGGGACCTCAGCTTCAAGAAGCAGGAGGCAAGCTGGATTACTGTGAAACGGGTCACAGGCCACTGTCCCTCCTGCTGCAATGGAAGGGGCCCCACAGGGAGTCTCAGAGGAGCCTGTAAGTTATTCACCAGAGAGTCAACCTCAGGTGTCTGCCAGGGCCTGCGAGCACAAAGCCTCTTACTCTGCCCTCTCCATCTCCTCAGCGGGGTCAGAGACTGACTGGCAAACTGAGCCTGGGGTGGAGGTGGAGGGAGAGAAGCCAACCACACCCCCTTTCTCACGGCAGGCTTCCAGTCTGCCCCAGGGCCAAGCTGCACAGGAAGAAGAATCGCCTCTAAATCAACTTCCGAATTCTGTTCAACATCTTGGACTGGATATTCTAATTATTGAATTGAGACTGTGGCTTAAAGTGACCATAGATTGGCCTATTAATTAAGATTAAGCTGAAAAGTTATGGAGTCTGCCAGGGTTTTCATTTCAGATCGGGGAAAGGTTATTCCCACTTAGTATATCAGAAAGAGTACAGTGAGGACAAGGACAAGGTTGTGTTTTGACCACACACATTCTTATCGGTCACCATAAAACATTTTATTCTATCTGTATTCTGAAGCCCTACAGCCCACAATTGCATGTTCTACAGACAGCTGAAAGACTGTTAGATAAGACTATTAGATAAGAAAATAAGAAAGATAAGATAGTAGGAAAGATCAATAAAGTGCATTAACGGGACTTCTATGCTAATAGGTTTCAGATATTTCTTGGGAAAACTAGAGCTGCTCTCAAAATGGAGTTGAGAAAGTTTGTTCTATCATTGGATTATTAGCTCCTTACAGCAAAGGACTAGCTCTTATTTATAATTTTACTTCCCAATATTTAGCTTAATTATTAGAGTTCAGAGCTGATACACTAAGCAGTCAATGAACCTTGAATAACAAATACTAATTGAATCAATGTGTTAACTTGTTAACTAAGTATTTATTTTTAATATTAAAAATGTTGGCCAGGCTTAGTGCCTCATGCCTGTGATCCTAGCACTTTGTGAGGCCAAGACAGGAGAGGAGATTGCTTGAGGCCAGAAGTTCAGATATATATATATATCTCCTGGCTATGAAGTTTATTACTATTTTTCAACATACAAATTGTATTTTATGGCTGGTGCAGTGGCTCACTCTCGTAATCTCAGCACTTTGGGAGGCTGAGGCAGGAAGATTGAGGAGTTCGAGACCAGCCTGGGCAACATAGTGAGAACTTATCTCTACAAAACAAATTAAAAAATTAGTTGGGCATGGTGGTGCATGCCTGTAGTCCCAGCTACTCAGGGGGCTGAGGTGAAAGGATCGGCTAAGCCCCAGTGGTCAAGGTTGCAGTGAGCCGTGACTGCACCACTGCACTCCAGCCTGGGCAACAGAGTGAGACGAGGTCCCAAAACCAAACAGCAATTACTTTTGCACCAACCTAATATTTCTTTAACATGTTCATCAAGTCACCTAATAATTCAGCATTTTTCCCACTGAATTAAGGACTTTTTAACTATTAAAAAGTTTGCTCAGCCAGACACGGTGGCTCATACCTGTAATCCTAGCACTTTGGGAGGCCGAGGCAGGCAGATCGCTTGAGGTCAGGAGTTCGAGGCCACCCTGGCTAAGATGGTGAAACCTCGTCTCTACTAAAAATACCAAAATTAGCAGGGCATGGTGGCGGGCACCTGTAATCCTCAGGAGGCTGAGTCAGGAGAATCTCTTAAACCCAGGAGATGCAGGTTACAATGAGCCAAGATCACACCACTGCACTCCAGCCTGAGCGACAGAATGATACTCTGTCTCAAAAAAAAAAAAAAAGTTTGCCCATGTGTTCTTCATTGTCTAATAACTTTGATGATGAGAAAATGTTGGGAATCCTCTTCTTGGCATTCAAGCCTATCACATTCTGCTCTCACCCTGCCTTGCCCCTTTATCTCCTGCTTTTCTACTGCATGAACCTCTTTTGCCATGAAACTGGGCTACTTGGCATCCTCAAAAAAGTGTTTTCGGCCAGGTGCGGTGGCTCATGCCTGTAATCCCAGCACTTTGGGAGGCCGAGGTGGGCAGATCACGAGGTAAGGAGTTTGAGACCAGCCTGGCCAATGTTGTGAACCCCCGTTTCTACTAAAAAATACAAAAATTAGCTGGGCGGGGTGGCGTGCGCCTGGATTCCCGCTACTCAGGAGGCTGAGGCAGGAGAACTGCTTGAACCCGGGAGGTGGAGTTTGCAGTGAGCCAAGATTGCACCACTGCGCTCCAGTCTGGGCAACTGAGTGAGACTCCGTCTCAAAACAAAACAAAATGAAACGGTGTTTCCTCCCTTCCTGCCTTTGCCAATCCTGCCTAGAGTACTCTAGGATTCTCTTACGCCTGGACCACTCTTCCTCTTTCTCTTTGCCTTTTGACCTATTTTCCTTTGCAGCTTATCAAATCCCTCAACTCTGTTCCCCTCCTCTGTATCATTGTCCTGGGCCACTCCATGCACGGGACTTCTTCCTCTGACTCTTGAGATCTGTTAGGCAGCACTTGCATAGACTTGTTCCTGTTTTCCATGTATTTGGATGATTTTACCATCTACATGTTGGTGCTTTGAGGGTAGGAATTCTACACTAGACATCTTTGTTTCCATGACGTTGCCTTGGACACAATGAACGCTGACATAATTGTTGATTGATTTAAAATACATTTTTCTATTTTTAAAATAGGCAGAGAAGAAACTCTACTAATGTTTCTCAACACCTACAAGAGTCTGCCTGTAATGATTAAAAGGACAAAAGGGGTTATTTTATGTCTTAACTCAACATTTCAAAGCAGCTCAAAGGAGTATTTATCAAATGAAAAGAAGCAATCTCTGAATATTGATTTAGTACATCTAAACTATAACTAAGTTGGAGGACAGGGGAAAGCATGTGTATATTGGGGTGGGGAACACAGGAAGAAAGCTAAATCCTCATTTTCCAAAATAGTAGGAAATCAATATATACTTTCTAACATGGAAAAAAGATGAGAAAAAATGTTGCAGCATAAGCATTTTATATCCATGAAGGTAAATAACAAAAGGGCTATTTTTTTCTTTAATGGCCTCTGCAGATGCCCTTATCTCTTTTCTCTTCAAGTCCCTCTTAGAGCACATCTCACTCTCTTGATTTTATTTATTTATTTGTTTATTGAGACAGAGTCTCACTCTGTCACCCAGGCTGGAGTGGTGGCACGATCTCGGCTCACTGCAACCTCCATCTCCTGGGTTCAAACAATTTTTCTGCGTCAGCCTCCTGAGTAGCTGGGACTACAGTTGTGTGACACCATGCCCGGCTAATTTGTGTGTTTTTGGTAGAGATGCGGTTTTGCCATGTTGGTGAGGCTGGTCTCGAACTCCTGATGTCAAGTGATCCACCCGTCTCGGCCTCCCAAAGTGCGGGGATTACAAGCGTCAGCCACTAACCCCAGCCAACTCTCTTGATTTTAAATGTCGCTCTAGATAGAGACATTTCTAGTTCCAGGTCTCTTTGTTTCTCATTTTTATACCTCAGAGATGCTGGTGGGAGGAGTACGAGCAAGACTGGAGAAAGAAAGTGTTTGTAATAGTCCGTGTGAGAAAGTAGGGGTGCCCGGACAAGGGCAGCAACTGTGGGGAAAGAGAGTGAAGCTGATTTAAAAGGCATTTAGGAGGGAGACTTTACAGAGCTATAAGGCGGCTATAGAGGGTGAGGGAGTTGGAGGACCCAAAGATGAACCAGGTTTCCAGCAGAGGTACTGGATGGTTGAAGAAGAAAGAGCAGTTTAAGGAAGGGAAAAAAATGTCAGTTCAGTTTTGAAGATGTTGAATTTGCAGTGCTGGGGAACAATGGAATAGAGCTGTCTTATAGGCACTTTCATTTACAAGTGGGTTATGAAAGATGGAAGAGTAGGGACAGGAACCACATTTCAGCAGGAAAAATGGATCCTGATAATCAGGAGAAGTTGGGATTTCTGCTTCATGGTGGGACAGAGAAGAATATATTTGACACTCCGCTGATCCGTAGGAGCATCTCTTCTTTCTCCCCTGCCCAGTTGTGATGGTAAGTGAACAATGTAGCCAACCTATGTTATCCTATAATCAGCCTTGGAACAGGGTTGGGTGACAAAGGGCTAAGATTTATCAGGGATGAGGAATGGAATCGTCCACCAGTTAAGCCATCTAGAGTAGCACAGGTGCTAGGTGAGGGTGAGGGGAATCTAGAATTGGTAGTGGAAGAGGGAAATTGAGTGTCTCAGATGTGGCTTTGAGAGCAGCTACAGAGGGAAAGACTGTAACTTGGCCCCCTGACATTCTAGTAAGGTTCTCCTAATGAAGGAACAAACCAGAAATCCAGGGTAGCTAATTTCAAATGGGGTGAACTTACTATAGAGGCAGGTGGGTTCCGGTGACATAGAGGGTGTACAGTGATGCATGCCATGGTGCTCTGCTCAGATCCCCACTTTAGGACCATGATGTTCGTTCTCTGGCTGCCAGAAGTACTGGCTGCTTGACAACCTACCTTGAGTTCTTTTAGAATTGTCCTCAGCCAAAGAGAGTTGGCTTTCTAAGTTTATGTGCCCCAGGCTTCATCCAACGACCCATTGATGGTGGGGTACAATCGCTCAGAGTAGACAACTCTGAAGGGAGCTCTGAGCTCCCACTGGTTGGGCTGAGGCTTCTATTGTCGACTGCACAGCAGGTAAACTCCTCCTGCAGCTCAATTCTGCTGCCTTCACTGCTCCAGAGTTGTGTGCCTCCTACACGTAAGTCTCTGCCTGAGAGTCAGTTTCCCAGGGAACCTAACCTAAGACATTAGGGCAATGCAAATGAGCTAAGTCCTCCCCCTTCACAGGAGGAAGTCAGCAGATAATATCTAAGGGTGATAAAAATCAATATGTAAAGGTGTAAGCATATTCTCTAGAGTTACACAGACAACCGCCGGAAGAACTAAAAGTAGAAATATTGAAAAGAATATTGTCTCTGCAAAATGTGACTGCAGATTGATTAGGTGGGAGATTTGCTTTTCCTTCTAAGATTTTCTCAACTACCGAAATTAATATCGTATGCAAATAGTACTTTGACTCAAATCTAATTTTAACATTAAAACAAGACTTTTGGAAACAACTAATGATAAAGAGGTAGTGAGTGAGGCAGAGAGAAGTAATAATGTTTGATTCAGAGGATGTGGCCTAGAATTCAGGTGCTGTTTCTGTGTCTGGGTACAGGTCACTTCCTCTTTTAGAGACTTAGTTTTCTCATCTGTCAAGTGGGAATAACAATGATATTAAATAAAAACCACTTGGCCGGGCGTTGTGGCTCACTCCTGTAATTCCAGCACTTCGGGAGGCCGAGGCGGGTGGATCACGAGGTCAGGAGATCAAGACCATCCTGGCTAACACGGTGAAAACCCATCTCTACTAAAAATACAAAAAATTAGCCGGGCGTGGTGGTGGGCGCCTGTAGTCCCAGCTACTCGGGAGGCTGAGGCAGGAGAATGACATGAACCTGGGAGGCAGAGCTTGCAGTGAGCTGAGATCATGCCAGTGCACTCCAGCCTGGGTGACAGAACAAGACTCTGTCTCAAAAAACAAACAAACAAACAAACCCACTTAGTATCATTGTGAAGTGTAAATAAAATAATGAAAAGTAAAATGCTTAGTAAACCTATGAAGAGCTGTCCTACATAGGAGAATGAAGTACATGTTAGAGATACTGGCAATGTACAAAAACCACAAAAAAGTGGTTAATTCTGGCTGTGGATGAAAAAGACCTCATGAAGGCAGGATCACTCATGGATGGCTTGCAAAAGAAAGGAAGATTTTGATACGCAGAGAAGGAGACATGGTGGGGAGAAAAAAATTTTTTTTTTTTTTGAGACAGAGTCTTACTCTGTTGCCCAGGCTGGAGTGCAGTGGTGCCATCTCAGCTCACTGCAAACTTCGCCTCCCAGGTTCAAGCAATTCTCCTGCCTCAGCCTACCAAATAGCTTGGATGAGAGGCATGTGCCACCATGCCTAGCTAATTTTTTTGTATTTTTAGTAGAGACGGGGTTTCACATGTTTGCCAGGCTGGTCTCGAACTCCTGACCTCAGGTGATCTACCCACCTCGGCCTCCCAAAGTGCTGGGATTACAGGTGTGAGCCACCATGCCTGGCCCAACTGTGTGTGTGTGTGTGTGTGTGTGTGTGTGTGTGTTTGAGACATTGTCTTGCTCTATCTCCCAGGCTGGAAGGCAGTGGCATCATCTCGGCTCACTGCAGCCTCTTCCTCCTGGGCTCAACCAATCCTCCCACCTCAGCCTCCCAAGTAGCTAGGACTACAGGCATGTGCCACCACGCCCAGCTAATTTTTGTATTTTTTGTGGAGATGGTGTTTCACCACGTTGGCCTGACTGGTCTCAAACTTCTGGCCTCAAGTGATCCGCCCACCTCAGTCTCCCAAAATGCTGGGATTACAGGTATGAGCCACCATGGCCAGGCAAAATATTTTATTTTATTTTATTATTATTTTTTAATCTGTTTTTTAAAAATAGAGACAGGGGTCTTGCTATGTTGGCCAGGTTGGTCTTGAACTCTTGACCTCAAGCAATCCTCTTGCCTCAGCCTCTCAAAGTGCTAGCATTACAGGCATGAGCCCCCACATCCAGCCTGAAATATTTTATTTTAAAGGAATCTTTTTCAATTATTTTTAGCAAAGTAATCCATGAACATAATTAAAAAGCAATAATTCAAAAGGGTTTATAATATCTTTCACCTCCTCCGAGTCTCTGTTCCAAGGTTACCTTTTTCAATGAGCTCTTCCCTGCACTTGCTATTTAAAACTACAGCTCTGGCCCCACTCCTGGTCCTTCTTAACCCACTTATTTCCTCACAGCACTTACCCACTTCTACATATTATAACTTAATATGTCTATGGTTTGTTGTCTCTTTCCCCTGATGGGAATGTGAGCTCCATGAGGACAGGGACTTTGATCTGTTCTCTTCATTTCCCTAAAGTGTCTACACAGTGTCTCATGCATTGCAGGACTCAGTAAGTATTCATTGAATAAATGAAAACTATGAAAAGCTTGCCAGCACCACTGTTCCCCAAATCCTATCCCATTCCTCAGAGGCACCTGGTTACAAAAAGTGACAATAACAACACAACAACAGTGTATTATTTTGGATTTTTTAAATCTAATTTTTGTTCTCACACTGTTATAATATTTTGGAAATTTTCAAGCATACATGAAAGGAGGGAAAGGTATGGTGAACCCTAGGAATCTATTATCCAGCTTCCACAATTAGCAACATTCGGCCAGCCTTGTTTCTCTGTCCCTCTTTATTCTCGGGGGAGGAAGGGGTGGTTTTGGAGCATTTTAAAGCAAATCTGAGACGTCATGTTATTTTAGCTAGAAATGCTTCCCTGTATCTATAACTGCAAAAGATATTTTTAACTCTAACCACCATGCCATTATTATACCTAATGAATTAACAATTTCTTTTATTTTCTTCTTTCTTTCTCTTTCTCTCTCTCTCTCCCCTCCCTCCCTCCGTCCTTCCTTCCTTTCTTCCTTCCTTTCTTCTTTCTTCCTCCCTCTCCCTCCCTTGTTTCTTTCTCTCCTTCCTTCCTTTTTTTTTTTTTTTTTTTTGAGGTGGAGTCTCCCTCTGTCACCCAGGCTGGAGTGCAGTGGTGTGATCTTAGCTCACTGCAATCTCCACTTCCCAGGTTTAAGCAATTCTCCTGCCTCAGCCTCCCCAGTAGCTGGTATTATAGGCCCGCGCTATCATGACTGGCTAATTTTTTAAAAATTATTTTTAGTAGAGTCAGGGTTTTGCTATGTTGGCCAGGCTGGTCTTGAACTCCTGACCTTAGGAGATCCACCTGCCTCAGCCTCCCAAAGTGCTGAGATTATAGGCATGAGCCACTGCACCTGGCCACAATTTCTTAACATCATCTTATATCCAGTTCATTATTAACTTTTTCTGATTGTCTCAAAGTTCTAACAAAGGATCCCCCAATGAAGTGCCCACGTTGAATTTGATTGTTTCATTGTCTCCTGAATGTCCTTTTTTCTATAACTCATTTCCTCTCCCTGCCATTGATTCATTAGAGAAACGAGGGCAGTTGTCCCATGGAATGTCCTATATTCTGGATTTGACTGATTGCTTTCTCATAGTGTCCTTTAACTTGTTCTCCCGAGGCAACTTCTTTGAACAGTTTCTGCTTTTAGTTCTTTTTGTGATTAGCTTGATATCTCCAAACATGTTGTTACTTGATTTAGATACCAAGATGGATGCAATTTAGCTTGCTTGTCCTGCCTCCCTTCTCCCAACATAATTTGGTCACTAACCTCTGCTACTGTGCTGGTCCTCTCTGATTTCAGACAATGTCCCTTTTTTTTTTTTTTTCTAAAGACGGGGTCTCACTCTGTCACCAGGCTGGAGTGCAGTGATGTGATCATAGCTCACTGCAGCCTCAATCTCCCAGGCTCAAGTGATTCTTCTGCCTCAGCCTTCTGAGTAGCTGGAACTACAGGCATGCACCAATACACCAGCTTAATTTTTTAAATTTTTGTAGAGATGAGGTCTTGCTATGTTGCCCAGGCTTGGTCTCAAACTCCTGAGCTCAACAGATCCTCCTGTCTCAGCCTCCCAAAGCACTGGGATTACAGGTATGAGCCACTGTGCCCAGCTGATTGCAGACAGTATCTTAGAACCTCTATTTGGTGTTCCATCAACCAAGAGTTGAGGATGTTTGTGCTTGGATGGTTCCCTTCACCTGCTGTTCCTTTTTTTTTTTTTTTTTTTTAACTGTTTCTTGTTTATTTTTTAATTGGCAAATAAAAATTGTATACATTTATGGTGTACAATATGTTTTGAAATATGTATATGTTGCAGAATGGCCAAATCAAGCTAATTAACGTATGCATTACCTCAAATACTTACTTTTGTGTGGTGAGAACACTTCGAATCTACTCTCTTAGCAATTTTCCAAGTATACAACATGTTGTTATTAACTATAGTCACCATGCTATACTGTAGATCTTTTGAACTCATTTCTTCTGTCTAGCTAAAATTTCTTGTCCTTTGACCAGCGTCTCCCCAGTCTCCACTCCCACCCCCAGACCCTGGTCCCCACCATTCTACTCTCTGCTTCTATGAGATCAGTGTTTTTAGATTCCACATATGGGTGAGATCATGTGATATTTGTCTTTCTGTGCCTGGCTTATTTTGTGTAACACGATGTCCTCAGATTCATCCATGTTGTCACGAATCACAGGATTTCCTTGTTTGTTAACACTGTTCCATTATGTTTATAAAGCAATTTTTTTTTATCCATTCATCCACTGATGGACACTCAGGTCCATATCTTTTATTTATTTTTTTTAGCTCCATATCTTGACTACTGTGAAAATGTTGCAGTGAACATGGGAATGCAGGTATCTCTTCAACATACTGATTTTATATCCTTAGGATACGTATCCAGGAATTGCTGGATCATGTGGCAGTTCTATTTTTAATTGCTTGAGAAACCTACATACAGTTTTCCATAATGGTTATACTAATGTACACTCCCACCAACAATGCGCAGTGTTCCCTTTTCTCCACACCCTCGCCAACACTATCGTTTATCTTTTTCATCACAGCCATTTTAACAGGTGTGAGGTGGTATCTCCTTGTGGTTTTAATTTGCATTTTCCTGTTCTTCTCTTTTACTTCTGTTAAATGCAACTTTAAGTCTTCCAGGTGTATCACATACTCTTTTCTGTAATCACAATTTAGTCTTCTGTAGTTTGTGAATTTATTCCAAAATTGTAAAAAATAATAAATGAACATTTACATGTTTTGACTTTCCAGATTTAGTTCACTGTATAGCCAAAAACTACTCTTTGCTTTCCACTTTGTAGGGTCAGTGTTAGAACTCCTATGCCAGTCAAAGAATGTTTCTAGTTTTATGTTAAAATATATACTTCCTTTTTTTTTTTTTGAGACAAAGTCTTGCTCTGTTCCCTAGGCTGAAGTGGAGTGGCATGATCACGGCTCACTGAAGCCTCAACCTCTGCGGCCCAAGTGATCCTCTAATCTCAGCCTTGCAAGTAGCTGGGACCAGAGCTGTGCCCCACCACACCTGGCTAATTAAAAAAAGATTTTTTTTTTTAGAGATATGGTCTCCCTCTGTTGCCCAGGCTGGCCTTGAACTCCTGGGCTGGAGAGATCATCCTGCCTCACTTTCCCAAAGTTCTGGGATTATAGGGACAAGTCACCACACCCACCCGAGATCCTCCTTTTTTAATACTCCACCAATTGTACAAAATCATGCCACATTTTAACTCGTTTCCTATTTGGTCCATGTCAGGAATAGTATTTAAGATATTTAAAACTGTAGTTTGAATTGACCATTCATGCCTCAGCCGATTCACAGGGAACTATTTTCTATTTTTTGAATAATGGTAGAGGAAAGTACCTGGTGTTTTCAAAAAACTAAAACTACTCTTCTATGAATGGGAAATGAGGCTGGAACAGTCAACTGAAGCACTTAATAAAATGTCTCGAATATCATGCCAAGAAATGTGGACTTTGTAGGTGCTAGGAGACTCTTGAAGGTTTTTAAGCAATTCAAGGTACTTGGGCTAAGCCTTCTTGGAAATAATCCACCAAAGAGGGTGGCCTGCCAGGGCAAGGGAATGCCAGCAGTTAGCAGCTGAGGGCACCACTAGTTGCCCCCATAGTGCTCACCACAACAGGGAGCTATGTGGTCGGAGGACCCCACGGAGCCTCAAAGAATCCATCAATAGCCCTGTGAGAGAGCTGCATTTGAACCCCTGCAGCTCAGTCCTGGCCTGTAGGGAAGAACCCTTGATCAACATTATCATCCTCCAAGACTGCATGTGAATCATCATTTATTTAATTTTACTTAAGTTGATGGATATTTGAGTACTTCCAATTCTTTTTTTTTTACTGTAATAAACAACTTCATGACAGTTGTTTTGTTTATATCTTTGCATTCTTGCCTATTTTCTTCCCCTTGGGAGAGATTTATAACTGAAGAACTGCCAGGGGCCGGGTGCGGTGGCTCACGCCTGTAATCCCAGCACTTTGGGAGGCTGAGGTGGGCAGATCACGAGGTCAGGAGTTTGAGAGCAGCCTGACCAACATGGTGAAACCCCGTCTCTACTAAAAATTCCAAAATTAGCTGGGTATGGTGGAGCGCGCCTGTAATCCAATTCCAGCTACTCAGGAGGCTGAGGCTGTAGAATCGCTTGAACCTGGGAGGCAGAGTTTGCAGTGAGCCAAGATTGCGCCATTGCAATCCAGCTTGGGTTACAGAGGGAGACTGTCTCAAAAAAAAAAAAAAAAAAAACTGCCAGGTAAAGTGTGTGTAATCTATCTTTCCTTCCTTCTTTCTTTCTTTCCTCCCTTTCTCCTTTTTAAAATTAGTGTGTTTTATGTCTTAGAGCAGTTTTAGCTTAACGGAAAAATGAAGCAGAAAGTACAGAGGGCTGTCATATACATCCCCCTCCGACATATTTTCACTTCTTATTAACATTTTGGATTAGTGTGATACATTTGTAGTTACAATAGATTAATGGATATTGACACATTATTAACTAAAGTCCACAGTTTACATTAGGGTTCACTCTTTGTATTACAGCTCTGTGGGTTTTGACTATGTGCAATGTCATGTATTCACCATTATAGTATTATACAGAATAGTTCCTCTGCCCAAAAAATCCCCTGTCCCTCACCTATTCATCCCTCCCTCAAATGTATATAATTTTTAAGGCTTTTGAGGACTATAGTCAAATTGCTTTACAAAATGTTTGTATCCAAACGCCAGCAGTGTGTGAGAGTCTGTTTCAGCATATCATCAATAACACTGGGTATTACTATTTTTAATGTTAGGAAAATTGATATCTCATTTATATTAGGACAAATACAAGTAAGATATAATTGTTTTGGAACTCTATACAATGAGCTGATGACATTGTTACAATGAGAGACACTTGTTAGAGACCAGCTTAAGCAAATAATGAGATTTATTGCCTCGTGCATCAGGGTGCTGGCCTCAGGGTTGATTGATTCAAGAACTCAAATGATGTCACAGAAAGCGCTATCCCTCATTCCTCTTCTATTGCAGACACTTTTTTCTAAGGAGGGAGGCATGGTTGCAAGCAGGTCTAGGCTTATATCATCTTAGCTAAGGAGGTCTAGAGGAACGAGACATCTTTGTTGTCTCTGATTTAATCCTACATTAATCAGAGCTCATTTAAGTGCCATGATAGAAACCCAATTTAAGCTGGCTTAAGCCAAAAAAAAAAAAAAAAAAAAAAAAAAAAAAGAATATATTGGCTCATGCAACTGAGAAGTCTAGTTGAGAGTTCTTCTTTCAGGAACAGGGGCTCAAACAATATCATCAGGACTTGCTTTTTATCTTTTGCCCTGCTCTCCTCTTTGTTGGCTTCATTCTGAGGCAGGCTTTCTCTCTTGCCTGTTGGCAAAATGATTCCTGATAGCTCCAGGGTTAAATGATTCAGCAGTCTCATGGGTCTCAAAGGGAATACCTCATTTCTAATGGGTCCCACAAAGGTTCTGAGGAAGGAAGACTTTGGTTGGCCTGGCTTCCAAATTGTGTCCATCCCTACCTCTCATTGTAGCAGAGGGATAAAAAAATCTGATGAGTTAGGATTGGGTTATATGCCACCCCTTCACAAGGGTAAGGGAAGGCATTAGCTCCCCTAAAATCACAAGGACTAATAGGGGAGAAAGAGGGTTTGTAAAAGACAAAAAAAGAGTGGATACTGCGCCAGCAAAAGAAAAAATTTATATTACAAGTATCATCAGCTCTCCCACAACCACATGTTGGAGTGTGTGAGAAAGAAGTTTTCTATCAAAAGTTGGGGAGAAGGAATAATGCATAGATAAAAGCAACACATGTCCACCACATCATTGTTTTATTTCACATTCATTCATTAACATTATTTCAGATATCTGTTGATCATTTGCATTTGGGTTTTTATGAGTTATCTGTCCATTTTGCTGTTAGGACAGTGCTTTTAAGGTGTTCCTAACATTTTAACCTTGATCTTAATTCCTTTCAGTTTTGCATGCTGGAAATGTTTTTTTTCCAGTTTGTCATTTGCTTCCTAACTTTGTTATTTACATTTTTATTCAAGATTACTGTTTTAAATTAAACATAGATCCATGCAATGGGTATTATGCTTTTACTCATCCTCATTCTAAACACTGAATAGTTGTATGGCTTAGTTATTACTCTGATTTAACTTCTGTGGCCCAGTTTTCTCATCTGTAAAATGGGCCATTGATTTTCTTCCTATTCTTCTAACATGTTTTTATGACTATGAAATATGATTTATTTATTTGAAAATATAGAGCTCAAGAAAGTGAATAGGAAATATTAGAGAATAGTGTTCTGAGCATTAAATATCAGAGGATCTTTAATGGTATCCCACAGGGAGTACTATGAGTGATTCATATGCAGCTTGATGTTGCTCTGTAGCCAAATAGAGCAGAATAAACCCCTCCCCTTCCCCACCCTTTGCCCTAGCCGGCCAGGTCATGCAGCAGGCAGAGGAAATGCCTGCAGCTACACTGAATACAGATGCCAGTCAGATCCTGCAGGTTAGACAGAGTGCTGCAAGGCTAAGCTAAACAGACCAAAGCCAGCCCCAGGTTGAACAAGAAAGCAGGCAGCCAGTATTTTCCTGAGTGTAACTGTGGGTACCGCCTCTATTGGTGGTAGAGACTTGGTACTTAAAATGAACTTCGAGCTGTTCCAAATGTACAGATTAAGAACATCTGGCATGTAGAATTAGGATTCTGATGGGAGATATATACTGATGCTGTCTGGTGTGGGACAAGAGTACATTGATGTATGGATGATGATCAGTAGTCTTGGAGAACAGAATAAAGATAGGATGAGAAAAGAAAGTATTCCTTTGATTATAATGACTAAGTGTTCATAAATTCCTTCATGAGGAAGAAGTGGAAATTATCAGAGCCTCCCACTATGTACCTTTGGTATTATAGTGTATTATATATTTATTTTAAAATTGGGGTGTAGTAAAATGGATAACCATAAAAGGGCAAGCTTAGTCATGTAGCTCAGGTATTCCCTTCGAAGCCTACACAATTGTTAGCAAACTATCTAGTGGTCTCTGGAAGATATTTTTGGGGAAATATTCAGATGTTTTTTGAATACTATTTTGTTGAAAACAATTCAGGAAATTTCCCCCCAGGAAAACTTCTGATTTGCAGCATGCAACATAGAGCCTGAGCACTCTTCCCCGGCTTCCCACTGTACTTGGAACAGGAACCAGACTCCACCGTGGCTTCCACAGCCTGGCATGACCTTTCTCCTTGCCTTGACTGAAAGCTGTATTTAATGCCACCATCTCATATTTTATAATGCAGCAGCCACACTGGGCTTCTTTCAGTTTCTCCTACTTGGGAAACTCGAGCTTTCTACATGCTATTCCCTCTGCGTGGATTAAGTTCTCCCACCTTTCTTCTTGGTTTCTTCTTATCCATTCTTCAGCGATCACTTCCCCAGAGACCTTCCCAGACAACGTCTCTAAGCCCTAATCTACCCCCATCTCTAAATTTTTAAAATTTATTTATTTATTTATTTTTGAGGCAGGGTCTCGTTCTATTGCCCAGGCTAGAGTACAGTGGCATGATCATGGCTTACCTCCCTCGCTCAAGTGGTTCTCCCACCTCAGCCTCCCAAGTAGCTGGGACTACAGGTGCAGCCTCCCGAGTAGCTGGAACTACAGCCAAATCACCATGTCTGGCTAATTTTTGTATTTTTTGTAGAGAAGGGTTTTGCCATGTTGCCCAGGCTGGTCTCTAACTCCTGGGCTCAAGTGATCCTCCTGCCTCAGGCCCCCAAATTGCTGAGATTGCAGGCATGAGCCATTGCGCCTGGCCCCTATTACTAAATAAAACATCACCTTCTCCCCAGCACCTACACATGGCACATACTAGGTATTCAGTAAACATCTGTTGAATGAGTGAATGAAAGACCGTTGAAAGCAGTGTGGCAGAGTGGAAAGAACACTGAATTTTTCCGCAAAAGGCCGGATTCTAGATGGGATTCAATCCCTTAAATGTTCTAAGACTATTTCTT
The DNA here is from genome assembly GCF_028858775.2 of Pan troglodytes. Classification (NCBI taxonomy): domain Eukaryota; kingdom Metazoa; phylum Chordata; class Mammalia; order Primates; family Hominidae; genus Pan; species Pan troglodytes. The sequence continues at coordinate 68,540,743 of NC_072410.2, read as the reverse complement.
TGTCTTTAAAGTATACCTGTCCTACTTAGTTCTGTACCTGTAAATATAAAATGGAAGTTGGTATATAAAAGTGTCATAATAATCATAAAATGCCACTGCAAATGTAAGTTAATGTACTATTCATGGACTCAAAAGGAAATCACATATAGTCAATCAGCAAAATGTTTTTCAGTGCTGAATTATTGACACTGTACTGCATTCATCACTATTATCAACCTTTTAAAGATAAGATTTAATTTTTTTAATTTTTAAAATTATTATTATTATTTTATTTGTAGAGATGGGTTGCCCAGGCTGGCCTCAAGTGATCCTCCCGCCTTGGTCTCCCAAAGCACAGAGATTACAGGTGTGAACCACCGTTCCCAGACAAATATCAGATTTTATGAGTAAGGATGAAAAGTAAATAATTCTAGGTGAAATATTTTTATACTGCAAAAAGCTTCCTATGTCCACGTAAAAACCATCTTATTTACTTAACAAGAGATCTCTGAGACACACAGTCTTTACGAAAAGCTAATTTTAAAGGATATAGTAGATGCATATGCTGTCAACATAATGTCTCATATAATAAGAGTTCAACTAACATTTACCAGACAAATTTTTGAGATGGAGTCTTGCTCTTGTTGCCCAGGCTGGAGGCTACAATGGCATGATCTCGGCTCACTGCAACCTCTGCCTCCTGGGTTCAAGCGATTCTCCTGCCTCTGCCTCCTGAGTAGCTGGGATTATAGGTGCCTGCCACCAAGTCCGGCTAATTTTTGTATGTTTTAGTAGAGACGAGGTTTCACTGTGTTGGCCAGGCTGGTCTTGAAGTCCTGACCTCATGATCCGCCCCCCCTCGGCCTCCCAAAGTGTTGGGATTACAAGCGTGAGCCACCATGCCCGGCAAAGTTTTGCTTTGCTTATAACATCCATATCTAATTGTAATTCATGGTCAAGATACTTTAATACTTAAGTCATCTGTTGAGTGAAGGGTACTAACAGTAATTAAACAGCCTGTCATTTAGGGGTTTAGCATGCACCTAAAAGTATTTTAGAAGTGTGTCACCGAAATGAGAGACATTTAGGTGGCACTAGTTTCCTGAAGACTGAAAGAGTAACCCTACCCACGGGAACTGCCTTGCCTTGGATAGATGGTAGGTGGCAGCAACAGACCAGAAATTATGGTTAACTAGAGCACTAGACGTGTTCTTTTTAATGTTATTCTATCATTTTTTTCCAAAATAAAATAATATAGCTGCAAACCAAGTAGATAGTAAAAATAAATAAGCATGATGTGACTAATTTGCATAATACAGGCTCCCTAAGCCTTTATTTATTCTATAATCTTTCAACAGCAATTTATTTTTCAACAGCTCTAAGCTTGGTTTTGTTACTATTCTTAGCTTGTTTTTTTTTTTGTTACAATCCTTATTTCTTCTCTTTGTAAGTGTTGAAAATTTTAATGCTCCTCTATTGACAGAAAGGGATGGCATGTTTGAACTTTCATTCTGCCTAACCTTCGTTCTATTCCTGTTGTGAAGATTTTGCCCCAGACATTGCATTGGTCAAGGTTTAGTTACTGAAAAAATAATCCATTCCAGACAGTTTAAACAGAAATTGTTTAACACTGGGCATTAAATGGCTTATGAAGTTGTTGGCAGGGCTAATGAAAGAGGCTCTTGGTCACTCACTCTCAATCTGAGCTTCGTATCACAAGCATCTGGGTTGCTTTTTTAGAATATCAATTCGGGAATCCATTGCTGACATAATGAATCAAAACCTTTGGGCATAAACTCCCCTGGAAATTCAAATGTTGAGATCAGAGTTGAGATCCACTTTGAGGCTGAAGTTTTAGGATGGACTTTTACTGCAGAACTGGGCCATCAAGGGATCTACTGATCCTGCAATAGGAAACCATTTGCTGAATTGGGAAGTTGTTGCTATAGCTGCTGGATTCAAAACAATGCATCCCCTGCCATCATCAGAAGCTGCCATGCTCTGGAAACTGCCACATCCAAAAAGCTGCCACTCCGGGACCCGCCAAGCTTGCTATGATATTAATTAGTAAAACAGATGTCCTGTGCCCTGCCTCTTGGTGCCCCACAAGCCAGTGAACAGTCAGTTAACAATGGCACAGAATAACTAAACTCCTCCGCGACTGTGCTTATCACAGAACCAGCAGCAGATGGCCTCTGCCTCACTCATACCCTCCCTCCACATCTACAATTTTAATTCTGCTAGTGGAAACTCTATCACATGAGGAATCTTAATTGCAAGAATGTCCAGGGTTTGTAGCTTTAAACTTCCCAGCCCTACAAAAACAGGAAGTCCAGCTAGAAAGAGATTGCAATGGATGTGTGTACCAATCCACTGTTTCACCAAGGACATCATGAAGTAGATAAGTTATTTTAAAGACACGAAGGCCCTTGTTGTCACACTAGCCCAGACCTGCGGGTAAATCTGAGTCAAGCCTTTTCGGGAGTTTAAGTGTGTGTGAACTAAGAAGAAATCAGGACGAATCTCTTCCCCGGATAGGCTCCTTGCTTCCATAGGAAAAGCAAACCTGATACCAGCTGAAGTCCACGCCTGGGGGATATTAGGAAGGGAGGGGTCTGTGTTGCCTACTTTTTGTCTGAGCTGGTGGCTGGCCCTTTTTCCCCGAGTTGGTGGCTGGCCCTTTTTCCCCTTCTCTGTCTTGGTGTGATAGCTCAGAGTCTGGGCACACTCTGTTCAAAATCTGACTTTGCCATTTTTTGCCTCCTTGGTGTGTCCAAGCAGTGGCATCTGTGATTAGTTGCCTCCTGATGTAATATTAACTTTACCTTTTTCTCACTCAATACCTTCAGATGCATACTTCCTGTTTTCTAAAGGACTCAATGCTAATTATAATGATATTTTCCTTTACTTTTCCTTACTTCTAGATATGTTCTTATGCATTTTATATTATTTCTTCCTCTGGAAATGAACTATTTCTGTAACACATTCTCTTCATTAATAAAGGTTTTAGTATATTCGATTATCTACTTGTTCTTCTTTATGCCAGTTCAGATATGCTTTAGTGCTTTGAAAGTTAACTGTTTGGTCCTATCTATGCCTGAGCATGACTTCAGGGTTGCCTCGAAATTTAAATTATATGCACACAATTCACAATTGCAAAAATATGGAACCAGCCCAAACGCCCATCAATCAATGAGTAGATAAAGAAAATGTGGTATACATATATATGCACATATACCATGGAATACTACTCAGCCATAGAAAGAAATGAAATAATGGCATTCACAGCAACCTGGATGGAACTGGAAACTATCGTTCTAAGTGAAGTAACCCAGGAATAGAAAACCAAATATCGTATGTTCTCACTCATAAGTGGAAGCTAAGCTATGAGGATGCAAAGGCGTAAAAATGACACAATGGACTTTGGAGACTCAGGGGAAAGGGTGGGAGGGGGTGAGGGATAAAAAAACTACATATTGGGTACAGCGTACACTGCTTGAGGGATGGATGCACCAAAATCTCAGAAATCACCACTAAAGAACTTATTCATGTAACCAAACATCACATGTTCCCCCAAACCTATTGAGATAAAACATAAATTTAAAAATAAAAAAAATTATATGCCTGTATACTGAAATAGTGAATCTGCTCATGCACCATATTGAGAAATTATTTTGAAATGTTATTATGAAAACATATAATAGGATACTAAAATAAACTTTCAGAAAGTAAAATTTTAATTTTAGAATAGTTGTTGATTAAAAAAATTATTGTGAATATAGTAGAGTTCCCATATGCCCCACATTCAGTTACCCTATTATTAATATCTTAATATTAATAAATAGTATTTTCTACCATTGTTAATGATAAATGGTATATTTGTTGCAATTAATGAACCGATATCGATATCTCATTATTAACTAAAGTTTGTACTTTATTCAGATGTCCTCAGTTTTCACCTCAAGTTCTTTTTCTGTCCCACGATCCCACCAGGGATACTAACATTGCATCTAGTCATCAGGTCTCCTTAGGCTCCTGGTAGATGCTTCTCAGGCTTTCTCTGTTTCTGATGACCTTGACAATTTTGAGGATTACTAGTCAGGCATTTCGTAGAATTAAATTATATTCTCTTCAATTTTTAATTTTATTTTTAAACTTCAGGTAAGCATTTTAAACACACACAAAATTAGAGAATAGTATAATGAATCCCCATCTACCCAAGGCCCAGCTTCAAAACTGTCACCATTTCCAAGTTTATTCTATCTAAACTGTCCTACCTGCCAACCCCTGAGGATTTTAAATCAAGCCCCAAATATTATATCATAGTACCCTTATGTATTTCAGTACATGTCTCTAACAGATAAGGCCTTTAAAGAATATACCCACGATGCCGTTATCACAGTGACAAAGTTAATGATGATTCTGTAATGTTTAGTAGTCAGCCTACATTCAAAGTTCCCCAATGGTCTAAAAAATGTCTTGTTCAAGTTTACGTACTCAAATCAGGATCCAAACAAGGTATATGTATTGAATTCTGTTGATTTGAAAAACAGGACTTTTGTCTCTGCTTTAGCTGAGACCTGGGACTGAAAACAAAACCATAGTTATAGCTACATTTTGAGATGAGGTGCTAAACTCCCTGTGTTGTGCAAAAGGGGCATTTTAAAAGAGTTTTAAGATTTTTAGTCCAACACCCACCTCAGGATCCAGAGTATTTCTTTGGGGAAATGCAGTAGGGAACTGTGGCTTTTTTCCCTACCACCGTGGGAGAGAGAAGCAAGGTGTCTCCCCATCACCCCAAGCTCAGTGAGACAGTCTTTAAGAAAACCTCTCTGAGAACTCGGTGTTTACTCCTTAGAGCTAGAAAGACACGTTGACCGATACCTGAGGAAAGGAAAGAGGAAAGGCTGTGGCTGGAGATGTCTGAAAAATGACTGCCAAGCAGAGCAAAGAGAGGTGATTGAGTTCAGAGCAATCTGTGACTTCTATCACTGGTAGGGCAGAGATATGAGTCTCCATAACTAGATATGATGGGAGGGAGGGATGTGGTCCTGTGGTCAGTTTAAAATGGATCCCACCCAGATGGCCTTCTTGCTGGGGGCTAGTCTCTTTCAGCAGAAAGAGGTTGGAGGTGTAGCATTTAATACAGAAGCTGGGATAGGGCACTTAATACAGAAGCTGGGATAGGGCTGTGGAGAGAACTGGCATAGCCTAACAAGGGAGCAGCAGTCAAGAATTCCAAGTGGGGTGAAGCTCTGAGTCCCTACAAAAAGAATCCTGCAAAATAAGTAGTCAGCTTTGAATATTCACCATTCCCAGAGAGCCTAAATGGATTTCAAAAGTACTTGTTTCTTCCCATTTTCAGCTAGGTAGGGGGAAACTAAGGCAAGGGCAGGGGGGACCAACCATGCCCTCTCCTCACTTCAGCATACTCAGTACCAAGCTGGGAGAGGGAAGACACTTTAATGTTACATATCCTTCTGACTTTTTAATATTAAATTGGACTGTGACAAAGAAAAATTGGTTCAAACCTGGGACAGAATCTCCTTCTGGAAAGAAATCTGCTTTGCTGATAGAACGCTTAAGCAATTTTCTGATAACTTGTAATAAGATTAAAGCCTCTTCTGGGAAACCAGCTACTTGCTCAGCTGACCAACAGTCTGCTGTCTAATAATTTTGAATCCAGTTTAGTAATAATTAAGCATTTATTTTACCTATAAAGTATTCCTTCCACAGGGAATCATTGAATGGAAATTAACAATTTGTATCATGTTGGGTCGTGCACTTTCAACATAATGATTACAAAAATATTTCAGGGATAGAAATATGCTGATGGATAAAGTAATTTTGCTTGTCCTTAAAATCAATCATATCTTAATGTCAAATTTCTGAGAAATAACTCTAGCAATCACTTTCAAATGACCCCATGTGGTGATGAATTTGAGAGTTACAGGCGGTACCTCCTCACTTCGAATGTCATTTGGACACAGAGTACTATCTATCCTTATTTCACAGGTTCTGTGTATTATCTATCCTTATTAGATATACACATATATAGATGTGTATTATCTATCATATGTATTATTATCATATATAGATAATACACACATGTAAATGTGTATTATCTATGCTTATTTTACAGATTCTGGTGCCTGGTCATCTTTTACAGTCATATTATATAAGCAGGATTTTCCCTTTCTATGTATTACCTTAAACATGATCCTAGATCACAAACCAATTGTCTTAAAGGGTTCAAAGAAGGGAATTAACAGGTTTTAATTTCAACCAGTAGTAACACAAAGCCTAGTTATTCCAAAGCTGTTGCTCAGGTTACAAAACCAAAGCTTCATATAATTTAATCATGCATTGTACGTGAAGGACCTGCATACATTTGTTTGTATAAAAAGCCAAATAATCATATACAGTATTGGTAGTAATATATTTAAATTGGCACAGCCCTTCGAAAAACAGTTTGGCAATATATATCAAGAACAATACATGCTTATACCCTTGATATGATATTCTAACTTCAATTAAAATACGTGGGAAGGAAGCCACATGCATAAATATTTTCTTTTTTATGGTAGTGAAAAATGAGAAGCAGCCTGAATATGTAACAACAGGGACTCACAGTAGGTAAATGTGTGGTTTATCCACCTAATGTGATTTATTAAAATATTCATTGGAAAGACTACAACATGGAAAAGAAGAATAAAAGTTGAATTCATACTATAATTACTTAAAACATATATTAGAAACATTTGCCTACATTTTCTAAAGACTTAGAATCACATATTATTGGCAATCCATGCCGAAATGGTACATAAAAATTTCCGTTTGCTAATGTTAGACTGCTGGCAGACACAGGAAATTTTTCAGCTAAGCAAATGTCAATTGTTGCTATAGCACTTCTAAAATTCAAATAAACCTACCTAATAATTGGCAGGGGTACTCTTGGGTAAATGTGGAGAAAAGTCAAAGATTAAGAAAAGGAAAATGTCAACCTTCCCAGTCAGTGACTACTTAGAAGCTATGGTATAGTTGTCCGTTGTTATCTTCAGGGGATTGGTTCCAGGAATCCCCTTGGATATAAAAATCCTGGAATGTTCAAGTTCCTAATAGAAACATACATACACATATTGTCCTGTATGTTTTAAGTCATCTCTAGATTATTTAAAATACCTAATGCGATGTAAATGCTATTATACTGTATTGTTCAGGGAATGATGACAAGAAACAAGAGTCTGCATGAGTTCAGTAGAGATGACTTTTTTTTTTTTTTGGAGACAGGGTCTCGCTCTGTCACCGAGGCTGGAGTGCAGTGGCCCCATCTCGGTTCACTGCAACCTCTGCCTCCTGGGCAAAAGTGATCCTACTCCCACCTCAGCCTCCCAAGTAGCTGGGACTACAGGCACAGGCCACCACAGCCAGGTAATTTTTGTATTTTTTATAGAGGCGGGGCTTCACTGTATTGTCCACGCTGGTCATCTCTAACTCCTGGGCTCAAGCTGTTTGCCAGCCTCGGCCTCCCAACATGTTGGGATTACAGGTGTGAGCCACCGTGCAGGCCAAGATACTTAAAAAATTCTGTTTGAGGTTGGTTGAATCTATGGATGCAGAACCTGCTAATATGGATGGCTGACTGTACTAGTGGGGAAGACACACTAAATAACTAGGATAAAATCTGGTAACCACTCGCAGAGATGACTGAGCGGGATAGAGGAAGATTTTGGAGAAGGGGGAGGCATTCCAGATAGAGTAGACCCAAGAGAAGAGGTTCTTTGTTTTAAACCTCTGTACTGAGAGAGCAGAATAACCGAGAGTGTCTTGACTATAGTTTAAATGCAGGATTTGCATAAGCAGGTAGTGGAGGCTGAAGACCTTAGGTTCTATTTTGAACGTATTAAGAAGAATGATTTAAAATTTATGTTGATTCTAGAGTCTGCATGGAATGAACTGGGAGATGGAAGAGTCAAGTTATGAGGTCTCTGCAATAAACCAAGACCTTCACTACATAAATTAACTGCAGTAGCATTTCCAGAATATATTTTACTTTAAAAATGATTTAACCATATTCTAACCAAGTTTTGGATGATTTTTGGTGTTCTCTAATAGAATTGGCATAGTATATTGAATCAGATTGCAGTGGATTATTTTAACTGTGTGGCCAGATGCAGAGAAATATGCAAAGGTATTGAGGCCAACAAATAGAGAAATGCAAATTCTCACAAGTAAACAGATTTGGAATTCTAGAAGGTGGCAGATTATCAATAGCTGTATCCAGATCCTTTGGAGTGGTGGATGGTTTTATATTAAAACTTTATAATAGCTCACCAGGAAATAAAATTCAGCCTTAACCTTCTAGGCAATTGGGATGTTGCTGAGAATAATCCAGACAATCAAAAAAAAAAAAAAAAAAAAAAAAGGTCGGGTGTGGTGGCTCACACCTGTAATCCCAGCACTTTGGGAGGCCGAGGCAGGTGGATCACCTGAGGTCAGGAGTTTGAGACTAGCCTGGGCAACATGGTGAAACCCCGTCTCTACTAAAAATACAAAAATTAGCTGGGTGAGGTGGCGCATGCCTGTAATCCCAGCTACTTGGAAGGCTGAGGCAGGACAATTTCTTGAACCTGGGAGGTGGAGGCTGCTGTGAGCTGAGATTGCGCTACTGCACTCCAGTCTGGGTGACAAGAGCGAAACTCCGTCTCAAAACAACAACAACAGCAACAAACCCACACCAAAAAAAACTGTATGAACAGCAGACAAGATGACTACAGTGTTTTTCTTTTGTCTGTTTCCACTAGCATAAAAGACTTCATATGTTTAAAAAGTTTCTTATCCCAGAAAATATCACAATCCGTTTAGAATACGAGTTCAGGCTCAATTCCTTCCTGACTGTACAGAAGAGCTCAAGATGTTGCAGACCTTATCTTAAAAGCTGGCTTGGTAGTCACCTAAACATTTCATAAATAATTTACTAACTCTCAAAACACTAAACGAGCAGGCCCTTGATTTCAAAAGCCAATCTTACTGGGATGGAGTAGGGTGGGGGACCTGGGATGGGGGATGAAAGGGGTTGGAAATGGGGAGATATTGGTCAAAGGGTACAAAGTTTCAGTTAGTGTGAATAATAAGTTCTGAAGATCTGTTGTCTAACATGGTGACTGCGGTAAATGTATTGTGTCCTTAAAAATTGATGAGAGTAGATCTTAAATGTTCTCTTCATTAAAAAATGGTGCAATGGATACGTTAATTTCATTGATGTAATCATTTCACAATGCATACATATGTCAAAACATCACCTTGTACACCACAAATATACCCAACTTTTATTTGTCAATTACACTTTAATAAAGCTGGGGGAAGCAACTCTTTTTTTGGGCACAGCATCCGGCTTTTATTTACTAACTTTGAGAACAGAGTACCTTGATCAATTAAATGGTAGGGAGCGCTGTGGAGACAGCATCCTCCCCAGTCCGGAAAGAGAGGCCTAGGATGCCTGGGGCCCAGCGGTCTCTTCCCTTCTGGCGTCCCCGGCTGCCCTCGCTCCCAAGCCCCGCAGTCTCATTTGCCGCTTCCGACGCGTGACCCCGGCGCGCTAGCGTCCGGGACCGGTGACAGGCGCGGGGTGCGCCAAGCAGTCCCATGTGTCCCCTCCCTCTCGCAGCCGCCGCAGTCGCTGCGCCCCGAGCCCCTCTCCGGCTCCTCAACAGAGGGCTCACCGCCGCCATGTCTACCGCCCGGTCACTCAAATCCGTGGACTACGAGGTGTTCGGGAGAGTGCAGGGTAGGAGGCCCCTCTACGGTGGGAGATCAAAAAGGTTATGGGAGGAAGGGGAGAAAGCTGTGAGAAGCGCCTCCCACCTAAAGTATGCCTTTTCCCGCTGTGGCTGGGACTTCCGCTCAGCCATGACACAGCAGCGGCGGCGGGGAGGGAGGCGAAACGCGCATGCGCCCGAGGACTTGGACGGGCGGAAGTACGGGAATGGGGAGGGAAGTGGCGGAGGGGGAGAGAAGGGGTCAGGGGACTGCTGAGGACCAGAAGTGGGCGGCTGCTGGGTGCGGGAGTAAGCGGCACGGGGGGAAGGTTGAAGTTGGGTAGGAAAAGAAGAGGGTCTTTTAACTAGTGGTCTCGTTGCTTGCCACTGAAGCTACCTGGGCTTGACTTGAGTTTTAGGAAGGACACTTAGATGGTTTAAGGTTAATTTTTCAGAGGTCAAACCGTTTTTCAGACCTCTTTGTAGCTCTTAAAAGAATGAAATTGTTATCTAATTTTTGTTTCATCCTAAGTTTAAGTAGTTGCCAAGTTTGTAATGTCTGGCTTGTTGAAAATATTGATATTTATAAATGAAAATATTAAGTCACTCTGAGATTTATGCAATGGAATATAAATAGGGTAGTGATTTAATATCCACCATCTTCATTTAAAATAAAACTCTTCAACAATGGGAAATTTTACTCATTTCTTTTCCTCTTTGAATTTGATTTTCATTTCACTTTTCCCACCGAATTACCCCATTGTTTTGCTTGAGGGTTTTTTTTTTTTTTTTTGCTCACCCTATCATACTTTTCTGCAATATGTATATGTACATATATGCACATGTATGAATAAGTGTAATGCTTTTTCTTAATTTCCTTTGACAATAAGGCTCTGTTAGAAACAAATGCTGGTTCTTTGGTGCCAAAAAGAAGAACTAGCGCTCAAAGAATTTTCTCAGCAAGGCAATTTTACCTCTATAGAAGGGTGTGACTCGCGGATGAAGCAATGGCAATGGCACACCTGAACAGGGGAGGGGAAGGGGTTCTTATTCCTGATGCAGGTAGCCTCTACTGCTGTGTCTTTCCCCTACTGGCTAGGGTTGGACCGCACAGTCTAAGCTAATTCCGACTGGCTATTTTAAAGAGCAGACGTACGAGCTCAAGTGGCGGGGTGAGTAATTTGGCAGGAAGGGTGGTTACAGAACAGGTGACTCAGGATGATTCAGGTCAGAGCAGGTGACCAGGGGTGACTCAGGATGGAGCAGGTGACCAGAGGAATAGAGGTGAACTACTGATTAGAACTGGTGGAAAAGGTTGTTTACTGAAACTAGAGGCGAGGAGAATGAGGAAGCTAGACTTTAAAATAGAGCGCAAAGAACCGAGCATACTGACATACTGATTCTTTGAAGAGAAATTTAGAACTCATTGTATTCAACAGCTCCAAGTATTAAATTTTTTGTCTGGATTGAGTTATTATTGAAATTATTATTAGAACACTAGATGAAAATATAAAAAGTATGATAAACATTATTAAAATTTAAAGGTAAATTTGTGTTAGAAGTTTATTTTTTAAATTTTATTTTTTTAAGAGGTGGAGTCTTGCTCTGTCACCCAGGCTGGAGCAAGTGCAATGGCACAATCATAGCTCACTGCAGCCTGGAACTCCTGGGCTCAAGTGATCTTCTGCCTCAGCCTTCTAAGCAGCTGGGACTACAGGCTCATGCCACCATGCATGACTAATTTTTAAAATTTTTTTGTAGAGAAAGGGTCTCTGTTGCCCAGGCAAGTCTCGAAATCCTGGCTTCAAGGGATCCTCCTGCACTTGGCCTCCCAAAGTGATGGGATTACAGGCGTGAGCCACTGCACTCAGCCAGAAATTTATTAATGAGAAGACTGGGGGTGTTTATGGAACCTCGGTTGGTGGAAGAGTTGAATTATTCTTGTATTTGGTACTCTAGAGGTTTTTACACTTTGGTGCAGTGTACCAGGGTAAGATTAAGAATGGGTAAAAGTGTGCCTTTTGTAAAGAGATCTTTTTTTAATTTAATTTTATTTTTATTTCCTATAGGTCTTTGGAGAACAGGTGGTGTTTGATTACATGAATAAATTCATTACTGGTGATTTCTGAGATTTTGGTGCATCCATCACCCAAGCAGTTTACACTGTACCCAATGTGTAGCCTTTTGTCCCTCACCCCGTCCTATCCTTTCCCCTGACTCCCCAGAATCCATTGTATCATTCTTTTATGCCTTTGCATCCTTATAGCTTCGCTCCCACTTAGAAGTGAGAACATAGAATGTTTAGTTTTCCATTCATGAGTTACTTCACTTAGGATAACAGGAGACCTTTCTTTCAAAGGATGATTGTGCAAAGGGAGGTAGGAAAGGAGTCTCAGGTCAGTTTTAGGAAAGAATATATGTGGAAGTTGAAGATCTGGAAATTGATTCCCTGAACATTATGCATGGATCTGTACTCTTTAGAAAGTCTTTGAGTGAACCCAGCGGTATGTTATCCTGCTTTGAAAACTGCCACAATAAGTCACCAAAACACGTAATGTAAAATACGAAAGTGGTGGCAAAGATCACCTGACAGAATGGTCCACTAGAGAGAAATGGCAGTAGTGAAGGAGTCTGTGTGTGTGTGTGAATGTGTGACATTTATTGTGGGTGTTCTTTGTGCTGAGCATTTCACTGTTGTTTACTTAATCATCACAATTTTGTGAGATGCATGTCTTATTCCTGGTTTAACAAGGACAAAACAGGTGCACAGAGATTCAGTAACTTGGACAAGCCCTTAGTTGACAAATGGGATTTGATTCTACATCTCTCTGACTTTAAAACTTGTGCTTTCCCATTATATGATGTTATCTGCTATTACATTATATATTTCTATTAACTATACAATTCCACTTTTGTGCACATAGTGGTAACACGGTATATAATCACTTTGGACCAGCAGTAAAAATATGGAAAAGAGAAACGTACTATACATAAATAGTGGGGTTTAAAAAGTCAACTTTAGGGCAATAATTCCTATAGTTTGCAGTATGCTAAATGGAAGAGAGTACATGCCCACTATTGATCAAGGCATAGTATGTAGTACAAACTCACCATCACATATTTACATACATCTACATTGACATTCCCTGACAATTTAGAATGTGCCAAGCTCTGTACTCAACATTTTACATATATTGTCTCATTTAATCCTCATCCCTGTAACTGCAATGGTTTTTCTCATTTAACAGATGGAGACATTGAGGCGTGGGAAAGTAACTTCTTTCCCAGTTATACACAAGTTAAGAAGTGGGATTTGAATCTTAGTAGTCTTTTTTTTTTTTTTTTTTTTTTTTTTAACAGGATCTCATTATGTCACCCGGGCAAGATCATAGCTCACTGCAGCCTTGAGCTCCTGGGCTCATATGATCTTCCTGCCTCAGCCTCCTCTTGAGTAGCTGGGACTACAGGCATGAGTCACCATGCCCAGCTAACTTTTTAATTTTTCCTTGGTAGAGAGGGAGTCTCACTATGTTGACTAGGCTGGTTTTGAACTCCTGGCCTCAAGCAAGCCTCCCACCTCGGCCTCACAAAGTTCTGGCCTTATAAGCATGAGCCACCAGCCTGGGCAACAGAGTGAGACTGTCTCTAAAGAAACAATAAAATAAATAAAGTATGGAATAATAAAATCTTAGTGAAAACTGTCTTGTTAGAAATAATGGCTATGAAAGTAAATTTGCAATGGAAGAACCTATAATTGGGAACATTTATTATGGACAAAATATGGATTGATAAAGTCATCATTAAAATATTTGAGTGGAAACTATTCCCAGTGAAAATTGTTTCAATGACATGAAAGTGAACATGGAAAAAATGGAAAATGTTTTAACCCTCCTGTATGGAAAATTGATCAATGAATTAAATTGGCTTGCTTGAGTTTATTGCAGAAAACGTTTTCCAACCAAAAATGATGTGTTGTTAGTATAGGGACCGTACAACTGGTTTAAGCCAATATGGATACATTATTATGAACTAAAGTCCTTACTTTTTTCAAGGTTTCCTTAGTTTTTGCCTAATGTCTTTTTTTTTGGTTCCAGGATCCCATCCAGATACATTTAGCCCCCTTGCCTCCTCAGGCTCCTTGAGGCTGTGACATTCTGTTAGACTTACCTTGTTGTCGATGACGTTGGCAGTTTTAAGGAGTACTTTGAGGTCAAGTACTTTGTAGAATGCTCCCCAATTGGGATTTGTCTGATATTTTTGTTATGATAAGACTGGGATAATGGGGTATTGGAAGGAAGACCACAGAGGTGAAGTGCTGCTCTTGTTACACCTATCAAGGGTATATACTGTCAATCTGACTTATCACTGTTGATGTTAACCTTGATCACCTGGCTGTGATAGTGTTTGTCTTGTTTCTCCACTCTAAAGTTACTCTTTTTTTCTCTCTCTCTTTTCATCCTGTACTTTAAAAAATCTTCACATTCTCAAGGAGCTCCACGTTTTTTCCCCACCAACTTCTCTTGCATCGAGGACTTTGGGAGAGGGTTAAGAGAGCTGGGGACTGAGCCCCTGTGCTTTTATAGTGTTTGTAACTGTGGCCTGGTTTATAATGTTTCTATAGATGTTTAATTATATTTACATCTAGAATAATATAATCTGAAAATTTGAAAGGGAAATTGATTATGCTGTGTGTAGATGCTTTGATGCTTTACCAGCTCTCAGGGGAATACTAATGACACTCCTAGAAATGCATTGTGACAATCTGTTGGTATACATGTGCTTAGAATTTTTTTTTTGACTGAGTTTTTTTAGAATAAGAGTAGCTTATTTGACTACTGATGACACAGAATTCTTTCAGTGCCACTTTGCCAGCCAGAAATCTCCACGGCTAGTGGCACCTCTGCCCAGGCTTTGCTTGGGCCCACTGGGCTTACTCTGCCCACTTGGCCCAGCAGACTGCGCTCAGGTTGTGCTACTGGTCTGGATCCTGCGCTTGCCTTGGCTCTGTGGTCAGCCCGCAGCTGGTCCAGGGGTGCCGTGACCAACTTCTACCTTGGGTGCTGGTGTCTGGATGAGGGGGATGTGGCAGTGCCCAATAACTTGGAGATGCCAGCAACCACAGAGCCCCAAGGTGTGTTACAGCTTTTGCTTGGGGAGTCCTGAGGTCTGAGCCTCCAGAAAGTGTTACACTGTCGTTCATTTCTGCTGTCTGCAGCTTCAGTGAATGGGAGCGTGTCACAACTCATTGGGTCCTGCTGCCTGCAGCTCAGCAAATGGGGGCATGTTGGCACACAATGGTTTTTTCACTCCTATAGCTCGGCGAGCATGAGCATATGTTACAGCTCTTTTTGCACCTGCCATTCGCTCTTGTCCCATGACCAAGAGGAATGAGGTACGCGGACACTGGAGAGTGAACAAGGCAGAGAAGAATTTTATTGACTGACAGAAAAGCTCTCGATAAAGAGAGGGGACCCGAAGTGGGTAGCCCTCTGTGTGAGAGGGGGCCTGAAAGTGGATAGCCATCTGTAAGGCTGAGTCTGGGGTTTTTATGGGCTCAGAATGGGGTGTATGCTAATTGTTCCATGGGTGGGCCTAGAAAAAGCACCATTCAGTTGGCTAAAAGGCATCGAGGAAGTTCTCACTCTGGTTGTGGACTCCACCTGGAACTGGCAACTCGGTTTCAGGTTTCACTTGAAGGTCTGGTTTCACCGGAGACCTGTCCCTGTCTACCTAGGAATTTGTCTGTTTCCTACTGCTATAACTGAGATGAATACCATATTTCTTAAATATTGCTTAAAATGAAAACTGGGATGAATTATTAAATGGCTTTGTCAGATAATGCATGATTTAGAAGTACACATTTTTCTTACATAGACAAGTAAATGGAAAAGCTGTGTTTTAGAGGTTGAAAATATTAAGTACCACCATTAAAGTCAAGAAACATAAATATGGTTAACTCTAATTCCCTCTCCTTTCTTTGTTCTTATAGTATTTTATTTATAGTAGTTATACTTTGTGTTTATCCTTTTAATCATTCTGCTTTCAGCTACAGTTATCTGTGTACACTTGTATGTGTCTCTCACTGGAAAATAATGACAGTATTTTGAAGGTCAGGCTGGTGGCTTGTTTTCATATCCCCTACACGGCTACGCCTCTAGTGGGTCCTTCAAAAGTGAACTGAATTAAATTGAAGTACTTGGGGATATCTGGCTTGGAGAAGAAATTGTAGTGTGATGGCTGTTTTAACTGTTTGAAAGATGCCGTGGTGTATGGCTCCAGGGAACAGACCCTGGACTGATGGCGAAAGGTTAAGTAAGGCAGAATTTTATTCCACATAAGGAAAGCTTTGTAACAATTAAAGATATTTACAGTCATTAAGGGCTGCTTTGTAAGGCAGCATATAGATCACTTCCTGCATTCAAAATTGACACATGCAGTCAGATCCCAGGATGAAATGGTAGGTTACAATATAAAAAATAGGATTTTACATGAAAAGGTGCTGACATTTAAAACTCATCACAGGTTTCTTTAAATATCAATGTGTGTTTGTCAATTCAAAGTATGATTTACTTTGCAAACATTCCTCTCAGGGTTTCTCACTGACACCTCTTTCCACAAAGTGAGGTACAGTTGTAGTGGACTGGACCTTGACTGAGCAGCATATCGTGCTGGAGTCTTTTATCACCAAAAGGGCTGATGTCTGCCCCAGTTTCCAGAGCAGTGTCTGTAAAAAACCTGCATGTGTCATATCAGCTTTCCTTCTCTTCAGCAAGTGAGGTGGAAAAAGTATGGGGAGGCCACGAAAGCCCATAGATAAATCTCCTACAGAAGCCCTGTCCCAAGAGGGCTGTGTTCCAGCCAACACTGATAAAGTGCAGAAAAATGTCTCCACATCTACCTTTTCTTTCTATATAGATATCTATCTGTTGTGCAGTATGCTTCATACTAGGAATCAGGACTCTCAGAAAGATTCTGGGAAAATTCCTGGTGGCTTATGAAACTTTGAGCAGTTGATTCCTGCATGGTTCAGTGCCTTGCAGAGTTAATGGGCTAGAAGTCTTGAGACTCCTTGGCTCACCTTCCTCCCAAGGCTTTAAAATAAGAGTTGTAGTTTGAGGGGCCCAACAAATAACACCTATCTTCATTGTGTGAGTTACTGACAAGACAAAGAGTAAAGCGGAGTTTTAGGAATGTGATGTCTATCTGCAGGTAAGTGGACTTTATAATGACCTGTACTACAGAATTAAACAGTGGCCACCCCAAACTTCAGGCACAGGGAGGCTACTCTAGGGTAGAGCCAGAAGTATGATCCCTGTGGGTAACTTGCTCCCAGCGGGAGGAAGAAGAGGACATGCCTGGGCTGTGCATGTTTCTCCTTCTAAATTTACCCAGTAGATGAGTCACTGCATGTCCCTGTGACAAGGGCAGGGTAGAAAGTAGCCAGGAATGACACACTAATGATACGCCTCCTCACAGAAGGAATTTCCGCTAGAGAGAAAGATGCTTTCTCCTGCAGAAATAAGTTATAAAATCTAGAGAGAGCTCAGTCATTTAGTTCTACTTGCAGTACTTCAAGAGGATCTTCACTGCAGTTGTTTTGGTATGGAGTGATAGGAAAAAGTCAGGGAGGTTGTACGGTAAGCAAAATTGGAGAATGACTGCCCTTGTTCTACAAATAGAGGTAGGAAGGACTACATCATAGTCCTGTTTTCTGCTTTCCTTTTTTTGTGTGTGTGGCATTAACAAAATTGAGATATAATTTACATAACACTAAATATACAGTTTTTAGTATATTCACAATGTTTTGCAGCATTACCATTAATTCCAGAACATTTCCATCACCCCTCCTTCCCTTTACCAGCTGCTTCCCATTCCCCACCTCATTCCCCCATTCCCCACTTCTTCCTCCATCCCCTGGCATGTTAAAGTGCCTCAGGGAAGTCAGGGACAAAGTCTCTGATGTCCTTGGCCTCTCCCTCAAGATTTCAAGATTGCTGCTTAGCTCCAATCATAATATTCATACCATGATTAGGAGAAAAAAGGGTACCAGTGCAATACCCCGACATGGAGAAACCACTAACTCCCAGCCAAGTCAGCCCCTGTTGAAGAGCTGTCTTGAAAGTCCCAACCAGTGATACGGCTTACATTTCATTGGCCATCCCCACTATAAGGAAGTCTGGGAAACATCAACTGGCACATTGCTGCCCCAAGCAAAATCAGAGTTCTGTTAGAAGGGAAGAATGGGAGAATGGATTTGGGGTATGCAACTAGCTGTGCCTGTCACAGTCGTTCATATATTAAATACACTTCTAAACAATTATTACATTTGATGTTTTTTCCCCAAGTAGTGACACAAAAGGACACATTACAAAAAGATTGTGATCTTGTGTCCATAACCTCTCCCTCAAAACGCTGGCTCCGTAACCAAAAACAACCTAAATTTCTATTAAGTTCATATTGAATCTTTTTTTTTTTTTTTTTTTGAGACAGAGTTTCATTCTTGTTGCCCAGGCTGGAGTGCAATGGCGCGATGTGGGCTCACCGCAACCTCCACCTACCAGGTTCAAGTGATTATCCTGCCTCAGCCTCCTGTGTAGCTGGGATTATAGGCATGTGCCACCACACCCGGCTAATTTTTTGTATTTTTAGTAGAGATGGGGTTTCTCCGTGTTGGTCAGGCTGGTCTTGAACTCCCGATCTCAGGTGATCCACCCTCCTCGGCCTCCCAAAGTGCTGGGATTACAGGTGTGAGCCACCACGCCCAGCCCATATTGAATCTTTTCTATATGATTTATTTCAGCCTTGTTTATTTCCATCTATTACTGCCTTAAGCAATGGGTAACACTTTTATTATCCACCCAGTTTGTCAAGAAGTATGAATTTAACCTAAAATTGTGCCTCAAACTTACTGTTTTAAGATTTAATAAATGCATGTGTGTATTGTTACCATTCATAGTTAAAAATGCTTTTATTTGTTTATTTATTTGTTTGAAACAGAGTCTTGCT
Organism: Pan troglodytes; assembly: GCF_028858775.2. Taxonomy (NCBI): domain Eukaryota; kingdom Metazoa; phylum Chordata; class Mammalia; order Primates; family Hominidae; genus Pan; species Pan troglodytes. The sequence goes on along the minus strand of NC_072410.2, from coordinate 68,522,000 downwards.
CTGTCACCCAGGCTAGAGTGCAGCAGTGTGATCACAGCTCACTGCAATCTCGACCTCACAGGCTCAATTGATCCTCCCCCACTCTATCCTCCCTAATAGCTGGGACTAGAGGCAAGTGCTATCATGTGCTGTCTAAGACGCATGTGCTAACTAGAGGCATGTACTGTCATGCCCAGCTATGTTTTGTATTCATATTTTTTGTAGAGATGGGGTTTCACCATGTTGCCCAGGCTGGTCTTGAACTCTGGACTCAAGCAATTCATCTGCCTTGTCTTCCCAAAGTGCTGGGATTACAGGCATGAGCCACCATGCCCTGCCCCAAATGCTTTTAAATTTAAAACTTTGAAAATTTAAACCAAATTAACATATGCACATGGATTAAAAAAAAAAAAACTCAAAACAGTATAGAAAAGCTGGTGATAAAAAGCAACAGCTACCATATCCTGCTCCAGTTTCCAACCCCAAATCCTGTATATTCTATAAAACAACCAATTTGACCATTTATTTTTAAAGTCTTGTGGTTTTTATGTCTTTATTATGTATATACTATGTGTGTTTGGGCCATAATCCTGAAAGATACAATTCCAAACGCCATAATCTTGCATGTTGAAATTCCAAAACATCAAAATCCTTAAAGTCTAAAATCCCCCAAATCACAGTTCTGAAAGATCAAAAATCCCAAAAATATAATCTGGAAAAAATCATTCAAAGAGTATTTAAAATACTAATTTTTGGCCGGGCACGGTGGTTCATACCTGTAATCCCAGCACTTTGGGAGGCCGAGGCGAGCAGATAACCAGAGGTCAGGAGTTTGAGACCAGCCTGGCCAACATGGTGAAACCCTGTCTCTACTAAAAATACAAAAATTAGCTGGAGATGGTGGCAGGCGCCTGTAATCCCAGCTACTCAGGAGGCTGAGGCAGGAGAATTGCTTGAACCTGGGAGGTGGAGGTTGCAGTGAGCCGAGATCGTGCCATTGCACTCCAGCCTGGGGAACAAGAACGAGACTATGTCTCAAAAAACAAAAACAAAAACAAAAACAAAACTAGTTTTTAAACATAATAAAAAGGGGATTCAGGCTGGGCACAGTGGCTCACGCCTGTAATCCCAGCACTTTGGGGGGCCGAGGTGGGCAATCACTTGAGGTCAGGCATTCAAGACCAGCCTGACCAACATGGAGAAACCTGGTTTCTACTAAAAATACAAAAATTAGCTGGGCATGGTGGTGCACGCCTATAATCCCAGCTACTAGGGAGGTTGAGGCGGAAGAATTGCTTGAACCTGGGAGAAGGAGGTTGCAGTGAGCGGAGATTGCACCACTGCACTCCAGCCTGGGCGACAGAGAGAGACTCCGACTCAAAAAAAAATAAATAAATAAAAATAAAAAGGAGATTTATTTGAGAAACATTTAAAAACACAACGGAAACTTCATAGGCCAGTTTGCAGAAGAAGATAGGTAATAATAACGTATGTATTTTTGTGACTGTACACACTGAGGTGTACTGATGACAGTCACATAGGTGTAACAGTTATGAGAAGATGAACTATATTCATAAGGAAGTAGGTCTAAAAGCAAAATATATAAATGCATATCACTATAGTTGGTAATTCTGTGCAACCAGTTTTGTAACTGGTCATCTGACATACCTTGATGGACAACCTAAGTCTTTTGATGAGATTGATCAAAAATTGTGACGGATCACCACTGTATATGCAGTCACTCAAAAAGCCGGGATGTCAAGAAATTTTATCTTTCACAAATGTACGTATACAAAAAGGACATCTCTTCATTTATTAAGGAAGTTTCAACATTTTTTACATACATACACAATACTAAGTCAGCGTTGTGGTGACACACTCGTAGAGTCAAATTTGCAAAAAAAAAAAAAAAAAAGCATAAAACAAATTAGAACTCTAAAACTCTTTACAAAGTTTATGCTTCTGGCCGGGTGCAGTGGCTCATGCCTGTAATCCCAGAACTTTGGGAGGCCTAGGCGGGCGGATCACCTGAGGTCAGGAGTTTGAGACCAGCCTGCCCAACATGGCAAAACCCTGTCTCTACTAAAAATGCAAAAAATTAGCCAGGTGTGGTGGTGTGCATGTGCCTGTAATCCCAGGTACTCGGGAGGCTGAGGCAGGAGAATAAGTTGGACCCGGGAGGTGGAGGTTGCAGTGAGCCAAGATTGTGCAACTGCACTCCAGCCTGGGTGACAAGAGCGAAACTCCGTCTCAAAAAAAAAAAAAAAAAAAAAATTGACATGCAAAAAGTATATTACAGTGAAAGATTATAGGCAGTTGCATGGAGGTAGTCCATAAGAATTGGCCAACTTTTCACAATCATTATCTATATTTTGAAGTCTTCCTTCATGATGAATAGCTGCTTTTTTTTTTTTTTTTTTTTGGACATGGCTCTTTTTGGAAAATACATTTACATCCGTATTCTACATGGCACTGCTCTTTTTGAAATTCTTCTATGATTTGATATACACTGACATGAGCATCCCCTATTAAGGTTTTCCATCTTCAGTGCTATGCTTCTATGTTTTGCATACATGGAAATTCATTCTGCATGCACTCATATACAGACTACAAATTTAGTGCAGACTATACTTGTGATCAAACAACAACACCGTTATATGTCTTGTAATCCTACCATGCACATAATTATCTTTAAACCAGTCAGTAACTTTGCTGGTTTCTTCAGGCAAATGCAGATTCAATCCATTAAAAGCTGGGCCGGGCGCAGTGACTCACACCTGTAATCCCAGCACTTTGGGAGGCCACAGTGGGTGGATCATGAGGTCAGGAGATTGAGACCATCCTGGCTAACATAGTGAAACCCCATCTCTGCTAAAAACACAAAAATTACAAAAATACAAAAAATTAGCCCGGTGTGGTGGCATGCACCTGTAGTCCCAGTTACTCTGGAGGCTGAGGCCGGAGAATCGCTTGAACCTGGGAGGCGGAGGTTGCAATGAGCCGAGATCACACCATGCCACTCCACTGCAGCCTGGGCAACAGAGCGAGACTCTGTCTCAAAAAAAAAAAAAAAAAGCTTCTGGAATTTCATCAGCTGGAAGGAAAGCCAATGCAGACAAATGACACATTTTTAAATTGAAGTTTTCATCATTGCCGTATCTCATGGCCAATCGACTCGTCTAAGTTTTCCACTAAATGCATCAGACTGAATGGAAAAAACAAACTTTGTTAGTGACATCTTGAAATTCACTTTTAGAAGCTTTGTTGCACCTAATCTGTCATTATGATTTGGGGATTCAGTTGAATCCATTTTCTTCTGCAACATCCACCAAATCTTCAAATAAGTGTTTTATAAAGTGCTTCCCTTTTGTCCAGTCATTCATACATAAATGAGTGGATAAGTTCTAGAATTTTGAGATCCAACAGGGGGATGAATCATATGCAATTGGTAAAAAATGGTGGGGATGGTTTTGAAAGTGCCACACATTAGCCAAACTGAAGCATGCACTGGTTTTTCTTTGTTAGATTGGGTGGTTTAATAAATAGAAGTCTATCTTCTTTGATGGACAGATCCCTGATCAAGAATAGTTCATCATTTAACGTGTTTTGTATCACTGGAGGAACCTCTGTATCAGCAAGTGCCTTTCATTCAGAAGTTCACTGAGCTTTTCAAATTCCATTTTTTTTGGCTGGAGGTAGTGGCTCATGCTTGTAATCCCAGTGCTTTGGGAGGCTGAGGCAGTTGGATTGAGTGAAGCCAGAAGTTTGAGACTAGGCTGAGCAGCATAGTCAGACTCCATCTCTACAAAAATTTTAAAACTATCCAGATGTGGTGGTGTGCACCTGTAGTTCTAGCTACTTGGAATGTTGAGGTGAGAGAATTGGTTAAGGCCAAGAGTTTGAGACCATAGTGAGCTATGATCACACCACTGCACTCCAGCCTGGGCAACAGAGTGAGACTCCATCTCTTTAAAAAAATTCCTTTTATTCTCCGATGAAGGTTATTTTTTTTTCCTTTTCCCCCCTTTTTTAAAAAAAATTCAGTTGGCACAGAAGAAGGATTTTTTTTTTAGGGCAAGCGTGGTACTATGTGTGAAGATGCGGAAGTCATACACAATTGAATAATTTGGCAGGGGAGATTTCTTGTATCTTTTGCCTGCATTTTCACTTCTCTGAAACACTCAAAACACTGAGGGCAGATCTTACCCACTTGGTCTACTCAGACTCACAGTAATCTCTGGAAACACCCTTACAGACACACCCAAAATAATGCTTTATCAGGTTTCTAGGTATTCCTTAATCCGGTCAAATTGACACCTAAAATTAAGTCCACAAATCCAGCCCTGGTCAATTTGGCACCCATATGTGTCTCCTTAAACCATAATTCACTTCCAAATAAAGACAATAACAAGGTAATAGTTCTGTTTAACATGATGCAGCTAACATGATGCAAATATTATGCACACAACCAAACAGGTACTAATCGTATCCCCAGAATTAGGCTTTCTAGATTTTACCATTCAGAATTTTAATCTTTCAGGATTGTGATTTTCAGGATTTTAATCATTAGGGATTTTAGACTTTAGAGATTTTTAATTAAAATTTTTATTTTTCTTTCAGAAATGAAGTCTTGCTATGTTGCCCAGGCTGATCTCGAACTCCTGGGCTCAATCAATCCTCCTGCCTCAGCCTCCCAAAATGCTGGGCTTACAGGTGTAAGTCACCACACCTGGCTGACTTTAGGGATTTTGATCTTTCAGGATTTCAACATTTAGGATTATAGCATTCAAGATTATGATTGGCACTAATACTATGTATATGCCTAATGTTATGTATATGCATAATGTCAATTTAGGCATTATTAGTAACTTCTTGCTATCTATTATAGTATATATACTATCTATTATATATAATAGATATGTACTATGGAGATATATGTGAGCATTAAGCATGTATGTCTACATATATGTGTGTATTATATATTCAGTCATTATATATTATCACTATGTAAAGTTCTGCTAGAATCAACATAGAATTCTTGAGATTCTTTGCAGAACTTTGAATGCAGTAAATTGAGCATCATCACTTTGAAAGTAAACTTAAAGTCTAATAAATATGATTATATGTATATTCACAATATACATTAACAATAAATATAATATATAATCAATATGTTAATATTATTAATGATATTATATTATAAATGTATAATACATATATAATAAAGATATATAAAAATTTATATGATAAATTATTATAGGATAGTTAAATATTTCACATAAATATTTATCAGCTGGTTTTAAAAAATTCATTTATTCAACAACCATGTGCCAAGCTCTGGTCTAGGTGTTGGGGACACAGTGGTCAGTAAACAAGACAGAAAGATTCCTGTTCTTATGGAACTGACAATCTACTATAAAGATAGGAAATCAAAAAGTAAACAATGTATGTGCAGGAAACATGGGGTGCATTGCTGTTTTAGATAAATTTGTTGGGGAATATTTCTTTAAGGAGGTGACATTTGTATGGAGGGATAAATAATGGGAAGGAGCCAGTAATGAGAATATCAGGGGGAAGAGGATTCAGGCAGAAGGAATAGTCAGTACAAAGGCTAGGGGGCTTGGCATCTTTAAGGGGCCAAAGGAGGCATATCTGGCTGGAATGGGGTGAGTAAAGAGGGGAGAACTAGGATATGAGGTAGAGGAATTAGGGGGCTGTGGCAACCAGAATACATTTCATTTCCAGTGTAATGGGAGCCCCTGTGGGCTTTTAAGCTGGGGAAGGAAATGCTTTGATTTTTAGTTAAGAAAAGGAAACCATGTTGGGTGCTTTATGGAGAATACACTGTAGTGGGGGCAGAATTGGAAGCAGGGAGGCTAGTTAAGGAGGTTCTTGTAGTAGATGAGTTGAAAGATTATGGTAACTTTAAGTATATAAACATTATCACCCATTCTTCTAGACACAGTTGGAACAGAATTAAACTATTTTTCAGTAAATCTTCAGTAATGACTGGGGCCTAGGAATAATTTAGAAAATGAGTACAATGCATGGGTTTGAATATTTAACTATGCGTGGTATCCAGATATGCCCTGATCTCAAACCTCGGGCCTTTGAGCATGCTCTCCTATCTGTAATGTTCTACTCTCATCATACTAATTTTTGTTCATCATTGAAGTCTCAGCTCTAAGACCTGTTTTTCAACAAGCCAGCCCTAAAATCACCCAAGAGTGATTGTCTGTCATGTAGCTGTTTTATGAACTCTAATTTATATCTAGGCTTATGGATTTTACAGCTCCAAATTGTCCATTATTTTAATTGCCATATTTAATTGCCAGTTTACTTGTCCATCTTTCCCACTAGATTGTAAACTCTTAGATGCAGGGACTGTGTCTTACTCATCTCATTCTTTGCACTTAAAATTAGACAATTGAAAAATGTTTGTTAAGTCAATAATCAATGTTTAACTGCATGCCTATTAGATTTACCTGAGTTACCTCATTCTTAGATTATGTTAGTGTGAATAAAATATTACATCAATAGATTGGAGCAGGTAATTTCCTTAACACTGCAACACATAGTGGAATATCTGTGTTTGATTCCACTTTAAAAATTTTCTCAAACCCCATCACCATAGGCTAATGGTCTTTGTCATCATCAATGAATAGATGGTGGAAGGGCTGCTCGAGATTCGTAAATGTTGAAAGGACGTTGCTCTTCACTGAGGGGCATGTTGTCAGTTTCCCTCTTTGGGCAGCTCCAGTATTTCTACTAGTAAGTGGTACAGATGGAGGGAGAAATCTACGTGACAGGCTGCCTAGGCTGTGCCAATGTCAGGTCCCTTTAGGGTGCAGGAGGGGAGAGTTGCCTTTTTATCATGCATGGTTTTTTCCATGTAATTCTTCTGACTTGTGAAAAAAAGGTGAGGCAACAATGACATGCAAATACATGAGTTATTACCAACACCAACTTGAACAGTGTGATGGAGCGTGCATCAGATCTGTGGTACCCTACGAGATTTTAATTTTCTCCTTTTGATGCAATTCTTACCTGAAATATAAACCCTTTTCAAATCTCTCCCAGACCTTTCTTTAAGGGGGAGTCAGCCATTGCTTCTAAACTTTAGTGGGCATAAGAATTGCCTGGAAAGCATGTGAAAACAGATTACTGGTCTCCACCTGTAGCATTTCTATTCCTTGGAGGAGGGGCCCAAGAATTTTATTTTCTGAAAAAAACTCTCAGGTGCTGCTGTTTCATGGACTACTCTTTAAATAGGAAAGAGATGGACTACGTGTTTCTAATTTCTGTTTACTGCCATTGCATGTGCTTTCTCTTTTCATAATGCTAATATTCTGGCCTGTTAGCGGTTGAGGAACTCATAGGGGAATATACACAATACAGCCTAGACCAAAACTTTCAGTCTACTTACTTGGTCAGTGTCTTACTGTGTTCTGGGATCCCCTTACTCTTATGATAAAAAGACTGCACACTTTTGCCTGCACAGTGCAGCCTGTCTTCTCTCCTGTTTTATCTCTCTCCTACCTGGTCTGGTTGACCTGAAGTTTCTGGAATTTTCTGCTAATTCCTTTTATATCTACCAGCTAATGTCTTCCCCTCCATCTATATAACAGATTGCCTTTCTGATTCTCTTTCAGATCAATATGTCCCACTCATCATTCCTCCATATTGAACTTCTATCTCTTGAAATATTTTTATAGCCCTATAAAAACTCCATTTGTGATACTATCCTGTCTTCATTGCTTTGCTGCTTTTTTTTTCCTTCATATTTGTTGGGTACCACAGTATACTACCATCAGGAAACTATAAATCTGCTTACAAAACTGCATAAAATATCTAAGCTACTGATGCTTTCTTCTGTATCCTCTTAACCAGGCTTAACTGCTGTATGTAGAATCAATACCTTTTGGACTCTTTGGAGATTGATCCATCCCCTGTGACTTCCCAGTGTATTTTTTCCCAATGTATTATTTTTCAATTGAGATAGAATATAAATTCAGCAACATTCACCTTTTATAGTGTACAATTGAATGAATTTTTTTTTTTTTTTTTTGAGACGGAGTCTCGCTCTGTTGCCCAGGCTGGAGTGCAATGGCGTGATCTTGGCTCACCAAAACCTCCGCCTCCCGGGCTCAAGTGATTCTCCTGCCTCAGCCTCCCAAGTAGCTAGGATTACAGGCACCCACCATTATGCCCAGCTAATTTTTGTATTTTTCTTGAGATGGGATTTCACCATATTGGTCAGGCTGGTCTTGAACTCCTGACCTCAGGTGATCCACCCGCCTTGGCCTCCCAAAGTGCTGGGATTACAGGTGTGAGCCACCACACCCGGCCCAATGAATTTTTAACAAATGCATACAGTCATGTAATCCTCACCACAACTGAGATATAGAACAGTCCCATCACCCTGAAGTTCTTCACCCCCCATTGTAGCACTCTCCCCTCTACTCCTGGCCCTTGGCAACTGACAATCAGTTTTCTGTCCTTATAGTTTGCCTTTTCCAGAAAGTGGAGTTACACAGTATGTGTGAGTCTGGCCTCTCTTACTTAGCATAATGCATTTGTGATTCATATGTGTTGTTGCTTGTATCCCTGGTTCATTCCTTTTTATTGCTGCAGCTGCATGCTATTCCGTTGTGTGGATCTACCACAGTTGTTTATCTATTCCCAATGTTTTTTAATTGCTATGTCCTCTCCTCTAAATTTAAGCACTTTTTTTTTCTGTCATTTGGCTTTTGAGTATGAAAAAGTAAACTTCCAAATTTACCATGTGTTCTAGGTAGAAATAAAAACTAAGTTGCAATAGGTACTAATAAGCTCTGAATTTCTGCACCTGATACATTCCTGATGTTTCTTTACTTAGGCCTATTTTAACCAACTCTCAAGTAGGAGCCCAGATGTGGGGCATATCTATCCCAAAGAAGCCTGTTCTAATTCATCCTTTTGGATCAAGAGTTTTCCAAGTTGCAATTTGAAGGACTGACTTGAGATCTGTTATTTAGGGTCATTGCTGCAATTCCCAGGAGAGATGTAAGAAGGCCTTCCCTTTCCCTAAAGGGGTCCCATACCATAAATACATATCCCTGATAATTTGGAACCAGCCTGTCTCTAGTGTCACCCCCACTCTAGGGCCCAGTTCTCTATGTATCAATATTTGGTTCTAGACCACCCAAGGTATGAAGTCCCATAGTATTCTTGACCTCTGTCTGAGATGAGACTCCTACAGTTTTGCAGGCTGGGTAAGCAAAGTATAGGATACCATCATAGTTGGCCAATATAGAACAGCTTATCATGGTCTAGATAGGGAAAACATAACCAAGACCAACAATACTTCCCAACCTACATGGTTCAAAGTATTAACATAATGTAATCTACACTATAGAGATTCTAAGAATCATTTCCATTTCAGTTAGTTTCCATTAGTACTTAGGCTTCAGAGCTAGGGACAGTGGCTCATGTCTGGAGTCCTAGCTACTCAGGAGGCGAGGCAGGAAGATCCCTTGAGCCCAGGAGTTTGAGGGGGCAGTGAGCTACGATTGCATCACTGTATTCCAGCCTGGGTGCAGAGCAAGACCCTGTCTCTAAAATAAATAAATAAGTAAGTAAATAAATAAATAAAGAACTGAGGCTTCAGAAGCCAAGTTATGGTCAAGCATATCATTTCATAAGTTTCATTGGTTCTATAACTAGAAATAAAATACACAAATGTTTTATTACATTTAAATTTGTATTTAGTCCTTACATTTTAAGAAGATATCTTAAAAGTTGAGGACAGCTAAATTTTATGCCAAGTATACTCAACTGTACCTGTAATAACTATTTTGTTTTATTTAGCATTTAAAAATAGAATAAATATGTGCTTCAGCATTTTATTTATTTGGATTCAGCAGAATATTACTATTTTTCTCCAAAAAGTCTTCCTTTTCTCTTTTCATTTTTAAAGAAACTAATTTTCAAAAACACTTTCTAAATATATTCAGATTAAACATTTTATTTATTTCATTTACTTACCACTTAATAAATACAGGGGTTCCCCCTTGTTCTTGGGTCGGGATACAGTCCAGGAACCCCAGTGGATGCCTGAAACTGTGGATAGTGTAGAACCCTTGATATGCTAAGCATTTATCATACACTGTGGCCATAACTTTTACAATTTGAGGTATAACAGCAAAACTAACACAAATTTCTTTTTCCTTCTTCACAGTTTCATGGACAGAAGATTGTTTTTACTTTAGATCTTAGCAGCGTCAGCATACAATGTTTTTCTTTCCTTATCAAGTCGAGAACTTTCACCTTTTCACTTAGAGGAAGCACTTTATGGTTTCTCTTTGGCTCATTTGCCAGCATCACTACTCTTGTGCTTCGGGGTTCATCATTAAGTAAAATAAGGGTTACTCGAACACAAGCACTGCAGTACCACCAAGTCAGTCGATCTGATAACCAAGAGAGTGTCTACAGTGTGGATCTGCTGGACAAAGGGATAATTCATGGGTGGGACAGCATGAGATTTCACTATGCTACTCAGAAAGGCATTCAATTTAAAACTTATGAATTGTTTATTTCTGGAATTTTAAATTTAATATTGTAGGACCACAGTTGATGGAGGATTAGGTGAAACTGCAGAAGGTGAAACCAAGGATAAATGGGGACCACCTAGATAAAAGTCAAGTCAGGAAATATATAACTTTTTAAAGGAGGACAAGCTGACAATTCCTTTTATCTTTCTTTTATACAGGTGTTTGCTTCAGAATGGTAAGTCAGTACAATCTTTATTATTTTGCTATTTTTTCCCACTGTTATTCCCAATTACAGAGATCGGGCAGTTTTCTCCTTGGCGCTAGTCTACTGTTTACTCCCTGTCCTTGACAGCAAATGAAGAAATTTATGTATTTCTTTGAAATTACTGATTGAGATTTTTATTAATGCTAAAAACATTGTACCCGTCTTAGTATTTACTTAACATTTTCTATATTCAAAAGTACCTCTCTTTGGGTGATTTTAATGAAACGCTTTGATTAGGTGTATTGAATACAAAGTATGGGACTTTCTACATGTTCTGGATGGAAGAAATCCTCTAGGCAAGGGTACATATGTTGCACTGCAAAACAAAACACGCTAATGTTGCATAATGAAGTGGTTCCCAGGATTTAGCAGATTAAGCGCCATGTCGTGTTTTAAAATTTATTTATTTATGTATTTATTTAGTTTGGAGACAGAGTCTTACTCTGTTGCCCAATCTGGAGTACAGTGGTGCGATCTCAGCTCACTGCAGCCTCTGCCTTCCAGGCTCAAGTGATTCTCCTGCCTCACTCTCCCAAGTAGCTGGGATTACAGGTGCCTGCTACGACATCCAGCTACTTTTTTATTTTTAGTAGAGATGGCATTTCACCATGTTGGCCAGGCTGGTCTTGAACTTCTAGCCTTAAGTGATCCAGCCACCTCAGCCTCCCAGAGTGCTGGAATTACAGGTGTGAGCCACCATGCCCAGCCCAGCTAATTTTTTTTAACTTTTATTAGAGACAGGGTTTCACCATATTGCCTAGGCTGGTCTTGAACTCCTGACCTCAAGTGATCCACCTGCCTTGGCCTCCCAAAGTGCCCATGCCTGGCTCCATGTTGCTTTTAAATTTTTAATTTTTTTTTTAAGTACTCCTTTCCTACAAGTTAATTGTGGCATGCATTTTCACCTACTATCTGAGCTGGGTCACTAGATTAGGTCCCTGGTTCCCAACTCCTGAGGGTTCCAATATTTTCCCACTGGTAAAATCTCTATTATGAGGCAGCCCCATCCCCCAAAATTCAGATTGTCTCCATTTTCGTTATTATCTAATAAGAAAGTGACTTATTTTCAGGGCCACATCTTACATCAGTCTTAGCTGTTACCATTTTGATTTGGGTTGTTTCATACAGCTGGGGATGTGGAGTGTAGAGATCTTGATCACCCTGGCCTCCATACAGGAGAAGAGTGTTTTTGAAAAGTTCTAAGGCCGGGTGCAGTGGCTCGCGCTTGTAATCCCAGCACTTTGGGAGGCCGAGGCAGGTGGATCACCTGAGGTCAGGAGTTCAAGACCAGCCTGGCCATCATAGTGAAACCCCATCTTTACTAAAAATACAAAAATTAGCTGGGCATGGTGGCAGATGCCTGTAATCCGAGCTACTTGGGAGGCTGAGGCAGGAGAATCGCTTGAACTTGGGAGGCAGAAGTTGCAGTGAGCCGAGATGGCGCCACTGCACTCCAGCCTGGACGACAAGAGTGAAATTCCATCTCAAAAGAAAAAAAAAGAGTTCTAGTAGACTGGATCAATAGAAATTTTAGTATGATGTAGTTAAAATAATTCAAAATCAAAAAGTTGCTACTTACATAGCATAACTGAATTTGGAGCCAGAGAAAGGAAATTTTAAAAGACTATTAATAATAATAGGAGAGATAAATCTACCCATAGACAATTATAACATTTCTGTGCCAAGTCCAGAGCCAACAGAAAACATCAGAATCTTTTAGTGTTATAAAAACTCTGCATACCAGCATGTTTATGTTAGTATTCTTGCTAGTTTAATTTTCTTTCTTTTTTTAAAAAAAAGTTATTTTAGGTTCAGCGGTACTCATATAGGTTTGTTATATAGGTAAACTCGTGTCATGGGGGTTTATTATACAGAGTATTTCATGACCCAGGTACTAAGCCTAGTACCCAAGAGTTATTTTTTTCTGCTCCTCTCCCTCCTCCCACTCTCCATCCTCAGGTAGGCCCCAGTGTCTGTTGTTCCCCTCTTTGTGTCCATGTGTTCTCATAATTTAGCTCCCACTTATACGTGAGAACATGCAATATTTGGTTTCTATTCCTGTGTTAGTTTGCTAAGGATAATGGCCTCCAGCTCCATTCATGTTCCTTCAAAGGACATGATCTCATTCTTTTTTATGGCTGCATGGTATTCCATGGTGTATATGTACCACATTTTCTTTATCCAGTCTACCATTGATGGGCATTTAGGTTGATTCCATGTCTTGGCTATTGTGAATACTGCTGTAGTGAACATATGTGTGCATGTGTCTTTATGATGAAACAATTTATATTCTTTTGGGTATATACCCAATAATGGGATTGCCAGGTCACATTGTAGTTCTGTTTTTAGCTCTTTGAGGAATTGCCACAGTGCTTTCCACAGTGGCCGGACCAGTTTGCACTCCCACCAACAGTTTGTAAGCATTCCCTTTTCTCTGCAACCTGGCCAGCATCTGTTATTTTTTGGCTTTTTAATAATCGCCATTCTGACTGGTGTGAGAAGGTATCTCATTGTGGTTTTCGTTTTCATTTGCATTTCTCTAATGATTGGTGATATTGAGCATTTTTTCATATGCTTCTTGGCCACACATATGTCTACTTTTGAGAAGTGTCTGTTCGTGTCCTTGCCTACTTTTTAATGGGGTTGTTTATAATTTTCTTATTAAAATGATTTTCCCTCATTTTTGCTGGAAATTTCGAAGTGTTTTAGTCTCTATTTCTGCTTATCAATACTCTGTGTTGATCATAATTGTATATGTTTTTTCTCAGTGATTGAGAATCTTGGATTGATTATGATTTGGAACCCAGGTTAACAATGTAATTTAGTGTTAGCAGTGTTAAGGGCAATGCAGCTAAATTTTATGTATCCAAAAACACATCATAGAAACTGTTTCTGAAATAATTCTCACTCTCAGCATAGTTTTTCATAATGTTTTTATGAAAGTGGAATTGTTTTTACTGAAAGTGGAATTTAACAAAAGATACCATTTATGTGAAGGTTCTTATAAATAGAGGTTACTGTAGGTCATCTATACAATTGTTGGCATTGACTACAAAAAATGATTATTAGGTTAGCATTTTTTGGATATTAGAATCAAGTATGTTATGAATTCAGACTTTTGATGCTGCACTTTATCCTTCTTGTTTTTTTCCTGAAACAGTATACAGAAGATGAAGCTAGGAAAATAGGAGTGGTTGGCTGGGTAAAGAATACCAGCAAAGGCACCGTGACAGGCCAAGTGCAGGGGCCAGAAGACAAAGTCAATTCCATGTGAGTAGTAAAATTAATAACATGTACATGAAATTTATGAGGCTGCTGTTTTTTAGTTTTTTAAGACATGGTCTTGCTCTGTTGCCCAGGTTGGAGTGCAGTGGCACAGTCTCGGCTCACTATAGCCTCTGCCTTCCAGGCTCAGATCTCCCCAACTCAGCCTCCCAAGTAGCTGGGACTACAGGTGTGAGCCACCGTGCCTGGCCTTATGAGGCTATTTTAATGTTTCATTGGACAGTAAGAATAGTATTGATGGACCAGATTTTGTTTGTAGATTATAATCAAACTAATATGTTTGTAGGCAGGCCTGTGAAGAAATTCTCAGAGTTGGGAGTAGCATTTCTATGTTTAGGAATGGACTTCCCACTTGGGCTGGCCTCGAGAGGAATTGTGGCTTCCCTCTCCAATCTGTATGTCCTGTTGCATCTCCTCCAGCATTAGGGAGATGTCCAGGGCCCAAGTAGTTCTCATTTGAAGTGTTGTGACAGATGCGTAGTACCTTAGGATGGTTCGTGAAGTTCTTAGGGTAGCGTTCCAGGCAAAAAGATTGCCATCTCCTTTTTATTAAGTGCTTTATTTATCTAATTGTGATTTTATTTTTCCTGCCAATGAGAGTGTGTTTAATGAGCTGGATGGTTACCAAACTATGAATCCTTGAAGTCCAAAAGAGGCCAGATTCAGTAATATGGGGAAAAATGCCCTGTGTACACAATGACGTTTTCAAAAGCCTTGTGTTTTCAGCTTCATAATTTCCACTGCTCTTTGTAGTCTTTTTTCTTTTAAATTAAAAAATAGCTAACATTTATTGAGCATTTACATGTTGGGCAATATGCTAAGCACCTTGTATGAATTATCTCAATCTTCACAACAGATCTTACGAGGTAGGTACTAAGTAACACTCAATTTATTTTATTGTTTGCAATTTATCTTTGTTTTCATTACTTAATATTTTTAGATTTCCAAAGAAATAGTTTTTGCTTATTGTAATAAGTGAAGTAATGTAACTCTGAGATGTATAAAGGTAAAACTTGTAATGTGTACTTTTCTGTTGATTTCCCTCCCCTTTATTAACCTCTGACAAGGAATACTTTCTACAGCTTTCTCTTTCACTTAAAAATAGTTAAGTATGCATTTGTAATTAAGGTTTTGCTAATTTTTACCGAAATAGAATACCTTGTGCATATTTTTCCATAATTTATATTTTTATTTTCTGGACATTTCAGTAAACAGTAAATATATAATAATCAACTCCTTATTTTTCTAATTTTAAATGTTTAGGTGCGTACTTGTGTTTGTGTGTAAAACTACACCTCAAATTGAAAAGTGGGGCCCAAAAGTTCAGTTTCAAAAACTGTGGGGTGACAGTTAATGAAAAACAATATTTTTAAGTAGAATTGTCACAAAATGTACAAGAAATTTTGGGACTTTCGTTGTACAGAACTGATAGTTCAATGGAAGAGAAAATGCCAAATGATTGTGTGGAAGTTTTAAAGTAGAGATTATGTCCCATGATTCGAGGGAGCCTAGAAAAAAATAATAATATGGTTTTTAAAAACGGGGACTATGTGGAAGATAGAAGCTCATACCAATCATGTCATATTCCTAATCCACATTATAGAGGGTCATTGATTAATTTGCTTAACATAAATGAAATCGTATCATACATTGTGCTCATGTTTTCTTTTCAACCCCTGCATTCTCCACCCTTCTTAAGTAACCTGTGTTAGCAAGCTAGTGTGTATTCTTCTGCTTGTCTCCATGTTCACATTCTCTCTCCCTCTCTCTCACACACACACACACACACACTTGCACACACACACTTTTATGGATTTTGTTCAATATTTGCTTTTTAAAAATGGGATCACAGTGTATTCCCTTCTCTGCATCTTACTTTATCACTCAAAGATACATCCAGGAAAATCCTTTCAAGTCAAATGGTATTCTCTAATTCATTCTTTTTATTGGCTACTTAATATTCCACAATATATAGATTTATTATTACCTTATTGCTGGAAATTCATTTTTTTCTTTCTTGTTTTTTGCAATAAGAGCAATGCTGCAATAAAATTTTATTGGTGATTTTATTTTGATTGCATAGATTCCCAGGAGTGTGATTTGTTGGTTGAAGTGGCTGTGTATTTTTAATGTAAAAATATTTGTCAGACTGCTTTACAAAACAGCTGTAAACAATTTACATTGCTTTCCTCCTCATCCTGTCAGCAATTGGTATTGTATTCTCTAATTTTTCTTTTACCTGATTGGTTGTGAGTGATTATTATTTTTTGCTGTAATTTGCATTTCTCTAATGACTAGTAAGTTGGAGCATCTTTATGCTTATGTCTGTGAATTTGTTCTCATGAACTCCCTTTTCACATCCTTTACGCATTTTTCTATCAAGTTGCTTGTCTCTTGCCAATTTTTAAAAGCTCTTTGTATATTGGTTATGGTTACTAACCCATTATCTGTTATCGCTTTTGCAGGTATTTTCCCAAATCTATAATTTGCCTATTAGTTTCGTCTATGATAGCTTTGCAACATAAATTGTTTTTCATTTTTATTAACTCAAATATGGCTATTTTTTTCTCTCTGGTTAAGAAACAGATTGTAAGTGTTGTCGCCCAGGTTTTCTTCTAACTTGATGCTCTATTTATTACATTTAAGCATTTACTCCATCTGGAATTTGTTTTTTATTTAAAAGATGAGATATTGGACCAACTATTTTCTACCAGATGAATAGCCAGTTGTCCTGGTGCCACTTACTAAATAATCACTCTTTCCCCCATTGCACTGAAATACATTTTTGTCATACGTTAAAATCTCATATAAACTGGATTTTATTTCTGAATTCTCTATTCTGTTCCACTGATCTGTTTCTCTTTTCCTACATCAGTATACCATATTGATTTAATTATACTATCTCCACAGTATATTTCCTCTCACTGTTCTTTTTGATTCTTTTATTTGCTTTCTTGGGCATTTGTTTCCTCTCTTAACTTTAAGATACTTTTACCTATTTAACTGGAATTCTATTCTGTTTATTAAAAAAAAACTTACGTGATTGTCTCACACATATGCTTTTAAGATAAACTTTATGTATTTATTTATTTTTTGAGACAAGGGTCTTGCTCTGTCTCCTAGGCTGGAGTGCAGTGGTCTGATCTAGACTCACTGCAGCCTTCACCTTCTGGGCTCAAGCGATCTTCCCACGTCAACCTCCTGAGTGCACATGCTGCCTAATTTGTGTGTGTGTGTGTGTGTGTGTGTGTGCGTATATATTTTGTTGTTGTTGTTGTTGTTGTTGTTGCTTTGTAGAGATAGTGTCTCATTATGTTGCTCAGGCTGGTATAGGACTCTTGGCTTCAAATGACTTTCCTGCCTCAGCCTCCCAAAGTGCTGGGATTACAAAAATAAACTTTATTTTTGAGAACAGTTTTATATTTACAGAAAAATTGTGAAGATAGTACAGAGAGTTTCCATATACTCCCCACACAGTTTTCCTCCTATTAACATTTTACATTAATATGATATGTATGTTAACAATTAATGGACCAATATGGATACATTAGTATTAACTAAAATCCCTATTTATTTAGATTTCAATTTTTACCTAATGTCCATTTTATGTCTTAGGATCCCATTATTGTATTTGCTTTTTAATTGGGCATTCTCATGAAATTAATAGAAGTGACATTTTGGCTGGGTGCGGTGGCTCATGCCTGTAATCCCAGCACTTCGGAAGGCTGAGGCGGGTGGATCACTTGAGGTCAGGAGTTCAAGACCAGCCTGTCCAACACAGCGAGATCCTGTCTCTACAAAAAATACAAAAACTAGCTGGGGTTGGTGGCACATGCCTGTTGTCCCAGCTACTTGGGAGGCTGAGGCAGGAGAATCGCTTGAGTCTGGGAGGCAGAGGTTGCAATGAGATGAGATTGCACCACCGCACTCCAGTCTGGGCAATGGGAGTAGCCTGTCCCAAAAAAAATAAAATAAAATAAAAATAAAGACAGAAGTGACATTTTTATGATATTAAATCTTCCCATTTAAGAACACACAGATGTTGTTCCATTTGCTTAGATTTTAAAATTTATCCTTCAGTATGATTTTATGGTTTTCTTTATATAGGTTTTTGTACTTTTCTTGCTAAGTTATTTCTAAGTATCTTAATGACTTTTTCACTATTGCATATGGATTTCTTTCCCATTTATGTTTCTAGTTGTTCATGCTTAAATATGGAATATCTAATGACTTTTGTATATTAATTAGATATCATAGTATTACCTTATCAGATATTCTTATTAATTCTATCAGTTTTTTTAAAAAACTATAGTCTATTGGGTTTTTAAAAAATACAGTTAAGCAATTAGTAAAAATGGTGTATCTTTTTTTCAATGACTTCATTTGTCAGACCTGCCATGACAATGTTGAATAATAATAGCCATAGCAGGCATGCCTGTTTGGTTTCTGATTTTATTTGAAATAGTTTTATTGTTTCACCTAGTAAAAAGATGTTTGCTGTTGGTTTTAGGTAAATATACTTTATCACAATAAATTTTACTCTTGCATTCCTTGAATTAGTCTTTGATTGGTTACAGTGTGTTATTCTTTTAAATTATTGCTGAATTGCCAAGTATTGCTTGCCAATATTTTATTTAGAACTTTTGTATATATATAAGTCACGTAAGGTTTTTGTTTTGTTTTGTTTTGTTTTATTTTTTTTGGTGGAGTCTCGCTTTGTTGCCCACGCTGGAGTGCAATGGCACGATCTTGGCTTACTTCAACCTCTGCCTCCTGGGTTCAAGCAATTCTTCTGCCTCAGCCTCCCGAGTAGCTGGGACTACAGGCATATGCCACCACTCCCAGCTAATTTTTGTATTTTTAGTAGAGACAGGGTTTCACCATATACGCCAGGCTGGCCTCGAACTCCTGACCTCATGATCTGCCTGTCTCGGCCTCCCAAAATGCTGGGATTACAGGCATGAGCCACCATACCCAGCTGGTTTTTTTTTGGGGGGGTGGGTATTCTATCATGTTTTGATTTTAAAGTTTTATTGGCTTCACAAAACATATTAGGAAGTTTTCCATCCTTCTCTTCATTCTGGAATAACTAAAATATCAGAATTACTGTTCTTAGGTTAGTGGAAACAAATTAGGAAATCACCTGGTCTTGCTGCCTTCTCAATGTTGACCTTTAACCACCTTTTCAATCTACCCTGTGGTAACTGGTATGTTTGTTTTTTGAGAAAACGTTTTGCTCTGTCACCCAAGCTGGAGTGCAATGGCACAATCACAGCTCACTGCAGCCTTGACCCGCTGGGTTTAAGTGATGCTTCCATCTCAGCCACCCAAGTAGCTAGGAATACAGGTATGCACCACCATGTCCAACTAATTTTTAAACATTTTTTTGTGGAGGTGAGGTCTCATTACGTTGCCCAGGCTGGTGTTGAACTTCTGAGCTCAAACGATCCTCCTGCCTCGGCCTCCCAAAGTGCTAGGATTACAGGTGTGAGCCACTGCACCCAGCAAGTAACTGATATAGTTGAGTTTTCCAGATGTTCTTGGATTCCTTTTTATTTTGCTAGGAAATTATCCAATTTTTCTAAGTTTTCAAATTTGTTGCGATAAATTTTATAATTTAAAAAATCTCGGCCGGTGCAGTGGCTCACACCTGTAACCCCAGCACTCTGGGAGGCTGAGGTGGGCAGATTATGAGGTCAGGAGTTTGAGACCAGCCTGGCCAACATGGTGAAACCCCGTCTCTACTAAAAATACAAAAATTAGCCAGGCGTGATGGTACACACCTGCAATCCCAGCTACTGGGGAGGCTGAAGCAGGAGAATCGCTTGAACCCAGGATCCAGAGGTTGCAGTGAGCCAAGATCATGCCACTGCACTCTAGCCTGGGCTCCAGAGCAAGACTCTGTCTCAAAAAAAAAAAAAAAAAAAAAATCTCTTTTGTATCTGTGCTTATATGCCCTTTGAAAATTCCTAATCTTGTATAACTTCATTTTCTCCTCCTTTTTCCTTAATCAGGCTCTGACAGAATTTATCTATTTCATTGGTATATTTTTAAAAAACAGCTTTTAGATTTATTGATTATAATTTTTGGGAGGGTTACATTTCATTAATTTCAACTTCCATCTTTATTAATTTCCTCTTCTTTCTTTCTTTGTTGCTCCTCTAAGTCTTCAACATGAGTCCTAGTTGCCGTTGTTTTTAGTTTTTTAAAGTTAATAATGAAGGTGATTAGGCATTTTCTCCTGAATACAGTTTTTTTCTTTTCCATTGGTTTTGGTAGTAAATGTTCCTTCCTTGCTTTCTGGATAGTTTGTAATTTCATTTTTTATTTCTTCTTTGAACTAATACTGGAACTAATGGGATTCTGAGTTTGTGTTTGTAAAATTCCCAGTTAAAACTTTTAAAGTAATCGTTTATTATTTATTTCTATTTTTATTTGATTATAATCTGAGAACGAGGCCTAGAAGATTTCTACTTAAAAAATTTTGTTAAATCCTTGTGATAAATGACATGATATATTTTGGATTGATCAGTTAGGATCTATGATTAAATTAGGATGCTTTAGGCTGCAAGTAACAGGATACCTGATTAAAGTGCTTGAATGAAGGAACTGATTTTTCCCACTTTCCAAACAGGCTGGGGCAAGCAGTCCTAGGATTAGTTCAGGGTGCGAAAGATTATTAAAATGTACATTTTGGTGTTGCCATACTTTTCTCTTTTTATATTTTTTTATGATTCGATTTTCAAACACATACATGAATAGAGAAAAAAGGACAGTGAAGCTCATGTGCCCATTACCCACTTTCAATAACAGTATGCTTTCAGACATTCTTGTTTCATATATTCCTCCAACTTTTTTTTTGTCATCGTTAGAGTATTTAAAGCAAATTTCCGGCATTATATTATTCACCTGTAAATTTGGTCAAATGATATTAAACTATCAATACTTGACAATATTTTAATCTATAAAACAACAATTTCATGTTGTTCAATCTAATGTTTGACTATATACAGAAAACAGAAACTCTATATACCCATCAATACGTATTCCAAATCCCACACAGATCTATGTGCAAATGTCAAAGTGCATCACACAACCTGTCTGTCATGCTTTTTCCTGGAGGCCTCTCTTCCAGTCTGGGTCTGGGTTTGCTGCACAACTGTCACTCTGGTGTTTCTCTTTGCTGCTTTCCTGTGGAGCAGGCTCCTGTGTCCTTAATCATATGTTTTAATCATTCTTGATTTATTCTCTTATTTTGCAGAAACATAATTCTCTATAAGCTTCCGAAGGAAAGGTGCATGAGAGGCAAAAAGTTTGCATCTCTGCATGCCTTCATTTACCCTTGTGCTTGACTGATTGACTTACAAAATTCTATGCCAAAAATAATCTCACACTAAGAATTTTGAAGGCATAGTTCCATAACTTACAGTGTTGCTGTTGAGAGGTTTGATGTCATTCGAATACAAAGGATTGGGAGTTATACCTGTTTATTCCCTCAGAAAGTTTGTCAGATATTCCACTTATCTCTCTTCTCCATTTTCACAACCATCTGCCTTTGTGCATGTTTTAATTTTGCTGTAAATGCACTTGGAGGAGAATGTTTTTTCTTTGACAATTTCCTTGCCTATCTCTTTTGGACCCTCTTCTTTTAGAGCTTCTGTATGGACCTGATCCTCTATTTTTTTTTTTTTTATTAGAGATTGGGTTTTACCCTGTTGGCCAGTCTGGTCTTGAACCCCTGGCCTCAAGTGATCCGCCTGCCATGGCCTCCCAAAGTGCTGGGATTACAGGTGTGAGCCACCATGCCCGGCCCCTGATTTTAAACTTTTCTCACCTAGTTTCCATTTGTTATTATGTGGGAAATTAGCTCAACTTTGTCTTCCAACCTTTCTATTATTTTTGTTTGTTTCTGCTGCTCTATCTTAATTGTTTCTCTTTCATAGCATCTCATTCTTGTTGTTGTTTTCCCCAAATCTCTCTGAGGATATTATGTGTATCTTTCTTTTCAAAGTATTCTTCTGATTTTTGCATTGTCTCTTTTTTTTTTTTTTTTGAGACAGAGTCTTGCTCTGTTGCCCAGGCTAGAGTGCAGTGGCATGATCTCGCCTCACTGCAACCTCCACCTCCCAGGTTCAAGCAGTTCTCCTGCCTCAGCCTCCTGAGTAGCAGGGATTACAGGCATCCGCCACCACACCCAGCTAATTTTTGTATTTTTAGTAGAGATGGAGGTTTCACCATGTTGGCCAGGCTGGTCTCGAACTCCTGACCTCAGGTGATCTGCCAGCCTCAGCCTCCCAAAGTGCTGGGATTACAGGGTGTGAGCCACCGTGCCTGGCTGCTTTTTGCATTGTTTCTATTTCTTCTAAGTTACTTTTCTTTTCTTTCTCTTCTTCTTTCCATTTTTCTCCTGTTTGCTTGTTTTGCTTATCTTTTATATTGCTGGCTTTCCTTACAATCATATTTTCAGTAACTTAGTCATAAATCAAAACAGCCAACAATAAGCAGGACTTAAGGAGATTTTCCAATATGTAGACTTATGGGCTTGAGGAATGGTGGTGACTGGGTGGGGAACTGGCATTTTTGTTAGTGAATCTCCAAATATCAGATCTATGTGTTCTGTCTTCTGCAGTGGTGTCTCCAAATCCTGAGTCTTCTGTGAGGTCCATGGGGGTGAGCTGACTTGCTTCTCATTATTTTTGTAGGCACTTAGTCTGTAACATCCTTTGGTTTACTGTATAGTTACTCCTTCTCCACTTGCTTTCCTTCTTTCTTTTTGTTTTTAGGCAGGATCTTGCTCTGTTGCCCAGGCTGGAGTGCGGTGGCTCAATCATAGCTCACTGCAGCCTTGATCTCCTGGGCTCAAGTGATCCTCTTACCTCAGCCTCCCGAGTAGCTAGGACTGCAGGTGTGCACCACCATGCCTAGCTAATTTTTTAATTTTTTGTAGAGACAGGGTCCTACTATGTTGTCTTGGCTGGTCTTCAACTCCTGGCCTCAAGTGATCCTTCTGCCTCGGCTTCCCAAAGTGTTGGGATTACAGGGGTGAGTTACCACACCTGGCCCCTCTGTTTTCCTACTAATTATTTGTTGAAACCTCTTGTTTAGGTTATAGTTTTGTACCAGCTAGGAATATTTTCAGCTATAAGTTAACAGAAAACTGGACTTAAAAATGGATATAAAAAAAGGGTTCATTTTTCTCAGTAATAAGAAGTTTGGAGGCAGATGGTTACTGGCCTTAGTTCAGTAGCTCAATAATGTCTGGACCAATGTCTCTGTGGTTGTCTTGGCCTTTTCCTCATGGTCAAAAAAGGAAAAGTGCAGCTGCACATAATATCCACAGTTAAGGCAGGAACGAGTAAAGGATTGTGTTGCTTTTCCTGACCCACCCCAAACAGATATCTACTTGTGTTCCATTGGCTCAAATAGGGTCATATCGTTACTCCTTGCTACAAGGGAGACTGAGAAATTGGCTTGGTTTTTTGATGCCCTGAAAAAAAAATTCTCTTGGCCAGGAAGAAGGGGATGGGGATGGGTGTATACTAGGTAGTCAATGAACAATGTCTGTTACATCTTTCATATTTTGATGCTATCATTTTAATGGGGCTTCAGGTGAAAGAAGATAGACATGCCATGTGTAATTGCATGGTGAAAATTAAGCGAGAAAATCCATATGAAGCACTTAGTGCAGTGCCTGGCATGTAGTAATAATCAATAAATATTTGCTACTATGTTATGACCCATATGCTCCACTTTGTACATGTTGTCTCCTGGCAGTTGGACTGATCAGGTGGAGATGCCACTAGGATCCTAGATAAATGGGTCATCCCTGCAGAGAAATTGGGCTAGAGAAATTAATTTGGTTGTCATCAGTATGTGGATAGTGTTTGAAGCCACATACATGGATGGGATTATCCAGGGAGAAGTTGTGTAATGACAAGCAAGCAGGAAGAAGACACTGGAGAATGTAAATTAAGCTTAACCAACATTATAAGTTGTGATGTTACATGTTTAGGTTTTAAAAAATGAATTTATTCCTCTAGTGCAATATATTAAGGTCTGAATTATCAAGAAATTGAATCACAATAAGAGATGTTACAAAAATAGTTGCAAAGTCAGACTCAGTGTGGCACATTTGTAGCTATATATTAGGTTGGTGCAAGAGTAATGGCAAAAACCGCAATTACTTTTGCACCAACCTAATAGTGCCAGTCCAGGAACGGTGGCTCACACCTGTAATCCCAACACTTTGAGGGGTGAGGTGGGTGGATTGCTTGAGCTCAAGAATTCGTGACCAGCCTGGGCAACATGGTGAAACCCCATCTGTACAAAAAACACAAAAATTAGCTGGGCATGGGCCTTACTTTCTTATAGCTATTTTTAAAAAGAGAAAACTTTGTTTTAAATGCAATGACAGTAAGTTGCAGAAATCTGAATTAAATTGCCTTTAAAAAAACCACATTTGTTTCTTCCCAGGCCATGAAAATGTGGAATACAACAGGGACCATCATTTAGAGATGGCCTGGCTGTGATTATAGCAGCCCTGCTCTGTCTTTACTAACAAGCCAGCAGCATGTAAGAACACACTGTGGATGTGTGTGTTTTCTTCTTCTATGTTTTATTTTCTCAGGAAGAATGACTGATGACTTTCTTTTGCAAATTGTACTATATTATTCCAATTGCAGAGGTAAGTTCTGCCAACATTTTTTGATGCATAAGGACTGTTTTGAATCTATTGTTTTATTATGTCTACCTTTTTTTTGCAAAATTAAGAATATTTTCTGTTTCTTAGTAATCATGTTAAATTAATGTACAGTGTTATGACACTGAGCATAAGCCTTTGAATAAGTCCTCAGAAAATATATTTTTCATAAAGACTCAATGGTAGTTTTGTAAAATAAAACACTTGTATTTGGAGATAGCCAAATTCTAAAATTAAAATTACATCTTGATTGCTACATATTTTTTAAACCGTATGTCATGTATCAGTCCTCTGCACTTCAAAGGATTATTAAAGGACTGGTATATGTATATAAGAGGATGATGAAATGGTTACATGGCCTGGAAAACTATGTCATAATACAAGGAATGCTTGAAGGCATTGGGGAATTTAGCTGGAGAAAAAATACTTGAAATCATGATAGCTTCCTTCAAGTATTTGAAGGGCTGATACATGGGAAAGGGTAAATGTTCTCTCTTTTTCCAGAAGGCAATAATCTTGATTGGAGCCATGGGTGAATTTGCTGAATTTGCTTATTTCAGCTCACCCTGACAACAAGTTTTCCTGTAAAGTCATTAAATGTATATAATGGTGGAATTTTATCAATACCTAGGAGTAGTCTAGATCAGGGATTGGCAACCCACGGCCTGTTTTGCAAGTTTAGTAAATGAAGTTTTATTGGAGCACAGCCACACCCATTTATTTATGTTTTGGCTATGACTGCTTTTGTGGTACATGGGAAGAGTGGAGTTGTTACAACAAAGACTGGATGGCCTCAAAGCCTGAAATATTTACCATCTGGCCTTCTACAGAAAATGGTTTGCTGCTCACTATATAACAGCTGTCAGACAAGCCAAGGGTGTTGTAGAAGGTCTAACTCATCAAATGGTATGTTAGACTAGATGTCCTCTGAGGTCCTGTCCAGCTAAGATTCTGTATTTCTTAAGATTCTGTATTTCTTTTTTTTTTTTTTTTTTAAGACAGAGTTTTGCCTTGTGGCCCAGGCTGGAGTGCAGTGTCCTGATCTCGGCTCATTGTAGTCTCTGCCTCCTGGGTTCAAGCAGTTCTCCTGCCTCAGCCTCCTGAGTAGCTGGGATTACAGGCGTGGGCCACCATACGCAGCTAATTTTTGTATTTTTAGTGGAGATGGGGTTTCACCATGTTGTCCACGCTGGTCTCCAATTCCTGACCTGGGGTGATCGACCCATCTCGGCCTACCAGAGTGCTGGGATTGCAGGTGTGAGCCACGGCGCTTGGCTAGATTCTGTGTTTCTTTCTTTTTTTTTTTTTTATGTGAGACGGAGTCTTGCTCTGTCGCCCAGGCTAGAGCGCAGTGGTGCAGTCTCGGCTGACTGCAAGCTCCGCCTCCCGGGTTCATACCATTCTCCTGCCTCAGCCTCCCGAGTAGCTGGGACTACAGGCGCCCACTACCACGCCCGGCTAATTTTTTGTATTTTTAGTAGAGATGGGGTTTCACTGTGTTAGCCAGGATGGTCTCGATCTCCTGACCTCGTGATCCGCCCGCCTCGGCCTCCGAAAGTGCTGGGATTACAGGGGTGAGCCACCGCGCCCGGCAGATTCTGTGTTTCTATACAGAGCTGATGATTGTGCATGTACTTAAAATGTGTTCATAGTTCAAGAGTTAGAATTAGAATAGAGATACTCACTAATAGAGTTGTGTTTACCTCTTCCATAGATATTAATACTTGACATTTGTGTGAAATATGAAATTTGAACACCTTTCTGCCTTAACTATGAATTGACATTTTTTTGAGTTTCCATTTGTGACCATGGTAAATTGAAATGCAGCAATGGATTTTGTGAACAATTAGGTGGTGTCAGATTCAAAGTTATTTAATATTTTCAAAAATAACTTTTCTCCAGCAGACCATTAGTGGCCTGAATGTCTGTGCAACCAGAGTGGCTAGCTTTTCCTTGCTTTTTCATCTGAGTATTTCAAGGTACTTTGCTAATATTTTTATACTTTATTCATTAAGTTCCTTTTTACACAAATAGACAGGGTTATTAAGAAAGGTTCCATTGGATGTTCTATTGAAACATGGAAGGTATTTTTTTAGGGGAACAAAATTCATTGAGGAGCTGTAATTTTGGAAAAAGAATAGTTTAGTCTAATTGATATAAATTACTCTAATGGAAAACTAGGAACATGAAAAATATCTACAGTAGAGTTGGAATTCTAACACCAGGCTTTAGACCTCAAATACTAAATCATTTATTTTCCTTTAGAACATAACAGATCTATATTAAAATGACTTAAGGGTATAGTTTTTACTTTAAAGCTCATATTTTTTATATTTGCATTTAGTAAGGTAATCATATTTAATAAAAGAAATGCATAATGCAGTACTAATTACTTTTTATCTTTTTTTCTTTAATCATCTTTCTCAGGTAGCAACTAATTACTTAAAAAATTAATAGACTTTCTTTTTTAGAGCAGCTTTAGGTTTGCAGAAAAATTGAGTGGAAACTACAGAGAGTTTCCATATATTTCCTCACACCCAATTCCCTAGGTCCCTCAGTTTCTCCCATTATTAACATCTTGCATTATGTAGTATATTTGTTACAATTGATGAGCCAATATTGATATATTGTTAATAACTAAGCTGATAGGTTACATTAGGGTTGACTCTTTTTTTTTTTTTTTTTTTTTTTTTTTGTTGAGGCAGAGTTTTGCTCTGTTCCCAGGCTGCTGTGCAGTGGCATGGTCATAGCTCACTATAACCTTGGACTCCTGAGCTCAAGTGATCCTCCTGCCTCAGCCTCCTGAGTAGCTGGGACCAAAAACACGTACACGATGCTCAGCTAATTTTTTTATTCTTTATTTTTTTGTAAAGATGGGATCTCGCTATGTTTCCCGGGCTGGTCCCAAACTCCTGGGCTCAAGCAGTCTTCCCACCTCAGCTTCCCAAAGTGCTGGGATTACTGGCATGAGCCACTGTGCCTGTCCAGAGTTCACTTGTGATGTTGTACATTCTACTGGTTTTGATAAATGTATGATGGCATGTGTCTACCGTTATAGTATCATAGAGAATTGTTCCACTACACTAAAAATCCCATGTGCTCTGCTTATTCATCCCTCCTTCTCTCCCTCTAGCCCCTGATGTCTTTACTGTCTCCCTAGTTTTGTTTTGCCCCGAATGTTATATAGATGGAATAATATAGTATATATTTTCACATTGGCTTCATTCACTTAGATACATGTCTTTAAGGTTCCTTCATGTATTTTTGTGGCTTGACATTTCATTTCTTCTTATTGCTGAATACTATTTCATTGTTTGGGTGTGCCACAGGTTGTTTATATATTCACTTATTGAGAGACACCTTGGTTGCTTCCAAATTTGTTATTTTATTAATTTTTTTAGAGATAGGGTCTTGCTGTGTTGCCCAGGCTGGTCTCAAAACCTGGCCTTAAGTGAGCCTCCCACCTCAGCCTCTCAAGTAGCTGGTATTACAGGCTCAAGCCACCATGCTCAGCTGGTTTCTTCCAAGTTTTGTCAATTATGAGACTGATTACTTTTTTAAAAATGTATTTTTTCAAAATTATAATCATATATAATTATAGGGTACACAGTTTTCTCCCTATGTTTTCTTATAGTATGTTTTTAAAATCAGTTTCAGGTCTTGTGTTTAAGTCTTTAATCCATTTCAAGTTGTGTTTTGTATATGGTGTGACATAAGTGTCAAATCTCACTCTTCTGCATGTGGATGTCCAGTTTTCCCATTATTCTTTATTGAAGAGACTGTCTTTGCCCCATCGTGTGTTCTTGGAACCTTTGAAAAAAAAAATCAGTTGACTGTAAATATGTGGGTTTATTTCTGGGCTCTCTATCCTGTTCCATTGGATGATGTTTCTATTTTTATGTCAGTACCATGCTGTTTTAATTACTACAGCTTTGTAATATAGTTTGAAGTCAGGTAGAATGTTGCCTCCAGCTTTGTTCTTTTTGCTCAAATTGCCTGGGCTACTTAGGGTTTTTTTTTTTTTTTTCTTTCATGTGTGTGTGGTTCTATATAAATTTTAAAATAACTTTTTCTATTTCTGTGAAAAATGTCATTGAAATGTTAATAGGGATTGCATTGAATCTGAAGGTCATTTTGTGTAGTATGGACTTTTTTTTTTTCTTTTTTTTTGAAACAGAGTCTCGCTCTGTCACCCAGGCTGGAGTGCAGTGGCGCGATCTCGGCTCACTGCAAGCTCTGCCTCCTGGGTTCACACCATTCTCCTGCCTCAGCCTCTCGAGTACCTGGGACTACAGGTGTCTGCCACCACACCCGGCTAATTTTTGCATTTTTTAGTAGAGATGGGGTTTCACTGCGTTAGCCAGAATGGTCTCAATCTCCTGACCTCGTGATCTGCCTGCCTTGGCCTCCCAAAGTGCTGGGATTATAGGCGTGAGCCACCGCACCTGGCCCATAGTTGGACTTTTTAACAATATTAATTCTTCCAATCCATGAACGTGGAATATCCTTATATTTATTTGTGTCTTCTTCAATTTCTTTAATCAATGTTATATTTTTCAGTGTATAGAGCTTTCATCTCATTGGTTAAGCTTATTCTCCTTAGGTTTTTTTTTTGATGGCTGTTGTAAATGAGACTGTTTTCTATATTTCTTTAGATAGTCTGTTGCTAGTGTATAGGAATGCTACTGATTTTTGCGTGTTGACTTTGTATTCTTCAACTTTACTATTTATCACTTCTAACAGTTTTTTGGTAGAGTCTTTATGGTTTTTGTCATCAGCAAACAGTGACAATGTTAAGTTTTTCCTTTCCTATTTGAATGCCTTTTACTTCTTTCTCTTACATAATTGCTCCACAAGGACATCCAGTACTACATTAAATAGAAATGATGAGAGTGGGCATCCTGGTCTTGTTCCTGATCTTAGAGAAAAAGTTTTCCATTTTTCACCACTGTGTATAATGTTTGCTGTGGGCTTTTCATATATGGCCTTTATTATGTTGATATACATTTCTTCTATACTAATTTATTAGTGAAAGGATGTTGAATTTTATCAGATGCCTTTTCTGCATCTAATGTGGTGATCATATAGTATTTGTCCTTCATTCTGTTAATATGGTATTCACCATTTATAGATTTGCATATGTTGAATCATCTTTGTATCCCTGGGATAAATTCCACTTGATCATGGTGAATGATCCTTTTAATGTGCTGTTGAATTTGGCTTATTCGTATTTTGTTGAGGATTTTTGCATCTGTGTTCATCAGGGATATTGGCCTGTAATTTTCTTTTGTCATAATGTTCTTGTCTGGCTTTGGTATCAAGGTAATGCTAACCTCATAAAAAGAGTTCAAAAGTATTACATCCTCTTCGATTTTTTGGAAGAGTTCAAAAAGGATTGATATTAGTTTAAATGTTTGGCAGAATTCATCAGTAACACTTCCAGTCTTGGGCTTTTCTTTGATGGGAAAGTTTGTATTATTGATTTAGTCTTTTTGAATTACCAATTCAATTATTATTGGTCTGTTCAGATTTTCTATATCTTCTTGATTTAGTATTGGTAGGTTATATGTGGTAGGATAAATTCTAGGAATGTATCCATTTCTTCTAGATTATTCAATTTATTGGCATATGGTTGTTTGTTCGTACTAATCTTTATGATTCTTTGTATTCTGTGGTATAAATCACAGTGTCTCCTCTTTTATTTCTCATTTTATTTATTTGAATATTTTCACTTTTTTTTCTAGGTTAGCCTAACTGTAGGTTTGTCGATTTTGTTTATCTTTTCAAGAAACCACTGCTGGTTTCATTGATTTTTCTTCTATTGTTTTTCTAGTCCTTATTTTATTTATTTTTGCCCTGATGTTTGTCATTTTTTTCCTTCTGCTACATTTAGGCTTTTTCTTTTTCTGCTTCCTTGAGGTATAACGTTAGATTATTTGTGATATTTATTCTTTTCTGATATACTGCAGGGGTCCCCAACCCTTGTGACCTGTTAGGAACTGGACCACACAGCAGGAGGTGAGTGGCAGTACCACCTGAGCTCCACTTCCTGCCAGATCAGTGGCAGCATTAGAGTCTTATAGCAGAGCGAACCCTATTGTGAACTGCGCATGCGAGGGATACAGGTTGTTCACTCTTTATGAGAATCTAACTAATGCCTGATGATCTGAGGTGGAACAGTTTCATCTGAAACCCTACCTGCTTCCTTCCTGTCTTCCACCAAACTGGTCCCTGGTGCATAGAGCCATTTATTGCTATAAATTTCCCTCTTAGAATTGCTTTTGCTGCATCCCATAAGTTTTGGTATGTGTTGTGTTTTCATTTTTGTCTCAAGATATTTTTAAATTTCCCTTTTGATTTCTTCTTTGACTCATTGGTTGTTTAGTAACATGTTAATTTCCACATATTTGTGAATTTTCCAAGATTTCTCCTGTTACTGAGTCCTAGTTTCATAGCATTATGATCAGAGAAGATACTTGAAATTATTTCACTTCTCTTAAATTTGTCCAGACTAGTTTTGTGGCCTAACATATATAATAAAGGTATATATTTTTCATTTATTAAACAATTATATATTTGATACCTTTTATATATGCCAGGCACTGTTTTTGGTACCTGACCTAGAGAAAGTTCCATGTGCTCTTGAGAAGAATGTGTATTCTGTTGCTGTTGGATGGAAAATTCTACATATGTCTGTTAGGTCCATTTGGTCTAAAGTGTAGCTCAAGTTCAATATTTGCTTATTAATTTTGTTTATTTTTAATGTAATCTTAAAGTTTACCTACAATATAAAAACTTTAGCATGAAATATATATATATGTTATTTAAGTTCCAGGATACATGTGCAGAATGTGCAGGTTTGTTACATAGGTAAACGTGTGCCATGGTGGTTTGCTGTTCCTATCAACCTATCACCTATGTATTAAGCCCCACATGCATTAGCTATTTATCCTGATGCTCTCCCTCCCCTGCTCCCCGACAAGCCCCACTGTGTGTTGTTCCTCTCCCTGTGTTCATGTGTTATCATTATTCAGCTCCCACTTACAAGTGAGAACATGCAGTGTTTGGTTTTCTGTTCCTGTGTTAGTTTGCTGAGGATAATGGCTTCCAGGTCCATCCACATCCCTGCAAAGGACATGAGTTCATTTCTTTTTATGGCTGCATAGTATTCCACAGTGCATTTGAGCATGAAATATTTTCATTTTCTTATTTATGTATTCATTTTTATTTTTTGAGATGGAATCTCGCTCTGTCATCCAGGCTGTAGTTAGTGCAGGGGTATGATCTCAGCTCACTGCAACCTCCACCTCCCGGGTTCAAGCAATTCTTCCTGCCTCAGCCTCCCAAGTAGTTGGGATTACAGGCACCTGCCACCCATGCCTGCCTAATTTTTGTAGTGTTAGTAGAAATGCGGTTTCACCATGTTGGCTAGGCTGGTCTTGAACTCCTGACCTCAGGTGATCCACCCGCCTCAGCCTCCCAAAGTGCTGGGATTTACAGGCATGACCCACTGTGTCTGGTCTGAGCATGAAATATTTTAAATAAATATTTTTTAGAAAGGTATCTCAATTTTCCAAAAACTGGAAATCTATTTTAGTTTACCAGTACACAATAAATGTGATTTTTAAAAAAAGTTTACACAAGATTTACATGGTTGTCCTAAAATTTAAATGATGTGGATTTATGTGGAGTAAAAGATGTAAGTTCTTTCTGTCCTCTTAATACCATAGTCCTATACATTTTTTCCTATGCATGTAACATGTATATATATTGAAAATACATGTAATATAATCCCTTATTATTTTAAAAAAAACCTATACATTCCCATGTAGTTACATTTATCTCTGTCATTTGTGAAGATGGGATCATGCCACACATATTATTCTGCAACTTAAAAAAATTTCACTGTATTGTATATTGTGGATATCTTTTGATGGCAGTAAGTGTTCTTTTAAATCGCTGCAGAATATTCAGATTTATAGACAAATTATAATTTATTTAATCATTCATCTATTACTGGGCATTCAGCTTTCTGCAGGTTTTTTGCTATTATGAATCTCGTTGCAGTGAGTATCCTTGTATACATAATATGTGTATCTTTTTCATTTATTAAACAATTATATATTTGATACCTTTTATATATGCCAGGCACTGTTTTAGGTACTAGAATTCAGCAGTGACCAAGAAATAAGGTTTAATTTCTTGTGTGGGAAGACCCACAATAAACAAACAATAAACAAGATACTTTCAAATAGTAGTAAGTGCCATGAAGGCAATAAATAAGGTCTTGCAGAAGAGAGTGGTGGTTTTCCAATTCTAGATGGGGTAATCAGGGAAGGGCTTTCCATGGAGGTGACTTCTAAGCTAAGAGATGCATGGTGAAGAGGAGGCTGCCAGTGCAGAGGGTCTGGGAAGAGCTTTCTGTGCAGAGGCAACAGCAAACAGCCATGCACCAGTGCAGGTAGTGGGATCATCTGCCTGGTGCAGGCATTATGGGCACATTGTATATAGGGAATTTGAAAACAACAGGAAAACCGACTAAAAGTTGGCCTGCTTTTCTTTCTTTTATTATTATTATTATTTTTTTGAGATGGAGGCTCACTCCATCGCCCAGGCTGGAGTGCAATGACAGGATCTCTGTTCGCTGCAACCTCCGCCTCCCAGGTTCAAGCAATTCTCCTGTTTCAGCCTCCCAAGTAGCTGGAATTACAGGCGCCCACCACAACGCCCAGTTAACTTTTTTTTTTTTTTGTATTTTTAGTAGAGACAAGGTTTCGCCACGTTGGCCAGCCTGGTCGCGAATTCCTGACCTCGGGTGATCCACCTGCCTCAGCCTTCCAAAGTGCTGGGATTACAGGCATGAGCCACCGTGCCTGGCCTGCTTTTCTTATTTTTTTTCCTCTTTTTGCCCTTATTTTATTTTTGTAGAGAGAGGGTCTCACTGTGTTGCCCAGCCTGTTGTTGAACTCCTGGTTTCAAGCAATCCTCCAGCCTTGACCTCTCAAAGTACTGGGATGACAGGCGTGAGCCACTGCACCCAGCATGGTCTGCTTTTGATTACCACCATGCACCAGCAATTCTAACCAATAAAATACTGTGCCTTATTTCCCTCCCGCTCCATGCCACTGACATGAGGTATGTGCTATTCCGCATATTTTTGAAGTGTTGATTCCTGGATATGGGTCAAAGGCTGTCTGCAATTTAAATTTAAACTTTGGATTCACTTTTAATTATAAAAATTATGAAGTGTTTTTCAAAACATACTGAGTAAACTAAGACCTCGTGGCTGAGGAAGTTTTGCTCTCCTCTGTGCTTTTGTAAGTAAAAAAATTGTATTGATTTAAGTAATTTAAGTGAATCAAGCCAATTACAAAATATTAAGAAATGGAAATTAAATAAAATCACCCATAAACCTACCGTTTGAAAACAAATTTGGACAATATTTTGATGCATAATACAAGTTTGTATTTCTCTTCCTCTTTTTTGGGGCAAGGGTCAGCTAACTAAACATTTGGTTTGATATTCTTCAGAGTTAGGTTGTAACTCTCTATATATACATAGTTGTATATATACTCTCTCTATATAGTATAGGCTTCCTACTATAAAACCATGTGTTATAGGTTTACTACTATAAAACCACTCCTGGTTGGCCCTTCATCTGTGGCAGGTACTTTTGACTGGGCTGCTAAAGTCAAGCTCCCTGGGCTTTAAAAAAAAGAAAATCCTCAAAAATCAGTAAATATTGCCTGAGATCACCTGTTTTAACTCCAATAAGGTTCTAGAGCAAGCATCTCATTCGGTCACGTGAAGGTGGCATACCTGGGTGGTGGTGGAACTCAGTTGCAGAACTGGGCTTCAAAAATATTCGTAAGTCAGTGCTTATATTGGATTATGACTTTTTAGGATGCTTTTGTTTTTTGTTTTTTGTTTTTTTTAATGAGACAGGGTCTGACTATGTTGCACAGGCTGGTCTTGAACTCCTGGGCTCAAGCAATCCACCTGCCTCGGCCTCCAAAAGTCCTGAGATTACAGGCATGAGCCACTGCACCCAGCCAGGATATTTTTGAATAGTTAAAGTATTTTATCATGATAATGTTTTCATTCAGTAAATGTTTATTATGTGTATTTCGACGTCCCTCTGCTAGGTGCTAAGGGGCATAAGATGATTAAAGGGGTTGTGAAAAGTCCAGTCTAACTGGGGTGAAAGAGGTAGGCAGGTAAATTAGCACAGGGTGGAAGGACAGGGGTAGAGTTTGGGAATGAAGCTCTGGGGCAGCACAGTGGGAGGAGTGCTCCTCCTGCCTTGGGGAGCAGGACAGGCCTTGCCTCTCCTTCTGGCTTCCTCTGTCACTATTCATCTCGCAGGCTTTTCTGTCCTCTGCCACAAGTGCTCTTCCTCCCTGAGGACTTTTGCAGAAGTTCTTTCCTCTGCCTGGAATGGATGCTTCCTTCTTGTCTCCACGCCTTGCTGATTGCTCCCCACTCTTTCATTCCCCACTTGCTGTGTTGTAGCCCCTCACTTTGTGCTCTGCTTCCTGACATCATTTAGCACGGCTGCTGTGAAAGGATGACTTGCTGGATATTCCCCACCTCCCCCTCAAGAGAATGCTTTCAGCTGTAAGTAACAGAAAACTGATAAACAAGTGGCTCGACAAATGGTGGTTTATTCTCAAATATATAGGGGACTGGAGGTCAGTGGCCACTGGTGCTTGTTGAGCTGTCATGAGTGTCAGGATCGTGTCTGTAGGATTCTCTTGTCCTTTCCCTCATGGTTATAAGATGGCTGTCCCAGCTTCAAGTGCACCCACACTGAAGGCTGGGGGAAGGGATGGCTCTGGGTCTTTTCATTTTTATCTGGAAAGCAAACTCTTTCCCAGAAGCTGGCAGCACACTTCTATGTGTGTGCTATTGTCCATCCCTGGCAGTAATCAGCTTTTTCAGCCACTCATAAGGATGAAAGGGAGAGGGGGGAGAGGTATTAAGACTAGTGTTGTGTTTGCCATTCAACAATGCCGTCTACACTTCTCAAGACTGTAAGCTCCTTAAAGGCAGGGATTGTCTGTCCTTTTCTTCTTTGAATTCCCAGTGCCTTGCACAGTACCTGGCACATAGAGTGAATGGTGACAAGCATGTCAGAAAGAGAAGGTGGAATAAGGACCTTTCAGGAGAAGAGAATGTCAGATACGAAGGCATTGAGCTGAAAGAGCCTTCACTGTGTTTTTGGGAACATGTGACTGGAACATAGGCAGATGACAGACTACTGGAAACTGAAAAGCTCTGCATGTCATGTGAATTTGTCCTTCTGTCAGCAATGGGGAGTCGTTGAAAAGTTTCAGGCCAGGGAGTGACACAATAGTATTTGTGGGTTAGATTACTAACTGTGTTGAAAATATGGGCTAAGAACTGGAAGAAGGGAGATTGGAATCAAGGAGATTAATTAACCATATACTGTGGTTTCGTCAAAGAGAGTAAGAATAATTTGGAAGATTGGAAAATGTAATTTTAAAATAACCTAGAACAATGATCTCAAAGTAGGACCTTGGATCAGTAGCATCAGCATTACCTGGCACCTTGTTAGAAACGTAAATTCTTGGGGTCCACGTTGAGCCTACTGAATCCGAAGCCCAGGGTAAGTTCCAGCAGTGTGAGTTCATAAGCCCTCCAGGTGACTGTGATCCACATGAAAGCTTCAGAGCCACTAAACTAGAGCAATGGATGCTTAAGGGTGAAAGACAGCTTGGAGATCACCCAATCTGATACAGCCAATCTGCATATCAGAATCACCTGGGGAGCTTTTACATGGCAAGTAAATTGCCCACACCTCCTACTCCACACAGCAGAACAACTAAATCATGATCTTGGGGGCTGGGACCCGTGCATCAAATTATTTCCAATGATCTCAAGTGTTTCCAATGAGCAGCCAGGTCTGAGAACCATTGGTCTTATCTAACCCCTATTGATGGGAAAACTCAGGATTCAAAGAGGAGTTACTCAACGGCGTATAGCAAGCTCAGGTAAGAACTGGGTCCTTGAATCAATTTCATAAGCTGTCATCTCCATGAATGCCTTAAACACTATCCCAACTTTTTAATTCTTAAATTATTTTAAAAACTTTTGTGGCTACATAGTAGGTATACATGTTCTATCCTAACTTTTTAATGATTTGCCTGAAGATAATCATTCACGGTGACAAATACAACTGCCAAATTTTTAGAAGAAAAATAGGTTACAGACATTATGAAAAAGTCAGTTCTCTTTTACATGAACAGTATTACACACTTTAAAAAGTTATCCTTTTTGTAAATATTTTGTAAGAATACGTATTTTTAACAATAATGAAAAGAATATAGATACAATAGGGTAGAGAGTGCTTTGTTATTTGTGTGTATAAGTAATAACCCTTTTTTCAAACTCTAGATGGAGCTCTTTGGTTTTTATATATTCTTTTATTTATAATTTGGTAAGTCTTTGTTTTAAAAGAAGCAGCTATTTTGGGATTTTTTTTTTAAAAATTAAAAATTTTATAATAAGTATTCTCAACATTTCTCAGCTCTCCTTTTCTTGTTGTTTCACAACCATATAGATACTTACTTTTTTTGTTATTGTTCAATTGCTGGACCAAATCCAAATTCAGGCCTCAGAGAGTCATTTCTCAAATGCATCTTAAAGTTGTATTTTATCTCACAGTATTTAATGAATGGGATAAGTTTCCCATGTTTATTGTTTGTGATAGGTCTCAAAGTTGTAATAGAATTTGTGTAAGATGGATCTCCCTTTATGAATAATGCCAGGAGAGAAAGTCTCTGAGGATATTATAGCTGTTGCTATAGTAATTCCTTCAGCTATTTTTACCCCACTGTGTACAAAGGAGTGTTAACAGCTACCTTCTTGTAACATAAATGAAACATTTTGCTGCTGCTTCTTTTTCTTTTCCGTTTTACTAGCTCAGTATTCTCTCTTCTATTGGAAGTGCACTTGGAGCAAAATTCCCAAAATACAAGGCCTGTTGTTTTTAATGGTATAAGCCTGTGGTGTGGTTCCTAGGCCAGCAGCAGCACCGTGGATATCACCTGGAAGTTTGTTAGAAATGCAGATTCTCGGCTCCCACCCTAGACGTACTGAATCAGAAACCCTGGGGATGGGGCCCAACGAT
The DNA here is from genome assembly GCF_028858775.2 of Pan troglodytes. Lineage (NCBI taxonomy): Eukaryota > Metazoa > Chordata > Mammalia > Primates > Hominidae > Pan > Pan troglodytes. The sequence goes on along the minus strand of NC_072410.2, from coordinate 68,484,087 downwards.
CTGTTTTGAAAGGCTGTTTTGAAAGGATAAAAATCCTGTACTCACCGGAACCTACATAAAAAAATTTCCTCCTGTACAGGCCAGGCATGGTGGCTCACACCCCTAATCCCAGCACTTTTGGAGGCCAGAGGGGGAAGATTGTTTGAGCCCAGGAGTTGGAGACCAGCCTGGGCAACATAGGGAGACGCCCATCTCAACAACAACAAAAACAACAACAACAAAAAATCAGAAAGTTAGCCGGGCGTTGTGATGCACACCTGTGGTCCCAGCTGCTTAGGAGACTAAGGTGGGAGGATTGCTTGAGCCTGAGAAGTCAAGGCTGCGGTGAATCGTGATCACCGCACCCCGGTCTGGAGCCAGAGTGAGACCCTGTCTCAGAAAAGAAAAAGAAAAATTACTCTGTACAGTCACTTTTGCTCGTTTTGGATTTGTCCAGTGCTTTTCAAATCACCCAGGGCTTTTGTTAAAAGGAATAATTTTCATTCAGTAAGTTTGAGGTGGAGCCTGATATTCTGCCTCTAACAAACTCCCAAACAGTATGGATTTTGCTTGTCCCCGGATCACATTTTGAGTGGTGAGGCCAAATAGCACATAGTAAGGCCATAACCATGCCTGCATGTGAGTTATCTGTGATTTATGTGTATATGCTTTTGATTTAGTATACCTAAAGTCAGTTTTTCCTTTTCAATCACAGTGGGAAGAGACAATTTCTAGAATGTAATGCTTTCTTGTCTAATTGTAAGTGACTCAATCATATTAAATGCTACAAGAGGGTATTGTTTGCCAGGATCTGTCTCTGAGACCCTCTGTTATAATCAGCAGTGGACACCCTTGAAAATTACATTATTTAAAAAACTGAGACTCATTCATAGCATTATGAAGTCAGAGAGAAAGTCCTGAAGTTTAAAGATGTTTTCAGACAAAATAATTTCAGACAAAAAGAAGTGGTTCATAAATGTTTGTTATCGGCTGGGGGCGGTGGCTCACGCCTGTAATCCCAGCACTTTGGGAGGCCTAGGGGGGTGGATCACCCAAGGGCAGGAGTTTGAGACCAGCCTGGCCAATGTGGTGAAACCCCGTCACTACTAAAAATACAAAAAATTAGCCAGGTGTGTTGGTGGATGCCTGTAATGTCAGCTACTAGGGAGGCTGAGGCAGGAGAATCGCTTGAACCCAGGAGACAGAGGTCGCAGTGGGCCGAGATTGCACCATTGCACTCCAGCCTGGCCACCAAGAGCAAAACTCTGTCTCAAAAAAAAAAAGTTATCATTCACTTATTATTTACTGAGCATCTGCCGTGGGGAGCATTGTGCTAGGCACTTTAGGAAAATTTTTTAAAAAGGATAAAGTCCTTGACCTTGAGGAGATAACAGTCTAGCTGAGGCAATAAAACTTATGCCTGTGAAAGTTAATTACCAAAATAGGGAGTATTCTGTCAAATGGTAAATAAGCGTGGTAGAATTTCGGAAGACCAAAGGATAGCTAATGGCTGGTAAGGCTGAAAGAGGGATCTGACTAGGGCTTTGGAGCATGTGTAGAACTTAGACATTCAGAGGAGAGGGAAGGTGGGGGAATGCTCCATGGAAGAGAGATGGCATGGGTCAGGGTGAAGCTTCCAGGAGTGAATCATGGATGCACACAGGAACTGGGGAGAAGTTCAGATGACATGGATCTTAACTTCTTGTCTAGGAGCCAGATTGGTGAGGATTTAACTGCCAGGCTTTTGAGTTTTGACTTAGTCCCTTGTGCACCAAGGAATCATTGAAGAATGCTTTCAGCTGGGGACAGGGTGACCCAATCATAATGATGACTTAGGAGGAGTCATTAATGGAATATTCAGGATGAATTCAAATGACAGACTGGAGGCTGAAACACTTGTTGGTAGGCACCTGCACTGGGTACATAGGGAGGAGAGAAGACTGCAGGAAATACAGTAAGGAAGAGAACTGGCAAAGGGACAATATAAACTGAAAATATAAACAGATTAATGAGAAGTTAAGAAAAATTAATTCATATGTATGGGAACCAGGGGTGTTTGGGACCATGTTTGTCCTTTTGAGGTGCCTCTTGCGGCAAACAGCGTTTTTTTGTTTTGTTTTGTTTTTGTTTTTAGTTCTGGGATACATGTGCAGAACGTGCAGGTTTCTTAGATAGGTATACATGTGCCATGGTGGTTTGCTGCACCTATCAACATATCATCTAGTTTTTAAGCCCCACAGCCATTAGGTATTTGTCCTAATGCTCTCCCTCCTCTTGCCCCTCACCCCCGTGACAGGCCTGGGTGTGTGATGTTCCCCTCCCTGTGTCATGTGTTCTCATTGTTCAGCTCCCGCTTATGAGTGAGAACTTGGGATGTTTGGTTTTCTGTTCCTGTGTTAGTTTGCTGAGAATGATGGCTTCCAGCTTCATCCATGTCCCTGCAAAGGACATGAACTCATTCCTTTTTATGGCTGTATAGTATTCAATGGTGTATATGTGCTATATATTTTTTTTATCCAGTCTCTTATTGATGGGCATTTGGGTTGGTTCCATGTCTTTGCTATTGTAAGTAGTGAAACAGCCTTATTTTCTAACTAACCATCTTGGAGACACTGTATAGACTAGTTGATTTCAGTGGCATTACCTTGCTAATGATTTGAAGTTGATATATTATTTCACTCACATTTACCTTTTTGGTTTTGTATCTCCCTTTAGGGTCCTCTGCCTTATTTCCTGCAATCATGAATATGTTTTGAATACTGCTAGTCACAAATTCCAAAGCTGGCCATTCATTGTTAGTTAGTACTTTCAGAACAATTGTCTTAAAATTTTAGATCTAGAAGGGACCTGAGAGGTCATCTGGTCTGTCTGTCTGTCTGTCTCTCTCTTTCTCTGTGTGTGTGTCTGTCTCTCTCTGTCTCTCTCTCTTTCACTCTCTCTCTCTCTCTCTCTCACACACACACACACATTAGAGACAACCAAAGTCCTCTGAGACTTGAGGCAAAGGAAAGTACACTTGAAGGCAATACTATATGATGCCCCATCCTTGTTAAGATGGTTCACAGAGCTGATCTGACCTGATCATTGGTGCCTTAGACTGGAGAGGAGACTGGGTGCCAGGAGAGCAAACCAGTCTTCCTGTTAGTTTCTTCCCTACCCCTGCCCCAAGGGAAAGTCAGTGCATCTTGGACTCTGGATGAAGGAATCTTCTGGCAGGAAATCCAAGGAGTTTATATATATCTATTTTAAATCAATGATTACCGGCCATTTTACAGAGGGTTATCTCTCTAAAAGTCCTAGAAACCCATGTAAGCATATTGAATCGGAGCTATTCAGCCTGACTTGTTGCAGAAAACATACTGCCTTAATCCACCAAAACACACACATGTGACACTGCATTCTAAAAGTTTGAAGTTTTACATTCAGTTTAAACAACCATCCAGCAATATCAGACCCTGGTCCATTGGCTTAGTGGTGCCTCATTCTTAATGCTCTTATCTAGGTGCAGCCTCAATTACTGCCTGGTTAGTCAGTCAAGGAAACCAAAGTGTGTGCGCTCCACTTGACCATGGTGTTGTCAGAGAGCACCCAGAGGGCCATGTAGTCTCTGATACAGCATGAGGTGATGCATTTGATTATTACCTGTGTCCTCTGGGCAAGCATTTATTCATTCCACAAATATTATAAAGTATCTGTTATATGTCAGGCAGAGTGTTGGGAACTGTGGATACAAAGATGAGTAATACAGTCTCTGCCCTCAAGGACTTGAGGAAAGATGGATGGGTAGACACAGAAGAATGTGTATACAGAATGAAGTACGACATGGAGGATTTGATCCAGAAAACTCTTGAGACTGAAGAAAGGATTTTAACTTTTGTACAAACTGAGATCCTCCTGTTTGCCTTGTCAATGCCAAGGCGACCTACATTCAGATACTGTGACTTTTAAAAAATTGCTCATTATCATGTCCACATCTCCAGTTTGGCTGACACATCTGTCCTTGTGAAATATGCCAAGCACAGGATAAGATAATCTCTGAATTTGGACCCAGTCAAGTGCTTGAGTTCGATGCCAAGATGGTTAGGCTACCTTGCTACTCACCTTGAAGATTTCTCATAACGATGGAAACTTACTTCAAGATTCTATAGCAATTTGGCTTTTGTATCCCCACCTTCCAAGCCCCCCACCTCCATTTCTTAGTCTCACATTTGCCACCCCAGTTCGCTGGCAATGCTCATCTCACAAGGCTAACAGATGCAGCTCACAAGCCAGGAGGGCAGCAGGCCCTCTTGATAAAGGACTCTATTTTAAAATTTATTTTAATTTTTCTTTTTTTGTGTGAGGTATTTTCCAGTGAAAACCAGAAAACCTGCTGGACAAATTCTGAAAAAGCTGTAACTTTTTTTTTTTTAGTGCTTCAGGCAATTCCATTTGATCTGGCCATCACCAAAGCTACTGGTAATCCATAGGACCCTTCCTCATGACGGCATCTACCGACCTGTGACCTTTTGCCTCCAGCTCTTACTGAACAAAAAAGGCATCCAGTGTATCACCACTCATTTCCTCAGCAGTCTGCTATATTTAGTTTGTCAAAGTGTTTTTGGATCTTGATTCAGTTATCTAACATGTTCATTGTTTCTCCTAGCTCATCAACTGAGAAATTTGATAAGGATCATTTCTATATCATTGTCCAAATAATTGAGGACAGCTTTGAACAGCACAGGGCCCAGCAGCACAGTCTAGACAACACTCTCCTCTGATACATTTATAATCATATCTGAAAAGATATAATGGTGGTAATCTTTTGGACACTGTATTACAAAAAATCTCAAATCCAGAGAAAAGACAGAGAATAGCGTAATACCCACATTTAGATTTCACAGTTGTAGTATTTTTCTATATTTGTATCAAAAATGTTATATAGATACAGATTTTTTTTTCTGATTTGGATAAATTTGCTGTAAGAGACATTTGGGGGAGGAACTACTGAGGCATTTGAATATGGCCTGGGTGTGAAAGAACGTTAAGGAATTAGTATTATATTTGTTATGTGTGATATCATCATGGTTATGTAGGAAAGTGTCTTTATTTTTTATAGCTGTATACTGAAGTATTTGGGTGAAATGTTATGATATCCATAATTTTATTTAAATACTTTGGGCTTTTATAAACAATAATTCAGAGGGAAGAGAGTTGTGTAGGAGATATCTAAAGAGGTTCAGAGAGAATGGCTAATTGTTTATCAGTCTGTGATGGAATTGTTTTGAGTCTGGAATATTTTGATAAGTTCTAAATAATAAGCCAATTTTAAAAAATTACCACATAGTATGAAAGACAGAAGTCTTCATCCTGTTCTTGGGCCCAATGCCACCCCAGAGCCTCATTCCATCCCATTTCTCCATCCCAATTATTACTGTCATTTTTTATAAAAATTGCTTCTATATTTTGATGTACATTTCTCAAAACTGTTTTGTCAAAATATTCACTTTTTCCATTGTCTTCAGACAAAACCACTGTGTCAAATCTGCTGTGTCCAGGCCAGGCGCAGCGGCTCACACCTGTAATCCCAGCACTTTGGTAGGTTGAGGTGAGCAGATCACTTGAGGTCAGGAGTTCAAGACCAGCCTGGCCAACATGGTGAAACCCCGTCTCTACTAAAAAAAATTTAAAAAATCACCCAGGCGTGGTGGTACACGCCTGTAATCCCAGCTACTTGGGAGGCTGAGGGAGGAGAATCACTGAAACCGGGAAGCAGAGGTTGCAGTGAGCAGAGATCACGACATTGCACTCCAGCCTGGGCCACAGAAGCAGACTCCGTCTCAAAACCAAACAAAATAAAATAGAATAGAATAAAATAAAATAATAAAATAATCTGCTACATCCAAATGTCCAATAAAGGAAAAAAGCCACATGAACGGTGAGTTAGAAACCATAAAAAGTAATTGGATATTACCAAGGGAAGTGTTACTAATATAATTTCAGATACATTACGGGGATAATATTTAGACAGGTATAGTAGAGCCATTATTGTTATATATGAGCTGAGTTATTTTAAAATAGATATAATAGTAATCATTGAATTAAAGAAACCCAATGAATTTTAAAAAGAGAAAGAGCAGTGAAAATGAACATACAGTATCTCTTGGGAAAATGTAAAATGGATGATAAAACAGGAACACTGTAGAGGGTGTATTATAGATAACACATTAATTGTAATTGTATTAGAAATAGAATTTTAAGTATTGCCATTTTCTGGATAGCTGAGGATGACAAAGTCAAAATTTTTAGTGCATGCTTTCACTTAAATGGCCTATAAAATAGACAACTGAGGTGAAATACTGGTAAGATGAGCCAAAGCTTTATTTTTGGCGTCATTTTCCTTTACACCTGTTGGGATTTGTAAAGCTTGGTTTTCCTGTCCAAAGAACCAATCAGGAGTGTTGCAGAAGAATTTTTCTACCTAAATAATTTTGAACGCTATTCTTTCTAAAGTGTGTTATACTTATCGCTTACTTTTTTCCCCACAGAATGGAAGCTATTTAGCAGAGGTTGGCCTTTTTCTGATGACTCCAGTAGATAGTTTCAGCAGTGAATCTTCCAGGGCTAATTAGCATGTGTGGTGCCATTGGAGTTGCATGCTTGCGTTCTTGGGTCCTGGTGTGTTGTTCCTCTTTGTTAGGTCTGTCTGATTTTGATCTGTTTCTTTGATGCTTGGAGCACACCCATGAGAGCCTCCCCTATCCCCCTTTGACTTCAGTTTCAAATTTATGGACATTACTGAAATAAATACACACATGCTCACCTTCGTTTGGATCCTACATCAAAAAATGTGATAAACAATCCTCAGCCTCTAGAATTTTTTTTTTAAGAGAGAGGAGGTCTTGCTATGTTGGCCATGATGGCCTCATGCGACCCTCCTGCCTTGGGTTCCCAAAGTGCTGAGATTACAGGCATGATCCACTTCACCTGGCCAACCTCTAGGAATTTGATGTAAGTCTAGCTACTACCTACCAGCCATATCCATGTACTCTAGACAACATTTTTGACAAACAGTGCACAGGAAAGGCCCATGAAACTTACGTTTTTTTTTTCCATAGAGAAAAATATTGCCTTCTATTTCTATGTTAATTTTATTTTTTAATAATTCTAATAATTAATGAAATAATACCTGGATGCTAAGAGTCAAACAGTGCTAAAAATATTTAAAAACCAGCAACTACTGCCTCTTCAACCCATCCCATCCCACTCCTCAACAATAGTTTTAGCGATTTTTTTGAGTATTCCTCCTAATTTCAAAATAACTGGTATCTCTTAAATCATTAACTTTAGATATTATCTGGTGACTTTTTACTGTGATAGACAAATCTATTGATGTCCTATTATGATAGATGAAGATGTGACTCTTACACTAGTCTTTCCTTCCCTCATTTCCTCATTATGCTTTTGTATGACTTTTGGTTAATGCATCAGCAGTCAGTTTTTATATTTTTAGAACTATGTAAGTTGTATCCTAAGGTGCCTTCAAGGAGGAATCTGGCTCCAGTTGTTCATTTCTTCTTTTTATTTTGAGACAGACTCTCACTCTGTTGCCCAGGCTGGTGTGCAGTGGCGCGATCTTGGCTCACTGCAACCTCCACCTCTTGAGTTGAAGTGGTTCTTCTGCCTCAGCCTCCCGAGTAGCTGGGATTACAGGTGTGTGTCACCATGCCTGGCTCATTTTTGTATTATTAGTAGAGACAGGGTTTCACCATGTTGGCCAGCCTGGTCTCGAACTCACAGCCTCAAGCAGTCTGCCTGCCTCCACCTCCCAAAGTGCTGGGATTACAGGCATGAGCCACCACGCCTGGCCAGTTCATTTCTTCTTTTAGCATTTGGTGATACTTGGTGATACTTGGTTGCCAATTCCAGGTGGTAGAAAAACTTTACCTCCAAATCCTGTTGCAAAAATTTTTCTTAAAACAGTTTTTTTTTTTTAAAATCACAGAATAGACACAGTCTCTTAGGTGGCTGGAAGTATATTCATATCTCCAGCTAGATGGGAAAATCTTGTGGGCAGGGATTGTAATATGACTTTGGGATTGTAATATGACTTCGTAAAGAACAGGGATTTTTAAAAAGAAGGGTTAAGATTTGGATAGGCAAAAGGAAGGAGGATATGCTTTATACTTTTGGTCTCTTGACCTTATCTGAAGGCCTGGAACTCCTGTAATGAAGTAGTTACACAGTCAAAGGTGGGAGGAGGGTCTGTTAGCATCCATCTGCAGGTCTCAGTAATTCTCCACTGCCTGACACAATCACCTCCTCACTGCCCCTGTGAGGTGCAGCGCCATCCAAGTCAATCACAGGGAAATGCCAGGGCTCACTTTGTTTATTTACTGGAGTGGCTGGTTGTACTGGGAGGCTATCAAGACTATCGGGAGGGCTGGGCATTTCCTACTGTTTGGGCTGCCTTCTGTGTGTATGTGACAGATCCTGGGCCGGGATCTCTGAGCCAGAGCTCCTCTCAAGGTTAACCTTGTACATCCCCCTCCCCATATGTGATCAGCAAGGGACAGGCTGGAGTGCGCGAGCCGGAGTGCACATTCCCAAAGGTTCACGCTGGCCTTCCTTCGTGTCTGCTGTCCAGCCCCAAATATGACCCTTTTAATCTCATAAAACTACTCAGAAGGGCTTCAAACATAAAGAAATATAGTCCACAGCTTTCCTCCCCATACTGAAGATAGCGAATGGAATATGGGAATGTTATCGGGGGGCGAGCTGTTACCCATCCACTAAGAGCCCTAGTTCCTGATGGCCAAATGCACATCTTCTCTATTAAGCAAATTTATCTGCCAAAAAGCTGTGTTATGCCAAAAAGTTATGTCCACAAATTTAGGAGACTATCTTGTGTCGTTTGTGGTTGTATAAGAATCACAATGTGGTGTTGGTTGCTAAACACATTATTAACGTGTTTGAGAGCAACTCTGTTGTTTTCTTTGTTCATGAAGGTCAATTTTCACTAGTAGAAGCATTACAAATTTAACTTGAGGATCTTAATTTTTTTTTCCTGTAAGAGCTTTCTTCACCCCTTTCATTAGTAATTCTAAAAATTTTGAACTGGAAATTTTAATAATAGAGTAAGTAAATCTAAGCTTCTTTGGAAGTTGTACTTGTCAGTTCTATTTTTCGGTTTCTTAGGAAACAAGTTAAAAACGGCTTTTTAGTTCTTAATACATTTCTAATTACAGTTCTTTCTCCTCTTTAAGGGGCTTGCTTTTCTTTAAAAAGGTGCCGTTTTCTTTCCCTGTACTAATTGGAATGTTGGTTTTAAAAATTGATATTCTTGGGTTGGGTGTGGCGGTTCACACCTGTAATCCTAACACTTTAGGAGGTTGAGGGAGGAGGATCTCTTGAGCCTAGGAGTTCAAGATCAGCCTAGTCAACATAGGGACGCCCCATCTCTACAAAAATAAAAAATACAATTAGCCAAGGATGGTGGGATGTGTCTGTAGTCTCAGCTACTCAGGAGGCTGAGGCAGGAAGGATCCCTTGAACCCAGGAGTTTGAGGCTGCAGTGAGCTATAATTGTGCCACTGCACTTCAACCTGGGTAACAGAGCGAGACCCTGTCTCTAGAAAAATAAAAATTATATTCCTTCTAACCATGGTCATTAAAAAAATATGTATATAAATATACACATGTATATATATTTGCTTGCAAAGATACAAAAGTCATTACTTAAGGCAAAGCTTTCAAAATTGAAGATGTTTCATATGATCATGTGCTTTGTTTATGAACACATTTGTACCAACTGAAGTGTTGGCCTTGGTTGAATTTCCTTCTTTTCTCCAAATCATCAAAACTGATGAAATGTCAATCATGTTGACCAATTTTTCACAACAATGTGTGTAACCCATGGCAGTGAAGGGTGTGAAGACAAATTTAGCTTCCACACCTGGAGGGGGAGCAGTATGTGGATGAGTAGAATAAATTGAACTCTACTAATCTCTTTTTTCTTTTATTTATTTACTATTATACTTTAAGTTCTAGGGTACATGAGCACAATGTGCAGGTTTGTTACATATGTATACATGTGCCATGTTGGTTAGCTGCCCGCCACCCACTGACAGGCCCCTGTGTGTGATGTTCCCTGCCCTGTGTCCATGTGTTCTTATTGTTCAATTCCCACCTATGAGTGAGAACATGCGGTGTTTGGTTTTCTGTTCTTGTGATAGTTTGCTGAGAATAATGTTTCCCAGCTTCATCCATGTCCCCGCAGAGGACATGAACTCATCCTTTTTTATGGCTGCATAGTATTCCATGGTGTATATGTGCCACATTTTCTTAATCCACTCTATCATTGATGGACATTTGGGTTGGTTCTAAGTCTTTGCTATTGTGAATAGTGCCGCAATAAACATACGTGTGCATGTGTCTTTATAGCAGCATGTTTTATAATCCTTTGGGTATATACCCAGTAATGGGATCATTGTGTCAAATGGTATTTCTACTTCCAGGTCCTTGAGGAATTGCCACACTGTCTTCCACAATGGTTGAACTAATTTACACTTCCACCAACGTGTAAAAGCATTCCTATTTCTCCACATCCTCTCCAGCATCTGTTGTTTCCTGACTTTTTAATGATCACCATTCTAACTGGTGTGAGATGGTATCTCATTGTGGTTTTGATTTGCATTTCTCTGATGACCAGTGATGATGAGCATTTTTTCATGTGTCTGTTGGCTGCATAAATGTTTTCTTTTGAGAAGTGTCTGTTTATATCCTTTGCCCACTTTTTGATGGGGTTGTTTTTTTCTTGTAAATTTGTTTGAGTTCTTTGTAGATTCTGGATATTAGCCCTTTGTCAGATGGGTAGATTGCAAAAATTTTCTCCCATTCTGTAGGTTGCCTGTTCACTCTGATGGTAGTTTCTTTTGATGTGCAGAAGCTCTTTAGTTTAATTAGATCCCATTTGTCAATTTTGGCTTTTGTTGCCATTGCTTTTGGTGTTTTAGTCGTGAAGTCCTTGCCCATGCCTATGTCCTGAATGGTATTGTCTAGGTTTTTTTCTAGGGTTTTATGGTTTTAGGTCTAACATTTAAGTCTTTAGTCCATCTTGAATTAATTTTTGTATAAGGTGTAAGGAAGGGATCTAGTTTCAGCTTTCTACATATGGCTAGCCAGTTTTTCCAGCACCATTTATTAAATAGAGAATCCTTTCCCCATTGCTTGTTTCTGTCAGGTTTGTCAAAGATCAGATGGTTGTAGGTGTTATTTCTGAGGCCTCTGTTCTGTTCCATTGGTATATATCTCTGTTTTGGTACCAGTACCATGCTGTTTTGGTTACTGCAGCCTTGTAGTATAGTTTGAAGTCAGGTAGCGTGATGCCTCCAGCTTTATTCTTTTGGCTTAGGATTGTCTTGGCAATGCAGACTCTTTTTTGGTTCCATATGAACTTTAAAGTAGTTTTTTCCAATGCTGTGAAGAAAGTCATTGGTAGCTTGATGGAGATGGCATTGAATCTATAAATTACCTTGGGCAGTATGGCCATTTTCACGATATTGATTCTTCCTATCCATGAGCATGGAATGTTCTTCCATTTGTTTGTGTCCTCTTTTATTTTGTTGAGCAGTGATTTGTAGTTCTCCTTGAAGAGGTCCTTCACATCCCTTGTAAGTTGGATTCCTAGGTATTTTATTCTCTTTGAAGCAATTGTGAATGGGAGTTCACTCATGATTTGACTGTTTGTTATTGGTGTAGAGGAATGCTTGTAATTTTTGCACATTGATTTTGTATCGTGAGACTTTGCTGAAGTTGCTTATCAGCTTAAGGAGATTTTGGGCTGAGACGATGGGGTTTTCTAAATACATAATCATGTCATCTGCAAACAGGGACAATTTGACTTCCTCTTTTCCTAATTGGATACCCTTTATTTCTTTTTCTTGCCTGATTGCCCTGGCCAGAACTTCCAACCCTTGTTGAATAGGAGTGGTGAGAGAGGGCATCCTTGTCTTGTGCTGGTTTTCAAAGGGAATGCTTCCAGTTTTTGCCCATTCAGTATGATATTGGCTGTGGGTTTGTTACAAATAGCTCTTATTATTTTGAGATACGTTCCATCAATACCTAGTTTATTGAGAGTTTTTAGCACGAAGGGCTGTTGAATTTTGTCAAAGGCCTTTTCTGCATCTATTGAGATAATCATGTGGTTTTTGTCTTTGGTTCTGTTTATGTGATGGATTACATTTATTGATTTGTGTATGTTGAACCAGCCAGCCTTGCATCCCAGGGATGAAGCCTACTTGATCGTGGTGGATAAGATTTTTGATGTGCTGCTGGATTCTGTTTGCCAGTATTTTATTGAGGATTTTCACATCGGTGTTCATCAAGGATATTGGTCTAAAATTCTCTTTTTTTGTTGTGTCTCTGCCAGGCTTTGGTATCAGGATGATGCTGGCCTCATGAAATGAGTTAGGGAGGATTCCCTCTTTTTCTATTGATTAGAATAGTTTCAGAAGGAATGGTACCAGCTCTTCTTTGTACCTCTGGTAGAATTTGGCTGTGAATCCGTCTGGTCCTGGACTTTTTTTTGGTTGGTAGGCTATGAATTATTGCTTCAATTTCAGATCCTGTTACTGGTCTTTTCAGAGATTCAACATCTTCCTGGTTTAGTCTTGGGAGGGTGTATGTGTCGAGGAATTTATCCATTTCTTCTAGATTTTCTAGTTTATTTGCATAGAGGTGTTTGTAGTATTCTCTGATGGTAGTTTCTATTTCTGTGGGATTGGTGGTGATATCCCCTTTATCATTTGTTTTTGCGTCTATTTGATTCTTCTCTCTTTCCTTCTTTATTAGTCTTGCTAGCGGTCTATCAATTTTGTTGATCTTTTCAAAAAACAAGCTCCTGGATTCATTGATTTTTTGAAGCATTTTTTGTATCTCTGTCTCCTTCAGTTCTGCTCTGATCTTAGTTATTTCTTGCCTTCTCCTAGTTTTTGAATTTGTTAGCTCTTGCTTCTCTAGTTCTTTTAATTGTGATCTCCCAAAGTGCTGGGATTACAGGCATGAGCCACCGTGCCTGGCCTGTTTTTGCTTTCTTACTGTAAATTTACTGATTATCAAACTAATACATATTGTGGTAGAAACTGCCAGTTATTTCCCAACATGCATCTGTTCCCTTTTTTCTTTAGTAATAGAAACCCTGAACTTGCGCTGTACACATGGTCCCTACTATGGTCTGAATGTTTGTGTCCCTCCAAAATCATATGTTGAAATCCGTTCCCCAGTGTGATGGTATTAGGAAGTGGGGCCTTTTGGTAGATGATCAGGTCATAAGGGCAGAGCTCTCACAAATGGGGTTAGCACCGTTATAATAGGCCTTGGAGAGCTCTCACACCCCCTTTACCATGTGAGGATACATTGAAGGCACCATCCATGAGGAACAGGCCCTTATCAGGCACTGAATCTATTGGTGCCTCAATCTTGAAATTCCTGGCACCCAGAATTGTGAGCAATACGTTTCTGTTGTTTATATAAAGTACCCAGTCTAAGGTATTTTGTTTAGTAGCCCAAACTGACTAAGACATCCCCCTAGCATAAGGACCGTATTTCTTAGCCTGTTTGAAGCTTGTATGGCCACCAATGAGATGTGAATGAAAATAATGCATGCAGTGTCTCGGTTATGCCCTTAAAGGGAAAGGGTGTGCCCTCCACTATTTTCTTTCCCCTTTCTTGCCAGAATGTGAAGACAGGAATTGGAGCAGCCATCTTGAACCGTGAGATGGAAGCCATACATTGAAGGTGGCAGAGCAACCAAATAGAACGACCAAGTGTCTCTGATGGTTGTTGAGCTGTCATACCAGCTGTGGACTGCTGTCTGGACTTTTGTAGGACAGAGGAATACACTATTTAAGTCTGTTGTAACATCTGAATTGCTCTGTATTCTAATATAATACTTGTTTTAGAACACTTGGAACAACAGAAAATTAGTTTTGTTAAGGCAGGAAAAATCTTATGTGTAATTCTATCACCCAGAGTCAGTCATGTGTTAACTGACATCTTAGTGGATATTGTAGCATGCTTCCCTCAGCCTCATCCCCACCTCTACCTTCACGGTGACATGCTTAGTTGCTCAGTGCCTGGAGTGTTAGCTGCTAATGGTTCTATCCAGGAATTGACCTTGGCCTCAGGGGGGCAGCCTGCATCCAAGAATCTGTTGTTGAGAGGGTACCAAAGTCTAGTCTTCTTGCTTCATTCAGTTTGGTCAACTCTGAAGGGCCATCCTAGCTCTAGAGCTTGATGTAGAAATGGCCAAGGTCTCTGTTGCAACTGCATTACAGTTCACCTCTCCCTCTGTCAATCCAGCTTCCCTCTCCTCTCACAGGCACTGTTCCCAAGGGCACTTCACAACAAACCCGCATGCAAATATCAGAATCTTTGTGCTAGGGAACCTGACCTATGACATATACAGATTTAGAGATTTGGGATTATAATACTTTGTTTTTCACTAAATATTTTGCTGGGTAGTCTCCGTTTGCCTTTCCAGACACATTCTACTGCCCTCCATCCACCTCTGTTCTGGGAGGCTGACCACGATGGGATACATTAATGAGCTCCTTTGCCCTCTACCTTCCAGTTGAATGCTGCCAGTGGAAGGCACTGATAGGAGATCAGATGGTGGGAGGGCAGAGACTGGGATATCCCTCGTCACCAGGCTGTGTGTTGGAAGAGGCATCATTCTTCTACTAAATCCACAGCTCATGGTGTGAGGTCTTCTCCTAGAGCTACCGGTGTTACTGTGTTTTGCTGGTAGTTACTTCCTCTGGACCTTTCATGCCTAGGAATGGAAATAACTCCCTAGTGCTGCCAGCCCTGGGGTGCTTCATCAGCTCCCTGGTTTCTTATCCTTGCCCACACCTTTGCAATTAGTCAGTCTTCTCAATCACTCCGTTTGAGTGTGCCATCTATTTCCTGGCAGGACCAGGACTGATACAAAGATGAACTGAAATCATTTCCCTACTATTTTTTTTTTTTTTTTTTTTTGGAAACGGAGTCTCACTCTGTCACCCAGGCTGGAGTGTGGTGGCACGATCTCGGCTCACTGCAACCTCCGCCTCCCAGGTTCAAGTGATGCTTGTGTCTCAGCCTCCCAAATAGCTGGGACTACAGGCATGCACCACCATGCCCAGCTAATTTTTTGTATTTTTAGTAGAGACAGGGTTTTACCATGTTGACCAGGCTGGTCTCGAACTCCTGACCTCAGATGATCCGCCCCCCACACGGCCTCCCAGAATGCTGGGATTACAGGTGTGAGCCACTGTGTCCGGCCTCCTATTTCTTTTCTTTCTTTCTTTTTTTTTTTTTTTTGAGATGGAGTCTCGCCCTGTTGCCCAGGCTACAGTGCAGTGGCGCCATCTCGGCTCACTGCAAACTCTACCTCCCAGATTCAAGCAATTCTCCTGCCTTAGCCTCCAGAGTAGCTGGGATTAAAGGTGCGTGCCATCACACCCGGCTAATTTTTTATATTTTTGCTAGAGACAGAGTTTCATCATGTTGGCCAGGCTGGTCTTGAGCCTTCTACTTCTTAATGATTCTTCTAAAACATGATTTTTATTGGCCATGTTTAATTTCATCATGTAGACTTAAAAGGATTTCTTTAATTCCCTATTGTTATATATACACTTTTTATATTGATTTTTATCACAATACATCAAAGCATTTATTATGCCATTGAAAACTTCCAATAAACACATTTTTAAAGGACTGTTATATTATGGCTGGACCGTGAACCTTGAGTTGTTTATTCAGTAGTGCTAAGAGATTTGTTCTAATCCACCTGATTTCTTTTGTGCAGTGTTTATAGTGACTAAAGAAACGTATTTTCAAGATGATTGGGCTGGCTATACTCTGTAGCTACCACAGAAGAAAGCAAGGCTATGTATGCCCCAATCCCACCACATTAAGATCCCCAGTTCAGGGCTCTTCATTAAAACAGCTAAACAAACTGGTGTAAACAGTACTTTTACTTGAATTTAACATCTTTTATGTTTTCTGGGCCAGACTTTGTGTGGATATTGGATAATAGGCTTGGTGGCCCTTTTATATCCCTTGTGTACTTGTAATTCTAGGAAAAATACAAAGCATTTAGTGGGAAGGATTTGTAAGAGAATACAGTTTGATCACCATGTAACTTGAGTAAAAATAGCACCATAATTGAAAACACTAGGAGTAGGGTTTTAAGGAAAGAGAGTAAGATTGGAACAAAGTAACCATGAACTTTTCAGTTCTGAGCTGCGAGTTCTGTTCATTATTCAGTGACCCTTTGTGAGATCTTGTCTTAGTCCATTCACGCTACTATAACAAAATACCATAGACTGGGTGACTTGTAAACAACAAAAATTTACTTCTCATGGATCTGGAGGCTGGGATATCCAAGATCAAGATGCCAGCAGATTCAGTGTCTGGTGGGGGCTTCCTTCTTGGTTCATAGACAGCTGTCTTCTTGCTGTCTCCTCACATGGTGCAAAGGGTGAGGGAGCTCTCTAGGGTCTATTTAATAAGTGCATTAAGGGAATGCCTTAATGCGCTTATTAAATGAAGTTTTTTGAGAAAAAACTCAAAGTGCTTTCTAAATTTATCTCACTCAACCACAATCAGTGCAGACCTGTGACCAAATGTAGGTGGTGTGAGGGGTGGGTGGGTGGGTTGGGGAGGAGCATCTCCCCACCACCAAGCAAGTAATTAGTTTTGTAGCAGATACCAACTGGATATCCTCAGTTCTGACACTATCTACTTGGAGATAGCATCAGATCGTTACCGGAAAGGGGTCCTGATCCAGACCCTAAGAGAGAGTTCTTGGAAATAATTCAGGGCAAGTCCGCGGAGTAAAGTGAGAGCAAGCTTATTAGGAAAGTAAAGGAATGAAGAATGTCTACTTCAGAGACAGAGCAGCCCCAAGGGCTGCTGGTTGCCCACTTTTTATGGTTATTTCTTGATTATATGCTAAACAAGGGGTGGATTATTCATGCCTCCCTTTTTTAGACCATATAGGGTAACTTCCTGATGTTGCCATGGCATTTGTAAACTGTCATGGTGCTGGTGGGAGTGCAGCAATGAGGATGACCAGAGGTCACTCTCATCACCATCTTGGTTTTGGTGGGTTTTGGCTGGCTTCTTGACTGCAGCCTGTTTTATCAGCAAGGTCTTTATGACCTGTATCTTGTGCTGACCTCCTGTCTCATCCTGTGACTTAGAATGTCTTAACTGTCGGGGAATGCAGCCCAGTAGTTTTCAGGCTTATTTTACCCAGCTCCTATTCAAGATGGAGTTTTTCTAGTTGAAATGCCTCTGACAAGATCCCACAGATTGGGGGCTCAGTCCCCAAGGTTCCCTCTTAAGCCCTAGAAATCAGTAGCAAGTCTGGGCCTCTGGAACTTCTGACCAACTGACTGGCTTCAAGTGGGGGTTCCCATGACCCCTCCTTGAATTCAATTAATTTTCTAGGGTAGCTCATAGAACTTGGAAACTTACATTTACCAGTTTATTATAAAGGATATTACCAAGGATGCAGATTTAGAGATGCATAGTGCATGCAGCTTCCATGCTGTCCTGGGCGTACCACCCTCCAGGAGTCTCCAGGTGCTTAGCTATCTGGAAGTTCTCCAAACCCTGTTTGTTTATTTATTTCTATTTTTATTTTTAATTTTTTTTATGGAGGCTTCATTCAGTAGCCATGATTGATTAATCATTGGCCATTGGTGATCAGCTTAACCTTTAGCCCCCCTCCTTTCCCTGGAGGTTAGGGGGTGGGGCTGAATATCTTAAACCTGTTATCATGCCTTGGTCTTTCCAGTGACCAGCCTCCATCCTAAAGCTACCAGCTGGGGGTTGCCAGGCATCAGTCAATCATTAGCATATGAAAAGACATCACTTTGGAGATTCTGAGGATTTTAGGAGTTCTATGCCAGAAATCTGTGATCAAAGACCAAATATATATTTGTTGGTTTTCTTCCTTTTTGAGACAGGGTCTTGCTGTGTTGCCCAGGCTAAAGTGTGGTGGCATGATCATGGCTCACTGCAGTTTCAACCTCCGGGGCTCAAACAATCCTCCCACCTCAGCCTCCTAAGTAGCTGGGACCACAGGCACACACCACCATGCCAGGCTAATTTTTGTATTTTTTTGTAGAGTTGGGATTTTGCCATGTTGCCCAGGTCTGTCTCGAACTCCTGAGCTCAAGCAGTCGCCTGCCTCAGCCTCCGAAAATTCTGAGATTTCAGGCGTGAGCCACTGCGCCCAGCCCAAATATATATTTGTTAATATCACAGACATTCATCCCATCCATGAAGGCTCAGCCCTCACAACCTATCACCTTTTAAAGGACCCACCTCCAGATACTCTCACATTGGGCATTGGATTTCAAGATAGGAATTTTAGAGGGACATAAACATTCAGACCATAGCAGATCTCTTTACTTAGGTTAACCTTGTTTTAGTATTACAAAAAGCACTTCAGTGTGTTCATTCATTGTGTTCAAAACATATTTATCAAGAAACTACTATGTTCAAAGCACTAGGATATGGCTGTGAACAGCTAGAAAAATTACCCACTCTTATACCATTAACATTTCTCAAGGGAGTCGGATAACTAACAAATAAACAAGATTATTGTGAATTGTGACAAGTCCTAGAAGGAAATAAACAGGATTATGAAAGACAGTAAGTGGGGCAGGACACTTTAGACTGGATGGTCAGGGATAATACAAACCTCATTTTATGTGTTATGGAAGGTAGTGTGTTTGAATGGAGTGAGAGAAAACTAGAACTGAAGTCCAGCTTTATCACCTTGTATAAGTTTCTTAACCTTGCTGAACACCATGACAGGCTGAAAATATAACAAGAACATAATGATAATAATCCCTACTACTTATAGTAGTAGCACAATTAAACCAGAGAAAACTCCTGGCATTGTAAGCATGACTTTCTGCCAGGCTCCACATAAATATTAATTTCCTGTTAACTTTCCTAAAATTACGTATAATCTGAATTCTGTAATACCCATTTCCAATGATATAATTTTAAGAAACTGTTCTATACATCTTCAAATCAATTTAATTCATCAAATATTTATTAAGCACTTACTATGTGCCAGTCTCTGGTGACCTGATGGTGAATAGAATAAACAGTATCCCTGCCTGGTCAGGGTTTAATTATTGTTCTTATTTGGCTGAGACTCACAAAGCCATTTCTGGCCACTGGTTCTCCTGACTAGTAGTAATGAATTTTTACCCCACTGGTGTGCACATTTTATGTTAAACTTTTTTTTTGTTGTAAAATAAAATAAACATTTAAAAAGGTTCATAAAACATAGGCCATAAATCTTAAAATCTGATGGACCCTCTCTTACAAAACCCTATATACTTATTTATGTGTCAGTAGAAACGTCTACCATTCTGCCACTAAAAATAACAAAGAAAACAGAAAAATAGAAGATTTTTTTTTTTTTTTTTTTTTTTTGTTGAGACGGAGTTTTGCTTTTTCACCCAGGCTGGAGTATGGTGGCACAATCTCGGCTCACTGTAACCTCAGCCTTCGGGTTTCAAGTGATTCTCCTGCCTCAGCCTCCCGAGTAGCTGGGATTACAGGCGCCCGCCACCACGTCAGTCTAATTTTTGTATTTTTAGTAGAGACAGAGTTTCGTCATGTTGGCCAGGCTGGTCTCAAACTCCTGCCCTCATGATCCACCCGCCTCAGCCTCCCAAAGTGCTGGGATTACAGGGAAGATAAATTTTGTTGTTGTTGTTGACAGAGTCTCACTCTGTTGCCCGGGCGGGAATGCAGTGGCACAATCATGGTTCACTGAAGCCTTGACCTTCCAGGCTCAAGCACTTCTCTCACCTTAGCCTTCTGACTAGCTGGGACTGCAGGCATGCGTCACCACGCCCAGCTATTTTTTCTATTTTTTTTGTAGAGGTAGAGTCTGTTGCCCAGGCTGGTCTTGAACTCCTGGGCTCAAGCAGTCCTCCTGCCTTGGCCTCCCAAAGTCCTGGAATTACAGGTGTGAGTGACCATTCCTGGTAGAAGATAAAATCTGTGACCACCGTTTGGTGTCTGGACAGCCTTGTCTCTTGGGCCTGGAGGGGTAAAGCAGAGTCAGTCATGCAAAGTCACATAACTGGCAGAGACTCCTTGAATTTAGAACAGTTTGTTTAACCAAGTGGAAGTTGTTTTTTTTTCTTTTTCTTGGCTTGTTATTTGCCTATAGCGGCAGTGCCCATCTTGGGGCAGATCCAGGGTTCACAAAACTTACCAGGGAGACCTGGCCCCATAGCTCTGGAAATACTTCATATGGAAAGGATAAAGGATATCTATATTAAACCAACATCAACATGATAATGATGAAATGCTAAAGGCAAATATAACTCAAGCTAGGAACAACTTACAGATATTTGCCATCACCACCATTTAACATAAACGGCCCACAATCCTTATTTCCAAATCTTGAGTTTTAAGTCAAGTTAATAAGCTGTTAAAGGAAATATGTTCTGTATGTTCTATATCTCCGCCTTGATAACTAAACCTTTCATGACTTATAAATCAAACATACAAATCAAAATTGTAAAGCTATGGTTTCCATATGACTATAAGTTAACAAAATATAAAAAATGATTGAATTTAATAATTGTTATACATGTCTGGGTGTTCTGATGATGTGGTAGCATTTTTAGATGAGTAATAAGATAATGAGCTGTAATTTATTCTATAAAATTTATTTTCCTTGCTTTCATTTCAGCAAAATCATTAATTTTATTATAATCAAGATATTCATATCAGGCACATGGCTTATGCCTGTAATCTCAGCACTTTAGGAGGCTGAGGCAGGAGGATCACTTGAGCCCAGAATGTTCAGGCTACAGTGAGCTGTGATTGCACCACTGCACTTCAGCCTGGGCGACAGAGCGAGACCCGGTCTCAAAAAAAAAAGAAAAAAAGATTAACTTCATTTTTTTCTATTCACAGTAATGACCTCAAATATTTTAAAAATGTAATTGTATTAAAATGTGCCTAATTTGAACATATTTTCATAAAAGTAAATTATAGCAATTGCAAAAATGTGAAATATTAAATTATATTTTTCAAAAATGTCATTTATCTTCTAAGATATCTCAAGTTGTCTATTCTAAGATGAACTACCAATTATAATTTATGAATGTATTTAATCTGAACATTTAAACTTTAATCTATTGAAAATCTTATAATTTAATCTTTTATTTTCATGAAAATAAAATTATTCTTAATTTTAGTGCTAAGTGATCATCTAGTTATCAAGGTAAAGAATTGGTATCACACTTGGAGCATGTTATAGCTACATGTACAGATGTTCACATTTAAGAGTAATGCGAGTTATTTCTCTAGAATCACAAATTGGAAACCAAAGAGAAGCAAGATGATAGATGCTCAACACTTCCAGAAAGATACTTCCTTATGCAAGAATCTTTTGCATTCGTTTAGTCTAAGAGAAAGGATTTGACAAGGTAATTTGTCATTTCTTTCACCTAAGCATTCCTACTTAGATCCTCCCAGTAGTTGGAAGCAGGGTCTGTCTCCAAGGCCACGGTAATACAACATTTAGAAACAGTAATTTTTTATTTTGAGAACTCAGGGCCAGACATACAAAGAAACATTTCTCAGGGACCTGAGTGGTATTAGTCAAGAGAATGGATATTTAGCATTGTGGGTTGCATTTGCCAGTTCTAAGCGCCACATTCGGAGTGACAGAGGCACTTACACATATTCCTTAGTAAGTTAATTTTTTTATATTTTTGTTCATGGGGACCTTATACAGTGTGAGCCCCAAGCAGCAGACCTCTTGCTTAGCCAAGGGCATTCTGGCCAGGACTTCCAGTTATATAAACCAGTAAATGTTTTCATGCTTATGCTAGTTTAAACTAAAAAAAGAGAAAGAAAAAAATCCTAAATCATACAAGTAGGTAGAAAATGTAACAGAAAATAAGATACCATTCATGGTAGAACTCTAAATAAAAATATCTAGAATTAAATAAACATAGGTGATAAATACAAATATGATAAATATAATTAAATAAATGAATGTGGTAAATAGATTATGTGCAGAATATATGGGAAGACAATTTACTAGCCCTTGCTGAAATACATGTTAGAAAAGCAGAAAACTTGAATAAATGGGAAGGGGTGCTATGTTTTAGAAGAAAAGACTCCATGTTATAACAATATCAATTCATTTCAAATTAACTAATGCATTTAAGCAATTTTTTTTTTTTTTTTTTTTTTTTGGAGACAAGGTTTCACTCTGTCACCCAGGCTGGAGTGCAGTGGCACCTTCTCGGTTCACTGAAACCTCTGCCTCCCGGGTTCAAGCAGTTCTCTGCCTCAGCCTCCCGAGTAGCTGGGATTACACGTGCCCACCACCACGCCTGGCTTATTTTTTGTATTTTTAGTAGAGACGGGGTTTCACCATCTTGGCCAGGCTGATCTTGAACACCTTAAGCAATTCTAATTATAATGAAAATTGTGATTGTCTCCCCAACATCCATTCTATGCCAGGTCTCTGGGTGCCCCTGATTAATCCAAGCAAATAATCTAAATCCTTTCCTTAGTCGTGATTGATAAGAGAATGGGCAGGTGACAGGATTCAGATTAATGACACACAAAAAATGGTTTGCTGGTAGCTTTTACTCTTCTGCCAGATGTGCATGAGGATGCAATGATCCAGGCTGCTCCTGGCAGCCATTCTATGCCCATGAGGAGATCTAGCTGCAGGGTGAGCTTGACACAGTGGATGGCAGAGCTGGAAGATAGGAAATGAAAATACATGTGTTATTCAGTGGTATTGAGGGCCATTGTTTTGGGAAACCCTGAAATTTGGTTATCAATGCCAACAAATCTCTATTGTTTAAGCCTCTTGGAATTGAGCTTTTGGTTATTTACCACCTAAAGCATAGGGATTTTTTTTAAAAAGAAACAACAAAAATTTAGAATGAGGAATTAAAAATCCTACAGTGATTTTAGCAGTCTAATTTAATACAGATATTGGCCAGTTAGGTTAATGAAATAGAATAGAAAGTCTAGATAGATAAATATGCATTTATTTGGTGAACAATGCTGAGAACATTGATAGTTATTTGGAAAAATAATAAATTCATTTCCTCCTACAAAACCAATCATATGCAGATTAAAGGATTAAACTATTAAAGAGCTGGAAGAATATACAGACACCAAGTCTTAGAGTTAGTGAGGACCTAATAAGCTGAAAGTCAAATAAAATATGAAGGTGTAGGATCGTCTTGAAGTATTTAAAACATTATATGCCAAGGAATACTATAAGCAAAAGGTAAATTGTTAAAATACAGTTGAAATATATGTATTATAAATATAATATTAAATATTTGAAATATAAAACACTGCAAAAAACATCCAAATAGAAAAAAAGTTCGGGTAGCTCCCAAGAGAAGAAAAAACATTGATCTGCAAATGCATGCGAAATGTTTAATATCCCTAGTAGTTAAGAAAATTGAATATAAAGAGAGAACTTTTTTAAACCATTAAATTGGCAAAGATTAAAAAGAATGCTAACACAACATTGTGAATGACTAAATGTCATTGAGTAATTGTTCGCTTTAAAATGTTGAATTTTATGTTACATATGAAATTCACCTCAACTTTTAGAAAAACGAGGAGAAAAAAAGAATATAATGGAGTAGCCAGAGTGGGAAGTATATAGAGAAATAGCTTCTCTCAGGCACTGCAGTTTGTATTGTAAATTGGTATGTAAATTTTGCAAGACTAATTAACAGTATGTAGATGAAGCCTTGAAAATGTTTATATTCTTTCCTTTCTTCCTATAATTACACTTACAGAAATATGTACCTAGGAAATAATCAGATATTAGATTTATGTATAAATAGCATTTTGTTGTTGTTGTTGTTGTTGTTATCGTTTTCAGAGATGGAGTTTCGCTCTTGTTGCCCAGGCTGGAGTACAATGGCGTGGTCTCAGCTCACTGCAACCTCTGCCTCCCAGGTTCAAGTGATTCTTCTGCCTCAGCCTCCCTAGTAGGTGGGATTACAGGTGCCCGTCACCATGCCTGGCTAATTTTTGTATTTTTAGTAGAGACGGGGCTTCACCATGTTGGCCAGGCTGGTCTCAAATTCCTGACCTCAGGTGATCCACCTGCCTCAGCCTCCCCAAGTGTTGGCATTACAGGTGTGAGCCACCGTACCCGGCCAATAGTGTTATTTTTAAGCTGTGAAAATTATAATTCGTATTCAGTGATAGCATAGTAGTTAAATAAATTACAATATACTATATAGTAAAATACTGTTCATTAATTTTAAAAAAATTATGTAGCCAAGTAATCTTTTTGAGTTACTGCACCATGGAAGGAAGAGGACAAAGGCACATTGTCCAGCTTTAAGTTTCAAATTAGAATTTTTTTTTTCATCCATAGGAAAATAATAGTCTTAAAAGCTAGCCTTGCCTCTAATTTCCAAGAATTCTTCACATGTCAGGAAGAAAATTTGGCAGCCTGAATGTGTACGTTTACTATAAGCCAAGACGTAAGGGCACATGCAATCTGGGGCAGGTAGCTTCCCCCTTCTGAAGGACAGAAGGAAGGAAGAAAGGCTTTTAGGGGAGCTGTTACAGAGAGCAGCAGGGGTTCAGATTGCAGTGTGTCTCTCTTGCCCTCCCAGAGTTACAAACCTCAGGGATGTCATTGGCGTGATCCATGGTGGTAGGCCTTGGGGAACCCAAGAACCCAGGAGTGGTCTGTACTTCCTTGGTGTAGTCCGCACATCTTGGGAGTGGCAGGGTAGTGTTGCCGGAGGGAGATGTCTACATGGATGGCCTGAGACTACGTCCAGGGATTCACAGCTTGTGTGTGTGATGCAGAACCAGGGGCTGCTTGCGAAAGGGCTGAGTGAACAGGTAACAGAAAGAGATGTAGAGAAGGATAAGAAGGTCACAGACCAGAGCAAATAGCAAGGTCCAGGGACATACATCAGGGCTGCCATGTGCCTATGAAGTCTTGGCAGAATCAGCCATTGCACAGCAGGCAGCACTGCATGGTGCCTGGTAAGCACTGGGCACAAGGGGCTTCTCAGTAGAGGCTGGTGAGGATCCAGGGAGCCACACCCAGAGAAGAGGCCTTCCACTGCTATCAGCATAAGCCAAGCTCTCCTTTGCACTCTTCTAGGTCTGAGGGTGTCCTCCAGAATTCATGTGTTGGAAACTGAATCCCTAGTGCCAGTGTTGGGAGGTGGGGTCTAATGGGAGGAGTTTAGGTGGGATCCTCACTGATGGATAATGCCGCTATGAAAAGGGCGTGTGGGAATGGGCTCTACGTTTCTTTTCCTCTTCTGCCATGTGAGAACACAACATTTCTACCCACCGGAGAACACAGCCTTCAAGGTGCTGCCTTAGAAGCAGAGAGACCGGGCACAAACCTGTTGTAGCCCTGATCTTGGACTTGGCAGCCTCCAGAACTGTGAGAGAAATTAAATTTCTCCTCTTTATAAATTATCCAATCTCAGGTATTCTGTTATAGCAGCAGAAAACAGACACACCCAGGTGTCATCCTGGGGGAAAAGGAGTGGGAAGGGAGCTTTTTGGAAGGGAGAAAATACAGTTCTAATAGAGAGTGTGAACCTTAAATGATAGCATATTTACTTAAAACACACTCTTTAAAACCTTTAAAAATATCCAGGAACTAATACATGGAGAAAAGAATTTAGGATACATACACAGAAACTCAATAAAGTTAAATATTTTTTCCATATCTCAGTTTGTATAACTTGATTTCCTTGAAATCATATTTTTTAAAATGTTTAAGGAAATTAGAAGATGCTCACTATTATATTGTTAAAAGAGCAAGCAGTAGATATAATATTCTAACTTTCTAAAATGATAGTAGTTATTAATATTATACACACAAACACATAAACACATTTTTAAACCTTTGACAAATACTTCTAAATATTAACAAGGATTATTTCTGGGTATAGAATTTTTTATGTAGTATTTTTCATATTATAAGATGAACATACATTTCTTCTTATAATCAGAAATTGTTGTTTAAAGAAACAAATCATACAGCCTTGCTACTCACAAGTATGGTCCATGACCAGCAACCATGGGAGCGTGTTAGAAATGTAGATTCTCAGGCCCCACCCCAGACCTCCCAAATCAGTGTCTTCATTTTAACAAGATCCCCAGGATTGTGTGCTTGCCAGCAGCACTGGCGTAGGCTTCACACTCCCGTTCCCAGCCTACTGATATCCATACCTGACGCTCTGTTTTCTCCTGTTTCTGCAGACAAACAGCCCCTCTGCTCGTACTGTGGATCCTAGCCCACCTGCCTACCCAAGGACTTTCTCCTGCACCTGTCACCTCTCTCTTCTCCTGGATCATTCCCATTGGCAAACAAACATGCTGTGATATCTCTATCACAATTTTTTAAACCAAATTTTATTTTGTATGTTTAAAATACACAACATGATGTTCTAAGATACATGTGGATAGTAAAATGGTTACTATAGTGAAGCAAATTAACATACCCATCATCTCACAGTTGACCATTTTGTGTGTGTGACCAGAGCAGCTATAATCTACTCATTTAGCAAAAATCCCAAATATAACATGCTATTATTAACTGTAGTCATGCTGTCCATTAGGTCTCTAGACCTGTTCATCCTAATATCTACTACTTTTTGTCCTCTGACCTACATTTCCCTGTTTCCTCCCCCTCACCCTCCACCTAACCACTGCCTTATTCTCTAACTTTGTATATTTGACTTTTTAAGATTTCACATAGTAAGTGATATCATGTAAAAATTTGCTGTGTCTGGATTATTTTACTTAGCATAATGTCCTCCAGGTTCATCCATGTTGTGGCAAATGGCAGGACCTCCTCTTTTTTAAAGGCCAAATTACATATTCTATAGTATTCTATAGATCCTATATTCTCTCTATAATTCTATTATATTTAATATGTATATCTGTGTTTTTTTCCATCCTTCTGTCAACGGACATTCAGATTGTTTCTCTATCTTGGCTATTGTGAATAACGCTGCAATGAGCATGAGAGTGCAGATATCTTTACAAGGTGGCAAATTCATTTCCTCTGGGTGTATACCCAGAAGAGAGATTGCTGGGTCATATGACAATTCTACTTTTAACTTATTTAGAAGCCTCCCTACTGTTTTACATAATGACTGCACCAATCTTCATCCCCACCAACAGTGTACAAGGATTCTCTTTTCTCCACATCCTTGCCAATACTTGTTATCTCTTTTTAATTATGGCCATCCTAATGGGTGTGAGATGGTATCTCACAGCAGCTTTGACTTGTGTTTCCCCAATGATTAGTGATATTGAGCATCTTTTCGTATACCTGTTGGACATTTTTACGTTTTTTTTTTTTTTTTGAGAAATGTCCATTTAGGTCCTTTTGCCTATTTTAAAAATCAGGTTATATGTTTTCTTGCTATTGAGTTGTATGAGTTCTTTATAAATTTTGAATATTAATCCTTTATCAGATACAGGGTTTGCAAATACTTTTTTCCAGTCCATAATTTGCCTTTTCATTTTGTTGATTGTTTCCTTTGCTGTGCAGAAGCTTTTTAGTGTGATGTAGTCCTATTTATTTATTTTTGCTTTTGTAGCCTGAGCTTTTGGTGTGATATCCAGTCTCATCCTTTAAAACAAACAAAACAAAACCCCAATCCACTTTCCAGACCTCTGTCTTCTTCACATATTGTCCCATTTTTTTCCTGCTCTTCATGTCTAGGAAAACTTGAAAGACTTGTCTCTCATTGTCTCCCCTTTCTCTCCTCCCTTTCTCTCTCACTAATCCACCGATACTGCTCTTGTTAAAGTCACTGATGACCTCCAAGTGTTAAGTCCAGTGGCCAATTATCTGTCTTCATATCTCACTTTTACCTCTCAGCAACATCTTTTACCTCTCTCTTCTCCTTGGCTGCCAGGATACTCTACTGCCATGATCTTCCGCCTCTCTTACTGACAGCCCGCCCCTCCCAGTCTCCTTCCATGGTTCCTCCTCATCTCCTGTTTCTGGATAGGCTGGAGTCCCAGCGTATAGTGCTTTTCTCCCTCTGCAGTTCCATGGCTTTCAGTCTCCTCTATAAATGGATATACCGCAGATGTTTATATCTAGACCTGAACTCCAGAGTCACATGTCAAGCTGCTTCACTTGAGTGTCTAACAGGCATATTAAACTTAGTGTGTTCAAAACCAAAGTCTTAATTTTCTCCCCCAACCTATTCCTTACCCAGTACTCCCTATATGAGCAAATGCCTATATGAGCAAAAGTCCCTTTCTTATAGTTGCTCAAGTCACAAGCTTGGTATAATCCATGAATTCTCTTTCTTTCTCTTCCATCTCTCAGCCATTACTAAATTCTGTTCTACTTGCAAAATATATCTGGAATCTAGATATCAATTTCTCATTCCCCCACTCCAGTGATCCCCTCCTCAGACTGAGTCATCATCACTCTCTTCTGAGACTACTGCAGTAGCTGTAAGACTCAGCTCCCTGCTTTCCCCTGTGCCCCCAACAGTCTTTTCTCTGCACAACAGCCACCCTAACCCCCTTTCACTCAGAATAAAACCCAAAAGTCCTTGCCATGCAGCAGTTCAAGGCCCCATGTAAACTGCCCCCTGCTCTCCACCGTACCATCCTCTCTCTCTGATCTGATCTTTTATGCCCATCCACCTTGCTCCCTGTACTCCAGCCATGCTGGCCTCTCCTTGCTCTTTCTTGATCTTGGCAAACAAACACACAAATGCTGCCTCAGGGTGGCACTTGCTCTTCCCGCTGACATGCAGTAGAACATAGTGGTAGTGGTTAAGAGCAAGACTCTTTGGAGCCAAACTCTCTGGGGTTCACTTTTCAGCTCTGCTCTTCACTAGCTGTGTGACCTTGCACAAGTTAATTAACCTTTCTAGCCTCAGTTTTCTCATCTATAAAATGGGGATAATAAATGTACCTATATACAGTCCTTAAGAGAATTGAATGAATTTATGAGAAGCAGTTGGAATAGTCACTGGCACAGGAGTAAATGCGGTGTAACTATTAACCATTATTATTACTGGAGGTGTCCATATAACCCTCTCATTTCATTCAGAGCTCTGCTCAAATGTCCCCTTGTTGAAGATTTCTTTGAATACCCTCCCTCCCCCTCCATTATTCTCTGTCATCTTAACCTGCTTCATTTTTCTTCTTAGCATGGATCAATACGTAAGCATATGCTTGTTATTAGACAGATAATAAACATATGTAGACAGATTTGCCTATTATCTGTCCACCCACAGGAATGTGGGCTCCACTGAGAAAATGCTCAAGTCCTGGTGTATGGCAGGCACCCAATACATATTTATTGAGTGAATTTCTGACCAGTAATGTTTCCTTCTTCAGTAATTGATAAATGTAATTAATGACATAAAATCTTAAATCTCTCAAAAATCTTGTTTCTACTTAAGGACTCCCAAATTTAAATCCAAGAACTAATACATGGAGAAAAAAATTTAGGATACATACACAGAAGACGTGTATATATGTGTGTATATACATACACACATATCAGTGTATGGAAGCCAGCTATTCTTTCTTGGGAAATATTTTTTTCTCCTGTATCTGAAAGTATGTCCTTCTTTTTATAGTGTTAGAATATTCTTTCTTTAATTAAATGCTCTAGATAGTAGAAGAGAGTTTTAAAATTTTCCCTAGTATCCCTATATTTATTACTGTTTTAAAATATCCCTATTACACAGTACTTATTTTTAATTTTTTTAAAATTTCAAATATAAAATGTTGTCAACCTTATGGTGCTTTTCAAAATTAAAAATTACTAGTCTGTGAAATCCGAAAGCCTGAGCACTGCTTAAAATACAAATGAAGATAACATATCCAGTTTTATTGATATAAGTTTCTAATTCCAGCCAGAACCTAGGAAGTTGTGTCATTAGTCAAAAAACTTTGATGCCACTTTGTTCATTATATCTTACCTGTTATATTTTAAAAAAGAGGCTTGTAATATTTTTTAAATAGAAGATGAAATATGGGCTTTGTATTAGTCTGTTCTCACACTGCTATAAAGAACTGCCCGAGACTGGGTAATTTATAAAGAGAAGAGGTTTTATTGACTCACGGTTCTGCATGGCTAGGGAGGCCTTAGGAAACTTACAATCGTGGTGGAAGGCACCCCTTCACAGGGCAGCAGGAGAGAGAATGAGTACCAGCAGGGGAAATGCCAGACACTTATAAAACCATCAGATCTCCTGAGAACTCACTATCTGGAGAACAGCATGGGGGAAACTACCCCCATGATTCAGTTACCTCCACCTGGTCCTACCCTTGACGTGGGGATTATTACAATTCAAGATGAGATTTGGGTAGACACACAGAGCCAAACCATATCAGGCTTCAATTAGTAGTCCCTATGAAAATATTGCAAATGTGACTTAAACATGAAAACAAAATTGAGCAAAACCTTTCACATAATGCTACAGTTGGTTCAAGTTGAAGTCCTGGTTTAAATTGTTTTAAGACCTATTGAAGTGTTAACTGTCCTTTTTAAGAGGAAAAGAGACCTCCATTCCCTCTTTGTCAAGTACCGTACTTTTTAGTTTTATTTTGTTCTAATAACAGAAAAAGAAGTGGTAACATTTGCTGAATACTTATGTATCTGTTACCACATTAATATCTTTATTATCTCATTTAATTCTTAAAACAAGTCTATAAAATGGAAATGATGATCAAACTTCGTTGATAGAAGGAAATGTAAGTTTAGGGAGAGTGAAATAACTCATTTAAACAGATACCACTTGTTAGATGGTAGTGCTGGGATGAGCTCCCAGAGCTGACTCTACCCTCCATCTGAATCAGGTGTGTATTTCTTGAATTGGCACACACTTAGTCGTGACAAGTACTCAAAAGATAAAATAAAAATTGTATTGAATGAATACAATTTAGCTTTATATTTGTTTTTTTCTTTCAGTTGTATTCTTGTTTTGCTCATAAGGCCAAATTTTCATTTAATAATAATTATGTGAATTTATACTCATGATGAAAATCAACCTTATATTTTTAATCTATAATATAGGTTGGAATGTAGCCTGGAATGACTGACAACTGTTATTATACAAATAGCGCATGCTGGCAAAATGGCAGTGATTTTTGTGATCTGTAATTAGGATATTACTGTTGTCTTTATATCTGCAAATAAGTAGTAATGTATTAGAAAGTAATTGGCATAATGAGTTGGGAAAAAATAGAAACACTCTCATTTATGATTCATTTAAAACTTGCTTAAACATTATAGAGTAAAATATTCCGTTCATGTGATTTTATTTGTGCTGTGCTTAAAATATTAAAAATCAGATTTCCAAATAGGCATGATATATGAAGCCTTAGGACTGATCATCTTTCACACCATCAACATTTTCTTTTTTTTCTTTTTGAGATGGAGTCTCCCTCTGTCGCCCAGGCTGGAGTGCAATGGCACGATCTAGGCTCACTGCAACCTCTGTCTCCCAGGTTCAAGTGATTTCTCCTGCCTCAGCCTCCCAAGTAGCTGGTACCACAGGGGCGTGCCACTGCACCTGGCTAATTTTTGCATTTTTAGTAGAGATGGGGTTTCACCATGTTGGCCAGGCTGATCTTGAACTCCTGACCTCAAGTGATCCACCTGCCTTGGGCTCCTAAAGTGCTAGGATTACAGGCATGAGCCACCGTGCCCAGCCCCCATCAACATTTTCTTTTGGGAACACTGTGTAATGGATTTTAGTCAATTCTACAGGAAGTAAAACATCAATATTTGGAAGTGAAAAAAATTAACTGCATACTTTTATTGAGTTAAAGCTTTTCTTTAACTCAGCTTTTTCATCCAGGAGGCACGTTATTAAAATCTTGAGTGCACTCATTGATTATTTTTCTTTTATCAGGAAGTCCATAATGTTATATAATAATATATTATATGAACATATAGTACAAATTATATCTATTGAGTAATAAGTACCATCAACATCAAAGACTACGTTATTTTTCACCTTTAATTTTGTTCTTTTTTTCTCTTTAATATATTTACAAGTTCTGCAAACATTTTCTGTTGCTTTGTCATGTTATTATCAATTTGTTTGCAAGTGTCATGTTTGGTATTCCTAACTAGGTATGAAAGCTATTTAGGTTAGGAATGAACTGTTTCCTTCTTTTATGAACCTTTATACCTTCTTACAATGCTATCCACATAGTAGGCGGTCACTTGACTGTATATTACTAGAAGTGTATATATTCAGAGTTGGTATCACTAGTGGCAACTCTAGAAGCTATTTTAGGATGTTGTGTTTTCTGATAATGAATATTCAAATGAAGGTAGAAATAGAGAGAACCATATGCATTGACTTATTTTTGGTACCTCCCCAAACTAGGTCAGAATAGAGACCTCAAAATTCAGTGGCTAAACTGCTTCACTCTTTTCTTTTTAGTCATATTTACAATGGCAGTTTTTGATCTTCACAGAACTTCATGTGTATCTGCCTACAGGTTGTTTCTCTTCTTTGGCCTCATTAGCTCCTTTGGGAATGTGGTCACTGCTATAAGAGGGCCGATTGTTAGATTCTATGGTATAGAGGGCATTGCCAGTCAGAGACCAATTTACCTAGCTTCATGGACCTCTGCAGATCTTCTCAGATCCTTAAACTTCTTTGTTGCTAGTGATAATTAACTGAGAGATGATATTAATATTTTAGATATATATCCTTTGACAGTCAGCTTCCTTTCATGACTATAGTTAATAGATTTAATCCCTTAAGTAAGTGTCACTGGAAGCCCAAGTAATACTAGCTGAAACAAAAGAGAGGGTGGTTTTTCTCTTATGTAAGAGAAGTACAGAGATACACAGTTCATGGCTCGCATGGCAGTTCCCTGCTTACAAGGATCCCAAACTCCATCCTCCAGGGCAGCTCATGGTTGCCATGTGGCCCCCGCAGCCCCAGCTATCACATCCGCAGCCACGTTGCAAGAATGAAGACTGGCCAAAGGCAAAAAAAAAAAAAAAACACTGTACTAACTGGGTCAATTGTCTTTAAAGCTTTTTCTTAGGAGCTGTTATTCAGTGACATGTGCTTCATTTAGTTGCAAGAGAGGACGGTTAAATAATTTTTTAGAGGGGTACATTGTCATCGTTTTGTTGTGGTTTTTTTTTTTTTTTTTTTGAGTTTTGTTCTATTGCCTAGGCTAGAGTGCAATGGCGCGATCTTGGCTCACTGCAATTTCTGCCTCCTGGGTTCCAGCAATTCTTCTGCCTCAGCCTCCTGAGTAGCTAGGATTACAAGTGCCTGCCACCACACTCAGCTAATTTTTGTATTTTTAGTAGAGACAAGGTTTCAACATGTTGGTCAGGCTGGTCTCAAACTCCTGACCTCAGATGATCTACCCACCTTGGCCTCCCAAAGTGCTGGGATTACGGGCATGAGCCACCATGCCCGGCCCACATTGTCATCTTAATTAAAATTGGATTTTATTACTAAAGAGAAAGGGCTGAATGTGTATTAAATGGGCATCTAGAACTTCTGCCATACCTTGATATTTAACATATTTTATTTTTTCAGACAGGGCCTCACTCTTTCAGCCAGGCTCAAGGGCAGTAGCACAATCTTGGCTCACTGAAACCTCCGCTCACTGCAATCTCTGCCTCCCAGGCTCAAGCCATCCTCCCACCTCAGCCTCTCGAGTAACTGGGACTACAGACTTAACCTATTTTAAGATTTGTCCTTTAAAAAAAAGATTTGTCCTTTTTCCCAAATGAGCCATGGATGTGTGCTTTATATGGCTTTGTTTCTGTGGTAAACATACACAGACCTCCAGCCAAGATTTAATTTTCTTCTTCTGATGTGATTATTTCAATTTTTTTAAAGATTTGGTGAATTACATTAAATAAATATTTATTAAGCTCCTCTCATCATCAGGATACTGTGCTAGATAGGGATTCTCAGCTTTGGTGCTATTGGCACTTGGGGCTGGATAATTCTTTGTTGTGAGGGGCTGTCCTGTGCATTAGGATGTTTAGCAGCTTCTCTGGCCTTCGCCCTCTAGTTGCAACTAGCAACCCCCAGTCGTGGTCACCAAATTTGTCTCCATATATTGTCACATCCCCGGTGGGGATGAAATCGCCCCCAGAGGACCATGGTGCTAGAAGATAGCCCCACATTTATGTGAATTGCCTGTTTGATTTCCTGTGAAAGTGTATCATGGTAGATTAAGTGTTGCTTGAACTGTTGCTCGCTGTTGGTGTTACGAGCGAAGTAGTACTGGTGGAATTTTCATGTGTGCTGGACACCATGATGAGAACTGTCCACGTGTCACCTCATTTAATCCTCATAGCACAACACTGAGTTAAAACAGCGCTGTGTTAGGAGAAGGTACTAACAAGATTAGGTAGTATTATAACCCCCCTTTACAGAGGAGCAAAATGAGGCTTAGAGATTATTTTAGCTGAGATCTCCCTGAGAGCAAGCCTGAGACAGTGAGTGGTTGGTTGGGAGGTGATTTCAGGAAGCAGAATGATGGAGAGGGGAGAATGAAACTGGGAAGGAAGAAAAGCTAATGCAGGAGTTGATGTTGGGTTGAGAGCTACCTCAGGGGTCACCCAGGGCACTGTATATCTGAGGACTCTGAGGAACAGTGAACAATGCATCTCAGAATTAGTTCTCTCTCCCACTCCCTACAGGGGTTGCGGGGGAGGAAGCTGGAACTTCTCCACCTACTCCCATCTTCCCCAGGGGCATGAACCCCCTTTCCCTTTACCTATAAGAGTAATGAGCAGTATACACAAAGATCCAGCTTTTGAGGAGCTTATAGTCTTGAGGAGAAAGCAATACATTAGTAAGCAACATAGTATCCAAAAGCAATGCATGCTCTGAGAAGACAGAACGAAGGTTGTGTGACAGGAGTGCTTGGGGAACTCCTTAGATGGGGTGGCCAGGTTGAGGGATGAGCTGAGACCCCAATGGCAAGGAGAAGCCAGTCATACAAAGATCTAGGGTAAAGGCATTCTAGGCAGAGGAACTGCATGGTGCAAAGGCCCTGAGGCAGGAACACATTTTCTTTGAGGAATAAGTAGAAGGCTAGTGGGGTGGAAGGCTGAGAGGAAGGGGATGTGTGGTGGAGACTTGGGTCAAAAGACTGGGGAGGGACAGTCAGGTCTTGGGTAAGAAACATATTTTATTGTGCGTACTTCTTCCTACACTGGAGGGTTTTAAGCAGGCTTCAAGTGATCTGCTTAGGATTGTATTGTATTGTATTGTATTGTATTGTATTGTATTGTATTATTTTATTTCTGTATGTATTGTATTGTATTGTATTGTATTGTATTGTATTGTATTGTAAGACAGTTTCACTTTTGTCACCCAGGCTGGAGTGCAGTGGCACGATCTTGGCTCACTGCAACCTTGGGCTCTCAGGTTCAAGTGATTCTCCTGCCTTAGCCTCCCAAGTATCTGGGATTACAGGCCTGCGCCACTGCACCTGGCTAATTTTTTATTTTTACAACATGGTTTCACCATGTTGGCCAGGCTGGTCTCGAACTCCTGACCTCAGGTGATCCACCTGCCTCGGCCTCCCAAAGTGCTGGGATTACACGTGTGTGTGCCACTGAGCCTGGGCAAATTATGATTTTAAAAAGAACACTCTGGCTGCTGTGGAGAAAGGAGTGTGGCAGGGGAAGAGAGGAAGCCAGGAACCAGTTAGGAAGGAGGCTATCATATGGTTCCCACAGGGCCAGCTACATAGTTTGTGGGGCCTCCAGCCAAATGAAAATGTGGGGGCTCTTGTTCAAAAAGCAGGGGGAAGAGAGTACTATTAAAGGTACTAAACTATAAAACTTTTTGTTTCACAGTCCATCACCTTGTCATGGTGTGTTTTTGTTTGTTTTGTTGTTTAATGTCATTCTAAGTAAAGAAAAATTAAAGCTTAAAAATATTAGTATGAATTTTACCATTCACCTGTATATTGTGCAATGCTGGTTTTAAATGCAAATATAAGACATTTTTAGGGATAAAAGACTTATAAAAAATGAACAAAAACCAATAAATCAAAGAAAACATTTAGCTCATATCCAGAATCACTGATATTACCCAACTTACATTTCATAGTTCATACATGCATATGTACTTTGTTCTTACCAGAACTGTGGAAATGTGGCACAAAACAAGCTCAACTGTTTTATTTCACTTCTCGTTCCGTGCCCATTCTACCAACACTCTCTCCCCTCAGCTTCCTGGTAGATAAAAGATGGGCAAGGAAAAGGAGCTCTGGGTTGCCCTATGGTTCCCTTTCCTTCTCTCGTCATTTTCAGCATGGGTGCTAGGTTAACACAGGGAAGTAACACAAATAAGAGAGGATATTGTAGGGTTTCTTGGTCATTTAGGTTTCTCAGAACACCATTGCCTTTTTTCTGTGCTCACAGTCAATTCTGGTTCAAAAGGCAAGCATGGCCCATCAGCCCTGTGAGCGGTCCTTGCTCGCTGAGTTGTAGATGTAACACTCTTACTTCATACTTGCTTCTAGGCTCACTAAGCTCCCATGCATTGTGGTAAGCTAAAATTCTGTGCTCATGGGACATCGTGAACACCATACCCACATGGGGTCTTGAGGAACCACAGACACACATGGCACCTGTCTCCTCTGCTCGTGCACACGTGTCATTGTCCCATCAGATTTCACTTGCCCAAGATCAAAGATTATTAAGATTTTCAGGATGGTGACAGCAGAGCATCAGACTAAGTCTGGGACCTAAGTGAGGGGCCCTGAACCACTGCACAGGCTACACACCCATGAGGCCTAGATCCTGGTGAGAGAAGACAGGATAGAGACTTGGCTGGTACAAGTGGAGAAAAACAAAGTGTTGAGTAAGTTTTGGGGTTAGATGGTATTACCAAGACTTGTTGTGGATTGGATCTGCTTTTGGATAGGGACAGAAGAGAAATCGAGGATGACTTACTTCTAGGCTTATTACTTAGGAAGATGGAAAAGACTATAGGAGAAATAATTTTTGAAGTGAGGGAAATACAGAGTTGTGAAGTTTGGATTTACCTTGGTTTAAGAACTAGGGAGCTGCAGAGCCAGGATTTCAACCCAGGCAGCCTGACTTCAGAGTCAGTGCCTTTAACCACTGCACTGCACTGTTCTGTCATGCGGGACCCACGCTGATGGGTGCCTGGTGATCGTTGCAATGGTTCTGTATCTTACTATTCTCTGACCTCTCTGGACAATCCACCAACTGTGTGCAGTGAGCATCCATGCAGAGGCATGCTTGAATTTAAACACAGTTTTGTATTGAAACCTAGTTAACAAAATATTCCTTTAACTCACAAGCTTCTCTTTTGCATCTCAATTATATTTGTTTTTATAGAAAGGATATCTTTATACAGCTTTGCTCATTCACATGAAAAGGAAAGTGTGTTTTCAGTTGGAAGATGTGGAGTCAAAAAATCTGAAGTTGAGTTTGGTATCTTTCAATTGCTAGCTGTGTGTCCTTGGGCTAATTAATTGCTTTGATCTTTGGTTTCTTCATCTATAAAGTACAGATGGTTTTGTGTGGGTGTATGTGTTTAGATGTGTGTGTACATATATACATGTGCATATATCTATATATATGCACATACTTGCCCTCATCATATACAAGGCTACTGTGAAGATTAAATGAGATTATAGAGGAAATCCAACTCAACAAGGCTTGAGTTGGATACCCATTGGCAGTCACTCCCTATTTCCCTCTACCCTCAAACCCTGGCAACCACTAATCTACTGTCTGTCTCTATGGATTTGCCTATTATGGACATTTCATATAAATGGTATCATGCAATATATGCCCTTTGGTGCCTGGCTTCTTTCACTGAGGATAATGTTTTCAAGGTTTATTCATGTAGTAGCATGTGTCAGTGATACATTATATTTTATGGCCGAATAACATGAATATGCCACATTTTGTTGATCCATTCATCAGTTGATGGATATTTGGGCTCTTTCCACTTTTTGGCTATTACAAATAATGCTGCTATGAACATTCATGAACATACTTTTGTGTGTACATATGTTATTTGTTCTCTTGAGTGTATTCCTAGGAGTAGAATTGCTGGGTTATTTGGCAACTCTATGTTAACTTTTTGAGGAACTGCCAGGCTGTTTTCCAAAAGTGTCTGTTTCATTTTGCATTCCCACTGGCAGTGTATGAGTGTTCTAATTTCTCTACATCCTCACCAACACTTGTTATTTTATCTTTTTTATTATAACTATTGTAGAGTGGTAAGTGGTATCTCATTATGGTTTTGATTTGTATTTCCCTGGTGGCTGATCATGTTAAAATCCTTTCATGTGCTTATCAGCCATTTGTATACACTCTTTAGGGAAATGTCTATCCAGATTCTTTGCCCATTAAAAAATTTGGGTTCTCTCTCTTTTTTTTTTTTTTTTGAGACAGAGTCTCGCTCTGTTGCCCAGGCTGGAGTGCAGAGGCGCAATCTCGGCTCACTGCAAGCTCCGCCTCCTGGGTTCACGCCATTCTCCTGCCTCAGCTTCCCGAGTTGCAGGGACCATAGGCGCCCGCCACCACGCCCGACTAATTTTTTGTATTTTTAGTAGAGATGGGGTTTCACCATGTTAGCCAGGATGGTCTCAATCTCCTGACCTCGTGATCTGCCTGCCTTGGCCTCCCAAAGTGCTGAGATTACAGGCGTGAGCCACCACGCCTGGCTGGTTCTCTTTTTTTTAATTGTCGAATAGTAAGAGTTCTTTATATATTTTGAATACTAGAACCTTATCAGATATAGAATTTGCAAATATTTTCTCCCATTCTGTAGGCTGTTTTTTCACTTTCTTGGTCATGTCTTTCAAAGCACAAAAGTTTTAAAATTGGATGATAGCCAGCTTCTTTCTTTCTTTCTTTCTCTCTCTCTCTCTTTTTTCTTTTCTTTTCTTTCTTCTTTTTTTGAGACAGTCTTACTCTGTCACCCAGGCTGGAGTGCAGTGGCACAGTCTCAGTCACCGCAACCTCCACCTTCCAGGTTCAAGCAATTCTCCTGCCTCATCCTCCCAAGTAGCTTGAATTACAGGTGTGCGCCACCACGCCTGGCTAATTTTGTATTTTTAGTAGAGACAGGGTTTCTCCATGTTGGTCAAGCTGGTCTTAAACTCCTGACCTGAGGTGATCCGCTTGCCTCGACCTCCCAAAGTGCTGGGATTACAGGCATGAGCCACTGTGCCTGGCCCACTTATTTTTCTTCTAAGTTTCTGCTTTAAGCCCTGACGTTTAGGTATTCGATTCATCTTGAGTTAACTTTTGCATACAGTGTAAGGTAGAGGTCCAATTTCATTGTTTTGTGATTGGCTATCCAGTTGTTCCAGTCACCCAGGCTGGAGTGCAGTGGCACGATCTCAGCTCACTCTCCGCCTCCCAGGTTCAAGCAGTTCTCCTGCCTTGGCATCCCAAGTAACTGGGACTACAGGCGCATGTCACCATGACCGGCTAATTTTTGTATTTTCAGTAGAGACGGAGTTTCACCATGCTGGCCAGGCTGGTCAAACTCCTGACCTCAGGTGATCTACCTGCCTCGGCCTCCCAAAGTGCTGGGATTACAGGCATGAGCCACTGTGCCTGGCTTTTTTTTTTTTTTTTTCTGAGATGGAATCTTGCTCTGTCTCCCAGTCTGGAGTGCAATGGCTCGATCTCAGCTCGCTGCAACCTCTGCCTCCCGGGTTCAAGCAATTCTCCTGCCTTAGCCTCCCAAGTAGCTGGGATTACTGGTGCCCACCAATACGCCTGGCTAATTTTTGTATTTTAAGTAGAGACAGGGTTTTGCCATGTTGGCCGGGTTGGTTTTGAACTCCTGACCTCAGGTGATCCATCTGCCTCAGTCTCCCAAAGTGCTGGGATTACAGGTGTGAGCCACGGCGCCTGGCTTTTTTTTTTTTTTTTGAGATGAGTCTTGCTATGTTGCCCACGCTGGCCTTGAACTTTTGGGCTCAAGTGATCCTTCCAAGGAGCTAGGATTACAGGTGAACACCACTGTGCCTGGCTCAGACAGTCTTGATTACTGTAGTTTTATAGTAAGTTTTCAAATTGAAAAGAGTGAGTCCTCCAACTTTAGACTTCTTTTTAGATTGTTATGGCTATTCGTGTTGCCTTGCAAATCCATATGAATTTTAGGATCAGCTTGTTTATTTCTGCAAAAAAGGCTGTTGGAATTTTGATAGGTATTTTATTGACACTATAGATCAACTTTGGGAGTATTGCTATCTTAACAGTATTAAGTCTTCCACTTCATAAGCTTGGGATTGTCTTTTTATTTATTTAGATCTTTTTAAATTTCTTCCAACAATGTTTTGTAGTTTCAGTTTATAGTCTTGCACTTCTTTTGTTAAATTTATTCCTAAATATTTATTCTTCTTGAAGATATTGTAAATGGAATTATTTGCTTAATTTTATTTTAAGATTGTTTATTGATAATGTATAGGAAAACAATTTATTTTTGTATTTGATCCTGCACCCTGCATACTTGTTGAACCTGTTTACTAGTTCTAACAGGTTTTTGGTGGAGTCCTCAGAATCATCTATATATAAGATCATGTCATATGCAAATAGAGATAGTTTTACTTCTTCCTTTCTAATATGAATGACTTTTATTTCTTTTTCTTGCCTAATTGCTCTGGCTAGAGTTCCAGTAATGGATGAATAGAAGTGGCAAGAGTAGACATTCTTGTCTTGTTACTGATTGTAGGGGAAAAATAATTTGTTCTTTTATAATCATGTTAGCTGTGGGTTTCTTGTAGATGCCCTTTCTCAAGTGGAGAAAGCTTGTATTACTAGATTGTTGAGTGGTTTTTCTCATGAAAGGGTGCTAGATTTTGTTAAGTGCTTTTTCTGCATCTGTTAAATTGGCCAGTTGGTTTGTTTTTCCTTTTTCTACTAATATGGTATATTACCTTGATTGCTTATCATGTGTCAAAACTGGAATACTCTTCTAATACCCCCTTTTTTTTTTCAAAAAGGATAAGTGGTGATTTACTTTCTGAATGCTTATAAATATAAAATTTCTTCCAATCACCTTATAGATTATATTAAGCTTGTCCAACCCACGGCCCAGGATAGTTTTGAATGCAGTCCAGCAGAAATTCACAAATTCATAAACTGTCTTAAAACATTATGAGGTTTTTGTTGTTGTTGTTGTTGTTGTTGTTTTTGAGACGGAGTCTCGCTCTGTCACCCAGGCTGGAGTGCAGTGGCACGATCTCGGCTCACTGCAACCTCTGCCTCCCACGTTGAAGTGATTCACCTGTCTCAGCCTCCTGAGTAGCTGGGACTACAGGCATGTGCCACCATGCCCAGCTAAATTTTTTTTGTATTTTTAGTAGAGACGGAATTTCACCATATTGGCCAGGCTGGTCTCGAACTCCTGACCTCATGTTCCGCCCACCTTGGCCAAAGTGCTGGGATTACTGGCATGAGCCACTGCACCTGGCCATGGGATTTTTTTTTTATGATTTTTTTTTCAGCCATCAGCTGTCAGTAGTGTTAGTGTATTTTATGTGTGGCCCAACGCAATTTTTCTTCTTCCAGTGTGGCCCAGGGAAGCCAAAAGATTGGACACCCCTGGATTATATCTTGCCTGGACACAAGATTCTTGGAATGCAGTCCTTTTTTCTTAAAAGTTTATATACTTATCCTAGGTTCCAGTGTGGCATATGAAAGGTCCGATG
The DNA here is from genome assembly GCF_028858775.2 of Pan troglodytes. Classification (NCBI taxonomy): domain Eukaryota; kingdom Metazoa; phylum Chordata; class Mammalia; order Primates; family Hominidae; genus Pan; species Pan troglodytes. Next base: position 68,442,330 of record NC_072410.2, on the reverse strand, counting down.
CCAGTGTCATTATTTTACTTTTATAAGTAAATATCCTGTTCTTGCTGTCTTGAAGCCTAAAAGACTTGTTCTTTCTAGTTGGAGTTTAAAACTTCACCATAAAAATGTGAAGAATGTGTCTTTTATTTCCCTTATAACTGCCTGGCGTTCGGTGAGCTCCTTTGATCTAAAAAACTCAATTCTTTCTTCACTTCAGGGTTTTCCTATTTGATTATTGCTTCTGCTCTTTTCTCTCTTGCTGGAAATGCTATTTGCTTATTAGGCCTCCTGAATCTGTCCTGTATGCCTGTTATATTTTCACCACTGATTGACATTTCATTATTTCTGCTTTGTGATGTGATAGTTCCTTTGCTTCATATTCCAGTTTACTAGTTTGGTTTTTAATACCAGCCATTCATTTTACATCCTTTTGGAACTTAAGCCCCAGAGTTCATGTTTCTCATAGGCACCTTCTCCTTGAGTTTTCGTAGTTATTCTCCTTGTGTATCCCCTTAAACATTCTTATTACATTTTTATTTTTTCTTCCATTAATTTGGCTTTTGTAAAAGTTGCCTATCTCTCCATTCTGGTTTCCCTCCTTTGAATTGCTAAGTCCCTTAAATGTCTACAAAGTTTCTTTGCTTTGTTAGGTCAGGGAGTATGTATTCTCAAGCACCTGCATAGGCATGGTGGGTAAAGTCTGTGAGGCCATGGTGGATATTGCCAGTAACCCATGGGAGCTGGTCTAAAAAATTCTGAGACAGCATCTGGGCCTAGAGAGGGAACCACCAGAAAAAGCAGTCAGCATCTGAGATGATGCCCGGAGAGAAGCAGATAGACCATCTGCAAGGAAGAAAAGGCTTGGTTTCTTAGAGGGTGACCTACTGTTTTCTGTTCTTGTCCTTGGTTTCTCACAAAACCTTTGCATATCCTCTTATGACACCAGTATACATTCTCCTCTCCCCGCCTACTCCTATTATACATCTACCCTTCACCTCTTCGAGATGGCTTGAGTTGATCTGTCTTCCCAGATGAGGCAGCAGTCACATCCTGTTGCTGTGAGGTATTTTCAGCTCTTCCACAAAGGGCCTAGATGGTAAAGACCCATCTCTTCAAAATTCTTTCTATAGTGACTTAGATTTACCTTCCCAGGTATCTCCTTTTTACCAATGTCTTCCAAATATTTTCATTCCTTTATAAATCCCTTTTCTGAAATACTCCTCCCCTCCACCCCTCTGAAGTTCAACTTTCTTCTCAGAGCCTTTAGTCTACACAGATTTACCAGAGTGTTTGCATAATTGGGTCAGGATATTCATCTGCAGCTAATTTTGCACTTTTAATGTGATACAAGCTTTGGTTTAGGGTTAATTTGTATCAATAATTATGAATAATGTACTTATCAAACATAAATTCCTTTTTTGAGTGTATATATTTCCTGGATATTTATGGCCATGTTCTCTTTAATAATTCCTATATTTATCATTCTAATTTACTTCTATTGCCTAGTCCAAGGATCATTCTGCCTAGTACTGATTCTGCCTAGTACTGATGCATTCTTTTGAGAAGGAATAAAGTTACTGCATTATTTTAATGTAAGCTTGCTTTTTGATGGGGCATGCACACTGCCTCCTCACCCTCTTATACCTGAAACTTTCCATATTTTTGTTAATTCCCCTGTCCTTGAAGACATTTGGATTTTAAGTTTGGGGCCTTGGGCTCAGTATATCGTTGTAATTTATTTGTTTGCAAATAATTTTCTTAAATATTCATAATGAATGACATTGTGCATTAGAGGCAGATACCATGAATTGTAATTTAGATCTGTTATTTACCACCATTGCTGGTCGTGCTTGGAAAACTACTTTGAATTATTCTCCTATCCACTTAAAATTTATTTTCAAGTCCTGTGATTCTAAAACTCTTTTATTCAGATTATGTTATCATATGTTCTTGTTTAATTAGGTTGCCTGTCACTTTGCTAAAGGTCTAATTAGAAACGATATCTCCATTGTGTTTGATTCAGAATGAATGTACTAAAAGGCACTTTGAAAATAAGATAATGTCCTCGATGATGATATCCTTTATTTATGCCAGGTGCCTATTAGTATTTTGTAAACTCTCCATTTCACTTTAGCTCAATCTAATCCTCTTTGTGATTTTTTCCCATAATTGTAGAGTAAATAAAATTCACCTACTGGCTCCAAAATGTAATTTAGAAATGCAAACTAAATGTTCCCCTGTAGGGGGTGCAATCTGTTTTAAACTCTCAATATGTGTAATGAAAGCTATAAACCATAGAGGGAACTTTCGTGGGCTCCATCCATATTGTTCGGGGCAGCTTTTTGAGTGATTTGAAAACTTTGTAAATTTGATGGTAGCCAATGTTTTTCTCAAGTTATAAAATTTACATAATATTAGGATGAATGCAGTACATTTATTTTTTTGTTATGATTTGGGGCATTGTATTAGAGTTCTCTAGAGAAGCAGAACCAATTGTGTGTGTGTGTATATGTGTGCATGTACATGTATATATATGTATATATGTAGAGGGAAAGTATATGTGTCTGTATATATGTTTATATAGATATCTATATATAGATATATAGGTATATATATGCCTATATCTCAAGTTATTATATGTACATATATACATGTATGTGTGTGTGTGTGTGTGTGTGTGTGTGTGTGTGTATAAAGAGAATGTGAGGAAATGGCTCATGCAATTATGATGGTGGGCAAGTTGGAATTTGTAGGGAAGGCTGGCAGGCTAGAAATTCAAGTAAGAGTTGATATTGTAGTCTTGATTCTGAAGCCTGGAAATGGTTAGAACTTCTATGTTGTAGTCTGGAGGCAGAATTTCCTCTCTCAGAAGCCTCAGTCTTTGTTCTTTAAGTTCTTCAATTGGTTGGGTGACACCCACCCACATTATGGAGGGTAATTTGCTTTACTTAAATTCAACTGATTGTAAATGTTAATCATATCTACAAAATACCTTTACAGCAACTTCTAGACTAAAATTTGACCAAACAATTAAGCACCATAGTCTAGCCAAGTTGACACATAAAATGTAACATCACAGGCCTCTTGCATATGTTATTGTCAGTGAGCCAAATTAAAGATAATGGTAGCTAGCATTTTTACTAACTTGGAGTCAATATTTAGTGCAACTCTGCAGTAATAAAGATGTGAATTATACTGTAGCACTCCAAAATTGAGTGAATAGGACATGAAACAAAAGCCATGAACCATGATTCTTATCAGTTTGGATTTTTTCCAGAACATTTTTTGAGTCGGTCTTCTGCAATGGTATTGTTCTAGTTTGTTCTTTGAAACTCAGCTTTCAAGTTCTGTGTGTGCATTCAATATTGGGCAATTTTGAACGCATACTTAGAAGAGCGGCCAAAATGTAGATTAGAGAGAGAAGGTCAAACAACTTCTCATCCTGTGCAATTTCTGCAATCCTAAGCCTGTTATAACACAGAGTGTTCCAGGACCTCCCACAGATCCATGAAATGTATTCTCTGGGTTATGGTCTGCAGGTGATTTGCTGTTCCTTGATGTCAAGCTTGCTGTTCATCTGACCCTCAAGATCCAGTCAGAGTCTTCAGTCACACTCACCCTCTAATTTTTGTGTGTGTGTCACCAAGTTTTTGTCTTCTGTAATTCAGTTCACACTAAAAAAAAAAACTTTTTATTTCCCCCCTATATCCCTAAAGTGGTTCTTCCTCTTTCCCTCCCCTCTTCTTCCCTCTGTCTCTCTGATTTCTCAGTTTGATCCTGATGTGAATAACATACTACCCTTAGTCTTACATTTCTAATTTTTACTTTCTGTGGGAAACTTCCATCTATGTTTTTCTTTTTTCTTTTTTAAATCCTTAGCATAGTAAATGGAGGTTTGTTGTGTGGGTGTGAGAGCCGGGGGTGCAGGGGGTGGGATGTTTCTTTTTAATTGTTAGAGCTTGATCTCTACATGACTTTCCATTAGCTTGGAATCATGTGACTCCCAGGGTTGGGCAGGAAATTAGCTTTTGTCCAGAAGAGCAGGATACAACAAAAATTATTTTCTTAGCTCCAAAGGCCTCTTTGCTGCAGAAGCCCAAATTGAAAGAGTGGCTTAGTGATTCACTTAAGTCATTAGACAGCCTGCTGATAAGAATTAGTTTAGATTTTGAAAAAAAAGGGAGATTTTTTTTTTCAGGGCTAAGTATAGGTCTCAGTTATAGAGAAAAGTAAGAGGAAAAATTGTCATATGCATACAGTATTACATAATATTCTATGTCATAAATCAAATTTTATGGGAGTAGGCATTTGTTGCATTGTGTCCTCATACCCAATTGTGTGATTGTGTGTGTGTGCATATATGTTCATTGAGGCAATTTGTAATAGAAAGTTTATTGGATTTTACTTTGATTTCTCCTTTATTAAAGTATTGAGGAAATGACAAAAACAATTCTTTGCTTTTACTTTTTTTTTTGGCAAGCTCCACTTTTAAAACTGTTTATTTTTACAGATGTATTTCATCAGTTCTTAAGAATGAAGCTAGGAATGTTTGCTGGCTTCTCAGTTAGTACCACCCAGAAACTGAAAAAAATCTGTTTTCTTAAAATACGACATTGGGGGGAAGTAGAGAAACTTTTCATTTTTGTGACCTATTGGATTTAAAAAAAATATTTAAATAATGCATTTTTAATATTGCTGTTTAATGTACTGCTTATCTTAATTCCATATTGCTTTCTGACTCTTGGTTGTTGTACTTATTATTTTATAGTTAATAATTGTAATGGAAGGGGGATAAAAGTTCATGTTTTATTTTCTCTGGAAAATTTGAATGCCCTGTCCATCCTAGAATTGTTTCTTATTCAGAGAGCCTCCTCCAGGTAAGTCTCCAAGAATTTTGACACTTAATAATCAATTGTGACTCTCTGATCAGTCAACAAGTACACTTCTTATAAGGTATGTCTTAAAATAACAATATTAAGACATTGTTTGGACTCATTTTCTTTGGACCAGACTAGAATAAGCTAAGTGAGAAAATGACCTGGAATGGTTCATTCCTTCATTTCGCAAACATTTATTACGCTTCTCAGTTGTAACAGGTGTTGGCACCGTCCTATCTCTTCAGAAACTGACAGTTCAGTTTGAGACAAAAAATGAAAGCATTTACAATTCAGTATAGAGACTGTTAAAAAAGGGGTTCCTTTTCGTGATTGCATCCCACCATTTCTGGCCATCTTCACTCTATTCCTGCCATGTTGAGCTTTGAAGTTGAGGAATAAAGCAGAAGCAAGGATGGAAAAAAACTTACTTTGCAATCAATAAATAAAATTTAAATCAAGGCCGGCACAGTGGCTCACACCTGTAATCCCAGCACTTTGGGAGGCTGAGGCTGGCGGATCGCTTGAGGCCAGGAGTTCAAGACCAGCCTGGCCAACATGGCGAAACCCCGTCTCTACTAAAAATACAAAAATTAGCTGGGCATGGTGGCGGGCACTTGTAATCCCAGATATTCCGGAGGCTGAGGCAGGAGAATTGCTTGAACCTGGGAGGCAAAGGTTGCAGTGAGCTGAGATTGCGCCCCTGTACTCCAGCCTGGGTGACAAGAATGAGACTGTGTCTCAAAAAAAAAAAAAAAAATTAACAGAGAACCATGGTACTACATTCCTTTTCTCTTAAATCCTTGATAAAACTAATGTATATCATAAAGCAGAGTTCCCCAAGTTGAGAAATATATCCCATCCTCTTTTAGAAAAATAAAATCCCTGGACTTCCAATGTTGACTGAAATTGCTTTTATTATGTTACTTACATTACTTATATTGTTTATTACATTACTTAATATATACAAACATATAATTTTTGTGCTTATAACTCTATACAAATAAAACTAAAACAATAAATATAAATAGAATTACAAAACCATTACATTCAAATGAGCAGTGTTATAATTCACTTCCAATACGTTTTAGTGGGATGGGTGACTCTGCTTTGTTGAAATAGTTGTTGATTTAGGGGATTATAGTAGAAAGATGTTGCCACAAGTCTAGTTCTATGGTTCATCTGTTTCTGTATTTGAATTTTGATAATACATATCTAACAAATACCTATTTGCACAAGTATTGTAAGTACTTATGAGTATTGTTTATTCAAAACAGTATTAATAATCTTCAGTCTCTAATTGGAAATTAGGCTCATTAAGTCTTTTTTTTTTTCAGTAAAACTCTGCCAGTGAATAGTCTTGGAATAGCAGATTAAAGATGTATCACTTGGTAACTCTTTAAAGTTCCATTACTTGAGAGTAAAGTTAGCCTAATTGACATCTTCATGAAATAGGCATCTGATGCAATTGCTGCTAGGCCCAGGAATAGAAAAAAAATTTTTTTGCATACTTATGACCATACTTATTTCCAATAAATTGATATGAGTTGGTATAAGCAAAGATGGCACTGGTCTCTTTCACCTCTCTGCTTATTTGGACCATAGGGCCTTCCTTCTGGCCATACAGATTTCCCTGAAGTCAACTGATGTAAACTCAATTGTACATACAAACGACTGCACAAAGATCTCATGAAGTACTCAGTTGCATGGGGTCATCTGAAAGACGCAGACTATCTTTAAATTTCTTTTTATAGATTATCATAAAAATTAAAACAGAAATGTTTTTTAAAACATCAATAATTTGAAGACCTTTAATAATAGATTGATAAATTTTTGTTTTAGAAATACTGTTAGAGTTTCCTGATGGCAAAAAATGAATAAATACTTTGGGCTCCAAAACCAAATTTCTATGCATTTAAACATGCAAATAGTTTTTCAATTCTAAAGCCACTTAAAGTATAGCATTACAGTGATATTTAACTAATATGAAATATGCATTTTATGTAAGTTTGATGTGTGTTTTATTTTAAGAGAAAAACCTAACTGCTGTTAGTTCTTGCTCTGCTAATCCCATCTACTTGGTATCCTGATCTACCTAGTTTGGTTTAAAGTATGATTGGGAAGCTCAGCTTTGGTGTCTTTTATATCCAGTCCTGGCTATGGTTAGTGTTGTCAGTTCTATGTTTGAGCATATAATTTTTATTTTATTTTACTTTGGAAACTATGATGTTCAAATCTTCATGTATTACTGGTTATATTTAATTTGAATATTTCAATATTAGAAGAAGTGATTTGTTTACCAAACTCTAGACTCACCAGTGTTTCAAATATCTAAATGATGTCTACCATTTCTTTGTCTATGTATTGCATTACAGTGCAACTTTAAGGCTCATTATTTCATCTTTAATTGACCAGCAGGGTAAGACATAATCAGTGCTTGAAAGTGCAAATAGAGCAAACTTGTATGCTTCATGATGCCAGGAACTCTGCTTTCTTTCTGTCTCTCTCTCTCTCTCTTTTTTTCTGACTTATTTCTAGCTAATTTATTTCAGGCAGGATTTCAACCAGGGGCTGACTGTAAGCTCCACTCACTGCCTGCCATAGTGCTTGGCACATAGTAGGTGTTCACTGTAGATGAATGAAGGGATAAACAAATGAAGAATGAATGACTGGTATACTAGTAGTGGTGATGGCGTGGCAGTGTTAGTTTTTTAGCAGAGGCAAATTTTGGATTTTTTTAAAAATCTGAAGCTGGAGAGTTTTATCTCACTGATCTTCATATTGCCCAAGCTTTTATTTATTTTGGGGGATGCAAAGTCTTTTAGAAAATTTGCTAATTTCATTGACTAATACACACAGGGTGAGGATGATCTTTGGAAAATCAAGTGGATGGATTGCCTTTCACATTGTAGTAAATAATTGTCATAGATTACATATCAAATTGCACATAGAATTTCTGCTTTTCAATTTTAATTTGAGTTCACCTGTCATCCTGGGACCTCAGCTGTAATCTCCTTTTCCCTGCACGGCTGACTGAGAATGCATTTCCTTATGCTTTACTAGGACTGGAAAAACCCAGTTATGATCATCTTAGTAGTGGTCTGTCTTCCAGGCTTTATTATCTGCTTCCCAACTCTCAGCATCAAAACAGGAGTTACCATATCCAATGAATACAAAGAAAATGGCTTAATTTGTGACACATAGCTTATTGAATGTGACCCAGGCAGCAAGGATGTGGTACAGAGGAGCTAATATGCATTCCTCATTAGTCAGCTCACCCATGTGGTCAGCAGATTCCTTTTCTAAAGTAGTTGTGTAATCTGCAGCAGCACAGTAGCCAAACACAGTTGATAAATTACGTTTATTTCATTTTGACAAAAAGAGTAAATATATTCCTGTACAAAAATATTCAAAAAGTTTACGTAAAGAAGTAAATTTAAATCACCTGTAATCTCACCATCTAGAAATACACTCATTTAAATAGAAGCTGCCACTTTACTTTTTTTTTTTTTTTTAAATGTCATGGCTGTTTTTTCTCCAACTTTTATTTTAGGTTCAGGGGATACATGTGCAGATTTGTTACATGGGTAAATTGCATGTCACAGTTGTTTGGTGTACACATTATTTCATTACTCAACTAATGAGCCTAGTACCTGATAGTTTTTCGATGGTCACCCTCCTCCCACCCTCCACCCTCAAGTGGTCGCTAGTGTCTGTTGTTCCCTTCTTTGTGTCCATGTGTACCCAGTGTTTAGCTCCCATTTTTAAGAGAGAACATTGGTATTTGGTTTTCTGTTTCTGCATTAATTCACTTAGGATAATGGCCTCCAGTTCTATCCATGTTGCTGCAAAGGACATGATTTCACTCTTTTTTGTGGCTGTGTAGTATTCCATGGTGTATATGTACCACATTTTCTTTATCCATTCCACCATTAATGGGCATCTAGATGGATTCCATGTCTTTGCTCTTATGAATAGTACTGTGATAAACATATACGTGCACGTATCTTTATGGTAGAATGATTTATATTCCTTTGGGTATAGACCCAGTAATGAGATTTCTGGGTCAAATAGCAGTTCTGTTTTAAGTTCTTTGAGAAATCTCCAAACTGCTTTCTAATTTATTCCCACCAGCAGTGTATAAGCATTCCCTTTTCTCTGCAACCTCGCCAGCATCTGTTATTTTTTGACTTTTTAATAGTAGCCATTCTGACTGGTATGAGGTGGTATCTCATTGTGGTTTTGATATGCATTTCTCTAATGATTAGTGATGTTGACAATTTTTTCATGTGCTGTTGGCTCTGTGTATGCGTTCATTTGAGAACTATCTGTTGATGTCCTTTGCCCCCCACCCCACACCCCCTACTTTTTTTTGAGACAGGATATCACTCTATTGCCCAGGCAGGCTGGAGTGCAGTGGCATGAACGCTGCTCACGATAGCCTCAACCTCCCGGGCCCAAGCGATCCTCCTGCCTCAGCCTCCCAAGTAGCTAAGACCACAGGGGCATGCCACCACACCTGGTTATTTTTTTATTTTTATTTTTTTGTAGCGACAAGATCTCCCTGGTCTTGAACTCCTGGACTCAAGCAGTTCTACCACCTCAGCCTCCTGAAGTGCTGGGATTACAGGCATGAGCACCCATGCCTAGCCATCTTTGCCCATTTTTTTAATGGGGTTGTTTGGTTTTTGCTTGTTAATTTGTTTAAGTTCCTTATAGATTCTGGATATTGGAGCTTTGTTGGATGCATAATTTGCAAATATTTTCTTCCATTCCATAGGTTGTCTGTTTACTCTGCTGATAGTTTATTTTGCTGTGCAGAAGCTCCTTAATTTAATTAGGTCCTACTTGTCAATTTTTGTTTTTGTTGCAATTGCTTTTGGAGTCTTTGTCATGAAATCTTTCCCAGGGCCTACGTCTAGAATCTCATTTCCCAGGTTTTCTTCTAGGGTTTTTATAGTTATACATTTCACGTTTAAGTCTTTAATCCATCTTGTGTTGCTTTTTTATATGGTGAAAGGAAGAAGTCCAGTTTCAATCTTCTGCATATGGCTAGCCAGTTATCTCAGCACCACTTATTGAACAGGGAGTCCTTTTCCCATTGCTTGTTATTGTCAACTTTGTCAAAGATCAGATGGCTGAACATGTGTGGCTTTATTTCTGGGTTCTCTAATCTGTTTCATTGGTCTATGTGTCTGTTTTTGTACCAGTATAGCACACTTTTGGTTACTGTAGCCTTGTAGTGTAGCTTGAAGTCAGGCAGTGTGATGTCTCTGGATTTGCTTTTTCTGTTTTTGTTTTCTGCTTAGGATTGCTTTGGCTATTCAAACATTTTGGTTCCATAGGAATTTTAGAAGAGTTTTTTCTAATTCTGTGAAAAATGTCATTGATAGTTTGATAGGAAGGGCATCAAATCTGCAAATTGCTTAGGACAGTATGGCCATCTTAACAATATTGATTCTTCCTATCTGTGAGCATGGAATGTTTTTCCATTTGTTTGTATCATATCTGATGTTTTTCAGCAGTGTTTTGTAATTCTTGTTGTAGAGATCTTTCACCTTCCTAGTTAGCTATATTACTAGGTATTTTATTCTTTTTGTGGCTACTATGAATAGAATTGCAATTTTGGTTTGGCTCTCAGCTTGGATGTTACTGACACATAGAAATGCTACTGATTTTTGTATATTGATTTTGTATCCTGAAACTTCGAAGTTGTTTATCAGATCTAGGAACCTTTGGGCAGAGACTTTGGGGTTTTCTAGGTATAGAATTACATTGTCTGCTAAGAGAGAAAGTTTGACTTCCTCTCCTCCTGTTTGGAATCCTTTTATTTCTTTTTCTTGCCTAATTGCTCTGGCTAGGACTTCTAGTACTATGTTGAATAGGAATGGTGAGAGAGGGCATCCTTGTCTTGTGCCAGTCTTCAAGGAGAATGCTTCCAGCTTTTGCCTATTGAGTATGATGTTGGCTGTGGGTTTGTTATAGATGGCTCTTATTATTTTGAAGTATGTTCCTTTGATGCCTGGTTTGTTGAGTGTCTTGGTTATTTTATCAAAAGAACTTAAAAATACATTTTATTTATTACCCAAGTAATACATGTTTACTTTTAGAAAAATCAGAAGATATAGATTAAATCAAAAGAAAAATACTTATTATGATACCATGATACCATCTTGTAGATAGCTGCTATTGTGGTTTGGGCATATATTCTTCCAGACTTGTAACTTCACAATAAATTGTGTAAATTTATAACAAGGTATATAATTTCTTATAAAACTGGAAGCATACTATGCATAGTTAGGTGTAATCATTTTTCTGACTCTCTTTCCATGTCAGTAAATATATTTCCCTGTAATCATTACTAATGGCTGCAAGATATTCCATTGTATTTATGTATAAAATAAATAAATGTATTTAATAAAGCTTATACTGATGAAAATTAGGTCATTTAAAAACTGTCTTTATATGGAGTTTGTGCCAAAAAACACAAACATTTTACATTTACATTTTACATTTCTGAGTCCAATCTGTCAGTCTTGTTATGGTTTCTGCATTTGGGATCAGGCTGAGGAATTCCTCCCTGATACAAATATTTTTAAATTATTCAGCTCTGTTTTCATCTGTTTTAACACTAAAGACTTTAGCCAATGTAGAATTTTTCTTATGTGTTATGAGCCAGGAATCTAACTTTAATTTTTTCTAAAAAACTTTGTTAAATAATTCATCCCCCTGCTAATTTAAGATGCTGGTTTTGTCATAAGCAATAATCCATATAAATAATTGGGTCTGTCCCTAAACTTTTATATTTAGTTCTATGATCTATTTCTGTGCCAGATTTATACTGTTTTGATTATCGAGGGTTTATAATATGCTTCAGTTGATGTCTGGTTGAGCAAAACCCCTCTTTTTCTCAAAGTTTTTTGGCTTGTCTAACAGCTGATCATCTTCCAGATATGTCTAGAATAATTTGTCAAATTATACAAATATTTTACAACTTGACATTTTATTGGAATTATATTAAATATGAAGATTAATTTGGGGAGAGTGACATATTTATAACATTGTCCCATCAAATAATATAAAATATATCTCTATTGATGAATCTTTTTTTTTAACTCCTAATCACATGTTTACATTTTTTTTTTTTTTGAGACAGAGTATTGCTGTGTCACCTAGGCTGGAACGCAGTGGCGCAGTCTCAGCTCACTGCAACTTCGGCCTCCTGAGTTCAAGCGATTTTCATGCCTCAGTCTCCTGAGTAGCTGGGACTACAGACACACACCACCACACCTGGCTAATTTTTGTATTTTGGTAGAGATGGGGTTTTACCATGTTGGCCAGGCTAGTCTCAAACTCTTGGCCTCAAGTGATCCACCTGCCTTGGCCTTCCAAAGTGCTGGAATTACAAGCGTGAGCTACTGCACTGAGGTCTAATCACATTTTTAGCTTGTCATATAGCTACTGCACATTCTTGTTAAGTTTATTTTACAATATCTTATTCTTTGTTTCTATTGTAAGTGGAAGCCCTTTCTCACTTGCTCTGATGATTACTAGTGCAAATATATGTGAATCTGATTATATTTGTTTCATATCATACTTGTAAATCATTTATTTGTTCTAATATATTTTTATTTTATTTCCTTAGGTTTTCCGTAGAAACAGTAATTCCATTCTTTAGATCTCATTTTCCTTTCTTGACCCATTGCATAGATTCAAACCTGGTCTAGAAAAGTGCTGAAAAACTGTGGTGATATCAGGGCTTCCTTTCCTTATTCCCAACTTCAGAGAGGCTTTAGGTCATCACTGTCCAATAGAACTTTCTGTAATTACAGGAGTATTCTCCCAATGTCTAATACTTGTGGCCACTGAGCACTTGAACTGTGGCTGATGATACTGAAAAAATTAATTATTTTATTCAAGTAAAATAATATTATTTTGGACAGCACAGCTCTAGGTTTTTTGTTTGTTTGTTTGTTTTGAGACAGGGTCTTGCTCTGTCACCCAGGCTGGAGTTCAGTGGTGCAATCACAGCTCACTGTGGCCTCTACCTCCTGGGCTCAAGCGACTTTCCTACCTTAGCCTCCCGAGTAGCTAGGACCACAGGTTCACACCACTGTCCCTGGCTATTTTTTTTGTATTTTTTTGGTATAGATGGGGTTTCACCGTGTTGCCCAGGTTGGTCTTGAATTCCTGAGCTCAAGCGATCCCCCTGCCTCAGCTTCCCAAAGTACTGAGATTACAGGCGTGAGCCTGTATGTGCCTGGCCAGAGTTTCACTATTAATTATTTATTTCAGATGAATCTTTAACATGATAAAGTCAGCTTGGGGAAAAGATCATGGGTTAAAAAAAAGTAAGAGTATTACGTAGATAATTGTCAAACACATGCCTTTAGCAGGATATGAAAGGGAGTAGAGAATAGCATGATAACTGGAGTGAGATGAGGGTTGAAAAAAGCTAGTTTTTTGTCTGCTTTGTTAAGATTAAGTATGGCTCCACATCCAACTCTTTATTTATCTTCCCCAAATATACCTTCTCACTGTATTACCTTCTGGTAATATTGCTACCATTATGCTACTCCAAAACCTTGTTACCACTTTTTGAGTTCTCTTTCTCCCTTGTCCCCTAATAATTCAAACTCTCCCTCATTCTACCCCCATTCCCACAACCTGTATCTCACCCAGTTTTCAAGTTCCTTCACAAGTGTACCTTCTGCATGAAAAAACTTGTTCTTGATCTCCTCAGTGAAAAGTAGTCTTGTTCTTCATTAAAGGTAGAATTAATTTGTGTCTTTTTTATACCACTTAGTCCTGCACATTGTCTTCTTCCTATTTGTTAACATATCTATGAGATTGTACACTCTGAGGATCTCATCCTTGACTCCTTGACTGATTGACCTTTCTATCCTTGTTGGTCCCTCTGCTGGTGTGCTACATATATATTGTATACCTGTGCTTAGTAAATATTTCTTACATGAATCACAATTCAACTTGTATTAATCATTTATGTCTTGTATTCAATTGACAGCTTCTGGAGAACAGGGATCATATGTATTTATTTTTGTATCTTCTGTGTTACAGCATGATACTAAACATTGAAGAGTTGTTTGGTAATTATTTTAAAATTTTTATTCATAAAAGTCGTGTTAAGATGTTTTATTTAGGATTGCATTTTGCTTCATTTGGTGGAAATCCAATTAAAGTAACATAACCAAACAGGAAGGTTTTTGTGTTTTTTTCCTTTCAAATAACAAGAATCCTAGAGGTAGTCAGTCTAGGGGTGGTATAGTGGTACTAGGTTCTCATCAGTGTCCCCAGTTTTTCTGTCCTTAACATGTAGCTTTTGTCCTTGAGATCACATGAGGCTTTTCCACCTCCAGGCATCCATATTTATGTTGTTTCTGTCCCTTTCTATTAGGAAAACAGTAGCTTTTCTGGAGGTCTCTACAAATAAACTTCTGCTCTTATCTCTTTAGTCAGAACTAGGGTCAAACTGGCATCTTCCAGGGAGTTTTGAAAGGTATTATTAACTGGGTGCTTTCCATCCACATTAAATTGGGATTTTTTTTTTGTAAGGAAGAAAGAAAAAATAAATCTTGGATGGGAAATCTAGAGTCTATATCTTGGATATGGAATTTATACTTAAAGCCATTAGGATCTACAAGGGCATGATATGATACATGTGAAGATTTCAACAAATCAAGACAATTTTGTAATAAATTCCATATGCACAGCTGGACAGTAAGTGCTATCAAAGATTAGAGGTAGATGAGCTCCCTGAAAGATGGAGTTGACTAGAAAATCTTCAGTGTAAGAGGTGGGACTTGAGCAGACCCTTAAGAGATAGGTCAAATATTATACAGAGGCATTGAGTGCTTGTTTTGCAAGTGAGAAGCACTTTTTTTTTTGTTTTTGAATCATTAGACCAGCTTAGCAAGAATTAATGCACTCATATTATAGGGCAATAGAAAATAAGATTGGAAAATAAGTTGAGACAACATAATGGAGGTCTTTGAATGCCACCGTGAAGAGTTTGGGTTTGAGGTTGTTCAAACAAGCAAATCTAAAGCAGGTTTCTGAAAAGAGGAATAATATGAGGGAGTGGAATAGAAATGACATATATTAAAGTTTAAAAGAATCATTCACAGATTAGTTCATTCGAATTAATTAATCACTAATGTTATATCTCCTACCCAGTAGTTAAGTTCATAGCACTTTTTTTTGTTTGTTTTTGAGACGGAGTCTCGCTCTGTTGCCCAGGCTGGAGTGCAGTGAGGCGATCTCAGCTCACTGCAACCTCTACCTCCTGGGTTCAAGCAATTCTCCTGCCTCAGTCTCCCAAGTGGCCGGGATTACAGGTGTGCGCCACCACACCCAGCTAATTTTTATGTGTGTGTGTGTGTGTATATGTGTATGTGTGTGTATATATGTGTGTATGTGTGTATATATATGTGTATGTGTGTGTATATAGATGTGTGTGTGTGTGTGTGTGTGTGTGTATATATATATATATATATATATTTTTTTTTTTTAGTAGAGATGGGTTTTTGCCATGTTGGGCAGGCTGGTCTCCAACTCCTGACCTCAGGTGCTCCACTCATCTCAGCTTCCCAAAGTGCAGGATTACAGGTGCAAGCCACCATGCCTGGCTTTTGACCAAAGCAGTTGATTCTAAGGGGTCCAATACCTAAAACAGATATTTGATATTGTTACATTTGAGGCCCTGAGTTATAGAATAGTGAAGCTCTAGAAATAAAATTTTCTGTTAAACTTATTTTTTATATTGCCAAGGAATTTTTTGCTTCTGTTATCATTACAGCATATTTTAAATATTGTATCAGCATATTTTATCATATTAATACCCAACTGTAATCTTTCTTAATTAGCTTGCACTAAATGATTTATAAAATGATTGAAAACACTTGTGTGCTTTTGACTAAATGTGTTTTATTATCTGTTATTTTCTCAACCTAGAATTTTAAGTCTATTGAAAAATACTTAAATTTCAATGCAGTTATGTTGACTGAATGTTTTATTTTCCTTTTTAAATCAATCTTAATATATTTTGTAGTTTCTTTTAAGTGAGGTGTGCTGGAGCATTTCCCATATACAATTATGAATTTTTTAAAATGACAGATGTTTATTCAAATGTAAATCTCATCAAATAGTAAAGATTTTTATCTTCTATTTTAATAATATCAATTACTTCTGATGGTTTGACATAGTTTGAGTAGAGAAACAGTCTGATTCAATTGAAACACATAAAATATGCTTGATATAATTTCCTACATAATTATAAATGAACTTCTGAAGTCTGAGTTACCTCATTTAGTATTTGGAATATCAGAAAATTTCACTTCAGAACATCAAAATTAGTGCCTTGTGTCTTTAGACTCTCCTCAATTACCACAAGATCTTTTCTTTCAGGGTCTTATTAATATGAATTTGACTCTATGTAAAAATGTAGATGTAGAAATAATTTATTGCAGTTTCTCCTAATCAGTTAAAATTTTAGCATTCATTGTTGGGTACTTTTTGATTACTGTTCAGCCCTATCCCACTGATGTTGGGTTTGGCCATAGGATTTGCTTTGGTCAGTGGAATGAATGTTAGTGATGTGATATAAAGCCTTAAATATGCTTGCATGGTTTGGCTTCAGTTTTTTTCACTGGTCATTTGTTATGAGAAGAGCTTTCCCTGGGCAGCTGCTGACCCTTCACCTTGGGTTCCAGAATTAACACAGGTGAATCGAACTGAGCCCAACCTATAGCCTGAACCAAGCCACCCAACCAAACCCAGCTTAGATCAGTCAAACTGTAGTCGACATACAGACTTGTGAGCATGAAAATAAATGTTTGTTATTGTAAGTCACTAAATTTGGGGTGCTTTATTATGTAGGATTATTGTCGCAATAGCTGACTGATATGACCATTACTATTTCAAAAAGCACATCTATATATTTTCATTAAGAAAAAGCAAAATTATAGATGGCTAACCTATCAGTTCTCTATTAATTGAAAAGTAGTAACACTTAAAACACGAATTATAAAACACCAATTATTTGAGAGTTTTTCTTGGCTAGTGGCCATTACAAATTTTATTGAATAAAATTCTTTTTTTTTTTTTTTTTGAGACAGAGTCTTTCTCTGTTGCCCAGGCTAGAGTGCAGGGGCACAATCTTGGCTCAAAGTAACCTCTGCTTCCCAGGTTCAAGCGATTCTCCTGCCTCAGCCTCCTGAGTAGGTGGGATTACAGGTGTGTGCCACCACACCTGGCTAATTTTTGTATTTTTAGTAGAGACAAGGTTTTCACCATGTTGGCCAGGCTGGTCTCAAACTCCTGACCTCAGGTGATCCACTCGCCTCAGCCTCCCACAGTGCTGGGATTATAGACATAAGCCACCACACCCCGCCGGAATAAAACTCTTGTAATGGAACTTGAGGAATAAGTTGTTGAGGTACTTATTATTAGTTTTAAAATAAACCTGGCTGGCACTACAAGTAATCACAAAATGAAATGACATAGGAACCATGGCTAGCATTTGTTAAGGGCCTGGCCACACAAGTGTTTGGCATTCTTCTCTTCTCCTCACAGCAAATCTGTCAAATCTGTCAGGCAGTCAACACATATTTATTGAGCCCTTACCATATGCCAGGTATTGCAAAGTATGTATTACCCTATTTTTGTTGCATGAAGAAACTGAGGCTCAGAAAAGTTAAATGACTAGTTTAAGCCTCACAGCTAGGAAAGGGCTTGAGTTTTAGGACTTGACCCAAGTCCATCTGACTCCAAAAATCATGCTATTATCATCACTGTGTTATTTGTGTTTGGGTGGAACTAGGAGAAAAATAGAATTACAGGCCGGGCGTGGTGGCTCATGCCTGTAATCCTAGCACTTTGGGAGGCCGAGGCAAGTGGATCACTTGAGGCCAGAAGTTCAAGAGCAGTCTGGTCAACATAGCAAAACCCCATCTCTACTAAAAATACAAAAATTAGCCAGTTGTGGTGGCACATGCCTGTAATCCCAGCTACTCAGGAGGCTGAGGCATGAGCATTGCTTCAACCCAGGAGGCGGAGGTTGCAGTGAGCCAAGATTGGGCCACTGCACACCAGCCTGGGTGACAGAGCAAGACTCTGTCTCAAAAAAAAAAAAAAAAAAAAAAAAAATTACAAACTGATTTACCTAACATTTGTTGGTGTGTTATCTCTAGTCATTTGCTACATAACCCAGATGTCACCCAGAATCACTTTAGCATTCAGAAATCTACATATAAATTAGCTCAGACCCAAATTGCTGTTTTTTAGCATGTGAAAGTCTGAAGCTGTCCGTACTTCTACTAATTCCCAGGCCTTACAGTCATGTGGTCCCCTTCATATGTCCTTGGAGGCCACCTTGATTTGCCATGTCAGTCTGAGTGTAAAGCTCAACCCTTTCCAGTTTCTACCAGACATACCTTTACCAAGCATTTTCTGAGTTTTGGTGAGGACCTCCATGCAAAACACGAGATCTCCACCATTCTTTCCCTCTCAACGTTGCCCCTTGATTGCAACACCATGCCCCTTTTCATATTCTTTACTCTCTGTTTTGCAGATTAGCTTTTCCCTTCTATTGAAGCCTTGATAGCCCAGATACCCAACAACTTTGGAGTCATGCCTCTACCCTCAAGCTGGAGTGTCAGTGAGTGCCTTCTTTGACTCTGTCTCATTACAAAGCAAAAATAGTGAGATTCTCTTGAGAAACAACATCAGTTGGAATTAGTCTCATCAGCCAGACAGCCCCCATTTAGCTCAATTTTAATTTTTAAAATGGAATTTCATTGAATTTTCAACATTGACAATTTTGTTCAACTAACCTTAAATGGTGAGAACCGAAAGCATCTAATATAAGAGCTACTCTTTTCTTCTTAGATTAGAAATAAGATACTTTACTTTACATAACTAAGAAAAAGTCTATCTTTAGAATTTTAGTTACTTCCTACCTCTTTCCAAAAATGTGACTTATAAAAACTACAGAATAAATCTGGATATAAGCTTTTTCTGTAGTTTTTCCCAGACCACTTTTCCTATTAGCTATTCAGAGTGAATTTTAGGAGCTTGAAAACTTGATATGTTTATGAGCCCAGAATTTAGACACTGCTATAAATTTAAATTGTCTGAAGCACTTGATTCTACAACACTGTGTTGGAAATGGTTGAAGAACTGATTTCCACTTCTGGATAAGCCAAACTACTCTCTTATCTTGCAAATTTGCCACTAAAATCTTAATTCCTGTCAGAATTATTTTCAGTGGGAGAAATCTGAATACAAATTGACCAAAAGAACTTTAGTTCTCACTCATTTCTAATATAATTTTAATTAGTTCATCTTTAATTTAGGAAATAATTTTTCTAGCAACTTGGCAGACATTGGTTTCTTGCCAGATACTACCTTATCTTGAGCTTGTGGGAAACTCATCTTTAATATTCCATGAGTATAGTAAAACTGTGTTTTTAATGTAACAAATATTGTTTTATTTATTAAATAAAACATTTATTTGGGGGTATATTCATACCTAATTAAACAGAATGAGTAAAAGATGAGGCAGACCCTGAATGTGAGATGCGTTTGAAAATGGGGTGTCTCAAGATTCTGTACTGGAACATTGGGGTTAGGCTTCTAAATACTGTTAGTCCAGTCTTATTACTAAGATTGCATAAAGAGCATTTTATTTTTGTGTGACCTAGATCAAATTATTTTGATGTAGGATTTTTCTTCTCAGTCACTTTCCAAGTCCCCAGCCAGCAATGCCCCACCCAGGCCTCATTCAACCACACTGGCATGCCCCAGTTTTCCTGTGGTATAGCTTGTACCTGTGTTCAGCAGTTCCCGAACTCTTGTCCTGCACCCAAGAAGAATGAGGATGTGCTAAACATTGAAGGGTGAGGAAGGTGGAGAAGAATTTTATAGAGCTATGAAACAGTTTTCAGCAGAGAAAGGATGCGGGGGTTGTCCCCCTACCCAAAGGTGGGAATGTCCCCTGTGCAGCCAGGCATGGGGCCTTCTATGGACTCAGAATGGGGAGTGCGTGCTGATTGGTTTGTGTGTATGCAAAAAAGGTTAAAGCAAAGACACCACTCAAAGGTGGGCATGACAGTGTAGAAAACCAATTAGAAAAGGGTAGGTATATGTAAAATAGGTGAAGGGTGGGGATCAATCAAAGGAAAGCATGCCAAACAGGAAGACAAGTTCTTAATCCAGTCTGACGATTTAACTTGTAGCTTGGCTTTCAGGCTTTAAACTTTCTTCGCCTTGGAGGTGGGGTTTCACCGGGTACCAGCCCCTGTCTGCCTAGGCATTTGGCTGCCTCCTTTCTGTATCAATTTGACCTTCCTAAACTTCTTATTCGTTATCTGTTAAATAAGTATTATGTCTGCCTTCCCTACCTTAAAACGTTGTAAGGTTTAGATGAAAGAAATATACATGAAAGTACTTTGTAACATACAGTACCTACAGACGTTAGTGATTATGTTTGTGGGGCAAAAAAAGTAGGCAGGATGGAAGAAAGGAAAGCAAGGTTGCTCTTAAATTCATTCCAGCAGTATGGCTGGAAATGAATAATCTTCAAATCCTGATCAGTTGCAAGATAGGGAAAGGATTACCATTCTGGGGGCACAGCAATGACAGGGCCCTTTAACTGGCCACAGTGAATGCCAGTTCCAACCATTTCAGGTAATATTGTCTACAGTGTGCTGAGTGCCATGTTAGTTACCAGGGATACACACCATGACAAGAAACAGTCCTTTGCCCTCAAGAAATTCTCAATCTGGCTGTGGACAACACGGCTGTGTGTCTCTAGCAGGGGTGAGCCAGGATATGGCAGGCTGGGTGGAGCATGGTTGGAGCAGAAAAGGAGCTGGTTATTGTGACAGGGTCTGGAATGTTTTTTCCATCATTAAATGGAGTGATTTAAAAATAATACACCATATTTATATTTTTAAGTCACAGAGAAAAACAAGGGTGTTTTAAAATTTGGTTAATTACAAAATCCTGTAATAACACTTTTTTTTTTCTTTTAATACATGGGGAGTGACAGCATCAGCATGATCTTCTTTACAGTTTTGTCATGTTTTAGGATTTTACTATGCTCATTTTAGGTTTCAGGGACATTATTGTCACGATGAAGTTCTACTCTGTTGCTTGTTGGTGTTCTAGTGGTGCAACACTAACTCTTTGGATGTCATTTTTAACTTCGTCTTTTGTATTCAAAAGTTGAATTGCTAGTGATCTTTATTTTGGTAGTTTTTAAAGGAAATAAGTGTATAATATATTATCCATACTAAATGAGAGGACCCACTGACAAAGATTACTTCCAATTAATGGTAATCATTTTGGGGTCTGGAATACCTTAAGTATTTTTTTTTACTTGTTTCTTAGACAAATAATAAAATAAGCTTTTACTTTCTGAATATACAACAACAGGGATGGAGTGAGGGGAGACATTCCAGAAGATGCCAATAGTATAAGTTGCTAACCTAGGATTAATAACTCATTGCAGAAAATTCAGGAGATGACGGTCTAGTCTGGTACTGAATTAAATTATCTACGGTATTTAATGTTTTACTCTAGTAGATTTGCTGGTTTGGTGTCTACCTTAACTTAAATATTTAGAGAAAAATATGGAAAAGTTTGTGAGAAAATGAAGTCTTGTATAAACATCCTTGTCCTAATTGTTCGCCTTTACTGCAGAAATCCCAGACTGGCACCAGTGTGGCCGAAGTTCTCACTGTGTTACTATAAATTTACATGATGTAGTGGATGTTTTAAGAGGTGGAGGCAATCCCATATTCAAAATTGAAAACAAAAAAAATATTTAAATACCCAAGTGAGTAAAAATGGACTCTCCTGGATAAGTCTGGACCATCTTTCAAAGATATTGAGCGTCTGGAATTTTTATGTGCATTTCGAGGCTGCAGTTTCCTCTGACAGACAATCCATTGTTATTACTGGCTGTAGGCAGTCCTGAAAGGGCAGAGTCAGGAAAGACAAAGAATTTACAGTACAGAACTTTCAATAATGTGTTGATGTCAGGAAAAGAGTTGAGCCATTTCTGATAAGAAAGAAGTGTTAATGTTAAGCAGCTGTAAATGTACTTTCTGTGATCTACTCCTGCAAAGTAACAGCAGGGTATTTCTTAGGCTTGGGTCACAGGATGAATTTGAGTAATCAATCCTTAAGTGAAAGCAAAGAGAGAATACTGGAAGATGTGACAGAGGTCAGCCCTGGGAATGGAACATGGAGTCTTTTCCAATTTGATGTTCTTGTCCCAGGTTTAGATTTGGCAGCAGCTACCTCCCTCCTTTAAGTCCTCACCACCATTCCCTTACAACAAATCAACATTTATCAGTAACTATGAAAGCACAGTATCAAAATTATTTCTAAATTAGAGTTTGAGAAATGATTTTGAAATTTATATAGCATTCCTAGTACTCAGGCCAACTCTTCGTAGCAACACACTCATTTTGATTCTTAAAGAAATGTGATATATTTTTTCCTAAATAGATTTAAAATTTTAATCAACACATTTGGCTTATATGATGAAAAACTGCCTGAGGCTATGGAATTGGGTGAGAACTTGTTATTTTGGTGAAGGTGCATATATTCTGAAGATGTATCTGCAAGCCATTGGGTACAAATACTGAATGTGAGTAAAATTTGGAAGTTGACTGCTTCAGGGTTCCAAATTGGGCCATCAGTATTAGGATATATATAGTTTTAAATCCAGTCTTAAACCTGTGTATGTTTAGAATATCTTTTGTCAAAGAGTGAGTAATAAGTTTCTATTTTTCCAAAAGCATTTTAACTAAGTATTAGGTGTTCAGGGACCAGATTCTTATTCAAGTCTTAAGAGTTTGAAGTCAATAACTTATTTTCTTTGTCCCTCATCTCTTTTATTCCACTTATAAAGTATGCACACTGGGCTGAACAAAGTGGCTCTCGCCTGTATCCCAGCACTTTGGGAGGTCAATGTGGGCAGATCACGAGGTCAGGAGATCGAGACCATCCTGACCAACATGGTGAAAGCCCGTCTCTACTAAAATACAAAAAATTATCCGGTTCATGGTGGCGCGCGCCTGTAGTCCCAGCTACTTGGGAGGCTGAGGCAGGGGAATCGCTTGAACCTGGAAGGCCGAGATTGCGCCACTGCACACCACCCTGGCAACAGAGCAAGACTCCATTTCAAAAAAAAAAAATATGCGCACTAATTCTGGCTCTCCTGCTTTTGAAGGTATCACACATATAATACTCTTTGTGATAAAGCCTTAAAGTATCAGAGTGGTAATACTTTAAGGCTTTATTAATCCAAAGTAAGTTGTGATATTTTAAGGCTTTATCAATCCAAAGTATTGTTACAGATATGAATAGTGGTACCTACATTGCATAGAATAAGAACTGAATCATGTAAATCAATGCTACATCATTTGAAGTCTTGCAGGAATGGACAAGACCAGTACTCAAAGCTAACACTATTTTGGCTTGATTTTACATAACTTTCAAATCATCTTCTCAGAAAGCTAAACCCCAGCTGCTCTTCAAGATAAGCCATGATGACAGAGTAGCTATAAAAGTAGTGTCTCATAGATAAAGAGAAATATGAACAGGTTCAGGCTGGCTGAATAATAGCCCTTTTCTCTTTGAAAGGAAATGGAAGGAATGTAGCTGTATTTGCAGGTAATGAATTTCAATCCCTTATTACTTTCTTTGGGACACA
The DNA here is from genome assembly GCF_028858775.2 of Pan troglodytes. NCBI lineage: Eukaryota > Metazoa > Chordata > Mammalia > Primates > Hominidae > Pan > Pan troglodytes. The sequence goes on along the minus strand of NC_072410.2, from coordinate 68,418,732 downwards.
TTTACTATAAACTGCATTAGGAAGCAGGAATTTACATTTAAGTATGGAAGTGAATCAGAAATTAGTAGATATATAGGATCAGGCAGATCTTTATCACTGAGCAAAGGTCTAAAGATAGTGATGCAGTCTGTAATTCTGTAAGTGGATATATTGGAACCATAACAATAACAGCAACAGCTAACATTTATTAAGTGCTCATTATTTATTAGATACAGTATTATGTATCATCTGTAGATTATTCATGTGTAAGGCAGGTAGTGTCTTTATTCCCATTTTGGAGATGAAGAAATCAAGGTATACAGTAGTTAAGAAACTTACTTAAGGTCATACGATCTGTGCTAGCTTTCAGATTCAGGGAACTTGACTTCAGAAACCATACTCTTAACCAGTATGCCAAACCACCTTCTATGAATTTGAAACCACCTCCTATGAATTGATGAATTCATAATTCATCAGTTGGTGTTAATGGAAGTGGTGGAATATAGCCCTGAGGCCAAGTTCTAAATTGTTTAGGAAGTGACCCAAATACTGAGGTAATCATAACAAAAAAAGAGGAGAGAAAAGAAAAAAAAGGAAGGAAGGGAGGGAGGGAGAGAAAGAAAAAGTCCATTCCAACAGGCACTGGGTATTGGATATTATGGGAGTCTCCCATAAAGTATAAGCGGCCCATAACCAGGAGACTGAGACTTCACAGTAAGGAACCCAGCCAGTAGAAACTGGGATACAGGGCAAGGAAACTTTCCAGTCACAGTGGACTGGAATAAAATCAGAGCAAAATCAGAGATAAAATAATTCAAAGTAGAGGCAGCATTTCTTGACAAAAGATTTCTTATGTTATCTCCCCTACTGAGGGCTGAAGTTGGCCCCAGAGTGAGATGCATAGTTATAAGTCAGGGTTAATATAATAGATTCAGCTCAGAGGCAAACAGAAGCAAGGGCACTGAGCCAGGTAGGCCATTACAAAATGGCCCAACTGGGTTAGAGTTCCAGGCAAGAGACTTATTTTACTAACTTTACTAACATTATTTCTCCATTGTGGCAGCTCCCGCTTCTGTGGGACATGGCATCATGTAGCAGTGACATTAGATACCCAAAGACTGTGGAACAGGGAGATGAAGTTTCATAGCATAATTACAAAATTTAACAGCACCCTTTCACATATTTTATGGCCCAATCTATGTTGTTATTCTTTTATTATTTTTTAAGAAATGTAGTATGTTATGTAATATACTGATTGCAGAGTTCACGAAGCCATTTGGGAGACTACTAGGAGGAATAATTTGATATGAAATTATTATTTAATTATATCACTTTCTTATTCTGTCTTATACTAACATTTGCAGAATGTATATTATTTGGAGAGCCTTGTTTGATATCCTTAACAGACAGAGTAAACATTCAAGATAGTACTTTTAGGAGAGTAGTTTGAATAGTTTTCATTTGCTAATTCCGTCCTCTTTTTTCTGTGAAAGAGAAAAACAAAAACATTTTATTTTGTTTTCTTTCATGTAGTGTTTATCCATTGCCTCCATATTTTATAACAGCACCAAAGACTAGTTTTTCTGTTCTGTTTAAAGCTCATAGTTTCTTAGAACTAGTTGTAAATACTGTTAAGAGTCCCCCAAACAGTTTTTTAAGAACCTAATTTAGTTTCATTTGTACTGAGAAGCTGTTTTCTAGATGACTAACATCATATAGGGTTGTTTCCATCAAAAATATTAGTCTGGCATTTGTCATGTTCTGTCCACTAAATAGCTTTGTTATTATTGAGGTCTAAGCTCTGATTTTTTATCTTATCCAAATTCCTACCTTAGGGGTCTAGGGAGTCATGTCCTACAAACCATAAATTCTCATGAGATGGGTTTTATTTGACCCTATATATTGTGACTTGCTTTTCAGTCTGACTCTGGCATAACATTATGAGACAAGGAAAAAATATTTAACCCCAAAATATATTTCCTTGTTATACCTTGAAATTGCCCTGCAAAGTCTCTTGTGGGAAAAATCCACATTCTATAGAGAATCCCCTTCCCCTTTTGTTTTCCTTCCTTTCTTTCCAGATACAGGAGTTAATCAACTAAGAGGTAGGCACCCTTTTAAGTCCCATAAGAAACAATTTACAACCCCCGCTCTCTCTGAAGTCTGCTATCCGAGAGCTTCCTCTGCACAATAAAAGTTGGTCTCCACAATCCTTTACCTTTTTTTTGTTTTGTTTCTTGTTTTTTTTGCGACGGAGTTTTGCTCTTGTTGCCCAAGCTGGAGTCCAATGGCGTGATCTCGACTCACCACAACCTCCGCCTCTTGGGTTCAAGCAATTCTCCTGCCTCAGCCGCTCGAGTAGCTGGGATTACAGGCATGCGCCACCACACCCGGCTAATTTTGTATTTTTAGTAGAGACGGGGTTTCTCCATGTTGGTCAGGCTGGTCTTGAACTTCCAACCTCAGGTGATTTGCCCACCTCGGCCTCCCAAAGTGCTGGGATTACAGGCATGAGTCACTGTGCCTGCCTCAATCCTTTATCTTTAACCTGAACACTCCTTTCTGTCGATCCAAGTCTTTAGACAAACTCCACCAATTGTCAACCAGAAGATGTTGAAATGTATTTAAAGCCTGGAAGCCCCGCTTTGAGTTGTCCCACCTTTCTAAATCAAACCAATGTATTTCTTTTTTTTTTTTTTTTTTTTTTGAGTCAAAGTCTTGCTCTTGTCCCCCAGGCTGGAGTGCAATGGCACAATCTCGGCTCACTGCAACCTCCGCCTCCCGGATTCAAGCGATTCTCTTGCCTCAGCCTCCCGAGTAGCTGAGATTACAGGCGCCTGCCACCACGCCCAGCTAATTTTTGTATTTTTAGTAGAGACGGGGTTTCACCATGTTGACCAGGCTGGTCTTAAACTCCTGACCTCAGGTGATCTGCCTGCCTCGGCCTCCCAAAGTGCTGGGATTACAGATGTGAGCCACCGTGCCCGGCCAAACCAATGTGTTTCTTAAATGTATTTGATTAATGTCTCATGCCTTCCTAAAATACATGACAACAAGCTGTACCCTGACCACCTTGGGCACACGTTCTCAGGACCTCCTGAGAGCTGTGTCACAGGCTGTGGTCACTCATATTTGGCTCAGAATAAATCTCTTAAAATATTTTACAGAGTTTGACTCTTTTTGTCAATATTATGAAATGTGTCTGAGATACATATACAAAAGAAAAATACTAAGATATAGCATGCATCCAACAAATGCAGTATCTTTCTGTTAACATAAATTATCTAAATTCATATAATTCATGTGCATTTCTGAGTCTCATCTCACATCAGACAGGCAGCCTGAGATGAAGAATGAGCACGGGCTCAGGTTGGGACCTGGTAAAAGCAGGCATCACCATTTAAGGAGCAGAGACCTCTGCTAGGTTGTTTCACCTCTCTGAGTTTGTTTCCTCATGTATCAGTTGGGAATGATATCGAATTTGTATCATCCTTATGGAAAAACAAATATATATGAAGTTGCAAATATAGGTTTTCAACAAAAGTTAACAGCTATCACTCATTGGCATCTAGACTTTAATATGATTCCACTCAAGAGAGCGACATAATTCTAAATAAGAAAATGCTTTTGATGTAAGAGTCCATTTCCTGCCTCTCGGGCACGCCACTACAGCCTGAGGCTCCATTAGCTGTTGCTATCTGCAGTTAGTGATTTAGCTTGGAGCATATCGGGCGCTGTACTAAGTGATCTACATATGTTATTTCATTTAATAACAGCAATCCTTTCAGGAAATTTTGGTTTCTGACTTTCTACCATGACTTTGACCTATGTACATTTTCTTTTAGACTATGTATCCTTTTGACTTTTGTCTGCCTTATTCTAGCCATTGCTTTGCACAAATTATGGCACTTTATGTCATCAAACCATATTAGTTAGGAGGCTGTGGGATGCAAATAACAGAGAACCAGACTTGATCTGTCAAAAAATAAAGGGAATTTTTTTCATATACACAACTGGATAATTCTTCACCGGGTTCTATCTCTGTGATTCTTTTCACTCTGTCTTCCTCCATGGCTCTGCTTGTTGTATTAGAAATGGCTGCAGCAGTTCCTGACATGACATCTTTGTACTACACTCTCCAGAGGAATGGAGAGTTGCTGTTTTCCCAGAAAGAAGCTCTTGGCTTCCTTCGACAGGACCAGTGTAGGTCTTGTGCTACCTCTGACACCATCACTTAGACCAGGGGCTTGGGGTCATTGACTGGCTTATCCCTGCTCTTCCCTGAGTCAATCAACGGACAAGAGGAATGGTGTTACATTGCTTAGTTTAGACCTACACCTGAGGTTGTGGTCCATGTCACCCAAATCACATGGGCATCGTGGAGCAGGAGATGAAACGGGTACAGGAAGGCCGTCTTGCCCCCAGTGTCAAAGGGAATGGGTATTAGTCCATTTTCACACTGTTATAAAGAACTGCTTGAGACTGGGTAATTTATAAGTTAAAGAGGTTTAATTGACTCACAGTTCTTCATGGCTGGGGAGGCCTCAGGAAACGTACAATCATGGCAGAAGGCAAAGGGAAAGCAAGGCATGTCTTACATGGCGGCAAGAGAGAGAGAGCAAAGGGGGAAGTGCCACACTTTTAAACCATCAGATCTCATGAGAACTCATTTACTATCACAGGAACAGCAAGGGGGAAATCTGCCCCCAAGATGCAGTCACCTCCCACCAGGCCCCTCCCTTGACATATAGGGATTACAATTCGAGATGAGATTTGGGTGGGGACACACAGCCAAGCCATATCAGAATGGTTACAACATTTCACTTTTAATTATGACATGTTGCTAGAGGGTTTCTTTTAAAATTTTTTTTTATCAGTTTAAGGAAGTCATCTTCACCATTAAGTTTTTTTTTTTAATCATGAATGGAAGTTGACTTTCATCAAATGTTTTTTTCTAAATCTGTTGAGATGATCATGTGGATTTTTTTCTTTATTCTATTAATGTGATGTTACACTCATTTTTAAAAACAACTTTAGCTATAATGGCATATAATAAACTGCACATATTTAAAGTATATAGTTTGATAGCTTTTGACATATGTGTATACCTGTGAAACTATCACCATAATCAAAATAATGAACATATGTATCATTCCCTTCCAAACTTTTTTTTTTTTTTGAGACAGGGTCTCACACTGTGGCCCAAGCTGGAGTGCAGTGGCTCACTGCAACCTCTACTTCCCTGGGCTCATGTGATTCTCCAGCTTTAGCCTCCTATGTAGCTGGGACTACAGGCATGAGCCACCACACCTAGCTAACCTGGCTAATTTTTGCATTTTTTGTAGAAATGGGGTTTCACCATTTCCTCAGGCTGGTCTTGAACTCCTGAGCTCAAAGTGATCTGCCCACCTTGGCCTCCCAAAGTGCTGGGATTACAGGCGTGAGCCAACATGCCTGGCCCCAAACATTTTCTTATCCCTCCTGTAATCCCTGTCTCCAGCCCCTTCCCTCCTACCCCTGCTCCACACCTGATCTACTTTCTGTCACTACAGATTAGTTGCATTACTAATTGAAGTTTTGAATGTTAAATTAACTTTCCATTTCTGAAATATACCAGTTTGATCATTATGTATTAGCTCTCTCTCTTACATTAAGGGAACTTCAAAAAGGTCACGGGAAAATGGAATTAAAAGATAAAAAGAAAATATATAAACTTTATTTTTCAACATAAGCTCTATCAAGTTTAAGACACTTTTATAAGTGACAATATCAGCCATTTAGCCCATCCCTAAAGAACTGAGGGTCCTGGGATTTAACCATGTCAATGCAGTCTTTTTCACATTAGTAACTGAAGAAAAGTGGGTGCGCTTTAATGATTTATTAAGATTAGGGAACAAAAAGAAGTCAGAAGGAGCCAAATCAGGTCTGTAGGTGGTTGCCTAATGATTTTCCCATTGAAACTCTGGCAAAATTGTCCTTGTTTGATGATAGGAATAAGAGGAGTAATGTCATGGTGGAGAAGGACCCCCTGTTGAAGCTTTCCTGGGTATTTTTGTGCTAAGCTTTTGGCTTTCTCAAAACACTCTCATTGTAAACAGATTTTATCATTCTTTGGCTCTCCAGAAAGTCAACAAGCAAAATGCTTTGAGCATTCTCAAAAACTGTTGCCATGACCTTTGCTCATCACTAATCCACTTTTGCTTTGATGGGCCACCTCTACATCTTGGTAGCCATTGCTTTGATTGTGCTTTGTCTTCATGATCATACTGGTAAAGCCATGATTCATCTCTTTACAATTCTTTGAAGAAATGCTTTGGGATCTTGATCCCACTTGTTTGCAACATCCATTGAATGCTCTGCTTTTGTCTGCAGCTCATACGAAGTGCAATGGTTTTGGCACCTACCAAGTGGAAAATTTGCTCAACTTTAATTTTTCAGTCAGAATTGTGTAAGCTGAACCAATTGAGATGTCTGTGGTGTTGGCTATTATTTTTTCTGTTAATCATTGGCCCTCTTCAATTAAGGCATGAACAAGATTAATTTTTTCCTTAAAAATTGATGCAGATGGTCTGCCCACTGTGGGCTTCATCTTCAACATTGTCTCATCCCTTCTTAAAATGAGTTATCCATTTGTACACTACTGATTTCTTTGGGGGATTGACCCCACAAAGTTTTTGTAAAGCATCAGGATTTAGCCATTCTTCCACCCAAGCTTCACCATAAATTTAATGTTCTTGTTTCAATTTTATCAGAATTCATGTTCCTCTGATGGGGCTCTTTTCAAACTGATGTCATATCCTTCTTAGTGCCTCAAACTAGATCCTGTTCAGACATTTTATGACAAGTTAGCATAAGTTTATTCTGATGCAAAAAACCCCTGAAATCTATGCATAGGTTTTTCAAAATACACATTTTCCATAAACTTTTTGAAGACCCCTATTATTTCTGTATTTGTTTAACCAACATTTTGCTTCTATGTTTATAAATGAGATTGGGGTGTAAGTTTTCTTTCTAGTAATGCCCTTCTCATGCTTTAGTATCAAGGTTATGCTAGCCTTGTAAGATGAGCTGAGGATGGGGAGAATGTTTCCTATTCTCTGTTTTATACTCTGGAAGAATTTATATAAGACAGGTTTTTTTTTTAAAATTAAGTTTTGGTTTGAATCAACCAGTGAAACCTACTAGACTTACAAGTTTTTTTTGTTTTGTTTTGTTTTGTTTTGAGATGGAGTCTCGCTCTGTCACCCAGGCTGGAGTCCAGTGGCGCAATCTCGGCTCACTGCAAGCTCCGCCTCCTGGGTTCACACCATTCTCAGCCTCCAGAGTAGCTGGGACTATAGGCGCCCACCACCATGCTCAGCTAATTTTTTTTTGTATTTTTAGTAGAGGCAGGGTTTCACCATGTTAGCCAGGATGGTCTCGATCTCCTAATCTCGTGCTCTGCCTGCCTCGGCCTCCCAAAGCACTGGGATTACAGGCGTGAGCCACCGCGCCTGGCCAACCTATAGGGTTTTTTTGGGAAAGCTTTAAGTTATTAATTCAATTTTAAAATAAATAAGGGGTTGTTCACATTTTTCTTCTTGTGCTGTTAGTTTTTATAAAAGGTATGTTTTCTTGACTTTTTAATTGACTGTATGCACGTAATATGTATGCAGCACGAGCAAGGAGAGTGAGACCCTGTCTCAAAACCAACCAACTAACCAACAACAACAATAAAACTCTACAAGCTCTGTAGTGACGTTTCCTCTTTTATTTCTGATATTGGTTATTTAAGCTTGCTTTCTGTATTTCTTCATTATTCTCCATGGGGGTTTATAAATTTATTCATCATTTCAAAGAACCAACTTTTACCCTTATTGATCTTCTCTATTGTATTTTTGTTTTCTGTTTTACTTGTTGCTGTTATCTTTTTATTTCCTTCCTTATATTTTCTTTAGATTTCTGGGATTTTTTTTTGTTGTTGTTGTTTTTTGTTTTTTGAGACAGGGTCTCACCATGTTGCCCAGGCTGGTCTCCAACTCCTGGGCTCAAGTGATCCTCCTTCCTCGGCCTCCCAAAGTGCTGGGATTACTAAATAGGTGTGAGCCACTGTGCCCAGCCGATTTTATTTAGATTTAAGTTGTTCTTTTCATAACTTTTTATCAAGGATGTTTAGCTTATTGCTTTTCAGCTTTTCTTCTTCTCTAATATATGAATTTGGGGGCCATAAACTTTACTCGTAGAATAGTTTTAATGGTGCACCTCATAAATTTTAAGGAATGTTTACTTCAAAATGGGCTCTAATTTCCACTGTGACTTTTTTCTTTGGCCTATGGGTTATTAGAAAGTATATTTCTTAATTTATAAGCATTGTGAATTTTCTAGGCAAATTTTTGTTGTTGATTTCTAGTCTAATTTCTTTATGGTCAAATAATTTGTTTTGTATAAATTCAATTCTTTGGAATTTGTGGCAATTTGCTTTCACATATGATTTTGATAATGATCTATGCATATTTGAAGCCAATGTGTATATTCTGATGTTTCAAGGTAGAGTATTGTATTTGTGACTATTAGGTCAAATACGTAAAAAGTATTGTTCAAATTTTACATATCCTTATAAATTATCTGATATACCTGAGAGAGGTATGTTCAGATTTCTCACTATGATTTTTAAATTTCTCTGTTTTGTCAATGTTGTTTAATATATAATTTTGAGCTATGTTACTAGGTGAATTAAAATGTAGAAGTATTATCTCTTAATAGAGAAGTTAAAGTTTTATCATTTTGAAATGCAGTTGTCCCTCCATATCCATAGGTTCCATATCTGTGGATTCAATTGGGGATCAAAAATATTTGGGAAAAAATTGCATCTGTACTGAACACATACAGACTTTTGGTCTTGTCATTATTCCCTAAACAATACAGTATGACAACTACTTATATAGCATGTATATTGTATTAGGTATTATAAGTAATCTAGAGATGATTTAAAACACATGGGAATTCATTATATGCAAATACTATTCTGTCTTATGTCAGGGACTTGACTATCCATGGATTTTGGTATCCGTAGGAGGTCTTGGAATCAATCCCGCATGGATACCTTAAGGCCTTCTTTGTCTGATATAAATATAGCTTATATGCTATTGGCACATATTTTCATTTTATATATACTTAAAATCTCCTAATGTATTATTATAACTATTGCTATATTCGGTTAAAAATTTAGGTTTATCCACATGTTTGCCCTTTTCATTGTTCTTTATGCCTTCCTGCATCTTTGAGCTTCCATCTGGGAGCGGAATACACCCTTCAGTGCTGTCTTTAGGTTAGACTATCGATACAAATTCTCTACATGAAGTGAAAAATGTTTTTTTCTCTACTTCATTATTGAGGAGTAATTTTACTGGTAGAGAATTTTAGGTTTATAGCTATATTCCTTCAGCACTTTGAAGATAATTCCATTTTATTCTGGCTTCTCTTGATTCCTTCAAGAAGTCAGCTGTCAGTCTGATACTTGCACCTTTGATGTTAATCTGTCTTTTCTCTCAGGTTTCTTTTAATATTTCTTCTATAACTTTTATTTTTAGCATTTTTTACTATGTTGTGCTTTTCTTTTTCCTTATCTTGGTTTAGGTTTGGAGATCTACTTGAATCTGTGCTTTTGGCCAATTTTTGCAAAGTCTCAGTCATTATCTTCTTGAATATGCCTCTTTCCCATTCTCTCTTCCCTCTCTTCTGGATTCCTTCTATCTATCTAACTTTCTGGACATGCATGAATGGGCCCCGGCAACCTATCTGACCCCATCCCCTGCCGTACTCTCGTTACTCGCTTGTCTCTATCTTGCTGTTTTTCTAACATGCCAAGCATGCTTCTTACTCCTAGATTTTTAAAAATATTGCTTCCTTAGCCTGGAACACTGTTTTCAAGATATGTCTAAGACTCATTCCCTTACATGATTCAGGTCTCTGCTCAAATGTGGCCTTATCAGAGAGGCTTTCTCTGACATTTATTCAAAATTATCATCCAGACCTCTCCTCTCCCATATTGTTCTCTAACTCTTTACCTGGTTTTATGCTTCTTCATAGCACTTAATACAATATGACACATTATATATCCAATATTTATTTGCTTATTCTTTGTCTCTCTCCATTTGAATAGAAATTCTGAAGTTCTGTAAGAGGAGAGAGCTTTTTCCCACCCCCTCCTCAGAGTTGTATCCCATCCCCTGGAATAGTGCCTGGATTAGAGTAAATGTTCAATAAATATTTGTAGGAGAATGGATGAATGATTAATAGATAGCAGATATAGGAAGAGTTCTCTACAGGAAGTAAAGAAAGTGGAGAAGGCAGAATAACAAACTAAGTAAGTCTTTTAATTTGTATGGTCTATATTTTAATCTTTCGAATGTAAAGATAGTATCATTGATCATATTTCTGTTCATCAATGTTACCTAAAATAGCAAAATGAAATATTAATATGTTTGAAGATATAGCTTTCATTAGTTTAAATTAACTATCTCATTTAGTTTAGGCATATGGTCCACAAATTTTTAAGAACATTTAATTTTAATTTAAAAAATTAAGCCTACCAAATAAGATGCATTATTTTCCAGTGACTTAATATGTATATTCAAGACTTTTTCAATTTTTTATAGTATAAAATTATTGTGATTGCACATGAAAATTTATTATTTTAGCAAAATATTATGAGTGCTTATAAGTACAAAGGCTAAAACTGATATCCCTACCAACCACAAAAAAATAGGCCAGGCAGCTGGGTACTGCCTAGCCTATTTTTTTGTGGTTGGCAGGGATATCTCTTTATTGTGTAGATACTTAAGGACTCATATAGACCCATCATTTTTTATGGGCAAAAATCCCAACTCTGGTCTTCTAAATGTCTTTTGTGAATTTCTTTCCCTAAATAAATCATAAATCCACTTATAATGCCTAGACCCACACAATGTGTGTTCGTCATAGCTGCTCAAAAGGAATCCACAGTGTAGGTCAGAGCTACTTGATGAGAGAAAGTCTTGACTCTGCTAATAATGTTTTTACCTCACTGGCACCCACAGTATTTTGCCAGATTGCCTGAAGTCAGCATGCCTTCCTGATGGTCATGGACTGTTCTGCTTTTCCAGGAATGTCTCAAAGGGATCCTGCCTGAAAGGAAAGAGGCCATACTGTGATATTTCACGGCTTATAAAGAGACCAAGAATGGCCTCTGTCTTGTTCTTTTAGCTAGCTTCAAACAAACTTAGCCAGCTTAAAAACAGAAATGGAACTGATGAAGTCATCAACCTAGAGCCTCCCGCTACTGCCCATGTATTTTCTAGTCTAGAATGAAGCTAATAATCTCAAGAACTGCTTCCTAGAAAGGTTAAGGAGAAAAGCATGCCCCATCCCACTTCTCCTCCCATTTCCCACTCTTGAAATAGCATTGTTAGCATCTGATGTGAGCCAGAGGAGTATTTGAGGCTGTGCCATATGTCCTTGTTAGAAACACTGAGCTTATAATGACTAAGAAACTCCAGGGGGTTGTCTAAACCACCAAGGTTATAAAGGGCACAGCATCATCACAGCTGAACTAAAATTTAATATGATTCTTACTTTACCACCCATGGTGACCTAAGAAGGTGGTAAGGCGGACAAACTCTAAATAGAGGGCTCAGTTGTGGCTCACCAAGAAGCTAAATATGCTGTTTTCATGGTAGAATAGGGAAGAAGAAACTGGTAAATATTTCCAAATGTCATGTGTTTACATATGAATCTATTCACTTCTTTATTTTTAAAATTCTTCTGAGAAGTACTTTAGAAGTAATCCCTAAATTTAAAGTATTTATAACAAAAATTTTACATATTCTCACCAGTTTAGAGCATTACCCAGAATGAATTGTGACTCCATGGTCCAGGGGATTAGAGTTAGTCATTAGGGGTGGGAATTTCTTCTCAGAACGAAGTTAGAGCTCTGTAACCATCTTATGTGACCAAGTAGATGTTTGAGAAAGATCTGGAATTATCGTAATAAAGGTGAGTAGCACTGAGAATGCCCATAGAGTCTGTAGCTTAGATGGGGGTGGGTGTCACCATGATCTTAGTGTTGCACTTTTTGGAAACTAGGTTTAGGTGAGGAATGAAGTCACAATCCCCTAAGAAGGGAATAATGAATAAACTAGTTATATCAGCTTATTACTTTAGAGTAGAAAACAGACCTCATGCAGGAATCATTCTGCATATGTGGTGAAGCCTTCTTGGTGAGCAGACAAACAAAAAAGAAAATTCACTTTTTCTAAAAAAATAGCACATCAGACCTTTGTAGCCTGGAGAACTCATTCTTCTCTACTTCAGAGGTGTTTCTTTTTCTAGTAACTGGGAAGGGCTGTCTCTAACCAGAGCTCCTGTACCACCCCTAAAGATATCAATAATTTCTCATTCTCCAACTTTTAGTTTTCCCATTTTTATTGGTCCTCAAAACTTTGTCTTTGCAGCACTCCCTGCCTCATCATACTTGCGACAAGTTGAATTCCTAAGACTCAGGCTCGTATTACAAAGGATGCAATTTAGATGAGCAACTCCCTGGTGAGATGAGTGGCTCTCTGGCAAACGGGGTGGGGAACATAGAGAACTAAGAGTCAGGAAACTTGGGGCCTATATCTAGGGCATCTGTTACCTAACATTCTGACCCAGACTATGTTTTTCTTGCTTCAGTGGCTTAGGCTGCAAAATAAGGTCCCTTTCACCTTTGACACATAATCCAGATCTTGTACTTTACTTTAGTAATTTTAGAAAGAAGACATTTAGGCCGAGGAGATGAATGTCTGTTCTCATTGAGGTAATGAGGTTTTCTACCACTTTATTTTTCTTGGTAAAGTCTTTGCTTATAATCTGGCAGCCTTTATTTGTATTCCTTTTTCTTCCTTTGGCTGGCTGGAGAGCAAGTGCCATTGACATGGCCCAAAGAGTATCATCTTTCCAGCCTTGGAGCAAGGAGTCTCAGAGTAGAGCACCCCCACTCCCTCCCCAAATGCCTGTGAATGACAAGGCAGGAAAAACATTTTTTAATTAAGTCAATTCAGTTGTTACAAGTTGAATTAATCTCTAATTTAGGGATATCATGGGAAACTATTTATAATATATGCCAGCTGACCCTTATCCAAATTTCCATGGAAATAGCAATGTTATAACACAGGGTGTTCTTGGACTGCTCTAAAAATTCCAGCTGGTTTAAGTATGATATTGAACCGAAAAATGAAGCCTTCTACTAACAAATGTGTTGAAGTATGCAGTCAGGTGCTCAGGAGGTATAGGCTTAGCTTGAAAAAATTCAAGGCATGATACCCTGGGCTTTCCCTCAAACCTCTTTAATTAAGACCTCTGATATTGTTGTGTTGTTTCTATCTGAAGTCAAATGGGAATTGCAGAAAGTTTTGCAGTTTTTTTTTTTCTCCTCAATGAGGTAGAGATTCGTCTATGCCAGGAGAAGTGAAGATAGTCACGTCTTTCTCTTGAATGATGTAATAAAGTTTTGCAAGGGATAAACCATGTTTCACTTGTATCAGATTTATTTATCAAATGTGTTGCCATTAAGAGTATGAAAATATTTCAGCTGAGGCCAGGCGCAGTGGCTCACGCCTGTAATCCCAGCACTTTGGGAGGCCAAGGCAGGTGGATCACCTGAGGTCAGGAGTTCAGGACCAGCCTGGCCAACGTGGTGAAACCCTGCCTCTACTAAAAATATAAAAATTAGCTGGGCATGGTGGCAGGCACCTATAATCCCATCTACTCTGGAGGCTAAGGCAGGGAGAATTACTTGAACCCAGGAGGCAGATGTTGCAGTGAGCCAAGATCACACCATTGCACTCCAGCCTAGGTGACACAGCAAGACACTGTATCAAAAAAGAAAAAAATTCAGCTGAAATAATAGCATATGGGAGAAATTAGCCATGTATTTATAATACGCCTAGTAAAAGTGCAGACGCCATGACTATATTGCATGCTTGGTGAAAGTAATGGCAGGTTTGCTATATTCAAAACATTTGAATTAATCTGTTCAAACCACGCACAGCATTACAGAATTGACATTCCAGCACAGTGACTGCAGTCTGCAGCAGTTGCAGTTTTGTCATCTATACAACGTCAAACAAGATGCAAACCACCAGGCTTGGTAGATAGAATACCCTTCGAGAATTAAGTAATCCTGAGATGACTTTGCTCATCATTGATGTCCTGTGACGTCAACTGAAGGCTTGTCTTGCCCATTTCACCTTGTCATTGTGGTTATTGGTTTTCTCCATTAAAATGGAAAATTGGATTATATTTAGCAGAATGAACATATATTTGATGCTTTAGGTAAAATATATACAGTCATATGCCACATAATGACTTGATGTTTTAGGTAAAATATATACAGTCATATGCCACATAATTCAACATTTTGATTAACGATGAACTGCATATATAACAGTGGTCCCATAAGATTAAAATTAATATTTTTACTGTACCTGTTTTATGTTTAGATACACAAATGTCATTGTGTTACAGTTGCCTACACTATTCAGTAACATGGCATACTATACACTCCATTGCACTCCATGTGCGCCATTGCACTCCAGTCTAGGCGACAGCCTAGGTTTGTAGCCTAGGAGCAAGTAGGTTATACCACATATCCTAGGTGGGTAGTAAGCTATACCATCTAGATTCATGTAAGCACAGTCTATGATGTTCACACAACAGTGTAATCACCTAACGATGCATTTCTCAGAATGTGTCCCAGTCATTAAATGATGCATGACCGTATGTATTATCTGAAGTTAGCACCCTTTAGCAAACTCCTGAATCATTAATTTGCAACCCTTTGGTTACATCTTTTCTTACCATTATAAGAATTTGCTTAATATGAATTTGTGGATTAAAGTGATTTAAAGTGCTCTCTATATTAGGGAGATTAGCCCTTTGTCTGTGATATGAGATGACAATATTTTTTCCCAAGTTTGACATTTTTCGTTTGAAAAATTTTTTTTGTCATGTAGATTGAAAATTTTTTTCCAGTACAATAACGCATTTAACACTGGGGATACATTCTGAGAAATGCATCATTAGGCAATTTCTTTGTTGTGCAAATATTGTAGGGTAGACTTACACAAACCTAGATGGTAGAGCCTAGTAGACACCTAGGATGTGTGGTATAGCCTATTGCTCCTATTTTACAGACCTATATGGCACGTTATTGTACTTAATACTGTAAGCGATGGCAACACAATGGTAAGTATTTGGGTACCTAAACATAGAAAAGGCACAGTGAAAATATGGTATTATAATCCTATGGGACCACTGTCACATACATAGTCCATCTTATTTATTTATTTATTTATTCATTCATTCATTCATTCATTCATTTATTTTTTGAGATGGAGTCTCGCTCTGTCGCCCAGGCTGGAGTGTATTGGCGCAATCTCAGCTCACTGCGGCCTCCGCCTCCCAGATTCAAGTGATTCTCCTGCCTCAGCCTCCTGAGTAATCCCCACAATCTCAGCTCACTGCAACCTCTGCCTCCCTGGTTCAAGCGATTCTCCTGCCTTAGCTTCCCAAGTACCTGGGATTACAGACGCATGCCACCACGGCTGGTTAATTTTTGTATCTTTTTTTTAGTAGAGATGGGGTTTTACCATGTTGGCCAGGCTTGTCTCGAACTCCTGGCCTCAAGTGATCTGCCTGCCTTGGCCTTCCAAAGTGCTGGAATTACTGGCAGGCCCATAGTCCATCATTGATGGAAACACTGTTATGCTGTGTGTGTGACTATAGTTGTTGCTGTTTTTTTTTTTTAATCCACAGCTGACCTGAAAGTCTTTTATGTCTCCAGATTTTAACAGAAAGCCTTCCCCACTCTGAGTTAGTAGAGATAGTTTCCTTTGTTTTCTTCTAGTATTTTAATTATTTCATTTTTAAAATTTAAATCTTTACTCCTTTAGAATTTACCTGGTATATAGTATGAGGCATGAATTCAACTTAATTTTATTAAAAACACCTCTCCAGTTTTCTCAAGACAATTGGAGTTGTTCATCTTTTCCTCACTGATTTAACTTATGTATTTATGTATTTATTTATTTATTTAGAGATGGGGCCTCACTCTGTCACCCAGGCTGGAGTGCAGTGGTGCAATCTCAGTTCACTGCAATCTCCACCTCCTGGGTTCAAGCAATTCTTGTGCCTTAGCCTCCCGAGTAGCTGGGCTTACAGGTGTGCACCACCACACCCGGCTAATTTTTATATTTTTAGTAGAGATGGAGTTTCACCATGTTGGCCAGGCTTGTCTCGAACTCCTGGCCTCAAGTGATCTGCCTGCCTTAGCCTCCCAAAGTGCTGGGATTACAGCACTCCCAAAGTGCTGGGATTACAGTGGCATGAGCCACTGTGCCTGGCTTAGATACCCTGTGTATCATACACCAAATTCTGTATGCATTGAGATCTATTTCTGAATTTCCTGTTCTGTTTTCTTGATTTGTCTATTCCTGTGTCAGGAATACACCTTCAACTATTGTAGCTTTATATTATTTTATAATAAATGCTAGGAATTGTCCCCCTCATTTTATTCTCTTTTAAAGATTTCTTTGAAATCCTTGTTTTATTTTTTTCTGTATAATTTTCATTTTTGAATTGACATAATAATTGTACATATTAATGGAGTACATAGTAATGTTTCAATATATACAATGCTTAGTGATCATATCAGGATAATTAGCATATCCATAATCTCAAACATTTATAATTTCTTTGTATTGGAAAAATTCAATACCCTCTCTTCTAGCTATTTGAAAATATGTAATATTGTTAACTATAGTCACCCTATAGTGCTATAAAACAGAACTTATTCTTCCTGTACAGCTGTAATTTTGTGTCCTTTAACGTATCTCACCATCTTCCCCTTCCCCCATCTCCCTATCCTCTAGTAACTTCTTTTCTACTTTTTACTTCTATGAGATTGGCTTTTTTTTTTTAGCTCGTGCATATGAATGAGAATATGAGGTGTTTAACTTTCTGTTCCTGGCTATTTTCACTTAACATAATGTTCTTCAGTCCCATCCATGTTGCAGGAATCACAGGATTTCATTCTTTTTTATGGCTGAATTGTGTTCCATTGGGTATATATACCACATTTCCTTGATTCATTTATCTATTGTTGGACACTTACGTTGATTCCTTATCTTAGCTACTTTGAATGGTGCAGCAATAAACATGGGGGTGCAGATATCTCTTCAATGTACTGATTTCCTTTCCTTTGGATAAATGCTGAGTAGTGGGATTGTTGGTTCATATGGCAGTTCTATTTGCAGTTTTTTAAGGAATATTGTTCTCCATAGTGGTTTTGTTGGTTTACATTCCCACCAACAGTGTGTAAGTGTTTCCTTTTCTCTGCATCGTTGTTTTTTGTCTTTTTGATAATAGCTATCCTAACTGGGGTAAGATGATATCTCACTGTGATTTTGATTGGCATTTCCTTCATGACTAGTGATGTTGAGCTTTTTTTTCCATGTATTTTTTTGGACAAATGTATGTCTCTTTTGAGAAATGTCTATTCAGATCATTTGCCCATTTTTTAATCAGATTTTTTTTTTTTTGCTGTTGCGATGTTTGATTTCCTTGTATATTCTGGATATTAATCCCCTATTGGATGAATAGTTTGCACATATTTTCTCCATTCTACAGGTTGCCTTTTCACTCTGTTGTTTCTTTTGATGTGCGGAAGCTTTTCAGTTGGATATAATCTGTTCATTTTTGCTTTTGTTGCCTGTGCTTTTGAGGTCTTATTCATAAAATCTTGCCCCAGACCAATGTCCTGGAACTTTTCTCCTATGTTTTTCTCTAGGAGTTTTATAGTTTTAGGTATTACATTTAGGTCTTTAATCCACTTGAAGTTGATTTTTATGTAGAGTGAGAGATGGAGGTCTAGTTTCATTCTTCTGCATGTGGCTATTTAGTTTTCCCAGCACCATTTATTGAAAAGATTGTTCTTTCCCCCAATTAATGTTCTTGGCATCTTTGTCAAAAATGGGTTGCCTGTAGATAAATGGATTAATTTCTGGGTTCTCTATTCTGTTCTACTGATCTGTGTGTTATTTTTTAATGTATACTTTAGAATTTGTTTGTCTCATTCTCCCCCCACCCCTACCCTTCTCCAATTTTTGGGCTTGTTACTGTAGTTATAATTAATTGCTAAATTAGCTTAGGGAGAACAACTTTATGAGGTTGAGTCTTCCTATCTAACTAACTTGGTATGTCTTTCCCTTTGTACAAGTCTTTGTGTCTTCAGGAATGCCTTAAAATTTTATTAGTAAATATGGCACATTTCTAAAGCTTTTTCTTAAGTATTTCATCTTTTTCTGTTGCTATTGTAGACAGTCTTCCCCCATTTCATCTTCCAACTTTCTGTGTTTGTAATCTAAAATCTATTGATATAATAATTCTCTATCCTGCTGCCTTACTAAGTTTTCTTGTTTACTTTTTCAATTGAATGTCATAGGGTTTTCTATATTCATCAGAAATTGTAGTAGTTTTATTATGTTCTCTAAATTTTTATACCTCTAGTTTCTTTCTCTTAGTAATTGTATTGTCTAATATCTAATATCTAGGATGTTAAGTAATGGTGGTGACAAATGAGCATCCTTCTTTGTTCCTGAATTGAGTGGGAATACCTCTAGTGTTGTCCCGCTAAGCATAATAGTTACTTTGGGATCAAGGTATATTTTATCAAGTTAAGAAGGTATCCACTTATTTCTACCATTGATTTCAACATATTTCTTTTTTTTTTTTTTTTATTATACTTTAAGTTTTAGGGTACATGTGCACATTGTGCAGGTTAGTTACATATGTATACATGTGCCATGCTGGTGCGCTGCACCCACTAACTCGTCATCTAGCATTAGGTATATCTCCCAACGCTATCCCTCCCCCCTCCCCCCTCCCCACCACAGTCCCCAGAGTGTGATATTCCCCTTCCTGTGTCCATGTGATCTCATTGTTCAATTCCCACCTATGAGTGAGAATATGCGGTGTTTGGTTTTTTGTTCTTGCGATAGTTTACTGAGAATGATGGTTTCCAGTTTCATCTATGTCCCTACAAAGGACACGAACTCATCATTTTCTATGGCTGCATAGTATTCCATGGTGTATATGTGCCACATTTTCTTAATCCAGTCTATCATTGTTGGACATTTGGGTTGGTTCCAAGTCTTTGCTATTGTGAATAATGCCGCAATAAACATACGTGTGCATGTGTCTTTATAGCAGCATGATTTATAGTCATTTGGGTATATACCCAGTAATGGGATGGCTGGGTCAAATGCTATTTCTAGTTCTAGATCCCCGAGGAATCGCCACACTGACTTCCACAATGGTTGAACTAGTTTACAGTCCCACCAACAGTGTAAAAGTGTTCCTATTTCTCCACATCCTCTCCAGCACCTGTTGTTTCCTGACTTTTTAATGATTGCCATTCTAACTGGTGTGAGATGATATCTCATAGTGGTTTTGATTTGCATTTCTCTGATGGCCAGTGATGATGAGCATTTTTTCATGTGTTTTTTGGCTGCATAAATGTCTTCTTTTGAGAAGTGTCTGTTCATGTCCTTTGCCCACTTTTTGATGGGGTTGTTTGTTTTTTTCTTGTAAATTTGTTTGAGTTCATTGTAGATTCTGGATATTAGCCCTTTGTCAGATGAGTAGGTTGCGAAAATTTTCTCCCATGCTGTAGGTTGCCTGTTCACTCTGATGGTAGTTTCTTTTGCTGTGCAGAAGCTCTTTAGTTTAATTAGATCCCATTTGTCAATTTTGGCTTTTGTTGTCATTGCTTTTGGTGTTTTGGACATGAAGTCCTTGCCCGTGCCTATGTCCTGAATGGTAATGCCTAGGTTTTCTTCTAGGGTTTTTATGCTTTTAGGTCTAATGTTTAAATCTTTAATCCATCTTGAATTGATTTTTGTATAAGGTGTAAGGAAGGGATCCAGTTTCAGCTTTCTACATATGGCTAGCCAGTTTTCCCAGCACCATTTATTAAATAGGGAATCCTTTCCCCATTGCTTCTTTTTCTCAGGTTTGTCAAAGATCAGATAGTTGTAGGTAAGTGGCGTTATTTCTGAGGGCTCTGTTCTGTTCTATATCTCTGTTTTGGTGCCAGTACCATGCTGTTTTGGTTACTGTAGCCTTGTAGTATAGTTTGAAGTCAGGTAGTGTGATGCCTCCAGCTTTGTTCTTTTGGCTTAGGATTGACTTGGCGATGCGGGCTCTTTTTTGGTTCCATATGAACTTTAAAGTAGTTTTTTCCAATTCTGTGAAGAAAGTCATTGGTAGCTTGATGGGGATGGCATCGAATCTGTAAATTACCTTGGGCAGTATGGCCATTTTCACGATATTGATTCTTCCTACCCATGAGCATGGAATGTTCTTCCATTTGTTTGTATCCTCTTTTATTTCCTTGAGCAGTGGTTTGTAGTTCTCCCTGAAGAGGTCCTTCACATCCCTTGTAAGTTGGATTCCTAGGTATTTTATTCTCTTTGAAGCAATTGTGAATGGGAGTTCACTCATGATTTGGCTCTCTGTTTGTCTGTTGTTGGTGTATAGGAATGCTTGTGATTTTTGTACATTGATTTTGTATCCTGAGACTTTGCTGAAGTTGCTTATCAGCTTAAGGAGATTTTGGGCTGAGACGATGGGGTTTTCTAGATAAACAATCATGTCATCTGCAAACAGGGACAATTTGACTTCCTCTTTTCCTAATTGAATACCCTTTATTTCCTTCTCCTGCCTGATTGCCCTGTCCAGAACTTCCAACACTATGTTGAATAGGAGTGGTGAGAGAGGGCATCCCTGTCTTGTGCCAGTTTTCAAAGGGAATGCTTCCAGTTTTTGCCCATTCAGTATGATATTGGCTGTGGGTTTGTCATAGATAGCTCTTATTATTTTGAAATATGTCCCATCAATACCTAATTTATTGAGAGTTTTTAGCATGAAGGGTTGTTGAATTTTGTCAAAGGCTTTTTCTGCATCTATTGAGATAATCATGTGGTTTTTGTCTTTGGCTCTGTTTATACGCTGGATTACATTTATTGATTTGCGTATATTGAACCAGCCTTGCATCCCAGGGATGAAGCCCACTTGATCATGGTGGATAAGCTTTTTGATGTGCTGCTGGATTCGGTTTGCCAGTATTTTATTGAGGATTTTTGCATCAATGTTCATCAGGGATATTGGTCTAAAATTCTCTTTTTTGGTTGTGTCTCTGCCCGGCTTTGGTATCAGAATGATGCTGGCCTCATAAAATGAGTTAGGGAGGATTCCCTCTTTTTCTATTGATTGGAATAGTTTCAGAAGGAGTGGTACCAGTTCCTCCTTGTACCTCTGGTAGAATTCGGCTGTGAATCCATCTGGTCCTGGACTCTTTTTGGTTGGTAAACTATTGATTATTGCCACAATTTCAGCTCCTGTTATTGGTCTATTCAGAGATTCAACTTCTTCCTGGTTTAGTCTTGGGAGAGTGTACGTGTCGAGGAATGTATCCATTTCTTCTAGATTTTCTAGTTTATTTGCGTAGAGGTGTTTGTAGTATTCTCTGATGGTAGTTTGTATTTCTGTGGGATCGGTGGTGATATCCCCTTTATCATTTTTTATTGTGTCTATTTGATTCTTCTCTCTTTTTTTCTTTATTAGTCTTGCTAGCGGTCTATCAATTTTGTTGATCCTTTCAAAAAACCAGCTCCTGGATTCATTGATTTTTTGAAGGGTTTTTTGTGTCTCTATTTCCTTCAGTTCTGCTCAGATTTTAGTTATTTCTTGCCTTCTGCTAGCTTTTGAATGTGTTTGCTCTTGCTTTTCTAGTTCTTTTAATTGTGATGTTAGGGCGTCAATTTTGGATCTTTCCTGCTTTCTCTTGTGGGCATTTAGTGCTATAAATTTCCCTCTACACACTGCTTTGAATGCGTCCCAGAGATTTTGGTATGTTGTGTCTTTGTTCTCGTTGGTTTCAAAGAACATCTTTATTTCTGCTTTCATTTCGTTATGTACCCAGTAGTCATTCAGGAGCAGGTTGTTCAGTTTCCATGTAGTTGAGCGGTTTTGAGTGAGATTCTTAATCCTGAGTTCTAGTTTGATTGCACTGTGGTCTGAGAGATAGTTTGTTATAATTTCTGTTCTTTTACATTTGCTGAGGAGAGCTTTACTTCCAAGTATGTGGTCAATTTTGGAATAGGTGTGGTGTGGTGCTGAAAAAAATGTATATTCTGTTGATTTGGGGTGGAGAGTTCTGTAGATGTCTATTAGGTCCACTTGGTGCAGAGCTGAGTTCAATTCCTGGGTATCCTTGTTGACTTGCTGTCTCGTTGATCTGTCTAATGTTGACAGTGGGGTGTTAAAGTCTCCCATTATTAATGTGTGGGAGTCTAAGTCTCTTTGTAGGTCACTCAGGACTTGCTTTATGAATCTGGGTGCTCCTGTACTGGGTGCATATATATTTAGCATAGTTAGCTCCTCTTGTTGAATTGATCCCTTTACCATTATGTAATGGCCTTCTTTGTCTCTTTTGATCTTTGTTGGTTTAAAGTCTGTTTTATCAGAGACTAGGATTGCAACCCCTGCCTTTTTTTGTTTTCCATTTGCTTGGTAGATCTTCCTCCATCCTTTTATTTTGAGCCTATGTGTGTCTCTGCACGTGAGATGGGTTTCCTGAATACAGCACACTGATGGGTCTTGACTCTTTATCCAACTTGCCAGTCTGTGTCTTTTAATTGGAGAATTTAGTCCATTTACATTTAAAGTTAATATTGTTATGTGTGAATTTGATCGTGTCATTATGATGTTAGCTGGTGATTTTGCTCGTTAGTTGATGCAGTTTCTTCCTAGTCTCGATGGTCTTTACATTTTGGCATGATTTTGCAGCGGCTGGTACCGATTATTCCTTTCCATGTTTAGCGCTTCCTTCAGGAGCTCTTTTAGGGCAGGCCTGGTGGTGACAAAATTGGTCAGCATTTGCTTGTCTGTAAAGTATTTTATTTCTCCTTCACTTATGAAGCTTAGTTTGGCTGGATATGAAATTCTGGGTTGAAAATTCTTTTCGTTAAGAATGTTGAATATTGGCCCCCACTCTCTTCTGGCTTGTAGGGTTTCTGCCGAGAGATCCGCTGTTAGTCTGATGGGCTTCCCTTTGAGGGTAACCCGACCTTTCTCTCTGGCTGCCTTTAACATTTTTTCCTTCATTTCAACTTTGGTGAATCTGACAATTATGTGTCTTGGAGTTGCTCTTCTCGAGGAGTATCTTTGTGGCGTTCTCTGTATTTCCTGAATCTGAACGTTGGCCTGCCTTGCTAGATTGGGGAAGTTCTCCTGGATAATATCCTGCAGAGTGTTTTCCAACTTGGTTCCATTCTCCCCATCACTTTCAGGTACACCAATCAGACGTAGATTTGGTCTTTTCACATAGTCCCATATTTCTTGGAGGCTTTGCTCATTTCTTTTTATTCTTTTTTCTCTAAACTTCCCTTCTCGCTTCATTTCATTCATTTCATCTTCCATCGCTGATACCCTTTCTTCCAGTTGATCGCATCGGCTCCTGAGGCTTCTGCATTCTTCACGTAGTTCTCGAGCCTTGGTTTTCAGCTCCATCAGCTCCTTTAAGCACTTCTCTGTATTGGTTATTCTAGTTATACATTCTTCTAAATTTTTTTCAAAGTTTTCAACTTCTTTGCCTTTGGTTTGAATATCCTCCCGTAGCTCAGAGTAATTTGATCGTCTGAAGCCTTCTTCTCTCAGCTCGTCAAAATCATTCTCCATCCAGCTTTGTTCCGTTGCTGGTGAGGAACTGCGTTCCTTTGGAGGAGGAGAGGCGCTCTGCGTTTTAGAGTTTCCAGTTTTTCTGTTCTGTTTTTTCCCCATCTTTGTGGTTTTATCTACTTTTGGTCTTTGATGATGGTGATGTACAGATGGGTTTTCGGTGTGGATGTCCTTTCTGTTTGTTAGTTTTCCTTCTAACAGACAGGACCCTCAGCTGCAGGTCTTTTGGAATACCCTGCCGTGTGAGGTGTCAGTGTGCCCCTGGTGGGGGGTGCCTCCCAGTTAGGCTGCTCGGGGGTCAGGGGTCAGGGACCCACTTGAGGAGGCAGTCTGCCCGTTCTCAGATCTCCAGCTGCATGCTGGGAGAACCACTGCTCTCTTCAAAGCTGTCAGACAGGGACATTTAAGTCTGCAGAGGTTACTGCTGTCTTTTTGTTTGTCTGTGCCCTGCCCCCAGAGGTGGAGCCTACAGAGGCAGGCAGGCCTCCTTGTGCTGTGGTGGGCTCCACCCAGTTCGAGCTTCCCGGCTGCTTTGTTTACCTAAGCAAGCCTTGGCAATGGCGGGCGCCCCTCCCCCAGCCTCGCTGCCGCCTTGCAGTTTGATCTCAGACTGCTGTGCTAGCAATCAGCGAGATTCCGTGGGCGTAGGACCCTCCGAGCCAGGTGTGGGATATAGTCTCGTGGTGCGCCGTTTTTTAAGCCGGTCTGAAAAGCACAGTATTCGGGTGGGAGTGACCCGATTTTCCAGGTGCGTCCGTCACCCCTTTCTTTGACTCGGAAAGGGAACTCCCTGACCCCTTGCGCTTCCCAGGTGAGGCAATGCCTCGCCCTGCTTCGGCTCACGCACGGTGCGCGCACCCACTGGCCTGCGCCCACTGTCTGGCACTCCCTAGTGAGATGAACCCGGTACCTCAGATGGAAATGCAGAAATCACCCGTCTTCTGCGTCGCTCACGCTGGGAGCTGTAGACCGGAGCTGTTCCTATTCGGCCATCTTGGCTCCTCCGGGATTTCAACATATTTCTTAATCATAGTAAAGCCCCAGGGCTATGTACCTGCACCATGATAGGATAAAAGCTCTAAAAGGGAAGACACTTAGGACCCTCTAGTCTACCTTCCTCCCATCATGAGTAATAAATTCCAAGCACAGGAAGGTTGTAACTATTCCCTGCCCCAAAGTCCTAAAATTAGATTCGAAGACAATTTGGAACACTGTCTCTTAGGTCTTATAGCAGTGTTTTTTGGGGTATGTTAGGCTAACACTATTTCTCTATAACATTATTTCTCTTCCTTTGTGCTCTCTCCTTGAGATTTTCCCATTTTATCCTTCTCTTCTCATCCCACTTCTGGGACTTCACATGTATTGCTTGGCTGTGCATTCTTCCTCCAGCCTGCCATTGCTGACAAGCCAAGTTTATCTTAGGAGAGTTCTAGACAGTGACATAATCCCTTCCCCACCCAAAAAGACTCTTTGCTATTTGCTCTTCCTGGACAAAGTACATTGTCTTCCAAATGCTGTTGGTTACATCTGGAATTAAAGCAGAAAGCTCATTGGAGCTGCTGAACACCTCAAAATATACTTCAGTTTTTACAGTGCCTTTAGCAAGGTGATTTTAGCCAACAGTGAAAGTATCATAGGCACTACTGTATCTTACATTCATTTGTAGGTGGTATTCAGATTTCAAAAGAAATTGTCATAATATTTATTATATTTAAATGGAAAACATAAACAATTACATATTAGTGCTGTACTTCTGATTTTAGATTCACCTGTGTCATAACTTTAACATCAAAATTAGTAAATGTTTCATATGCTAAGAAAACTTATATGCAAATGGAAAAAATCTAAGCCAATTATTATTTTCATAATGTTCTACTGTGAAACAAAAGATAGTATTTCTGTCCATATGTAGTTATCAGACTCTGGAGTCAGATAGACTTGGGTTAGAATTCTGGATTTACCACCACCTGGCTGGGTGACTGGACAGAAGTAACATATTCTCAACTGAGTCTCACATTCCTCAGCTGCAGAATGGGGACAGAAATACTTTGTACAGTTATATGAGAATTAAGAAAATGCACACAAAGTGCTTAGCCAGTGGCTACCATGCCCTAAGACTTTAACAGATGATAACTATTACCATAGCCTATTGTTAATGGCTGTAATAAAGCCTGTTGTTTTTAACTTTTATTAACTTAAAGAATAAATGTTGCAGTTTGACTCAGTGTGGGACTATAATTGCAAAGCAACTCATTTATCCACACAGCCTCCTTTCTGAGAATTAGAACTAATGTACTTAGAAGGATTTGACTGAAGTTCTGCTCTGGATTTTCTTAGGAATTATTTGGGCAACAATGTCCGTTAACACTTATCTAGAACCGCAAGGCTGAAAGTATGTTATTGTTTGACTAGGTTTTCATTAGCCAATTATTATTTATTGACCATATGATAGGTGGAATAGATAAGTATCACAAAAGACATACGATTCCTACTCTACACATTTAGAACTAAAAACAGAAGGGCATCTTTGATTTACATGCTCATCAAGTAATTTTAAAGGGTCCACTTTGTGCTAGATATAATACCATGCCCTAGGGATACATAGATGAAAAGATAGCCCCCTACTCTGAAGAAACTTATGGTCTAGTATGGTGTCTAGAATGGAACTTAGAAGCCACTTCTTATAGGAAGCCTTCCCTGAACTTCAGGTAGGGAAAATTTCCCTCTTATGTCATAGCCCCCAAGCTTACACTTAAGTTTGGCATTTGTCACACTGTAGATTGTCTGTCTCCTATGCTAGACTGTAGGCTGCTTGAGAACAGGGACTATGTCTTACTCATCACCGAAGAAAAGAAGATAACTAAAACATAATCTTGGCCCTTGAAGAACTTAAAATTGAGTGACAAATATAAACTACTAACATCTGTAAACAACTAAGCTCAAAACACATTTTTATGAATTATAAATTCTACAGAGTATACGCTACAAGAGGTAGGAGGTTTTGGAAAGATGATTTAGAAGATACGGCATTTCAGTTTAGAAGGAATGGTGTGATTTCCATGGTTGAGGTGGGCAAATGAATCCAAGGTTAAGGAACATCATGAGCAAAGGCACAGAATCGGGACTGTACATGGGCTACTTAAGGAATAGTAAGGAGTTCCATGTGAGTGGACTCTGGTAAGAATGTTAGGTAGGGGATTGGTTGTAGCTGATCTTGGATGCAATAGTAGGGTGTTTGGATTTTCTTCTGCAGGCAGTGGTGCATTGACAAGGATATTTGAGCAAAAGGGACATGATTACTTTGTCAATAGTGTAAATGATGGGAAAAGAGAGATAATATTCAGGAAGGGGACTCCTGGGACTGCCAATAATGTAGACAAGAGGTATTAAGGTGAGAATAGATATGGAAAGGGAACAATTCTGGAAGCATTGTGCAAATTGACTTGTCAGACTCTAATTTGGAATAAGGGCGATTCCAATTTAAGAGTCCTTATTTCCTACCTCGGCGGAGCTTGCAGTGAGCCGAGATTGTGCCACTGCACTCCAGCCTGGGCGACTGAGCGAGACTCCGTCTCAAAAAAAAAAAAAAGAAAATGCCAATGGTATAATTCCAATTTCACAAAACAATCTCACAAGCACTTCCACTCTTTAGGCTGAGGCAGGTGAATCATGAGGTCAGGAGTTCAAGACCAGCCTGGCCAACATGGTGAAACCCCATCTCTACTAAAAATACAAAAATTAGCCAGGCGTGGTGGCACACGCCTATAATCCCAGCTACTGAGGAGGCTGAGAAAAGAGACATGTCAATTACTAAGTTGTTACCAGGACAAGTTATCAAAAAAGACAATGAAAGCCATAAATATTTTGTAATTTATTTATCCATGAACACAATAGTTTCCAGTCTTCAGCATCAGATAAGACCAAGTTATTCAAATTAAAATGTTAAAGATATGGTTTTAACAGAAACAAGAACAGGCTGAAAACTGCCATGAATATCCATATCCACATAATGTACAAAAAAGAAAGACTGATATTATTCCAAATATTTGTATTTGAAAGTAAAAGAAAATCTGTACAGCTGAATCTTCCCAGTAAACAGAAAGAGAAAATATTATAACACAGTATTAATCTTCCACATAAGTAAGGTCACATGCAAACAAGAAAGAGAACACCCAAAACTGCAGTGTTTCTTCAAAGAACCCTTCTCTAGGGAACATATTTAACACTCCAACCATCTTCTATTCTTCTACGTGCATACTAAAAAAAAGTACTTCTCTTCCCATCATAACTAGTCAACCCAGTGTAAATTCTAGGCCCGATTTTCCCCTGAATCATTTCTGCCTTTTTGTACAGTTTTCCCTGCCTAGAGCACCCATCACAATCTCTTTAGTTCTTCTAGCCACTCTGAACTAGAAATCACCTTTCATTCCATACAGCTCTGTAGTCCTTTAAACCCTCTAGGAATTGCTAAAGAGGGGTGAGGGGCTGAGAAGAAAGGAGAATGGGCAATAAGAGATCTGGCAGTCTATTTTACAGAACAGCCTGCCTCTGGACATGACAAAGAGAGCCAAGAAACTAAAAAGCCTGCTTCTGCAGATGTTTCTGAACTACTACTTTTGTTTTTTTTAAAGGAAGACAGAAGAGATTTATGAGAGACGAGAGAAAAGAAAGTGTACACTCACTCTGGCACTTCATTAGGTTCAGGAAGGGAGGCAAATAAAGGTACCTAGATTTTGAATGAATCCACTGGTTGTGGCTGAGAAAGCCTGGTACTTGTCAAGAACACCAACATATTAACCTTGCCATGAGGATAGGGTCTGACATGTCCCCTCAACCACCTGTGTAACAAACAGTAGGGTTTCTGAGTGATGAGGGTGGTGGTGGTAAAGAGAGGTCTTTTGGAAGAGGAACAGGTCTTCTGTGTGCTGACAGGAAAGCTGTGTCCACCACCAGTGTTCTGGAGATCCCTGTTTATTAGAAACCAGAGAGTGGAGCTGGCAATGGTCTGGGATATGTTCACTCAGCAGGGAGCTGCCCAAGTAGCAGTACTTGGGAATAGCCAGTAGCAGGCAGCAATAGGTGACCAGAGTCTCAGGAAAAGTAATGGGGTCCCATAATTCACACAGACCAAGTTGCCCCCTGCTGTTCTCCCTTGACTTCATTAATGCCCAGCAATTGTCCACAGGCCATGCACCTGTACTGTCAGATGCAGAGCAGGGTGAGCCGAATAGGTTCTTAGACACAGCTAGAAATCCAGGTAGGAGGAGCCAGACCAGAGGTCCTGGGAACAAACCGAGTCCAAACAAAGGTAAATACAGTGTAACCTACAGCATCATTCGCTTCGCTTAGAAGGATGTGACCCATCGGCTGGGAGCATGTGATGTTAATGCAGAATAGCAAGACGACCAGGTGAAAGGGGAGCAGCACAGCCACCAAGGTCTCAATCTTCAGGTTGAGAGAACGGAAAGTTTAAACAGAGGGTACAGGAAAGTCAGAACAAAAAAAGGGCATACCTAATGCTGTTGCCCAAGCACAGGTCCAGCTGGTGGTGGCAGGCAACCTTCTGCAGGAGTAATTCCAAAGGCAAAGGTTAACCACACTGGAACCCAAAGGGCCTGGGGATCTCCACTGGCTCCCTTACCAGGCGACGTCTAGCTCTATGGGCGTCTTCACCCAACAGGTAGTACTGCACTGGATTTGACCAGAGGTCCTCTTTAATAATCTGAGCAATCCTGTCGGACTCTGGAAGGCTGTGGTCTGAAAACCAGGTGAAGAAGCTGCAGATGACATGTCGGTTCCTATGAATGAAGGACTGGGGTCCATGGCCCCGGCGCCACATGATTAGAGTGGAAAAAGACACCACTTGGCCGAAGGATCTGACCTCATACACCTTTACAATCAGCTTGTTTCTGAAGTAAGGGTTTCTTTGAAAGAAGAACTTAAACTTGCAGCCTGTCCTAGGGTGTCTGAGCTCCTTCACTTCCAAATTGGTTAAGTAGCTTAACATCTCGGCATCTTGGCCTCTAATCATGGCAGACAGCTGTGGGTGGTGGCGGAAAGCAGTGACCCAGAAGCCCGGGATATTGCGAATGATGTCATTCCTCTGCTCCAGGTAGTATTCATGAATCTGCCCAAACCTGCGCTCCACCTGCAGGAGCGCCCTGTCAGCCTCTGCATTCACGGAGTCCAGTTCCAGCTGGATGGACTCCAGGGGGTTCAGGTGGAGACCCACGTTCAGGGGCCCAGGCCCTGCCTCCCTGTTTACCTCATCTATTGCTCTGTTTTCTTCCGCCACGTCCATTTCTTCGCCTCCTGGCTTCTCATCCACTGGGGCTGAGAACATGGCACACTCCTCAGGCTTCACGTCCTCGGCCTTCCCCTCTGCAATCACTTCAGACTCTGACCTCCCTGCCCCACAGGTTTCTAGAGCCTTCTCCCCACCTAGGCCGTGCGTCTCTTCACCCGGAAAGCCATTTTTGAGGCTGCCGTCAGTTGTCGGCGAGGCAGAGGCTGCTTCTAGGCCCTCCGCGGGTGGTGGAGTCACTTCCTGCCCCGCTTTGATGGCTCCATGACTGCGACCCGCATCGACCAAGATGTGGAAAGTATGGCCACCATCTGCGGGATCCTGGGGCGCGACCCCCTCCTCTGGAAGCCGGGGCGGTGGGAACACGATTGGCTCCAAGCGGCCATCAAACGTATCTGCCATTACCTGTGTCGCCTTGCTCTTTTCTCGGGACCTCTGGCCCTGGTGCGGGTCTTCCAGAGCATAGTCGAGAGTAGCGGGGCTGTGAGGACTCTCCGGGAGGCTCATGTTGGTAGCGGCCAGGGCAGCAGTGGGCAGAGGCCAGGCCAGCGGTAGGTAGCGTCAACGTTCCTCACACAAAATGGCGAGTAAACACCTCGCCCATTTGCGCCGCCCACTCTTCAGTCTCGCGACACCCACCCCTCAGTCTCGCGAGTCTGTGGTGGTGTCTTTACGTCTTTGTTATTTTAGCCATCGTGCTGGACGAGTAATGATATTACATGGTGGTTTTAATTTGCATTTAGCCAAAGTCTAATGAGCTGAGAACCTTCTCATGTGTTTGTTGGCCACTAGGATATTCTCTCTTGTGCAGTATCCGAGGCTTCTCCCTATTTCTCTACTGGGCCGACGTTCTTTTTCATATGGATTTGTAGGAAGCCTTTGTACATGCTAGATACTAGTCAGTCATTCTTCCAGTATAGGTATTACAAATATTTCTCTTCCAGTATAGGTATTACAAATACTTCCTCCCACTCTGTGGGGTTACTTTTCTTTTGGACTCGTAGTTTCGCTGTCGCCGAGGCTGGAGTACAATGGCGTGATCTCAGCTCACTGAAGCTGCCGCCTCCCAAGTTCAAGCGATTCTCCTGCTTCAGCCTCCCAAGTAGCCGGGATTACAGGCGCCCACCACCATGCCCGGTTTTTTTGTTTGTTTGTTTTGTTTTGTTTGTTTTGTATTTTTAGTCAAGACATGGTTTTGCCATGTTGGCCAGGCTGGTCTGAACTCCTGGCCTCAGGTGATCCGCTCATCTTGGCCTCCCAAAGTGCTGGGATTACAGGCATGAGCAACCGTACCTGGCCTACTTTTTCACCATCTTAATGGTACCTTTTGAAGAACAAAAGTTTTTCATCTTAATATGTGCCAATTTGTCATTTCCCCCTTTACCTTAGTGTTTTTCTGCTCTGTTTAAGAAATCTTACCTCTCACCTGGGCACAGTGCCTCACACCTGTAATCCTAGCACTTTGAGAGGTGGAGATGGGAGGATCAGTTGAGCCTAGGAGTTGGAGACCAGCCTGGGCAACACAGCAAGACCCCATCTCTATTTTTAAAAAGAAGAAAAAAAGAGGAATCTTATCTCACCAAGATTGTTCAAATTTATATATGCCATCTATCTGGAATTGATTTTTATGAGTGGGGTCACAATTTCTTTTTTTCCATATGAATATCTAATTGACCCAGCACTGTTTATTGAAAAGACAGTTCTTTCCCCATGCATAGGTTTTTAAATGTTTCTGTCAAAAGTGACATAAATCATTGGCTACAGCTAGTCAGTTGGCCTTGTCTAACTTTAATAGGACAGGGAGGTGTAATCTTCTCTTGAGCCTGGAAGGAGGAAACTGGAAATATTGGCAAGTGCTGTATCACTCATCATGAAAAATAATTTGAGAAATATATAAAAGACCAATAGAATTAGGCCAAAGGACATAGAGAAAAGGTAATAATAAACAGGAGAAATTTATGTAAGACAATACAGAGCATTAACCAAAGATTAATAATAAAAGGAGAGAGAAAATAAGCAATATTTGGAAAGAAAATTATAGTCACATTGATGGTTTAAATAAATATAAGACAGGATGTTAGACAGCTTTATGCCAATACATTTTCAAACTTAGATGAAATATATGGCTTCATAGAAATGTATAACTTATCAACACGGACTGAAATGCAATAGAAAATCTAAATAGACCTAGAGACAATAAACAAATGGAATCAGTAGCTTAAAAAAATGTTTCCACAAAAATAGCATGAGGTTCAAATGATTTTGAGGCGACTGCTACCAAACCTTCAAGGAACACATAATCCATTTTTATATTTATTAAACATTCAACAAATACTTATATTTATTAAACATTCAACAAATGTTTATTGGGTACCTACTGTGTGCCTGGTACTCTTATAGGCCCTCTGGATATAACGGTGAACAGACCAAAGATTTCTTCCCTCTTGGGGTTTACATTTTAGCAGGGGAGAAAGATAATAACAAGAAACCAATATTGCACATTAGAAAGTTATAAGTGCTATGGAAAAAACAATAGAGCAAGGAGATTGAAAGTCCTGGGGGTAGGGAGTGGGGAGCAGATTGTAGTATGAAATAGGGTGGTCAGAGGAATTCTCATTGAAAATATGAGATTTTGGCGAAGAGTCAAAGAAGTTGAGGGAGTCAGCTAGTAGAAATCCTGGAGGAGAGCATTTCAGCACGAGAAGTGCTAAGCAGAGGCACTAAGACAGGAGCATGTCTGGAATGTTCAAGAAATAACAAGGAGGCCAGCGTGACTGGAGCACAGTGAATGAGGGAGGCTAGATCAAGTAGGGTCTTGTATGATAGTGTAAGAAATTTGGCTTTTATTCTTAGTGAAATGGGAAATTACTATAGGATTTTGAGCAGAGGACACAAAATCTGACTTAAGTTTTGCGTGACTCACTCTGGCTCCTGGGTGAAAAATAATCTGTAGGGTGGCAATGGTAGATTTAGGGGGATCTTTTAGGAGGCTACTGCAGTAACCCAGGTGAAAGATGTTTCTCAGACCAGGTGGTAGCAATGGAGGTGGATGGTGGACATAGTATGATGGTAGAGTCAGCCTGATTTCATGGTAAATTGGCTATGGGATCTCTTAGTTCATTTTCTGTTGCTGTAACTGAATACCTGAGACTGGGTAATTTATAAAGAAAAGCTTATTTAACTCACAATTCTGGAGGCTGAGAAGTCCAATATGCTGTGCTATGAAGTAGCATGACAAAAAAGCAGAAGAGCAAGCAAGCACCTGGGAAAGAATGGACAAGAGAGGCTGACTTGCATTATAGCAACCCACTCTCTCAAAAACTAATCCATTCCCATGAGAAGTTATCCAGCCTTGCAAGAAAAACATAAATCCATCTTAAGGACCTGATCACCTCTTAAAGGCCCCACCTCCCAGCATGGGGTGTAAGAGAAAGAGAGAAGTCAAGGATGACTCCAATGATTTTGACATGAGCAACTGGTAGGATGGAGTTACTGGAAGCAGAGATGGTGAAGGTTATAGTGAGGAAGATCTTTGCAGGAAAATCAGAGTTGTCTCTCTCTTTTAACATATTGTTTGAGATGATTATTGGACACCAGAGTTGAGATGCCAAGTGGGCATAATGAGTTTAGAGCTCAGGAGAGGTCTGAGATAGTTATTCACATTTTGGGATAATCAGCATGCATGGAATTTAAAGTCAAAGGGTTGGATGAGAACACTAAGATAGTGAGTCCTGATAAGCTGGGCCCTGAAGACTCCAAAAGTATAAGGTCAAGAGAAAGAGGAAAAACAGCAAGGAAGACTGAAGAGAGACCAGCAGGGTAGGAAGGAAACCAAGAGAGTGCAATGTGCTTGAAGCCAAATGTGTAAAGGAAGGTGTTCAGCTGTGTCACAGGGTGCTCACATGTCAGTTAGTATGAGGTCTGAGAATTGACCATCGGATTTTACAACAAAGAGTCACTGGAGACTCAAAAAGAGCACTTTCAGTGGAGTGGTGGGGGTTGAAATATGTTTGAAAGGGAAAGGGAGAAAAGAAATGGAGATTGAATATTGACAATTCTTTTGAGGAATTTTTCTCCAAAAAGAAACAAAGAAATGGGATCATGACGAGTAGTCAAGCTACTTTCAGTGGAGTGGTGGGATAATAGCTTGGCTGGAATAAGTTTAAGAGAAAACAGGAAGCGAAAAAGTGAAAACAGCGTGTATATACAACTGTTTTGAGAAGTTTTGTTTCAAAGAAATGGGATGATAGCTGGTGGGGAAATGGATCAAAGAACGTGTTTTTAAAATGGGAGATGAAGCATGTGTAAAGAAGCAGGTTGATGTGAATGATCCAGTAGGGAGCATAAAACTAATGATGTAAGAGACAGAAGGAAGCATTATTGGAGGGATGTCCTGGAATAGACAAGAGGAGGTGGAATCTAGTGCCTAAGTGGAGAAGGAGATGTCAGCTCTAGGAGCATGGCAAGTTCACTAGTGGTAACTGGCAGGAAGTCGAAGTGTGAGGTGTATATGCTAGTAAACAGGTAGAAGTGATAGTGAGATTTATGAAATCGTCTTCTGATTGCTTCATTGTTCTCAGTGAAATAGAAAGCAAGATGATCAAATGAGTATGAGGATGGGGCAAGAGGCAGTGGGAGTCTGAGGACAGAGAAGAAGGTATGAAATAGTTGTCTAGAGAGAAGAGTGACTAGACTATGACCTAAAGTATTGTCAGACAATGTTAAAGTCATGAATTGGAAATGAGGCCCATCAGCATGGCTATGAATTTTTCTCCAGCCGCATTCAACTTACAGCTGCAGTGTGAATAAGCAGAGTTGGATTTAGACCTGAAACAAGAAGGGCAAGAGAATAATTAGAATAATTGATCTTAGAGTTTAAGCTGGAGGAACGGAAGACATACAGGATGAGGTCAGCGAAAAGGTGGTCTGATCAATGAATTGGAAGATTCAGGGTACTGAAGGTCTCCTGGGGTCGAGTCCTAGGGAGAATAAGCTAGAGGGCTGAGAGACAGTGGTTTGAGAATGACCTGCAAGGGATTAGTCAGAATCCTATTCATGAATCCAAGATGGTCTCTAATGAGGCAGACAGAGGATAGGATAAGGTCATTGCAGGGGAGGAGGTCAATGAGCCAACAGGCCAGGATAGGAAGGATAGTCTATGTGTATATTGAAATCACTGAGAGATAAGACAAGAGAGAAGTGAGAATGAGGCAGGAGCTAAAAAACATGAGAAATGAGAGGGAATGACATGACAGTAGCAACGTTTTAGGGCAATAGGTGGTCCAAACCATTGACGGGAGACTCAAAGCTGGATTTGTATTCTAGGGCCAAGGTATAGCACCACTACCTTTCGATAAAATCAGTTAGTGGGAAGGCAGACACCTTTAGAATTTTATATTTCTTAGTGTCACAGACCCTGGTATTATACATCTCCCCAAGGGTACACATACATTAGGAAACATGTATTTTTTAAAATTGAAAGGTGAGTAGTGATATTATTCTTTGAGTTCATTGTGAAGTGTTATTTTCTTTTGGGGTTCCATTCTGCTTTGTTCTAAGGCATGGACTAGAAACAGTTGAAAAGAATAATATACAATTTCAACTTTGGAGCCTGAAATATTCTGGCTATAATTTTTTTTTCCTAAAAAAAGGGAGAACAAGGAGAGCTATATAAAATCTCTGAAATGTTTTGTCAACTAGAGGCAGAAATAGAGATGTGGAGAAAGAGGGAGAAAAAGGAAAGAAAAATGAAAAATGAGTAAGGGAAGGAAGAACGATATGGCTTCTTGGGAAGAGTACAATTTAGCCACTAATCTGCACATCACAGAATTGTAAAGTGTTTAAATTCTCTGGGAAACAGAAAAACATGATGTTTTAAAAGATAAGCTCAATATTAGATGACTGAAAAG
Source organism: Pan troglodytes (assembly GCF_028858775.2). Taxonomy (NCBI): domain Eukaryota; kingdom Metazoa; phylum Chordata; class Mammalia; order Primates; family Hominidae; genus Pan; species Pan troglodytes. The sequence continues at coordinate 68,382,744 of NC_072410.2, read as the reverse complement.
AGCCTGTGAATTGTATAGTCTTGTTTTCCTTGGACTCCTCAAATATTCTTTTTCAGTTCTTGTTTTGAAAGGGATCCCTCTCTCTTGACTTAAATTCTTTAAACAACATTGTTTATATAGTGATTTAACATACAGAACTATTTTTCTTAGAACTAGGCCACCCAGTTTAGAAAGCTGACGGCCTGAATACAATATGTTACTTTCGTAAGATTCAAAAGAATGTTGGTAAACAAGAGAGGGAGATGTACACTTTGCTAATTTCTTCTGTTTCCCATGGAAAGTTTATCAAACTGTTTGTGAAGGAAATGGTCAAAAAGAAGTTTTAAGTGATTAACCAAGTAGCTTTACAGCTGCAGTCGTCTTTATTGTATATAAATATAGATAAGAGGGGAGAAAAATATTTGAGTTACCAGGGCATGGGAAATGATTTACCTTGGCAAAGTTAATAAATTATGATTTAATCATTTTCTACTAATGTAGCACTCATAGAAAGAAAATATACATTATTGTGCCTGGTGAAACTGTAAAAGGCTAAAAGGTCTATGTAGAGTCCTGGCCTGATAGACTAGCCCCAGAGTGTTTCAGCCAGGGGTGAGCAGAGCCACAGGCTTGTGACTGGACCTGTGTCCTGGCTAGTGTCAAGCATCCCCACCAGTGAATGCGATACAGGAGCAAAATGATGCAACCGCTGTTACAGTGTTTATGTTACACAAAACCAAAATACCAGTATTTATACCAGACTCTTATTTTAAAAGTGTTCAGAATTCAGGAAATACAACAGTGAAACTAAGTAATACGTTTTAAATGCAAATTTTAAAATAGATATTATAAAATGTTTCTAATATCTAAGTGTTAGACATAATCACTCTAGCCTAATTTAGATAAAAATTTTTAAGTATTAGAAAAGAAATTGATACTACAGTAAATGAGTAAGTTGGTTAATCATGGAAAATTGAAAATGAAAAAAAGTGCATTGATGATGTCATCATTACCATAAGAGTATTTTTTGGAGCAAGTTTTTTCCAGCTGCTATAAAAGCTTTCAGTTTCTACACTGGTGGCAGAGAGGTGAACAGAGTTTTGCTCTAATTCCTATTATTTTCTTGAGTTGTCATTTTAGGATAATCTCTCTTTGTGATTACTTTTTTTTTTTTAGAAATAACTTTTTATGGATGGCAAACTGTAGTTTTTGTTTCAAGTAAAGCATTTCTAGTTTTAACTTTATCATCTTTAATTTATCCTGTTTGAATATAGATTAGGTACAACTGTATCAACCTAATTAATTACTGTCCCATTCACATTCCACTTTATTGAAAGGTCTTTGAAGTAGGAGTAAGATTTATGTATGTGATAGAAGGTTTAGAAGCTGGGTGTAGTGGCTCATGCCTGTGATCCCAGCACTATGGGGGGCCAAAGTGGGAGAATCACCTGAGGCTGGAGTTTGTGTCCAGCGTGGACAAAGTAGTGAGACGAGACCCTGTGTGTTAGGTCATTCTTGAATTGCTATAAAAAAATACTTGAGATTCGGTAATTATAAAGAAAAAAGTGTAATTGGTTCAGCAGGCTTTACAGGAAGCATAGTGTGGCATCTGCTCATCTTCTGGGGAGACTTAAGGAAGCTTACAATCATGGTGGAAGGCAAAGGGGCAACAGGCACATGGCAAGAGGAGGAGCGAGAGGGAGGTGCCACACACTTAAGTGACCAGATCTTGTGAGAACTCACTCACTGTCAAGAGGACAACATCAAGGGGATGGTGCTAAACCATTCATGAGAAACTGCCCCCATGATCCAGTCATCTCCCACCAGGCTCCACCTCAAACACTGGGGATTACATTTCAACATGAGATTTGAGCGGGGACAAATATCCAACCATATCACCGTGACTCTACAAAGAAATTTAAAAATCAGCCAGGCATGGTGCTGCATACCTGTAGTCCTAGCTACTCAGGAGGCTGAGATGGGAGGATCGCTTGAGCCCAGGAGTTGGAGCTTCCAGTGAGTTATGATTGCCACTGGCACTCCAGCTTGGGTGACATGGTGACACACACTGTCGAAAAAAAAGCTTTGGGTTGTCCATTGATATTTTCTCTTTCCTTTGGAGGAGTATAGAGTTGCTCCTTCATTCTTTTCAAATTTTAATATACTGTATAACTCTTTGCATATGTTTCAAGATGATAATTCAGCACCTTTTACAGTACTGGATAATCATAGTAAAATAAATATACCAGAATTTCATTATTTTAACATACACCATATACTGAACTGCCAGAATACTGAGAAAAGATATTACAATCACTAGTTGAAACCAGGAAGCCAGCTTCAGTCATCAAATCCAAACAGTGAGCACAGGAAGAGCAGTAAGTGCCTATTTATTGACCACCTTTTGTGTGGCAGGGAGGTGATAGATGTTTAGTGGTGAATGAAACAGGCATGGATCTGTGTCCAGAATTGGTTCCATCTGGTGGGTTCTTGGTCTCGCTGACTTCAAGAATGAAACGACGGACCCTCGCGATGAGTGTTCTTAAAGATGGTGTGTGCAGAGTTTGTTCCTTCAGATGTTCAGAAGGGTCCGGAGTTTCTTCCTTCCGGTGGGTTCGTGGTCTCGCTTGATTTCAGGAGTGAAGCTGCAGACCTTCGCAGTGAGTGTTACAGCTCTTAAGGTGGCGCATCTGGAGTTGTTTGTTCCTCCCGGTGCGTTCGTGGTCTCGCTGACTTCAGGAGTGAAGCCGCAGACCTTCTCAGTGAGTGCTACAGGTCATAAAGGTAGTGCGGACCCAAAGAGTGAGCAGCAGCAAGATTTATTGTGAAGAGTGAAAGAACAAAGCTTCCACAGCGTGGAAGGCGACCCAAGCAGGTTGCCGCTGCTGGCTCTGGCGGTCGGCTTTTATTCCTTTATTTGGCCCCGCCCACATCCTGCTGATTGGTGTGTTTACAATCCTCTAGCTAGGCAGAAAAGTTTTCCAACTCCCCACCCGACCCAGAAGCCCAGCTGGCTTCACCTCTCAGATCCTGCTCAGGGAGCTTAGAATGAAGAAGGCAGAAACAGGAGACTAGCCAGGAAGGGCAGAAGCCAGGCAGACAGTGCCGCAAACTCAGATGTAAAAAACAAGGTGGGAGGAAAGGGAGAAGGTCCAAGGTAATTGCCCAAAAAGGGATGCCGGTCTGGAGATGGGTGGATGCATATTATACAGAAACAAGTAGAAATCTTAATGCCCTTTCAAAAATATAAGTATAAATTTAGGTGGTGAGTTGTTTCAACAAGATATATGATCCTTGTTTGGGGTAGGGGACAGTAAAGCTCTCAAAAGCATTCTTGGGACAGTGGAGGAAATTAAAATAGGGACTGGATAGTAAATGTTTAAAAGAATTACATGAATTTTCTTAGGTGTGATAAATGGCATTAAAGTATAGAAAACAGCATTCTTATTCTCAGGAAAGGAATTTTAGTATTTAGAAGTCAAGTGTTAAGATATTTCCAACTTACCTTCACAAAGTTCAACTACAATGCCAAAAACAAACTTATGGGGAGAGAGGGAGGAAAGAAAATATAGCAAATTTTAACTAGGTGGAATTATGTAGCTATTTGATTGTACTATGCTTTCTATGTATGTAGGAAAATTTGTATAATAAAAAGTAGGGGGTCAAAAGATAAGCATGTGTATTAGTCCATTTTCTCACTGCTGATAAAGACATAGCTGAGACTGGGAAATTTACAAAAGAAAGAGGTTTAATGGACTTACAGTTCCAAGTGGCTGGGGAGGCCTCACAATCTTGGTGGAAGGCAAGGAGGAGCAAGTCACATCTTACACGGATGGCAGCAGGCAAAGAGAGAGAGCTTGTAAATGGAAACTCCCATTTTTAAAACCATCAGATCTTATGAGACTTATTCACTATCACAAGAATAGCATGGGAAAGACCCACCCCCATGATTCAGTGATCTCCCACCAGGTTCCTTCCACAACACATGGGAATTATGGGAGCTTACAAGATGAGATATGGGTGGAGACACAGAGCCAAACCATATCAGCATCCTACTCTCCTTTTGACAATGGATGAGGCAGTTGAAAGGAATACCAAGGAGAAAGGGGAAGAATGCAGGGTGTGGCCTATTATGACTTTGGGCAAATGCTTAACCTCTTTGAGCCTGAGTTTTCTTCCTCTGCTTCACAGATAATATCTACATACAGGGGTGATATGAAGATTAATTAAATAAGTTGAAATGTAGTGGTTAAGAGTGGTAAGTCCAAATCTCAAACTGCACTTAGTTACTAAATAACCTTGGGAAAGTTACTTTTGTGCCCAGTTTCCTTATCTGTAAAACTGACATAATAATAGTGCCTACCTCCCAGAATTGTTGTGAAGCACAGAATTGTTCTAAAGAGCAAAGCTTAGCATATATTAAGTATTTGATAAATATTGGCTCTCATTATTTTTGCTATCTAGGACTCAGCATCCTGAAAATAGAGAATACCCCTTCTTTTCACGTGCCCATTGGACATTCACAAAAATTGAGAATTTATTATGCCCATAAAAAACCTCAATATATTGCAAAAAGTAGAGTGTGAGCAGCATGTTCTGAGAACAGTTCTGTAATTGCTGACATAAGTAACTCTCTAAATCAACTCTTGGGTCAAAAAGGAAATAAATAAATTACAGAACACCTTCAAAATAACAATAATGGAAACCTCATATACTAGAACTTACGTTCTGCAACTAAAGGACTTTTTAGTATTACTTGTGAATATTGATACAAAAATACTGAATAAAATATGAGTAAACAAGATCCACCAACACACTCAATCATTTACCACAACCCACTGGACATGCCCATGCCCTTTCAAAAATATAAGTATATGATCCTTGTTTGGGGTAGGGGACAGGAAAACTCTCAAAAGCATTCTTGGGACAGTGGAGGAAATTAAAATATGGACTGGATAGTAAATGTTTTTCCAACAATTTTGTTTTAGCAAATTACATCCTTATCACAACACCCTATAAACCAGGTACTATCATTGGCCCTGTTCAACAGATAAGAAAACTGAGGTGCAGAAATATATAGATATAGATATAGCTAGATAAAGATAGATAGATAGGTAGATATAGATATCTATCTATCTTTTTTTTTTTTTTTTTTTTGAGACAGAGTCTCGCTCTGTTGCCCATGCTGGAGTGCAGTGGCGCAATCTCGGCTCACTGTGAGCTCCGCCGTCCGGGTTCACGCCATTCTCCTGCCTCAGCCTCCCAAGTAGCTGGGACTACAGGCTCCCACCACCACGCCTGGCTAATTTTTTGTATTTTTTTTTAGTACAGACGGGGTTTCACCGTGTTAGCCAGGATGTTCTCAATCTCCTGACCTCGTGATCCGCCCGCCTCAGCCTCCCAAAGTGCTGGGATTACAGGCATGAGCCACCGCACCCGGCCGAGGTGCAGAAATGTTAATTTGCAGATGGACACATAGGGAATGGTGAGGCGAAGAAATGAACCCAGGCAATCTGAGCCTATAAAGCTCTTCCTTTTAAACTCTACGGGGTACTCTCTGAGCCATTCTCAGCTACAAAAGAGGGTTAGTAATTCTTATCTCTTGTGGTGGACAAGGTAAGATACGGAGTTGAGTGGGGAGAGGCATTGATGCTATCTTTATCTGTTTCTGTATTGTTGAGTTGTTATAATAAGCATGTATTATTCATGTATTTTTTCATCAAGAAAATGTTTTTTAGGGGCCTATAAAAGTGCCTGGCACAAAGAGGCTCCCAATAAAAACATTATTATGTCTGAAAGGAAATTCAGAATTTCCATTTGACTTAATAGGAATTCATCAGCTCCAGAAGCTGGGTGAAGAAAAGAAACAAGATAGGGCAACAGCTAGAGGAGAATTCAGGTGAGAGGTTTCTACTTTCAAATGAGAAGGGCTTATACATCCTAAAGTAAGGGGTGGGAACAGAAGGAGGGAGAAGGAATTGGGAGCTGGGGGAAGAGTGGTCCTAAAGCCTCCCTAGATGAATTTAATTATTTGGGGGAAGGTTAATAGTCACCAATTGTTGACATATATATAAGCCCCATTTCATACATGCCATGAACAATAGGCCTCCCTGGGGTAACAAAAATTTAAAGATCATTCTGGAAAATGAGACAGGAATTAAAAGAACTCTATGGTTTGCTTTCTTTATCTACCTGGTTCTGGCGATGTGAGAATAGGTTTTCTGAAGAGGAGCCAACAGTTTGTTTTTCCACTTGTGGGTTACAATGGTAAAATGATTGTTGGCAAAAGAACATCTTTTCAAGCAGCTTCCCTTGGTGTAGGTCAGAGGGGCAACAAGCAGAGTTATTTCTGCAGCTGGGAAAAAGGTTCAGAGCTATCTTCCTGGAATCGGCTCTTGTTTCAGAATCTAAAATAGATTTGAAATATTGTGCTATTTGGGAATTGGGGCCTATTCATGCTAAGCACATCTGTTGGTAGCTGTTGAAATTCAAATAAATTCAAATAAAGTCCAAGTAATGCTCATATTACACTTACCAATTTCAAATTTTAAAAATACATATATACAATACCTGCACCCCATTTGGTATCACTACCTAAGACACAATATGGAAAGCCTTGATTTTCTGCCAGCCATAGCTGCTTTGAACCTGAACCACAACATTTAATTCCTTTGAAAATGCCCCTTCCTCCCTACCTGAACTTTTCAACTGAGAATCATTTTCAAAAGTTTAAATATGAACTATAGCAAATAGTTCTATATTTTGGTTTTGATCATTTGACAGACTTTAGTAGCTGCAATGAGGTTGTTGGACTACTTAAGTCATAAAGCCAGGATTGAATAAATGCATTTTCCTTCTCGTCATCTTTCTGTTTTCAGTAAATACAGTTTACTTAGGTGTGGTGATTAAGGAAACCTGGTCGATTTATTTATACACTATTCCATTCCATATTCAAGGTGTCTTTTAAAAGGCAAAGAAAGGGAACTTGCCTTTTTAAATTTAACCATGACTTTCTTATAGTGATCTACCCAATGTATGGAAAGAAGTAGAACTGGCTGAGTGCAGTGACTGACACCTGTAATCCCAGCAAGTTGGGAGGCTGAGACAGGAAGATCACTTGAGCCCAGGAGTTCGAAACCAGCCTGGGCAACATAGTGAGACCCAGTCTCTACCAAAAAAAAAAAAAAAAATTAGCTGGGAATGGTGGCATGCGTCTGGAGTCCCAGCTACTTGGGAGGCTGAGGTGGGAGGATGCTTGAGCCCAGGAGGTTAAGGCTGCAGTGAGCCGTGTTGGCAGCACTGCACTCCAGCCTGGAGCAAGACCCCTTTCTCAAACAAACAATTATTTTAAGGTTGTGAGTTTTTCTTTTTTTTCCTTAATAGTTAAAAATTTGAAAGGCATTTAAGTGACATATTCATGTCATAACCTGAGAGTTTACAATGTTATAAGTAGGTAACACACTAAGCACATTATATGAATTATCTCTTAATTTAAACCTCATAATTACCCAACGAAGTTTGTGTCATCATTTCCATCTTACTTATAAATGTATCCAAGGCTTACAAATAAGTAATTTGTCCAAGGTCACACACTCAGCCAGGAGTGAAACTGTGCCCATTATTCAAATTTTTAACTGTTTTGATTTTTATTATTATTTGTAGAGACAGGGGCTCACTATGTTGCCCAGGCTAGTCTTGAATTCTTGGCCTTAAGCGATTATCCCAGGTCAGCCTCCCAAAGTGCTGGGATTACAGGCATGAGCCACTGTGCCCAGCCTGAGCTGTTAACTCTTAATCTAAACAATGCCTTTTACATGAGAAACAGTAAACAAGATGGCAAGGGATGGCAAAGAGGATACTGAAATATGTTAGGAGCTACATATAAGAAATAAATTCACAGTTAAAAGATGAAGACCTTTATCTAAATCCAGGCAAACTGCAAACTTTAAAAAGAATTATGATAAGAATAAAGCATCAGGAAGGAGAAAGACAAACTGATGACACTGATATCCCAGAATAAGGCCCCATAGACAAAGGTATAACCATCATCACATATGGTTGGTGACTCCCACAGCGTGTTCCTCACCTTCCCCAGTGCCTTTGGGAAATGTGAGTGTTCTCTGTAAAAGTTCTGGCATGGTGAAAGATCCTAACTCTAGGAAGCTGAATAACTTACCATTTGGCACTAATATCCCTGATTTCTTCTGTTTAACTTTTTTGCTCTCATCTCTATGTTGAAAAATGCAATAGATATTAAAATCAGTAATAATGTTCAATAACTAGTACAGCTGTTCCCTTGTTCCACCTCAATTTTATTTATAGAAAAGCCATTATTCCACTATTCTATATCAATAACAATTTTCATTTGTTTTTCTACGTGTATAATATGAATTATATAACAAATTTTCCAGTTTTCATAATAATAATTCTAATGGCTATATAACAGTCTGTTGAGTTGATGCAATGTAATTTATACTGGGTATTTTGTTTCCAGTTTTTTGCTATTATAAATATCCTTCCAAGAATTTATTTATGCATCTAATTTACTTAAATTTCTTCTTATGCAAATAGTATGTTTATGTCCTCTGACCATTTATCTCTTGAGGTTTTAATATTTTTGAAGATTTGGATAAGTCCTTAATTTGTTATGTATACTAACTTCTTCCCTGTTTCCTAATTATGTTTCTCTTCTTGTGTGTTTCAATCATTGTTAGTTTTTTTATGTTAAAATCACTTGATGTTTTTAAGCTATTTTTTGTGTGATTTCCATTGTTGCTATAAGCTTTTCAAAAATGCTGTCTAAAGATTTCACAAATATTTGATGCATATTTCTCCTAGCTTTGCTAAAAATTAAAGGATACAGTTAACTCTTTAATGCACTATGATCTTACTCTGCTTTGTACCATAAGTGCTAATTTAAATTACTTTTTGTTTTTGTGTTTGTTAGCCAGTTACCCTGGCAATTATTAAAACATAATTAGCCAGGCATGGTGGCACACATCTGTAGTCCCACCTGTTTGGGAGGCTGAAGTGGGAAGATCATTTGAGCTCAGTAGACGAGGCTACAGTGAGTGAGCCATGATCACACAACTACACTCCAGCCTGGGTGACAAAGCGAGATATGTCTCAAAATTTTAAAAATAAAGATAAAAAATAAAAATGAATACAATGAATAAAATGTAATTACTAACTTATTTTTTCCTAATTTTATAATAGTATATGTTGAATTTATTTCTACATGTCTTACACTGCTTTATTCAATTAGTGTAATAACTTAATACTTTAGGTTTTAGGATTTCCTGGGGAAATTCTGGAGACTAGAGCAGCATCATAAGTCACACTTTCTTTGTTAGTGTGGAATTTCAATATTTAACAAACAGTAAATAACTTTACTTGGTGAACATTGTTTTTCTATATAATATATATCTAAATCTGTTTATCTTGTTTTGTATAGTCCATTAAAGCTTTGTACTTTTCTTTACATATGGCACATACAATTCTTTGTCATTTTCTTTATAAATGTCATGGTTTGAAACCACGTTTGCAGAGATGATAAAAGTGAGAGACTGAGGCAAGATGCTTCTTGCCTCACAGGTGGTGCTCCTTGCTCATTCCAGGGCATAGGCCAAGCTCACTATGGAAGAAATTTAGTTTATAGTTTGACTTTGAACCAAGGATGATAATAGTCCCTCCCTAAAACTGATCCCCTCCTTGTCCGGGACTGAAGCCACCTTTGTAAAACTAATGAAAGGCCACAAGATTAGTATTATGGGAGGAGCCTCAATTCTGCTCAAATGTAGGCATAGTTTCTATAATCCCTTACTGCTCAGTACTCATGTGGCCAGAGGTCACAAGATTTAAGACTTCCCCAATTGCGCCCATAGATAACATCACTATTGTAGAACCTACCATTGGGTTTTTGAGATGTTTTTTCACTTTTGTTTTCTGGCAACTGACTGACCATATCCAACCAGTGACTCATGACTCAACCAGTGTGTCCTGTGGCCCCCCACCCAAAGGAGGACTCAGCACACTGGGATCATTTTCCATACCCCTGTGATTTCATCCCAAATCAATCATCGGCACCCATTCCCTATCCCTCTGTGCACCAAATTATCCATACAAACCCTAGCCCCTTATCAGAGAGACTGATTTGAGTGATAACCCCAGTCCTTCTGCTTGGCAGCCTTGCATTAATTAAACTCTTTAACTGCAATACCACGACCTCAGTAAAGTGGTTTTTTCTGTGTCCCCTCCGCCCTTTTTTGTGGCTATGTTAAATGGGATTTCTTCTCTTTTTGTTAAACTAGTGGTTACCACAATAAAGAAATCCCCTAATTATAGTGAATTCACTATAAACCTAGTCACTTTGATAAACTCACATAGGCTAATAAGCAAATTTCTTAGGATTTTTAGACATGCATTGCTTTCTGCAAATAATCATAGTTTTCTCTCACCCCTTAATGTATCATTCTGTTGTCACGAAGTGAATGCAGTTGCCATTATTCCTGTATTAGAGTGCTAGGCTGGAAAGGCAAGAAACATACATGTTACTTTCAGTTCCTCAACTGAGGAAGCCATTGATGAAGCACCTTCTTTTCATGGATCAAGCACCATGCTAAACACTTCATATCGACCATCTTGCCCAAGGCTGAGAACAAGCCTACCAAGTATACAATTATTAAATATCAGTGTTGAGGAAACTGAAGTTTAGCAGATGTAGGCTGCCCATGTTAGGCCCCAAGAAGCAATAAAAAATGGAACACTGAGGGGCCTAACTATGGGGGTCTGTGAATGAAAGGCTGTGAGTCTGTGTCTCTGGGCTCCTGTGACCTGGCAGGTTTATCTCTACCCAGGAGCTGCACTGACCGTGAACTTTGGCCAGTGATCTATGAGGAACTAGGGAGGGATCTCAGAGCTGAATCCGCTCGCTTGCATCTGTGTCTTGTGCATATGCTTCACACTTCCTGTTTCTAGGTCATAGTAAGTCTATGTGAAAGTAATCCTGAAGGTAGTCTATGTTCTTGTTTTCACTGCTCTCCAAGCCATCAGCGCTTTGAGGTTAATTTATCTCAGATCTTAGAAATAGCAAACGATGGAGTAAGTGGCTTCCTTCACGACCAGTGGTCTTTCCATTGTACCAATGATGTCCTCATCCAAATGTAAGTCAGATAAGATGATCCAATTTTGACAGGCTGACTGTTCCTGAATATGCATTATACAAATTCTGACAGAGGCTATACTGTCCACATCCTTGAGTTGCTTATATTGCTTTGCACATAACAAGTATTCAATAAATATTTGTTGATGCAGAATGAATGAATGAATGAGGCAAAGACAACAGTCTTAATGCTTTTCCTACAAGAGAGACTTTCAATGATAGAATACAAACTCATGTGGTATCTCCTAAAAATCTCACCATTTCACATTTCAAATGTGGAAGCTTCTATAAAGACTGTATTTGTCATGAGCCTTTTCACAAGAAGATGTTTAGTACCAGGTCAGCTTGTTTTCATCTTGTTTTCAAAGAATTGGGGTTAGGAAAGCAGGAAACTAGGAAGGATCAAGGTGGGAACAGTGGTAGGCAGGCTTTTCTCTGACAAAGTTGTTTGGGTTATTTTTATCTTTCTGCTTCTGTTACAGCAACAATATGAGAAAACTGACTGTTCAAATTTAATAAACTAGAGTCTGTCCAAACCCAATTTTGAACAAATGACAAACTATGGTGCACATGCATTAACATTTCTGTTTGGGTATGCAATGGGAAACTAAGTCTTATGTTCTCGTCTGTAATTTAAACATACAAAGTTTTAAGTGCTCCATTAGAAGATATACTACAATACTAGTACATTAATTGAGTGTTCTTTGTTATGCCAAAAAATTCCAAAGGAAGTTACACAGCCCCTAGAAGGCATAGAATCTGTAGATTTTGTAATTATGGTTTTTAAACTTAAAATCTCATTGAAGTCATTAGTTAACATTTCTAAACTTTTTGTTTGTTTGTTTTTGTTTTAGACAGATTCTGGCTCTGTTGCCAGGCTGGAGTGCAGTGGGACAGTCTCACCTCACTACAACCTCTGCCTCCTAGATTCAAGCAATTCTCCTGCCTCAGCCTCCCGATTAGCTAAGATTACAGGTGCCCACCACCACGCCCATCTAATTTTTTATATTTTTAGTAGAGATGGCATTTCACCATGTTTGCCAGGCTGGTCGTGAACTCCTGACCTCAGGTGATTCACCTGCCTCGACCTGCCAGTGTTGGGATTACAGGCATGAGCCCTCGCACCTGGCCACATTTCTAAACTTTTATGCGTGAATAATTCTGAACAGATATTCCAATAACCTTCCTGCCCTCCACTTCATCCCAGCCAAAGCCGGGAGAGAGGGAAGACCTATACTACCAATAGTTACAAACAGTTATTTTTGGAATTAAAAACAGGAATTTGCACCATGAACAAGTGTCTCGTTTTGTCTTCTGAGCTTCTCAAAAACCACCATTATATTGAGACTATAAAATTGTTCTTTAGGCTGGGCAAGATGGCTTATGCCTGTTGTATTAGTCTGTTTTCACACTGCTGATAAAGACATACCTGAGACTGAGCAATTTACAAAAGAAAGAGGTTTATAATGGACTTACAGTTTCACGTGGCTGGGGAAGCCTCATAATTATGGTGGAAGGCAAGGAGGAGCAGTCACATCTTACATGGATGGCAGCAGGCAAGAAAAGAGAGCTTGTGCGGTAAAACTCCCCCTTATAATAACCATCAGATCTCGTGAGACTTACCATCGCAAGAACAGGGCAGGAAAGACCTGCCCCTATAATTCAATCACCTCCCACCAGGTTTCTACTATGACACATGATAGTTGTGGAGATGAGATTTGGTAGGGGACACAGCCAAACCATATCAACTGTAATCCCAGCACTTTGGGAGGCTGAGGTGGGAGGATTGCTTGAGCCCAGAGGTTTAAGACCAGCCTGGGCAACATAGTGAGCCCATTTCTACAAAATAAAATAAAAAATTAACCAGGTATGGTGGTGCACACCTGTGGTCCCAGCTAGTGGGAGGATCACTTGAGCCTGAAAGGCCAAGGCTGCAGTGAGCCATGTTCACACCACTGCCCTCAGGCTGGGTGACAGAGCAAGACTCCATCTCAAAAAAAAAAAAAAAAAAAGAAGTTCTCTGAAACTAAAAGAAAAATCTAGGGAAATTAAACATTTTTTGTTGCAAATCACTTAACCTTAGAATGTCAAAGATTTTCCCTAAGTTTTTATATAAAAAGAAGCATGGGAGAGAGCCATAGGGAATCAAAATTTATGAGCCACAGTATTTGCAAGAAGAGAAAACATTACATCAGCCATGCATGGTTTCTCCAACATGGATACAAAGCAGAATGATGTAATAGCAGCTGCAGTTTTGTGCTACCACATTAAACAGTGGTGCTTTCGATATCATTTAACTAAACCAAAATATGCAGTTCAACCTCACATAGCTCAAAATACTCAGTTCAACCTGAGATGGTCCTGAATTATCTAGACCATGTTTCAGGCTTCTGAATATTATTTTTAAGTTCTGTGTAAGGTAAGGTATAAAAGAAGAAAAAAACCTCCTTGCCTCAATAACTTTGGTTTTAATAAATGCACCAATAAATTTATTTGGACCTTGAGTTAAAATGATTCAGCTCTACTGGATGACCAAATTGAGGCTGCTTTTCTTTCTTTATTCAAGTTAGATTTCATGTAAACCCTTAAATTGTATGAATTCAACTATCATTTCTAAAGCAGCCAGACTAATATGAACCTAAATCTGAGTATACTTTTCCAGAAACAGCTGACTATTTAGGTCTCGTTATCTGTCCTGTATCTCACTATCTTCTTCCCAACCACAGGAAACTGAGGATTGGCTACTGACTATTTGAAATTGGCTATTTCATAGAGGTAAAAATCTCATCAGTATGCTGGCAACAGTCTTTAATTTTGAAAGAGGAATAGTCCCACTTGACTATTTCTAGCTTCCAGTATTAGGTCAGGAGAGAAAACATTTCTTTAGAACCTTTTCCATAAAATCAGGGAATAATTTAGGAATGGGGAAATCTTCTAGTGTTTTATTTCAGCTCTCCTAGGGATGCGCTTCCCAAGGCTCTGACAGGGAGAAACTGATAGCTATCAGTGTGAATCAGTTTTGTATCTAACAATTTCCTTTCTAAGGAACATCAAGCATAGAGAAATGATTAAGCATATTTATACAATCTAACATATTAAGTGAATTACATTTAGGTGAAATTGGAAAGTCAGCACGTATTGTTTTATAATGAACATCCAAGCCCTGCTTGATTTGCCTAATGGACTATTTGATAAGGGCAAAATACATTCTGATTTAATGGAATTTCTAATTAGTTAATATTTAGTCAAACAAAATGCAACATTAAGCGTATCCCTAATTATATGTATGATAGGAGTTTACAAAGCAATTGGTATGGGTTTTATATTTACATTTATATGTCATATATCTTTTTCTGAAAAAAAGTTGAAACTAGAACTTAAATAGCTTACATGTTTATCCTTTCTATCCTTGTTAGGAAAAATTCCTTTAAAGAGATTACAATTATTACTGTACCCCGATAATCATTATTATCCTTGTGCTTAATTTTCATTCCTCTAACCTATCCTTTACCTTGAGTTTTTATCCCAAAATACAACTTCATCCATGTCTTTACAGAAAAAGTAAAAGTCCTTAGCAAGCTGTGCAAGACCCTTCCCCTCTGGCCATTGTCCCAATAGCATATTTTAGTTAATAAAAGTCTCTCACTCAAAATGTCTGGTGTCTCCATGTTGTTAGTGTAGATATTTCAGACAGCATTCTCCTTTGTTAAACATCCTACATACATTAGTCTAATAGTTGTCAATGTTATAACACTTATTTACACACTGGGGGAAAAATTACCCTTGCATTACCATGATGGAGTTACTAAACCCACTGAAAAGACTCAATACCATGGGTAGAATCTTCATTAGTGTTTAACTCTGGATGTCATTACCTCCCAGCTAGAGACATTGTCAATAAAATTTCAGCATTTATTGTAATGACTTTGACTTTGATCATGAAAACCACATTTCATCTTTTTCTTTGGGTTCAGATTGTTCTTTCACACACACACACACACACACACACACACACCACACACAAGAAAAATTGTTTTTTTCCTTTAGGGACTTTCTCAAACCCTTTCATAATCTTTTGTTAATTTTAAATTGATATTTACTGGAGAAATTTGAAAATAATTAAAAAAGGAAAGAATGAAAGCCATTCTTATTTCACGGGGTAACCACTATTATCCCTTTGATGCACATTTCCCAAATATTTTCCTGTCCATATGTTATTTTCTCACAAAAGTGGGGTCATCCGCTACATCCTGTTTTGCAACTTGCTTTTTAAAAAAGCATAATACCATATTACAAATATCTTTATATATTAGTAAAAATTCATCTTCATAAATTTAATGGCTATTATTTCTATTTATGGAAATAACATATAAAAATTCCTAATTATTAGACATTTAAATTGCTTGAAACACTTTCCTGTTACGTACAATGCTGTAATGACCATTCTTGAGGCAAAATCTTTACCTACATCCTTGATTATTAGGATAGAATTTTAGGAGCAGAATCGCTGAATCAAAGTGCATGCTCATTTTATTTGTTTACCTATTTAATAAGGCAACACAGGCAAGATGTACAAAAATTCAGAAGGACCAATGGGAGATTCAGTGACAAATAACTCTCCCTCCTTCCTTTTCCCTCCTAGGAGACAGCTACTTTTAATAGTTTCCATTTATTTTTCCAGAGATATTTAATGCATTTATATACACACACACAAATCCTTTAATATGCCTATTAAGAAATTAGTAAAATGGGCCGGGTGCAGTGACTCACATCTGCAATCCCAGCACTTTGGGAGGTTGAGGCGGGTGGATCATGAGGTCAGGAGTTCGAGACCAGCCTGACCAACATGGTGAAACCCCGTCTCTACTGAAAATACAAAAATTAGCCAGGTGTGGTGGCATGCGCCTGTAATCCCAGCTACTCAGGAGGCTAAGGCAGGAGAATCTGTTGAACTTGGGAGGCGGAGGTTGCAGTGAGCCACAGTCGTGCTACTGCACCCCAGCCTGGGCGATAGAGAGAGACTCCGTCTTAAAAAAAAAAAAATGATTTCAATAATGAAAATTGTTTTATAATTTCATGTGCTAGATAATCATAGGCACAAAGCTTTCTACAATTAGGCAACATTCATTATTTCAGTTCTATATTATTTCTTAATTTATATTTTACCTTACCTTTATGTAATAATATATTACTTGTCATTTACCATGATATTTTTATCTTCATTGAACACTTTAAAAACATTTTATTATAGGAAGTTTCAAATGTACCCAAAAAGAGAATGCGATAAATCCCCAAGTCTCCAACTACTATGCACATTTTAATTAATTAATTTATTTATTTATGTATTTATTTATGACGGAGTCTCGCTCTGTCACCCAGGCTGGACTCCAGTGGCTCACTCGGCTCACTGCAAGCTCTGCCTCCCAGGTTCATGCCATTCTCCTGCCTCAGCCTCCTGAGTAGCTGGGACTACAGGCGCCCGCCACCATGCCCAGCTAATTTTTTTGTGTTTTTAGTAGAGACAGGGTTTCACCGTGTTAGCCAGGATGGTCTCAATCTCCTGACCTCGTGATCCGCCCACCCCGGCCTCCCAAATTGCTGGGATTACAGGCGTCAGCCACCGCACCTAGCCCATTTTAAGTCTTTCAATAAACAATGCCAGGTTTTTCTCTATGAAAGGTTTTTTTAGTGAGACTTACCCTATCTTCATTTTGTTGTGTTGAATTTTATAGCTGCTGAAGCCAGGGTTACATCTTTTAGCAAGAATAAATTGGTGGTAGGAATAGAAAAAGTATAGTAACTTTTGTTGCACTGTGACAATAGATTTTATCTGGCATGGTAATGCCAATCAACTTGGCATCGTTTCCTGGCTCAGCGAGTTGGAATAATTATGAGAATCCATTCAGAGTCTGTGGGGAAAACTGCTAGGATTGATTAGCAATGTCTACCATTGGAAAAGTAGAGAATTGTTGGCTTTTATGACATACACAGTTTGCCGATTCTGCTTTAGCTTACATGCATAACAGCATACTTTTTTTTTAAACCATTCTTTTGCTTAGTAGCCATAAAAATCAATTTGGCTTATTTAAAAGTTTCATAATGAAACATACCTATTTACCTATAGGTTTCTTTTGCCAGATATTATATTAACAACTTTTCTTAAAAATAATTTTATTTTTTGAAAGGAACTAAATAATGTCAGTATATAGATGCTGCTGTACTATCATTAAGGAAGCATGTGCTGAGGTTGTGTTCTCAGAAACAAGGAAGAATGACATTTGTCCAGTCACGGAGCTCTGTGGTTCCATGCAGGGCCATGAATTTGTTGATGTCTGTGATGTATAGTCATGGAACAGAGAGAAGCTAACTGACCCATGATAAGTTAAACCTCAAATCTTACCACTTTTAATGCCACAGTAAAATTTTCTAAGCTGGTCAACCACAACAAAAGTATATTTAAAAACTAATATGAAGTATATCAAGAATTTAAGAACTGCTGTTTCATGAACCTATGGAATGGCAGATCTGAAAGTCATCGTGGAGATCGTTTAGACCAGGAGCTTGCAAACGATAGCCAGTGGGCCATATCCAGCCCACTGCTTGTTTTTGTAAATCAAGTTGTACTGGAATACTGCCAGGCTTATTTGTTTATGTATTATCTGTGGCTGCTTGTGCACTATAGTGACACAGTTGAGTAAATGCAACAAGGCTATATGGACCACAAGCCTACCACATATACCGAGGCTATATGAACCACAATGCCTAACACATTTACTATCTGGCCTTTTATTGAAAAAGTTTGCCAACTCCCGATTTTAACCAACTTTTCATTTTAGAATTATGGAAATTAGAAATCACAGAGGTTGTGTAACTTGTTTGGGATAATTCTACCACTTGAGAAAATAGCCAACAGAATTCCCAGAACCCCCAGTGGCAGGATCCAGAGCTGCAGTCTCAAGAGCTGCAGTCTCTATCTGAAAGAGAGCATTTTCACGTCTCTGGAAGCCCTACTCTACCTTGTCAGCCAGGCTGCCACTCCCTCCCTCCCCACTTCACACACTTAATGCAATAAAGGCAAAATGAATACATGGATGAAAACTCTCCTGTATTCATAGAATATTTCTCACATTCCTTCATCATTCCAAGTATTATACGGAATTGTAATCATTTGCCTTTCCCACTAGAACATGAGTGCACTGGGGACAGGGACCATGCCATATTTGTCTTTGTATCCCAGATGCTTAGCACAGATTACAGAATAGGTATCTATTACCTGTTTGTTAAATGCTTTGGATTTGCTATCTTATCTTCTTCCATGCCCATTTTAAGATAAATCTCAACTACAGGGAAGATAAATGCAAGTTGTGGTTTGTAATTTTCATCATTCCTGACCAAGACCCACCACTGAGACCCAACAATAGGAGATATCCAGAGCCAAACACCATGATAGGAAAGTTACAAATCTGTTTTTTTCATTGCACCTACTAAGGAATGGCCCAAAGCCTCCAAGGCAATCTTGACCTGCATCCCTGGCAAACAGATGAGAACCTGATGTAAGTCAGGGATAATAAGAGTGAAGAAGAGAGAGATATGAAAGATTATTAAAATCAAGAGGACATCATGGTTGATTGACTGTCCAGGGGGTGGTTGAAAGTCTGTGACTGCCCAGATTCTGCCAAGTTTCAGAATGCAGGAGGAAGAGCACATTGGGTAAGGGAGGTGTGGGTGGGAAGGGGGCATGGAGGTAGAGGCAGATAGGATACAAGCGGGGAGGTTCAGTAGTCAATGCTATATGAAGCTGTAGCTTTCATGATAAACATGGGTTCAGATGAAGTCATTCAGAGAGTAAATCAAGATTAAGAGAACACAAAATTAAGCCTAGAGATCACCAAAAGGATTGAACAAAGTAAAAAGGAACTCCCACTTAGAAGGATCACCTAGAGACACAGGAGGGAGGCAAAAGGGTAGTGTCCCAAAAGCCGTGGGCAGAGAGAAGGAGAAATGTCAAGTAAGATGGCAAAACAATATATGCCTTTCATTTAGCAACTTGGTGGTCTGTGACAACCTTCCTGAGAGCCGTTTTAGTGGAGGAGTTGTCTTGGAAGCCTGATTCAATGGGTAGAAGAGTAAGTGTGAACTTGGGAAGAGACATTGAGTATATTTTACTCTTAAGAAACTTAATTGATAGGAAGAAAGAGAAATGAGATGGTAACTGGAAGGTAGGTTTGTATTCCACTGAGTGGGTAGCATCATTGATTTGTGAATTCTTTGAAGAGAATCTACCAGGTGTCAGAATCATAGAGGGAAGGTATATAAAAGCCAGGTGGGAAAGGAAACATCACCAAGAAGAAGAGGAATTTATCTCTATGAGGCTAGGTCTTTTCACTTATAAATGGAAATAATAATAGCTTCCTCAGAGAGAAGTTGGAGGTTTAAACGAAATAACATAATTTAAAACATTTCGAAAACAGCAAAGCACTATTCAAAACCAGATTATTCTATATATTATCAACTCCAGTTGATTACCTTGACTCAATATCTGATTAGTCTCAATCTTAGAGTCCAGTTATGATTAACTTTGTCATTGCAGCTCAGA
The DNA here is from genome assembly GCF_028858775.2 of Pan troglodytes. Lineage (NCBI taxonomy): Eukaryota > Metazoa > Chordata > Mammalia > Primates > Hominidae > Pan > Pan troglodytes. The sequence continues at coordinate 68,363,008 of NC_072410.2, read as the reverse complement.
AGTCAGGGATCAATTTCCTTTTCCTGACAGTGGGATATATTCTGATGCCTTGGATGCCAGATAATTCTTATTTACTTCAGTTATCAAATTAAGTACCATGTTTAAAGCAAATCAGTGGTGCTGCCACAGTGCACATGCATAGTCAATGGATGTTATAGGAGATACAGATGTCTCTGTCAGTAGGCTAAGGGGTGCAAGTTACTAGCCTACATGATGATACCCAGGACAGGTAAAGATGAGATGATGTTGGTGGCTAGACAAGATTTCAGTCGAGTAAGACTTCCCATCTCCTTAGAATTATAGTAGCAAAGATATCATGTGGCAGAAATCACCAGAGCTAGACTCTGGTGAAACCCTTATGCTCAATTTTTTGTGATGTGGAAGTTCCTTCTAGGCTCTGGTATTACGAAGTAAAATTAAAAAGCCAAAATCAAAAGCTTACTCTTGTGAATCAGAGTGCTACAACTCCTGGTGAGAGAACTAGCAAGGAGATCTTGATTATGGGACCATTTTCTAAGGAGTTTAATACAGATTGTAGCAACATAGATCCTAGATTATGGAAAATGCTTTACTAAGTTTTGCTTTTTTTCCATTACACAAATTCAATTTGTTTGAACAAGATTATAAAAATAGTAATTATACCCTATCAGCTAATTATTTTTTTAGAATGAATGAGTTATAACAGAAGCAAGCAACACAGCTAGCAAGCATCATTAATGTTTATTTTCATTTTTTCATGTATACACTTACTTATTTATATCCTATGTTCTTCCACAAAGGAGCCAAAGTGACTGTTGCTATTTATTTCATATGTTGTTATTCATAATTCCTTACCCAGAAGACACCAGTTCTTTTGGTAGTGAAATATATGTTAATTTAAGTATTTTTTTGCCTCAAACATCTCAAATAGTAAATTAAAATCTCTTATGAAATAACAGAAGAATATACAAGTTCTCCAAGTCCTTCAAAGAATAAAAATATTATTTACACTCCTGTATCTGTTAGGGTTAGAGATTGGGGACTTTAAATAAAATAACTAAAATAACAAATGACCACCAAATCCCACCGTCACGGACGATGGGAAACTAAAATCAGCTTTAACATTTTCAGACAATTGCCAACCTCTCATCCACTCCTCCTTCGTGTCCTCACCCTGCTCCACATTTTGCTTTGCTCTGCCCTGCTCTAAGCAGATGGCCCTTGTGGTCAAATGTCAAGATCCTAAAACTATTTCTGACCTGGAACAAAGTTCTGCCTGATTTGATCTTAGTTCAGGTCACATGTTTTTCTCCATCTATTCCTATGAATGTTTAAGAAAACTTATTCACTTCCTTATTAATAGAACAAAAACATTTGTTTTTGTTCTATTGCTTGCTCTTACATGGTTAGCCAACTACAATGAACCACTCACTCCTGGGGAAATCACTAGAAACAAAGATTTAATGGATAAAAACACCAGACTAGTGACAATTTTTTCTGATGGAAATTGTTTGGAAGTTTTTTTTTTCTTAAATATGAAAGTAGAGCTGTGTGACTTATAATTAAATGCTGATTATCCTCTGTATGGACATATTCACAGGTAGCTGTGTGTATACTTGTATATGCACAGGAAAGGTGTGAAAGAATACACCTTCAAAGAGTGGCCATATCTAAGAGTGGGGCTGGGAGATGAGAAAGGAGAGCTTTCACTTCCTGCTTCCTGTATATCCTGTTTGAAGTTTTACAATGATCAAATATTATTGTTTTAATTAATAATGTGAAGAATGAAAATATTTCTAACATTCACAAATTAAAGATGATAGCATGGTTGATTTGAAATTTTTTATACTTTGCACAGTGGTGTTTTCAATTCAGTGATTTATGACACATTTTGGGCTTTATCCTACTGCACGAATGATTGAAAATAAAAAGATGAAACTTACCCTAATTATCATACATATACAATTCCTGTTAGATATGAATATCTTGCCTCAAGATTTTTATTAAAGAGTTCTAATTTAGTCCTATCTCTGTGACTAGGATTATAACCTTTTAATATTGTTACCAAGATCTTATACAAATCACTCATTGAACAAGCAATTCATTGAACACCTTGTCAACCCCTGGGCTGATCATTGAGGGCAGAGATGGGTAGACGTGAGCCCCTTCAGTTGTATGAGCTAGCTTTCATTGCATGCTTTCCATGCCCCAGGACTCTGTGTAGTGCTTTACATATATTAACTCCTTTCATCTTCACAACACTCCTGTAAGGTATAAATATTATTAAACCCATTTTACTCAGATGAAGACCCTGAGACAGATTTAGAATCCCAGAGGTCTAGCTCTGACTCAAAAGCCCATGGTTTTAAACCGTAACTTCGTAGTGCCTTCTGGATCATAAAGTAGATGTAATATAGTAGGAGTTTTACAAGTAAATATTTAAGTATATTTTAACATTTGTAATTATTTAACAATTGGAACAACTTGAATTTCCAACAATAGGAAGTTGATTAAATACAACGGAGTCTACCCATACAATGGAAGACTTAAGAAGCATTTGAAATGATGATGTAGAATGTAGATACTGATCTATTAACATTAAAAAACTATCTTTGGCCTGGTGCACTGGCTCACGCCTGTAATCCCAGCACTTTGGGAGGCCAAGGCGAGTGGATCACCTGAAGTCAGGAGTTCAAGACCAGCCAGGCCAACATGGAGAAACCCCGTCTCTACTAAAAATACAAATATTAGCTGGGCATCGTGGCACCTGTAATCCCAGCTACTCTGGAGGCTGAGGCAGGAGAATCGCTTGAACCCAGGAGGCGGAGGTTTCAGTGAGCCGAGATCGTGCCACTGCACTCCAGCCTTAGCGACAACTATCTTTATATTAAGTGGAAAAGATTATAACAGTTCTTATGATTTAAACTTTGTAAAAAAAAATCATATAATTAAAAGCCAAAGCCAGACTCATAAAAAGCATCCACATGCTTGTAGGCCAAAGCAGGCTCCATAAACGATTCAGGTCAGAATACTGGGGGATGCATCACTGATCACTGCACTTTCTCCCATGGAGCCTGGACAAAGCTTCACTCGTCTCCTCAACATACAGCCCCAGGCATCCACTACCAGTCTATCTGAGGTGGCCCTCAAGAGAATCCTCTTTATCTTTTGAGCATTTGCTACCCTCAATTCCACTGCTAGAATCTATTCATCTAGTATTTCCTCTTGGTCTCATTCTTATCCCTTATTTCATTCTCCTGTGTGTCTCCATGTGACTCCTTTGTGTACACTTTTCTTGTGACTCAGTTTTACCCTGGATCCTGGTTTGCTACTTCTGTTATTGCTCTCTTTCACATCATCACCTTTTTTTTTATCCCATCATTCCCATAGGCACACAAATATGCTCTTGTATCTACAATTGTTTTTTAAAAGATGTCCTCTAGAGCTACATCATCTCCAGCCCTTCATAGCACATCTCCTTGATAAAGCTATGTTGACTGTTTCTTCTTTCTCACCCACCTATTTTTCTCTTCATTCCCTCCCAGCAGGCTTTGCTTTCTACCTCTCCATTGTAACCAGGATCAACTAGTGTCCTTGACTTTGAACTTGCCAAATCCAGTGATCAGTTCTTTGGCCTGTGTTACTTAAACATTCAGCAACCCATGAGACTGTTGAGACTCCCTTCTTGAAATACCTTCTTTGCTGAGCATCTTCGTTTCTTCAGGCTGCTGTAACAGAATACCATAGACTGGGTAATTTATAAACAACATAAATTTACTGCTCACAGGTCTGGAGGCTGGGAAGTTCAAGATCAAGGCACTAGCAGATTCAGCATCTGGTGACAGCTCTGCTCTGCTTCAAAGATTTTGCCTTCCAGCTGTGCCCTCATATGGTGGAAGGGGCTGACAAGCTCCCTTGGGCCCTCTTTTATAAGGGTACTGGTCCCTTTGGAATCCTCATGAGCTAATCATCTCACAAAGGCCCTATCTCTTAATAACAACACATTAGGAATTCGGTTTCAACATACAAATTTTGGGAGGACACAAACATTCAGACCACAGCACTGAGTTTCTAGGATACCACGGTCTCCTGGCTTTCCTTCTGCCTCACTTGCTCCATCTTCTCAGCCTATTCTGTGGGATGCTCCTCTTGCTGACCACTTCTCTTCTGTTTCCATTTATTCCCAGGTATTGCCATCTAGCCCTGTGGCATTAAATATCATCTGTAATCAGTTCCCAATTTATAATTCCAGTTTCAATCTCTCTCCTAAATTCTGTTGTTAACGTAGGTGTCTAAAAAGCATCTCATGCTTACTGTGTCCAAAACAGAACACTCAATTTCCACCCTGTGGCTAAGACTGCTAGCTGTCCTCCAGTAATCATCCTCTCCTTCTATTGTAATACATGTGTTTTTACTGGGCACACAGCCACTCAGAATAAAGCCTACATTGACAACATCTCAGTCTCTTTTGTAGCTGAGTTCTGACCAATGAGATGTAATCAGAAGTATTGTGTGGCAGCTGCTAGAAAACCTTTTCCTAGCAAACATATATGTTTCTGCAAACATATATCATTTTCCTCCTCTTTGCCTTCTTCTATCCTGCTGTCTGGAACACAGATGTGATGGTTGGAACTTTAGCATCCATCTTGGGTGATGAGAATGGAGGACAACATCCTAGAAATCATGGAGTGGTGAGCTGGAAAGGTCTCTGAAGGTATGGAGTTGTCATACCTGTCCTGGACTGCCCACCTTCAGGCTTCCTTTATATGATAAAGGAATACAGATGCTTCTTGACTTATGATAGGGTTATGTACCAATAAACCCATTGTAAGTTGAAAATATTGTAAGTGAGAAATGCATTTAATACACCTAACCTACTGAACACCATAGCTTAGCCTAGCCTACCTTAAATGTGCTCAGGGCCAGGCGCGGTGGCCTTCACCTATAATCCCAGCACTTTGGCAGGCCAAGATGGGAGGATTTCTTGAGCCCAGGCATTCAAGACCAACCCTACAGCTGGGCTAAACTATTTGGCAATGCAGTACATTGTAGAGTATCCACTGTTTACCCTCGTGATCTGGGAGCTGTGGTTTGCTGCTGTTGCCCAACATTGTGAGAGAATATCAATGCATATTGCTAGCCTGGAAAAAGATCAAAATTCAACATTTGAAGTAAGATTTCTACTAAATGTTTATCATGTTAGCACCACCAGAAAGTCTAAAAAATGTGAGTTGAACCATTACAAAGAGTCCCCCCATCAGGGACTCTCTGTAAACTACCTTCTTCAAGCCACTATTACTGTGCTTCAAAGCTGAATCTAACCCTAACTAATAGTCATCTATGTCTATCAGAGAACAATCCTCCTTTCACATACCAGGCAACTGAAAATATAAAATTGGTAGAAAAGATGATCCGTTTTTACACTACTTTGCTCAACAGATAACTTTTCTAGAATATAATTGTACTGATTAAGGATTTATACTTCCATTTTCTCAGGTTTTAAATGAATTCTAATAAAAATCTTTATGCTGTTTTGATTATACTCCTCTCTAAATGGATTTGTCCTCATCTGACATTTTGTGCTGGTTTGAAAACTTTCAAAGACAGGCCTAAAACAAAATACAGCCTTCTCAATACATAAAATCATATCCAAATGTGAGTTTTCTTAGGCTATAATATCTAGAATTTTTTAACTTTGAAATGCAATGTTTATTCAATATATGGTAAAAAGCTCCATAAGTATTTGTGAATGAATGACTTAGTAAAGAGTATACTATCACATAATTATTTAACTACATAAAATTACCCTGGTGATTTAAAAACATGTTCCCCAATTTTCTGATACTCTTTTCACTAAAGGTGAGTCCATTTGTGCTGCTATAACAAAATATCTTAGACTGGGTAGTGTATACAGAAACTTATTTCCCACAGTTCTGGAGGCTTGGATGTCCAAGATCAAAGTGCTGGCAAGTTCAGTGTCTGATAATGGCCCGATCTCTTCTTCCAAGGTGGCACCTTGAACACCATTTCCTCCAGAGGGGGCTAACTCTATGTCCTCACAGCAGAAGAGGTGGAAGGAATGGAAGGAACAGACTTACCCCTTCAAGCCCTTTTTATAAGTGGCTAATCCCATGCATAAGGGCCCCCCCTCATGACCTAATCACCTCCTAAATGCCTTACTTCTTAATACTGTCACACTGGCAATTAAATTTTACCATATGAAATTTGGGGGATACATTCAGACCACAGTAGGTGCGATCTAATTTCCTCCCCCTTGAACATGGGCCAGCCTTAGTGACTGACTTCAAACTCATAGAATGTGTTAGAGGTGACACTGAGTGTCTTCCAAGACTAGGTTAGAGCAGGCAGTACAGTTTCTGCCTGGCTCTACTGGACATGCCTTTGGATCCCTGTGACAACACACACATAAAATGTCTGGCTACATTGAAGCTGCCATGCTGAAGAGGTCATGTAGGGATAGAGGGAGACGACTGAGGAGCCAGAGCTGTTGCAGAACCCAGCTGACTGAGTTTTCCCAGCATCACCTGCCAGACTTGTAAGTGATTCCAGTTATTCCAGTCCTCAGCCTCAGAGCTGCTCTTGGCAAGTACAGCAGAGATGAGCTTTCCCTGTTGAGCCCTGACCAAATTGCAGACTTGTAAGCTGGCTAAACAGTGTTTGTTATTTCTAGGTGTGAGGGTAGTTTGAACAGCACCCACAGTATTGGGAACATTCCCTCATCAGCACGTTGACTCTCTATGCTGCTTGCTTGATTGTCTTGGAGAACATAATGACCCTTTCAGTCATTCCCTTTGGGTTAATTCCCTCTGTGGAAAAGGGGTATTCTTGCACTTGCCTGCCACTCCTGTAGCCACAATTTAGAGAGGGCTTTGTTCCCTTCACCTTTCCTCTATCCAGGGAAAATATCAGACCTGTTGCCTTCCAAAATGGAAACAAAATCACCTGTTTCAAAGCAAGCTGCCTTAAGATGTGGTCTGTAAAGATACTACAATTAAGTGATAGGCTTTCCCTTTTCTTTACCCTAGAAACAGAAACAGACTGTGTTTCAGCATAATGCAGGTGACCAAGGCATATCCTCCATATAGGAAAAGAGCAACTAAAAAGAAAACTATAGCCTCATTAACTTGTCTGAGGTAGTGATTTGTTAAGTGAAAAGTAGTGGGTGGTGTAGTTTTTAAAAAGGTGGGCCATATTACCATTTCTTCAGTGCTTCCTGGGGAAAAGGATACTATCATTATATATATTCTCTAGGCCAGGTTTCACCTAGGCTAGAGAAAGAACAATCTAATGTAATTCTGTCTCATTAGTGCATTAGTGCATTTCCCTCAAAAGGAAAATTATTTTATAAATGGCTGATATACTTGCCTACTATAAATGATGCATGGTATTCTAGTTTATAAATTGATCTCCTAGGAAATCAGGTGTTTGTTCCCCTAAACTTGATCATTCCACAGAGAGCTTTTAGGATCAATTCCTTGACCAGAGAAGAGCTTTGGCAACTCCACCGATGTAACAGTGCCTTGTAGGATCCCACAGAAAGCTGCTAACTAGTTTTTTTCTTTCTGTGATGTACATTTAGCTATAGCAGGAAATAGTGTGTAATTACAAGAGGCTCCCAAAGGTTGAGGCCTTATCTGGATGATTGCCAAGTCCAAACTGCACTTTGTAGACCCAATCTCAGGGAGTCCAGTTTCTTCCACAGCAGGACCCACCTACTGGTTTTAGTTTCATGGTTGTAACTTCTGTGACCCCAAGCTTTTAATTCTATTCAAAGCCTCATCATCTAAAAGTCATTTGGAAAACTAAAGAATGACAGCTATCAACTATATATAAGTAGCTTTCAATTCAAAAGAGGGAGGTGTAATATAATGAAGTTAAATTACATTTTGATTCTGGTTGCTAGATATTCTTTGATCATTAATGGTGTCAGCAAAATTGAGCACACCTTAAAGTCAGACAACCTCTTCCATGAAATGTTTCTCTCCTCTCCCTTTCAGCCTCGCATCCTTCCTTCTACTTTGTCACCTCCCACTAGATAAGCAACTTGGATATATTGATGACGTCCTCTTATTTGCCAAAAATTCACCAAGCTGTTAATAACTTAGATTTATTTATGAAAACTACAGCAGATTTAAGTCAACCAACAGGCCCAAGCTCTTTAAATTTTTTGTTACTAGGGTGACAATTCTACACCCAATTTTACTTTTCAAAATCTAGGCAGAAACACCTTTATTGGGATTTAGCAATGACTTTGTTTTATAACCTGCAGAGATTATTAGGAAGATACATATTTCTTCCTCACCTTCTATTTTGTTCTATATTTTTGTTAAAAAAAATGTTGGCATATGAGTACAAAAAGGAAAACGTTTTTTATGATCATCTCTGTCTACATAACAGACTGAAATTTGTGAGCATTTAACACATTTGTGCCGAAAAATATTGAAATTATAAAAGTACCATTTACAGGCAGCCACCTACGAACTAAAACATTACTATGGCATTCTTACCTTCCATCATGAGCCTCCCTATGAACTGAGTCACATAGGAGAATCTAAAAAAAAAAAATCCTGGGAGGTTCAAAAGGTAGCCATTTCCCTAACAACGAGACATGTCCATAAAGAAGGGCTTCATTATTTTTGATTCTCGTCAAATATTTCAAGGCATTCTGAGAGCCCCCATCTTCAGGGTTAACCACATGTAGTATGCTCAATACAGCCGGTGTCTAATACACAGCCAAACAGTCGTCTTTCCATTAAAATGTGATTTTTGCTTCTGCTTTTCCATCTAGCACATCTGTTCTTCTAGCGGTTCTTGTGTCGTTAGCCGCCTTTCCATCCCACCTTCGCGCTATTCTTTTAATTCAATTGTGCGCAAATTGCATCAGGCTGTCAGGGCGTCGCTTTATGAATTTCCCTTTGAGGACTTGCACATTCCTCTCTGCACAGAGGTCGGAGCCGGTGGGTGCCCGGCTGCCGCCGCCCCGCGATCAATGCCACCTGAAGCTTCCCCGGGCGAGGCCGTGGCTGCCTGGCTTGGTCCCGGAGTCCACGGCCACAGAGACTGGTGCCTTGAAGACATGGTTTTTATAAGCATAGAACGTTGCATGCCTTATTTTAATGGAAAAGGTATCTAACAAAGTCGGCCGTAAAGCAAAACTCCTTAAATAAATCTGTTCCCCCACCCCTACCATTTCCATTATAAAATCAAACAAACAGTATCAGCAAGCGGGGAAAATACAGAGCTTTTTATGTTTGCGCCTCACTTTGTTCCCGGCAGGATTTAAAGTGATTTGTAAGCGTATGTAAAACAAGAGCATGTACATTTAAAAGTGAAAAGGGATTAAAAACAAGGGTGGGGACATAAAATAGAGCCAGGACAAGGCTTAAGTGATGCCTAAAATAACAACCTCTGCTATGAGTGGGCCACAATTTGGCACTAAATTATCTAGTAGTTCTCTATCGGCTAATGGCATCCCCCAACCCCAACTCAATTTGTTTATGAGCATTTATGGTGGGAGATGGAGAGATCAGGGTGAGGGTGAAAACGCAGGCGTGTCTGGCCAACTCATTTTTCATTTGGCTTCATGTAGGAGTCGATTTTAACATAACTGGAAGAGAGAACATCCTGGACTGTGCATCCTTAAAGCAATCTTCCTCAAATATTGCTCTTCTGAGACAAAGGCGCTCGTAAATATTGGAAGGCATTGAATTCAAAATCTAGGCAGGCTTGCCTTGCCAAGAACAGAACCGTAAAGATGTATACAGCTGCTCTCTCTCCTCTCCTTCACAGGCAGACAGCTAGAAAGATGATCTATTCTTGCTGTCTTGGATTCTTAACTTCCCCCTCACTCTAAAACCATGCAAATCTAGCTTCCACCCCCACCACTTCACTGAAGCTGAGCTTGCTGAGGTCCCCAAAGCACTTTTCAGTTATTTTACTTGGGTCCTGACAGCATTTGGACACTGACTGCTCCCGTCTTAAAATACCTTGTGCCTTGGGTTTTCCTAACAGCACACGTTGGTGGCTATCATCTCCCTCTTCTCTGGTCATGCCTTCTATATGTCCTCTGTTGCCTTCTTCTGCACCTGACCCTTCAATGTTGGTTGGGATGCTGTCCTAGTGCTGAGAACCCTGTATCAGAACGGGTCCACAGAAGTGTGGCCACCATACAGACCGTCAAAAAAAAAAAAAAAAAAAACTAATTCCTCTGAATCCCAGAGTGAAGAATTTCATGAAGCTCTTGTTAACTGAATAATGGCTGCAGTAGACGTGGTATATTGGCTTGGTCGACCTCTATTTCCAAACTCCTTCTGGGGTCTTTCACGTACTGCAGACACTGGAGAGCTAGGAGCTACATTTCCTGACTGCCTTGCAGCAAGAGTTTCAAATGCGATTTAGTCATTATTAATCAGAGGTATTCCTGTGAAATTTGAATTTGGAACTGAGTTCAGTGGAGAAAGAGACAGCAGTGCCTGAGGCATCCATTTAGCTGGTGTGAAGATCTAGCCCACGTGGCTCGGGGGCCAACAATTCTGGTGGTGCCTTCCTGATACCTGGACTGATAGTTGGGGTAGTATATTCATAAATACAGTATTTTTCCTGGCAGTCGGATTCCCCTAATAGGCCTATCAGGAAAAATTGTCCAAGGCTTGAAATTGGGTCATGGAGATCGGGAGTGTCTTTCAGGAAAATTCTGATATGGTCTGGTAGAAACTTTAGGAATTTTCTAATTCTATAGGGGTATGCACTGGTGACTTCCTATTAACTAAACTATTTTACAACTCTGTAAGGTAGAAATTTATTTGCAGCAAACTATAGAAATCCAGATAGTTTTGTTTTTTACTTTTTAATTTTATTTGAATGTAGCAGAAACAGGATCTCATTCTGTTGTCCAGGCTGGTCTCAAACTCCTGAGCTCAAGCAATCCTCCTGCCTCGGACTCCCAAAGTGCTGGAATTATCAGCATGACCAGCCACAAATAATTCTTATCCATAGCAAAACAAATCTTTTTTTTTGGTAGATATAAAATTGATTTTTGCCCTGAAGAAAAGATAATTCCAAACATTATTTTTTATTGCCCTAAAGCTACATTGTCTAATATGAAAGCTACTAGCTATGTAGTTATTGAACTCTTATAATGTGGCAAGTTTGAATTGAGATGTCTTATAGGTATAAAATATACGCCAGATTTCAAAGACTCGATATGAAAAAGTATGTAAAAAGATCTCATTGATTTTATTATATTGATTACATCTTGAAATAATTATATCTTGGATAGAGTGGGTTAAATAAGATATTATTAAAATTAATTTTAACTATTTTTACTTCTTAAAATGTGACTCTTAGAAAATTTAAATTACAGATGAGGCTTGCATTACGGTTCTGTCAGACAGTGCTGTCCTGTAGAATTTTAGCCAGTTTTGCATCTATTAACCAGTTGATTGAAACATTTCTGATTGTGTGTGTATATATGTATACACACACACATACACACACTTGTATGTATCTCTGAATTCTCCTTTGAACTGGACTTAACATCTTACAGATTCCCTCATTAATTCATGTATTAAATATTTGTGACATGTCATTTTATACTTGCATGAGAATCACAGTTCTAACATTTATACTTTAGCAGTCAATTCTGCAGAGTTGCTCCAACAGGCCCAATCTAGATTTGTTATTCCAGTTCTTCCAATTATTTTGTAAGTACCTAATTCCCTGTATTAAATTCCATCCTAAAATGGCTAAGGTGGTTTTAGTTACCTGCTACTGCACCCTGACTATACCCTGACATTAGCTTAAAATTGAACATTTACTATTTTCCAGATACTGTGTTAAACACTTTACAGATTATTTTATTTAATCGTCACCGCAACTCTGTGAGGGAGGCAGTATACTCCTCATTTTACAGATGAGGCACTGAGAGTTTAAGAAACTTCTCCAAGACAACCAGGAAGTAGTAGCTGGACTCACACCTAAGCATACTGACTCTAAAGTCTACTTCCATCCATTACCACTGTGCCAGCACCTATTCTGTTCCACCAAATAAAACAGAAAGAAGGGCATATCTGTCACTGTGTTGACCTAGAAGCTGCGGTGCGGCAGGGAAGTTACAGGTTATAGTCATCCCCTCACTTGTTCTGCCTTCTCTACTCCTAGGACCTTTGATTCAATTAGCTGGTTCTCAGAATCCTGGGCATAGCTCAAGCCTGAGTGGCTCTTCCAGACTCTCACCCAACTGAGGAGGTTGAATGATGCGCCATTTTCCACTGCAAGCTGAGAAGCACCTCTGCCAAGACCAAGAGGTCTCACTGGTGGAGATGCACTAGAAGTATGTGACTCTGAGGGTCACAGAGCTTGCTAAACAGGCTGTCTACCATCTTTGGCAAAGGCAGGAAACAATTACACTGTAATAATAGTTATTAATGGCCAGATGTTGCACTAAGTGATTTACATACATTCTCTCTAATCCTTTCAATAGCTCAGTGGGGTGAGTAGCAGTATCATCATTTTAAAAATGAGGAATCTAGGTCTTAGGTTAATTATGGATGCTCTAGGATTTCCTGGATAATCACTGAACTCACTAATCAAGGGCTACATATCTGACAAATATTTCAGACATTAAAACATTTGATAATAAAGGAGTCTATGGTATTATTTGTCCACATGTAACTGAATAAGGAAACTTGTTAAAGAAAGGAGAATGGCAAAAATTTTATATATTATCCTTCCATTATTAATGCTAGTTTAAAAGCTTGAAATTGACAGGCAACTCAGTATTTTCCAACATGCATCACATTAGCTTTTAATTCATTATCTGTCTTTATTTTTTACTGTCTCCTTTCTTACTATGGTCTTCATTTTATACTGGCGCTGAAGAGACATCTGAAAGGATTATGCCACCCCACTTTAGTCCCAGGAAATAGAACTACTATGAATTATTGATAGTGTTAGCTTTCTAGTGCTTTAATTTCACCTCTGTTTCAGACAAGGATATTAGTTAAATGGAATTTTTTATATCACCCCAGGAGCTTACTACACAGGAAATACTGACTGACTTGAATTATAGAAAAGACACTCCTATGTTGATTTCCATTTCTACATAGGATGGATTCTTCATACATTCCACTCCCCTATATTTTTGCTTAGTGTTAGGTTAATAGGGCAGTTTTCAAATGGAGTCCCTCAGAACCCGCGGGATTCCTCAGAGATGCCTGCAGTACAACTGGAGAAGCAAGAGGGCTGCGTGGGATGGTATCTGCACGTAGACATACACATGAGTGCACACATATGCCCCCAACCATTGCCTTTCTTCAGAGAAAAACTTCACTTGTCTACCGTAAGTATTAAGCCTTTGTGCAAGATTATGTTGGAAGAAAGGTTTCTTCTCTTCACAAATCTTGAGGCTGTGTATGGTGGCTCACTCCTGTAATTGCAGCTCTTGGGAGGCTGAGGTGTGAGAAGTGCTTAAGGCCAGGAGTTTGAGACCAGCCTGAGCAACATAGTGAGACCCCATCTCTACAAAAAATTTTTAAAAAAAATTAGCCAGGTGTGGTGGCACACATTTATAGTCCCAGCTACTCTGGAGGCTGAGGCGGGCGGATCCCCTGAGCCCGGGAGGTTGAGGCCACAGTGAGTCATGATCACACCACTGCATTTCAGCCTGGGTGACAGAGTAAGATCCTGTCTCTTAAAAAAAAAAAAAACAGTAAAATATCCTGAGTTAATACAATAAATACAATAGATGTTTGCACATCTTTGAGATACTAAGAAAAAATGTCTAAGGGGTTTTATACTATATAGTTGAGTGTATACAGCTGTGCACTGGACTTGACAGAAGCTGATGGCATGTCATATGACTAGGCTTGCAGGATGGACTTGGCCCTCCTGTGGTATTGTAAGAATTACCCTGAATTTTGGGTAAAGCCAGTTACCATGTATATTTATGTAATGAATAAACTCACAAGCGCAAAAAAATGCAATAATATTGGGGAATGGCACCGATAAATGAAGCAATTGCACAAGTAAACTTGGTTCACCTGCTTCTATTCGGGTCATTAGGTCCCTGAATCCATAGGCCTCCAATGTCCTTTAAGAGAAGGAATATAGTCATTGCTTGTGTTCTTCAGAAGGGACTACCATGAGTAAAATATTTTCTGAGTTTCTGTAATAAGAGCAAATATTTCTCTAACTTGCAAAGAGTATTTTAAAATGTGAGGGTTTTGTTTTTTGTGAGTTAATGAGTTAAAAAGTAGCATTCAGGGTTCCTTTCTGTATGTGGATGGTATAGGTGCCTAGAAATTGCCATCCTCCCACGCATGGAAGCTGTAGACCTGAAGAGGGCAGGCAGATGACAAAGGCTCATTCATTCAGTATACATTTATTTCTTCGGGGTCGGGGGGTATTTCTTTAAGTTTTATTTTATTTGTAATTGACCTATGATTGTACATATTTATGAATATGTATTTATTGAGTACCCACTATTACCAGGCATCATGCTAGGTGTTGGGAATCTAATAGTAAGACCTATCCTGCCACCTTCTTTTTTGTGTGTGTGAGACAGAGTCTCACTCTGTCGCCCAGGCTGGAGTGCAGTGGCGCGATCTCGGCTCACTGCAACCTCCGCCTCCCGGGTTCAAGCAATTCTCGTACCTCAGCCTCCCACATAGCTGGAATTACAGGCACCCACCCCCATGCCTGGCTAATTTTTGTATTTTTAGTAGAGACAGAGTTTCATCATGTTAGCCAGGATGGTCTCGCATTCCTGGCCTCAAGTGATCTGCCCACTTCCACTTCCCAAAGTGCTCGAATTACAGCATGAGCCACAGCACCCAGGCTGATCCTGCCACCTTCTTAGAATTTGCATTCTGTTGTGGAGGAGGCATATAATAAACACATAGACAATTACATAAACATAGCAATTACAGAATGTGATCGTTGACATCATGCATGCAACAGAGTAAGGGTGGGGCCCTTTTCACACAGGGGCAGTCAAAGAGGAGGCCCTAGAACAGCAGAAAGCTAAGTGCATTTTAGAAGGCCACAGCTGGCCTCTCTGCTGGCTTCCAAAGCAATAAATGCGTGGTGCTTACTGTATTTGATGGCTAAATACATGCCATCTGTACTCAAGAATTAGAATGCTGTGGAAACTCTGAGGGGACCAATAGTTGGTGACTTCTTGTATAGGAACAAAAAATATGGCACAGTTAATTTATTACACAAATAGATTTTTCCTTAGTTATTTAACATTTATCAGCACTGTGTTTTATTTATTTCTTAACGCAAAGGTGGCCTGAGGGATAATTAAAAGTAATATACCCAAGATCATTGTCCTTTTCCATTCCATAAAAAAATTGTCTCCACCACTGTTTATGATCCTCATCAAACATATAAAAAATGCATCCATAATGAAATCTCCTCTTATATTGTTACTTTATAACTGTTAAAGGCAACATGATTTTTGTAAAGGATAAAATAGACTACAAAAATTAGTTTCATTTTCAAAACCTCTACATAAGCATGTAAAATATATTAGAGTGAAGAGGGACACATGGTTATCAAATAACCTGACTTCTATCAACAGAAGTTTCCAGTTTACATTATTATTCTTTCATTTTTACTAGATGAACCTTCTTTTTTGTTTTTATAAGCTTATCAGTGGATCACCCTTCTTAAATAGAAATACCTGAAAGATATATGCACACAAAACTGATTCAGATTTACCGCAGAAATACTAGACTTCAATGGGACATTCAAGCAAATATAATTCATCCATCTACCCATCCATCCATTCAATATTTATTGAGTAAGCTAAACTAATAGGTAAAATATGCTGGAACCAGAGCAGTGTATTGTGGTTGTGTTGGCTCCTTGGGTGGGCGAACACTGTTCCTGTTTTTTTTTTCTTTCTTTGCACACTTACTGTAGAAATTTTCTGAAAGGCAAGTAGTCAAACTGACTGGATAGCCTAAGAAATTTGAAATTATCTGGCCGAGTGCAGTGGCTCACACCTGTAATCCTAACACTTTAGGAGGCCAAGGTGGGAGGATCACTTGAGCCCAGGAGTTTAAGACCAGCCTGGGCAACATACTGAGACTCCATCTCCACACAAAAAAAAATTTTTAATTAGCCAGGCATGGTGGCTCATTCCTGTAGTCCCAGATACTTGAGAGGCTGAGATGGGAGGATTGCTGAAGCTCAGGAGTTCGAGATTACAGTGCACTATTATTGTGCCACTGCATTCCAACCTGGGTGACAAAGTGAGACCCCCATCTCAACAACAAAAAATGAACAAACAAAAAAATTATCCAGTCCAGCCAATGTGATAAAATGGACTAACAGAATGAATTTGGGGAAAATAATTCAGGAAAAATACATGGAGTGGTTTACTGGCAACCCCAAGAAAAAGAGAAACTATTATACTACTAAAGGAGTTCAGTAAGGCATCTGATTACAATACAAGAAATCACTAGTTTTCCTGTATCTTGTTTAAAAACATAATGATTAAAAAGCATCTTGTTCAAAATAGCAAGAAAAATATGAGTATAAATTTATCAAGAAATATACAGGACCTGAATTAAACAAACTATAAAATTTTAGTGAGAAACTTAAAGACTTGAGCAAAACTGGAGAAAATTTTCACTCTTGAGGACAAGCTTAAATGTTAGAATTGCCACTTTTCTCCAAATTACTTTTAGATTTAAAAGGGGATGTGAAAGGACTGGATGAAATTATGCTAAACTCTAATAGAATGTATGACACAAACAAGGACATTTAAAACTAGAAGAATAATGAGGTGGCGGTATAGGGACTAATGGACATTAAAATATATTCTAAAACTATAATAATTAGAATAGTTTGGTACTGGTTTTATATTCTAAAACCATAATAATTAGAATAGTTTGGTACTGGTTTAGGGATTAAGTAAATATATCAATGGTGCCAAATAGAATGCCTATAAACAGACTCAGGCATATGCACAAATTTAGTGTAACAGTTACATTTGGAATCTGTAGAAAAGGATAAATTATTTAGTAAAAGATGCAGGAGGAAATGTCTATTCAAAATTAAGACATCTTTTTCATATAAGGCAATCACATAATTCCAGATTTATGAAAGATTTAAATATAAAGGATAAAGCCATACTTTTATATGAAGATGGCATATTTTGAACACATGCATTTGCCTCTGCTCCCTCCTCAACCCTACTTAAGTATCAGTAAAAATGATTTTTAAAAACCCTTAAAAACACCCACAAGGACAAATAATGGGAGATAAAGCTACAGCAATAAAACCTTGGAAACTAGAAAGCAGATGAGCGGGTGGTAATGCAAATTTGATTGTAAGCATTGCAGGCTACCAAAGCAGAGAAATGGTCCAGTTAACACAGTGGAAATCCCTCAAGGCTCAGGCTACTGGAAGTGGGCATGAAGGTGGGGCTAAAAATAAAAGCACTGATTCCAAATCTGCTTACTAAGCAGTTGTGCCCCATGTCACACAGGAGAGCAGCTGCCCTGCCTGCTCAGGCAGAAGCCAGAGTTCATTTGTTTTGAGACAGTCTTACTCACTCTGTCGCCTAGGCTGGAGTGCAGTGGTGTGATCTCGGCTCATTGCAACCTCTGCCTCCCAGGTTCAAGCGATTCTCTTGCCTCAGCCTCCTGAGTAGCTGGAATTAAAGGTGCACACCACCATGCCCAGCTAATTTTTTTATTTTTTGGCAGAGATGGGGTTTCACTGTGTTGGCCAGGCTGGTCTTGAACTCCTGACCTCAACTGATCCACCCACCTCAGCCTCCCAAAGTGCTGGGATTACAGGTGTGAGCCACTGCACCCAGCCAGAGTTTCACTTTCATAGACACAGTTGAAAAAATGATGTAGTGCTGAAGACAGGGATTCAGTGAAAGTTAATCCCTGGAATGTAGAGGCCTTAACCTTCTTCCCAGATTTTTAAAGCACACATAACCAGACTCATAGCTTCTAGGCAGGAAATAGGGTGTATCTTCCCTGGAGAATATGACCAGTCCAAGGAAAAAGATATCAAGATACCAACGTCAGAGGCTCCCAGATGCAATGGTCACCCTAGAAAACCTAAGACTGGCCAGGCGCGGTGGCTCATGCCTGTAATCCCAGCACTTTGGGAGGCCGAGGCGGGCAGATCACGAGGTCAGGAGTTTGAGACCGGCCTGACCAACACAGTGAAACCCTATCTCTACTAAAAATACAAAAATTAGCTGGGCATGGTGGTGCATGCCTGTAATCCCAGTTACTCAGGAGGCTGAGGTGGGAGAATTGCTTGAACTTGGGAGGCGGAGATTGCAGTGAGCCCAGATTGCGCCGTGGTACTCCAGCCTGGGCGACAGAGCAAGACTCTGTCTCAAAAAAAAAAAAAAGCAAAGAAAAAAAAGAAAACCTAAGACCACAGCTCAGCAGTAGGGCAAAAGAGAAATCCATTGCAGATTGGTGGATGGGGAGGCTCACACTCCTTCACCCACTCTGGGAAACATCTGACTGAATTGTTAAATCTGCCTTCTGAAATGGATTGTTCCTGCTGAAAAAAACTCTGGCCCAGGCATTGATCCCAGGCCCCAGTGGTCTGGACCCTGCTTGCAGGACAGACACCTGAAGAGCACACTGCATTGCAGGCAGGTGTGTTTGCAGGTCCCTGGCCATCTAGACTAACTTTAAGGGTCCTCAATGCTCTTTCACAATTCCTTTAACATTTGTCAACTCCTTTAGTGATTATTACACCTTTTCACTTTATTCAATCCCTCAACTCTTCCTCCACCCCACTTATTCTCATTAAATTACCTTACCTCCCTCACACTGAGAAAATGAAAGCTATCTCATGTGAATGCCTCTCCCTATCCAAATTGCTCTCCAATTTTTAAAATCCACTGTCTTCTCTTCCATACAGAGAAAATATGTCCTCTTTTCTATACCTAATGAGTCCACTCATCTCTTGATCCTGTTTCTTCTGACAGCTCTGGGCCTTGTTCCATCAATTACCACTCCTTTGCTCGAATCTTCAATTCATTCCCTTTGCCTACTTATGAGAGTATGTGTAGTGGACACTGATCTACCACTCAGATTCCCTTTCAAGATTGAAGGATTCAGTCCCCCAGAAGCCAGGAGTGCTGCTGGAAGATGGCCCTTAGCCGTCAGCCTTCTTCAGGAATTGCCTCAGCAGAAGAAAGTCACCTCACTAGAGTTCATGTATTCTTCCCTGGGCAGCTCTCCTCTAACAACTGGGTTAATGTGGGGAATATAAAGACCAGCCCTCTCACCTTGAGACAACTGTGAAGGGTCTTCCCAGTTTCAGAGCTCCTTAAGTCTTGGCTAAGGTCTTCATTGAGACTGCATCATTGCCCAGCTTCTCCCTTAGTCCAATCTTGTCTCCTTTCCTTTCCTTGCTTTCCACAAATTGTTAAACGTGACAGCACTCCCTAATTAACTTCCTGCATGCTAATCATCTCAGAGCCTGTATCCCAGGGTACCCTCCTTATGACAGTATGTTTGTAAGACAAGGACTTTTAATAATTTGTTAGGTAGTACCAAGTTGCCCTTTCAAATAGCTGTACAAATTTGCACTCCCATTACCAATGTAGAAAAGTGCCTCTTTTCCTACACCCTAATTGCCACTACTGGATATTATCAAGCTTTTAAATCTTCCCATTCCATAAGTGACAGATGGTGGCTTATTCTTGCTTTATTTGTATTTTTAAAAATTATGAGTATGAGTGAGAATGTTTTTACACATTACTTACTGGCTATTTATATTCCTTTCCCTTTCATTTGCTTGTGTTATTTGCCCATTTTTCTATTGCACGGCCATACATATTGGTAATATACCATATGCCATACGTATATTAATTTTCAAGTACCGTTTGTATAGTAAGAAAGTTGCAAATAAGTTGTTTCAGTTTGCTGTTTGTTTGGCTTTAAGACTTTCTTCTGGCCATTCAAATATTTTGCATTTTTTAAATTTGCTAACATTACCAACATTTTTCCTGTGCTGCTTGGTTTTCTGTCAGGCTTAAATTGGCATTTCCCATTCTAAGATTTGGGGAAAAAAACCAAAACACTAATGCCTTCCTTAAAACTTAGCTCAAATGTCATTGCTCTCACAAAGATGTCTCTGAGTACCTTGACCAGAGTTAACCCCCCAATTCCCTTCTCCCTTTATATAATATAAATCACATTGCCTATCATATTCTGCCTTAACATTATGGCCATTTTTATTATTTTCCAAACTCTTCTATTGGAATGTAAGTTACTGAGGAAAGGAATTCCATTTTAAATCTCTATGTATGCCCTCCAGTATCTAGAATGACTTGCGTAAAGTCCTACTTAAATATTTACTGAATTGTAATAACTAGTACTGTTTGATTATGTGGCTCTGACACTAAGGGTGAGTGATTTTATATATATGTATACATACACACGTTTGTATATGTATACATATACACGTACATACATATATTTCACACTCTTTCTCATTAGACATAAATTTTGTGAAATTTTGTGACTATTTTTTTGCTTGGAGAACTCTTAGTTCTGCCATCTTTAGACCTCAGCCACACTTACCAAAGACTGACTGCAAAAACAGCACTTGAGAGTCAGGTCTCAGGGCCTGCCAAGTGACAGGTGACCAGAACACTCCTAGCTGAGGAGGCAGATCAGGCAGGGTGGTTCCCAGCAACAGGGGAAGCATATATGGAGCCATGACACAAAGTGGCCATCCTCCCCACAGGGTAAACAGAGCTCAGTCTCCCAACACCATGACCATCTGCCCCATCAGTGGCATAGATTCCTCCCAGGCCATACTTTTGGCTGGGGAAGAAGTCCCTGATGATGTTGAGGACAAGATACAGGCAGGTATCTCAACTAGGTCAATACATTGAGTTATCAGCTCAGGTGGATTAGTCGTTGCCCAGTTCCTATGCCCAGTAGCCCTAGTCTTGGATTCCATGGTTTCAATTTCTCCCTTTTCATTCTCTTGAGCCCATTCAGATATGGTTTTCATGCCACCACAACTGCTCCTGCTCCTGCCAAAGTCACAGGTGACATCGACGTTGCTAAACACAATGGCCGGTTCTCATTTCTCACCTCACTGGCCCTGCCAGCAGCATTGGCCTGGTGGATCCCTCTCTACTTCCTGAGGGCTTGATTGGGCTCCCTGGGCACCAGTTTTTCCTCATACCTCACTGGATGCTTCCTTCTCTGCCTTTGCTGGTTCTTCCTCTGCTTCCTGAGCACTTCACGTTGGAGAACCCCCAAAGTACAGTCATTGGACCTATCTTTTCTATCTGGATTCATTTTCTTGATGATCCCAGCCAATCTTATAGCTTTCAATACTGTCTATCTGCTGACAAATTCCAAATTTTATTTCCTCTAACCAGACTCATAGGTCCAACTGCCTACTCAACATCTCGCTTTGGATGTCTAACAGACATCTCAAATGTAACATTCCAAAACTGAGCCTCTGATCTTCCCCTTCCCCCAAAATCTGCTCCTCTCACAGTCTCTCCATTTCAGTAAATGACAACCCTATCCAACTAGTTACTCACACCAAAAACTCTGGTGTCATCCTTCACTCCTCTCCTTTTCTCACACCCACATTCAATCTGTCAGCAAATCTACTTTTACTATACCTTCAAAATATACTCAGAATCTGAATCCTCCTGACAACCACTCTGCTAACCACCCTGTGCAAGTTACTATCTCTTAAGTGTCTCTCTTTTCTCATCAATAACTGGGGGCAATAATAGCCTATGACTTACAGGGTTCTTGTGTGGAATAAAAGATAAGACATGTAAAGAACTTAGCATACTGCCGAACAAATTGTTAGTGCTTGGCCAGTCATGGTGGCTCACACCTGTCATCCAAGCACTTTGGGAGGCTGAGGAGGGAGGATTGCTTGAGGCCAGGAGACCAGCCTAGGCAACATGGTGAGATCTTGTCTCTACTAAAATTCAAAAAAATTAGCCAGGTGTGATGGTGCGTGCCTGTAGTCCCAGCTACCTGGGGTACTGAGGCTGGTGGATTACTTGAGCCCTGAAGGTCAAGGCTGCAGTGAGCCATGATCATGCCACTGCACTCCAGCCTGGGTGACAGAGTGAGACCCTGTCCGCACCCTCCCCCCTCCAAAAAAAAAGTTGTTAGTGCTTAATAAATTTTAGCTTTCATTATTATTTGTGGCGTCAGTTTTCTAGGAGGTTTCCAGAAGACGTGGCTAGTAAAGTTGAAGCTATCAGCTCCTTTTCATAAGAACTGAGTTTTTTCTTCAACACATGAAATTTTCATTTTAAAGGTTTTACCTAAATGAGCTAAAGAAAAAGAAGTCCAAACTAATCTCACCCAGTAAAACTGTCACAGATAAGATCCAAATAAAGGGTTAAAAAGCACAATAGCAATTTGAATCATTGGAATTCTTCTCTATAAGAGTAATTTTCAGCTAACCTAGAAAATATTTTAAATCTAAAGTTATATAAGATTGTCACATATCATACTGCATAGCTGTCTACAGCCCTAGCTTCACAACCTGAAATAATTTGGGGATATGAGGAAACTCATAGGATGTTTCTACAACAGCAACTGAGATAACAGCAATCATTTGTATAAAACAGCCTTGTTTTATAAACCCATAGTCCCAGCTAATTAGTAATAGGTAGAAAGATTCTGGAAAATCCTCAGTGTTATCTGAGATGTCAGCAATATACAATAGGCCTGAACTATATAGGAAATATCTTGGGTAAGTGCCCTAATGCATAAATTAGATATGTGGATATCACTAATAAGATAAACCATTGCACTAAATAAGAAGAAAAATATTTCAGAGCATTCAACTTGTCCTTTAATGCAATCACTTTGTTAATATATGTGGTAAGAAACAGTATTTGAATAGATAAAAGTAGATGAACATTTTTTCTTAATATTTTTCAAAAATTATGTTTCTTCTTTATTAAGTATGGATCTCTTTCACTATATATATGTCTGTGTGTGTGTGTGTGTAGAGATATATGTATCTCTCTATATACACATAAATACATGAAACATCTACCACGTGCTGAGTAATGAGGAAACAATAGTCAATTGTTTTTATTACTAAGCTCCTTATAAAAATATTTTGATCGTTTTGAGTATAAGAGCTAGGTAACAGTGGCCTTGGAGTGTTTTAAGTTGGCGGGTGGGGGGGATAACCCTAATATAAAATCATCAGGAATTGACTGTGCTTAATTTATTGGATTTTCTTTGTCTGTATTTAATTATACATTATACTCTGCGGTATTCTTAGAGTGATATATACAATGTAAACAAATTTAAATATCACATATATGCAAAAAATTACTTAGTAAAGGTAAACTCCCATTAATACCTACTGTGGGCTCATTTTAGCTGATCCATGTATACTTTGTATGCTAATTTTATTTATTTATCTGTTTTTTTATAGGAAGTCCTGGCTGAGCAAGGTTGGAAGCCCTAGTTCTCGCATTGACCGCACAAACTTTTCTAATGAAAAAACCATCTCTAAGCTTGAATACTCTAATTTTAGTATTAGATACTAATAGAAGAGAAAAATTGTAACACACTGAACAACAGATACTGTATGTTCTTAAGACTATGTATACTAGAATAATAGTAGCAGAGTAGGGTGAAAAGGAACTTTCAGTTCTGAAAGTAAGCGACTGTACCTGTTACTAAAAATGTCTGACACTGAAATAATTTTACTCAACTATGTTTTCAACAAGCAAAAATATAGTATTCTAAGATTAAAATGTCATTACAAAATATTTAGTGTGAACATTTAATTTAAACTTGTCTCACGGAATCTTTAATTTCAATGAACATTACAGCATATATATGTTATTTGGCGAGACATCAAATAAAGTTAACCATTTAAAAATTATTTTCACATACTGTTGTCTGTGTTGAATTATAAAATCCTCTGAATAATTTGTTACTACAGTTATTTGTTATTAAACTCTTCAAAAAGAACCAGTGATTAGAAATAAACGTGATGATCAATATAACCATAAAATATTATCAACAAAGAGTTTTAAAATTCTGGTTAATGTGAACATTATTTGGTTGGAGCTACTTAATGCCTTCTATATTGTTGTGTGCAGTGAACATTCAGGCTGAATGATGGTGGCTAACAAGAACTCGCAATTTCAGTATAGCAAGCAGCAAGATTTTCAACCACCACCCACAATAGATGTCCTATTAACCAGAAAAGAAACCGAGAGTCTAAATGAATCCATACAATACTGCCCCCTAAACTTGGCCTATCACTTGGGAAGCTTCACATGTAACTGATAAAGCAATGGAGAATTTAAAGGGGAAGGTTTTTTCTATAGCATAAAATGATAATATTAAAAAAGGAAGACCTTTAATGAAAAACACTGGAGAATTTCAAGTGTTGTAGGCATATACTTGAACATATTCCATGATTTTCAAACTTTTTATAGCAATGGAATCCTTCCTTAAACCAAAATTTTATATAGAATTGAATACGTAAGTTTTTTAAAAAAGCAAAAACAAAGCACAGCTGGTGAAAATAAAGTGGAGATGGGCGTCCCCAGAGCCTTGCATACTTGGTGTCCCTTTCTCTACTTGGACAGTTTCAAATACCTTGCTAGTACACTTTGAAAACTACTATTCTATCTAAGGAACAAATCTCTATTGCTATCCTCCGTGGCCTGGAGAACGAATGCAGGCCGCTTTCTCTTCTACCTCCTGCAAGATAAGAAATGAGGAGATAGGAAGGGGGCGGGGGTGAGTTTGTTCATTGGAAAGGTTAACTCCTTGATGATAATATTGTTACCAAATGTATATAAAACAACACATTAGGGAATGACTTTCCAAATAAACAAAGGACTAAAGAACTTTCCTATTATTCTAATACCATCATCATGTTAAGTATTACATGTTTCAAATGTCACGCAGGAGAATCTATTGAGATATTCTTTTGGATTTTGCTCTCCTTCTGTTTCCGCACTCCTGATTCAAGAAAGGTTGACAAGTCTTTGTGTTCCCTTATTTCAGGGGAAGCTTTGGGTGCCAGATCCCCCTGAAGACAACCTTTCTTCCAAAATTTCATTTTAAAGAGGGCATTATCCTGTGAGTTGAGGAGAAAGACAAATGCTGGGCTTTTAGGGGGTAAAAGAGAAGCAGAAGTTGTGAGAGCCAAAGAAGACAAGGAGATTATCCAAGACTTTGGAAAGGAACCAAAGGCTGTGGATTACCCAAGTCATGGAGACCTGCACCTTTCTCCCCAGTGGCACCTCTACCTATAGCTAAACCTGAAAGGGAAGCAGCTGTAGTTCCCAGAGAAGCTAGATCCCAGGCCCAGGGGCTTCCAGCATTAGCAGGATTCCTGTCCCCAAAAATGCTTCAAAGCATCCTACAAACGCCAGGGTGGTTACAAGGGACCATGGTGGTTTGAACAGTGATCATAGCAACTGGTATGCACTGGACACCGAGAGGTATTTCCTTAATGTTTTCTCTGCATATAACCCTTTGCATGCTCCTTCTGAGAGAGGGAACAAAGCACCAGGGATGACTAAGATATCCACCTCCAGACAGGATGAGGCTTGAAGCAGGCTCGCTTTGATTTGGAGAAAATAAAATAGACATTTTTTTCACCCACAAGTTTGAAAACAAAACCTCTATCTCTCCACACATAGAAAGGCTAAGTGACTGAAAAAAATGTATGATCTCAGAAGTGACACCAATATGTTACTTCTTATTATCCTGATATCCTTTGGTAGCTCCCTTCCCAGCTTTCTTCATAAGAAAATCACACTTCACTAGAACAATCTTCTAACTGCACAAAGTGAATCACACTAGTCAAGATTACTTAATGATTAGTACATAACTAAATTCTATTACTTGATGAAAAATGTAGATAATGATTGAAAAATAGGTGTTCAGGAGTGGGTAGAAAGCAAGAGAAATCAGGATAAAGCAATATAAAAATATGTTATGGGGACCAGGTAACACATCTCAACGGTAAACTTATCAAATTTCATATTGAATTTACACAGTGAATTTTTAATTTACATACATTTTAGGTAACAAATTTTGATACATTTATTTGTATCAGAATTAGACATTTTAGAAACCAAGAAAAAATTAAGCAAAAACTGGATACCTACATTTCAGTGACTATCAACCTGCGATCTCAACACTCCATGTGCCCATGCTGTTCCCCTCAAGATGCGACAGATCAGAATTAGGGGAGAAGTGTGATTTCTAAAATCATATTATTTTTCACACTTATACAAAAATATCTATCTTTTTGTTTTTGAGACAGGGTCTTGCTCTGTTGCCCAGGCTGGAGTGCAGTGGCATGATATTTGTTCACTGCAGCCTCAACTTCCTGGACTCAAGTGATCCTCCCACCTCTGCCTCCCAAGAAGCTAGGACTACAGGTGCATGCCACCACACTGGCTAATTTTTTTTGTAGAGACGAGGTCTCACTATGTTGCCCAGGCTGGTCTCAAACTCCTAGACTTAAGCGATCCCCCTGCCTCAGCCTTCCAAAGTGCTGGGATTACAGGCGCTCAGTGAGCCACTACTGTGCCCGGCCTTTTTTTTTTTTTTTTTTTTTTTTGAGACAGTCTCGCTCTGTTGCCAGGCTGGGGTGCAGTGGTGTGATCTCGGCTCACTGCAACCTCCAACTCCCGGGTTCAAGCGCTTCTCCTGCCTCAATCTCCCAAGTAGCTGGGACTATGCGCACCACCATGCCCAGCTAATTTTTCTATTTTTAGTAGAGATGAGGTTTCACCATGTTGGCCAGGATGGTCTCGATCTCTTGACCTCGTGATCCACCCACCTCGGTCTCCCAAAGTGCTGGGATTACAGGCGTGAGCCACTGCGCCTGGCCAACATGCTGATTTTTTAAACTCAAGAAGTTCAGTAGAATCTCCTTGGCTGGAGAGAATGTGAAAAAAAAAAAAAAAGACTATTTACTGGTGGGGCACATAGGAACAACGGGGGTGTAGGAGGAACGACAGGGGTGTAGGAGAGAAGTGAGATTTTTATCTGAGGAAGGGTGTGGGCCTCTCAGGTTGAGGAGAGGCAATGCAAGTTTCATCTGGTAGTGGGAATCTTTAAGTTCAGAGAGTACCCTCATGCCTGAAGAATGCGGCATAGCACCTCACGGTAGAAGGGCAGAAAACACTGAAGAAGGCACGAACAGGCAGTGGGTGGAGACAGGCAGCAGTATCGGTTAGTTTGACTTTGCTGCAAGCTGGTCACTATTTTTTATGACTAAGTATTTTTAACTTTGTCTACTGAAGGAATTTTTCAAAAGCATATATCAGTAAACTCATAATTAGGGACAACAGAAAAACAGAATTCACTTCAAAAAATTAGCTTGTATTTGAAAGTATACAGGCCACAAATGTATTTATACAGTAACTCTCCTTGGTTTCTGTTGATAAAAAATGTTCTCTATTTGGTTAAAAGGAAACATTTTAATGTCTGGAACTAATTTCAGGAGCTGAAAACAGCCAGCATGGTATAGTAGACAATGCTCTGCTCTAGGAAGGAGAAGACGTGCATTCTGGCCCAGGCCATCCACCGATTACCTGTGTGTCTCAGTTTCCTCAACTGCAAAGTCAAGAAGTTAGACTAAATCAGGATTTTGTACAGGATTCCACTGAGCCACAGGACTCCCAGGGGGTGGTACCAGGAGGGCTACAGAAAGGCAGTCAGAAAGAGAGGCAATTTGACCTTGGCCCAGGGCCCTGATCCCTGCTGTAATCAGAGCAGCTCCACCCCCATCTCTTCCATACATTAGGATTGCCCATAAGACATCTTTGGAGAAGAATTCTGCCTCAAAGAAATAAAAAAAAAAAAACCACAAAGACACTGAATTTAGATCTAGGGTCTTCTTTTCTAAATGTCTATAAATGCTAAACTCAAATGCAGTTCCTATTCTCTTGATTACTTCTGTCAAGCCCATGTGGTATGTATACTTAACCTTAAGCTATTTCTGTTGAAAACATGCATAATTCATGAACAGTACTATTGGAAAAAAATTCTTCTTCATAATGGCTTCCATAAAGGTCCACGGTGGCTAAGGTGGTTAAAATCTGTTTTGTTTTGTTTTTTGTCTGTCACCCAAGCTGGAGTACAGTGACATAGTAAGGGCTCACTGCAGCCTCAACCTCCTGGGCTCAAATAGCCCTCCTGCCTAAGCCTCCTGAGTAGCTGGGACTACAGGTGCCACCAGTAATCCAGCCTACTTCTTTTTAAGTTTTTTTGTAGAGACAGTGTCTTGCTATGTTGCCCAGGCTGGTCTCAAACTCCTGGCCTCAAGCAATTCTCCTGTCTTGGCTTCCCAAAGTGCTGGGATTATAGGTATGAGCTGCCATGCCCTGTCAGCTAAAATATTTCTGAAATTAATTTTCTGTTGTCTTTCATTCCTATTCTTATCTTACTGTGATTTTAAAAAGTGCAAGAGGAAATACACATATATAATTTGTGGGTTAATTAAAAAGTGTTTTTATAAGCATGTCTTGGAGATCTTAACCTAACATTTAGAATCATACATAAGAACTACTTTTCTTTTTCTTAACTGGTTCAAATGGTTTTGAATAAAACTGACATCTGAAAAAATTTTAAATTTTAGAATTAAAAATTCTAGTCACTGTGTGATCTCTTTAGCTGGTTTTTCTATAGAAATAGGGTGTTTTTTATTTGCCTTTTAGAGAGCCTGACTTATGCTTTATTCTCTGCTGGAAATATCAGTATACATTTTTGGTTGGATGTTCAAGGTCCTTCTTTCATCCTCAAACTACATTTTTCTTTTATTAGTTTTATTTTCCATGTTGGCAAAATGGACTTTGCAAGTAGCAGTGAATACAAGCCTGTAGTACAGCTTTTTCTCTCTCATTCTCATTTTCTACAAAAATTAGAAGACACCTAGAGAAAATGAGAAGGTGCAGATTTATTGTATTGAAAATTTAGTGTTATTTCAAAACAATTATAAAGAGCAAGAATCATAGTCATTTCATCATTTGTTAACATCAAGGCAGAATTTCTACCAAATTCAGTGCAGATTAGTCTGCATTAAAAATGTGCCTGCAATGGTTAACCAGGACACTGACAAAGTGAGCAGACACTGTGTAATATTACATCAACCAGAAAAAAAAAAAAATGGAGCAGAAATCATTTTACTCCTCAGGGATGATTTTCTGAGGCAGCAAAAGAAGAATCAACCATTCTCTCTTTTCCCACATCCCAACTACCCCTCCTTCTCCACTGAGTGGGCTAACATGACTCATAAGTCACAGCACATAGGAATGAGAAGGTCACAGGTACTGGCATAGCGGGTAGTCCCTTTTTTCAAAGCATGGAACTGGAGGCAAAGAAAAGAGCCTCAGTGGCAGAGCATGCTAGAAATTGCACTGAGAGATGCTAACAGCAATAACAGAACTATAAACAAAAGCAAGGGGGTGATTATCACAAAACAAGGATAATGGTTATTCTGGGTTAGGGGAAAGGGGTTGTGTTCCAGGACAGGTACATGAAGGCTTCCTCAACTAGCTGGTGGTCTTACTTTTCTCCACTTGAATGGTAGCTCCATAGGGGTTCACTTTATAATTATTTAAACTCTACAAAATATTTTATACATTTTTTTGTATGTGTATTTCATAGTTTTTTTTAAACAAATGTTAAGGCTCCTAGAAATCTCATAGCAAAAAAAAAAAAAAAAAAAAAAAAACCCTAAACACTGGATTACAGTAGATAGACCATTCTAAGGTGTTAGACCTGAGGAATACTCTCTATTGGCAAATGTCAGTGTATTACCAGTCTCCTCATTAAAAGATGAAGAAACAGGAAACAAAAGCCAGCCTTGCAATTCACAAAAAGCACTATACAGCCCAAGGTAAAGGGTGCATTATGTTTTAAAATCAGAGGAAGTACATACCTCTAAAAATTACTACACAAAAAATATTTCAGGAAACACCTGCTGATGTCCATTGTATATCCTGAAATGCATACAATAAAAGTTGATCTCTGTGAAACAAGAGAAGGCAGCCTTTAGGAAGAAAACGTGCAGGTTAAAATAAAATATAAAGATGAAGGAATATTAGCTGAGATGTAAAGATCATAGTCTGAAGAACAGGCAACACACACACACACTTAAAGACAAACTGTGGAAAATACTAAAGAGAACAGAATTACAACCCATTCTGGAATTAGCAACTGATAAATTGAATTAGTGTATATAGAGCTGTGGCTGCCAAACCCAGCTGGTTTCAGAATTATCTGGGGAGCATTTTAAATATACTTCTTACCAAACCCCACCCTAGACCTAATGAATAAGGATCCTCCACGATTTTTGTCTCTAAATCTAAATGTTTTTTTTTTTTTTTTTTTTTAAAAAGCCCCAAATGACTTTGACAATCAGGCAGGCTTAGAAAACAATGGTGTCGAGAATAAATTTTAAAAGCTCATCAGGAGAGTAGATGAAGGAACAAGAAATAAAAGTGTGAGAGAAGATAATTTGGAAGACAGAGTACATATCTAAAGCACCAATAAATCAATGATAGACGTTCCTGGGGAAAAAGTCAGGATAACTGAAACAGAAGGAAAAACCAGCTATGACAGAAGAGAAATTTTCTTGAGTTAAAGTATATGGCCGCAAGGCTGGGCACAGTGGCTTATGCCTGAATCCCAACACTTTGGGAGGCTGAGACGCATGGCTCACCTGAGGTCAGGAGTTCAAGACCAGCCTGGCCAATGTGGTGAAACCCCGTCTCTACTAAAAATATAAAAATTAGCTGGGCATGGAGGTGGGAGCCTTTAGTCCCAGCTACCCAGGAGGCCAAGTCAGGAGAATGGCTTGAACCTGGGAGGTGGAGATTGCAGTGAGCTGAGATCGTGCCACTGCACTCCAGGCTGGGCGACAGAACAAGACTTCATCTCAAGAAACAAAACAAAAGAAAAATAAAGTATATGGCCATAAAGTAAACAGTACAGTATTAAATTATACAGTATAAACAAAAATGCTCTAGGCATTCCACCTCAAGAGGAACCTAACTTCTGCCCAGTAACTTTCTCTAATCCATTCACTCCCTGCCCTTTTAGACTGCCATTTCATGCTTGCTCCTCACTCCTCAAATCTCCATACCCTCTCCTTGACTCGACGTGACCTTACTTTCTACTTCCATCCGAAAGAACTTCCATGAGCACCGAGCATTGCATCTACCCACCTACCTCCATCTGTACCTCAGTTCTTCCTCTACCATCTTATTACCATAGATGAATTATTTATGATCCTAATTAAGGCAATGCCTGGATCCCATAACCTCAAGGACTCTGCTCCAGCAGTCTCCCCATCACTCCTCCATCATCAGTTTTTGTTTCCTACTGAATGCCTCTCTCCCCTCAAACATGCTATTATTTCTCCGTGTCTTGGCCCATCTGGCTACAGCGACATATTTCTTCTTTTACAGATGAAATCCTCAAAAAAGCTGTCTACACTTGCTGTGCTCTAACTCCTCCATTCTCCTTGAACCTGTTTCCCATCATGCTTTTGCTCTCCCACACCCACCAGTCTATCAGCTTCCTCTTCCCTAATAATTTCATTTCACGGCTGCTAACTCCACTGACCAGTTGTCTGTCCTCCTCTTACTTAAACCTATCAGAACTTTTTTCACTTGCCTTCTTGGACATCACACTTTCTTGGGGTTCCGCTTTCCTCAGTATTCGCATCTTTTTAGTCTTTTCTGGTGATTTCTCCTCATCTCTAACTTCGTAATGTTGGAGAGCCACAGAGCTGAGGCTCCAGACATGCTCTCTCCTTCACCTATACTCATGCCTTTGGCAATATTATCCACCTCGTAACTTTAAATACCACGTGCATGTTGACAACCCTAAACTTTACTTCTACCACTTAAGCTTATTCTCTCGACTCCAGATTCATTTAACCAACACCGTACTCAACATTTCCAATTGAACATCTAATAGGCACCTCAAATTTCAATGTTCTAAACTGTGCCGCACTTCCCTCCTGAGCTAATGGCCCCTCCCACAGACCTCGCTGAGTCACGGCCCGTCCTGCAGACACCCCACCTCAGCTGATGGCCCCTCCTACAATCTTCCCACCTCAGCTAATGGTCCCTCCTGCTACCCCCCACCTCAGCTGACGGCCCCTCCCACAATCTTCCCACCTCAGCTGACGGACCCTCCCACAATCTTCCACCCTCAGCTGATGGCCCCTCCCACAGACTTCTCCACTTCAGTTTATTGTAAACACCCCAACTTTTGAGATGTTCAAGGCAAAAATTTTGAAGGTATCTTTACCTTTCTCTTGCATTCATGCCCCTGTTGTCTCTATCTTCAAACGTCCAGGATTTGCTTAAAAGTAATCCAGTGGGGTAGGGGGGAAGAGTTGGGAGGTGAACGGGAGGAAAGATAGATGGAGGTATAGATGAAACAAGATTGAACATGAGTTGACAACTCATGTTCTAAAGTGGGTACATGGGGATTCATTAGACTATTCCCTATTCTTTTATGTTAATATTTTTATAATACAAAGTTATGCTGACTCTAACCATTTCTGATTACCTCTAAGGTGGCAGCACTGACCCCATCACCATCATTACTGTCACAGCCTTCTAACTAAACCCCTTGCCTCTGCCTCTGCCCTTCTTCCGTCTATTCAACACAGCACACATGTGATGCTGTTAAAACAGAAACCAGATCATGCCACACCCCAGCTCAAAACCTTCTCAACGCCATCTATTTTACTCTCAGTAAAAGCCAAAATCATTACAATGGCCTACCAGGCCATGCACAATCTGGCCTCCCCTTATGTCTATGGCCCCATCTCCTTCTACTCTCTCTCTTGCTGACTCTGCTCCAGCCACATGGAACTCCTTGTCCTTCCTTGACCATCTCAAGCAAGCTCTGCTCTTAGGCCTTTCCACTTATTTTTTTCTCTCACTTACATGCTCTTCTCCCAGATATCCACAGATATCACTCCTCCACTTCCTTCTGGTCTTTGGGTGAATGTCACTTTATCAGCAAGTCCTGCCCTGGTCACCCTATTTAAATTGTCAAACATATACTCCCCCAACTCCCTATCTACTTTTCTCCTTTAGTTTCTCCATGGTACATATCACCATCTGATGAATATGTTTTACTTCTTTGTCTTTCATTCCAACGTAAGCTACACTGCGGCAGAAATTTTTATAAGAGTGCACCTTGCAACATCTGTAACACTGGTAACAGTGCATGAGCATAGGGAATGATCATTAGTATTTGTTGAATTAGATAAAAGAAATATTCCTCCAAGAGCTTAAGCTAAGATGACAGAAGTCAGACCCCATATTCATGATAAATTAGCAATGGTTAAAGTTATCCTATAATAATTCCTCACATAATCCAAGCATATGCTGATTACAATAAACAGATTTGAAAGTGACAAAAATGACTATCATCCATAATATAGCGACAAACCCTGGACTTAATCTTCTATGGTAAATAACTAGAATGTTGAACAAAATACATGGAACAATTGTTTTTGGACACAGGACAACAGCTAGCGCAAGACTGTGGTCCTTGAGAAAAGGGAAACAAAATAAAGAGCCCTACAATTGCCCTAGTTTTCTGGATACAGGCAATTTCCAAATGGCAGGAGCAGGAAAGGAGAATTA
The DNA here is from genome assembly GCF_028858775.2 of Pan troglodytes. Classification (NCBI taxonomy): domain Eukaryota; kingdom Metazoa; phylum Chordata; class Mammalia; order Primates; family Hominidae; genus Pan; species Pan troglodytes. The sequence goes on along the minus strand of NC_072410.2, from coordinate 68,329,332 downwards.
AAACAGTGCCTCCAAACTGCAGGAGCAAGAAAGGAGAATCCAAACAGTGCCTGGAGATGTTGCTGAAGAGACAGAAAATGGTGTTTAAAGAGACAATGGCAGCTGAAAATTGCCGGTTAGAATGCCGGAAGGAAAGAAGCTACACAGAAAAAAAAAAGCTTCAGAAATATGCACAGGGGTTCTCTTGAGTCTTTCCTGCGTATTAGCCATGCGTATGTAGACTGAAATTCCACAAAGTTGTGCAAAGAATGCCTGGAGAACTGTAAAAAGAAGAAAATCTCACAGCTAACATGGAGCTAAGAGAAGTTCAAGCCAGAAGTAGATAGTGCTCAGTGACCATTCTAGATCCACCCTAGGAAAGATGAAAAATAGCACTTTAAGGTATCAAACTGATTAATCGGTAACTGCTGGCCAAAACAAAGCACAACATTCTTTACAGAAAGATTTTTTAAAAATCTGGATTCTAAAGAATATTAAAAGTATCTAGCATTAAATTTCTGAATGAAAAAACTGAAAACTGGCAATGTAGAATTCTATATCCATTGAGACATGAAAATGAAGACAAAATTTAAACTTTATCAGATAAACCAAATTTGGAAAAAATTGTCAGCAGAGCTGCACAAGAAATGTTATATGAAGTTCTTTCAATTGAGGGGAAATGACACCAGATGGAAACTCAGATTTACATAAAGAAATAAAGAGTACTAGAAAGGGTACATATGGGAATAAATTAAGAAGGCATTTTCTTCTCATTAAAGAAAATTTAAGACAGTAGACTACTCACAACAAAAATAACAGCCATTTATTGATGGGCTTACAATACATACAAAAGCAGTATGTATGACAATAATACTGCAAATGATACGAGGGAGAAATGTAAGTATTCTGTGGTAAGGGTCTTGCACTATACATAAAGTAGTATAATTTGAAGGTAGACTATAAGTTAAATTTCCACATTGTAAGCCTTAGAGCAATGACTTTTAAAAAAGCTATGTTCTATATCTGGATTTAGGTGAAGTTTACACAGGTAGGTGTGTGAGTTTGTGTGGATACACATATATATTTGTCAAAATTCATTAACTTATAATCTTAAAATAGGTACATTTTATTGTATGTGAATTCTACCTCGATAATGTTTGATTTTTTTTTGAAGTGGTCAGGCAGATTTGAAAAAGAACCAAATAAAAAATTTTAAATGTTTCAAAAAACATAAATGCTAAAGTTATAAACTTAGACATCATGTTAAACAGTAGATTAGATACAGCCAAAGAGAATATTAGTGAGCTGAAAACAAATTTATGAAAATTGCCAAAATACTATATAAACACTGAAACATTGAAAGAAAGTAGAGACACAGAAGATAGAAGGAAAAGTCTTTAAAATGTCTTATCAAATTCTAAGAATTAAAGGGAAGAAAGAGGATAAGTAATCATGGTGATGACAGAAAATTCTGCAAAACTGACCCAAAAAACTAGAGTCTACACAGAGAGCACAACATATTCCAAGACAACACTTTTAAAATTCATGAACATGTTATAATAAAATTGTAGAGTTTAAATAACAAAGATGAAATATTTAAAAGCAGCCAGAGAGAAAAGATAGATCACCAAACAGCAATTGGTTTTATAGCTGACTGTTCAACAGCAACAATGGAAGCCAGAAAAAAGTGGAATAATATCTTCAAGGTCTTAATATAGAGTAACTATCAACCAGAACTGTCTTTTTAAAATGAGAGAGAAAAAAAGAATGAAGACATTTTTGGCAAACCAAAATCTGGTATTATAAAGCCTGAGTATTTTGAGAAAAAGCAGAAAACAAAAGTGTGTATATGTGAGTCTTCATGGAAACTGTATATAGTTTTACTCTCTGCAGCTTTTTGCATATAGTTTTGTGTGTACATGTAGTGTTACATATACGCATAAAAATGTATTTTACATAGGATATAGAATATATAGAAAGAATTCCATATATGTACAGAGAATTATGTTTCATATGGATATAGTCTAGGTATAAGTATACCTCTAAATAGCTCTACCAATAGAGCTTTCTGTAATAATAAAAAATGTTTTATATTTGGGCTAATACCATTGCCACTAGCCACAGGTGGCTATTAAGCCCTTGAAATGTGACCGAAATTTTTCGTTGTATTTAATTTTAATTAATTTAAACATAAATAGTTGCATGTGGCTAGTGACTACAATATAAGAAAGCACAGCTATAGACTGATGGTGGGAAATGGAAGCAAATCCATTGAAATTGGATGGTGATTGTCTCCAACTGGTAGAATTTTGCTTTAAATCTATCTGTATTTATGCATTCCTTTTATAATATGAAAAAGCTTATTTAAAATTATGCATTATATTTCTAATTTCTAATTTGAAATAAGTCGTGATTTTACCAGAAAATTTTAGAATTAAACTTTAATAGTGTAGAAACTGAATTAGCACTTAATCCTTATAGTGTTTATCTCTGGATATTTTTATGCCAACCAAGAGTCTTGCAATGGAAACTTCATTTTTTTTAAGTTCTTTTTTCTTTTTTTGGTAGAGAAGAGGCATGTTGTCCAGGCTAATCTCAAACTCCTGGCTTCAAGCCATCCTCCTGCCTCAGCCTACCAAGGCATGAGCCACCACACCCAGCCAGAAACCTCATTTTCATTTAAGTAAATCAGCTTTGAGTTTTCACATTAGAATAAAATCAGTAGTTTCTTTACAACAATATTTCTTTTGCACTGTGATGGATCTAGTTAGGATTATTTGTAAAAAATGCAAGAAAAGATATTCTATCTCAGAGACATCATGGATTTATACTCTGAAAATATAAAAATAAGTTAAAATGTTGAAACTTTCACTCATTCATCTAATTGTATATCATAATTTTAAAAAAGAAAGATCTTTGGGTTTGTGGTTGCATATAATTTAACAAATATTTTAATAAAGTAGAAAATAAAATTAATGGTTGAGATGAAGAAAGGATTTAATATTAGATTATTAAGAAATTGGGAGGACACACTATAAATTCTTCCAATTTGCCTCTGACCTCCTTACCATCCCTCTCCCATACCAATTTGCTTGAATTTAGCAAGAGTAAGAATTATCTTAATGGGTCCCATTAGTGCCTACAATATGCAGTCTGCATAATACATTTGAGACATCAGCATTCTGGTATTTAGGCTGTAGCTTAACTCTGATTTTAAAAAGAATGCCAATGTTCCATTCATTGTTTCACCCATTGTTTGAAAACAGAGTGGGGGAAAAAATGAGCTATTTTCAAATGTCAGCAAACCCTGGTAACTGTAAATGTTCAGAGCTGTCAATCCATGGCACATCACAGAGGTTTAATTCAGCAGTACGTGTATAAGCAAGTATCACTGCCAGCCATGAGTTCAGACTACTAATACAAGTTTAATTTCTACTCTGCACATCCTTTAGTACTAAAAGTATCACTACATTAAAAAAATTAACCATATGCAAGGACAAAACTTGGGTATGTTAAAGCTCTCTTCATTCGGTTACATTTCAAAGTATCACTCTGAGATATTACAAAATAGATCATTTTCATGATAATCATGTTTTTCCAAACCATAACGTGCATTGTTTTTTAAGCGGAAGACTTAAATGCTAGCTGTCCTTAAGTAGACCACAATTTGACTGAGACACAAGATAGTCACAAACACACATCTAGAGTAAAATTCTAAGGTAATAAACAAATGAGGCCATGGTACTATAATCTGCGTGGTGTTAACCCTAAAATTAAGGGTCAATATTGTGTGTTGCCTTGACATCTGGCGTGATTGGGAGGGCCTCAAATGGTTTTCCTGAAGTTCCCTTGCCCCCAACTCTGTTCCCATGAAAAAGGTTCCCTACCCAAACAACCCTCCCTGCTTATCACTAAATTTAGTTCTTACCAGCCTGCAGAATTATTTAAAGAAGCCAATCACATCCTTGGGCGGAAAGTGCGGGTCATCCCATTTCCTTGATACCACACAGCCTGCTTCCCACAGCCTCTGGTTCCTCATTCTCTTTTCTAGTGCAATCCCCACGTGGCCCTGCATGGCATGGCGTCCTCTTCCCCTTGGCTGTTAGTATGCGTGACTAATAAACTGCTGCCAATCACATCTGTTCAGTGTCAGATGTCATGAGTTTAACCATTCCCCTAATGCTAGGGCAGGAATCTCTCCATCATCAGTAGGGTGAATAGGGGGTGATTAAAACAGGATGTACCTCATAATACTGTAAGAGGTGTTGTTTTAGAAAAAGACCCTTATGATGGCTGTCTGAAAAGGTTTTGTGAAAGACGTTGGTCTGGATGGAGATTAGTATTAGGATCTTACTTCTGGGATTCTCTGCTGAAGGAGCATATAGACAAGAAATGATGACAAAATAGTCAACAAAACACTGATTTCATTAGCTAGACAAAGACCCATTGCAATAATAAAAACTTGAGTAAAAACTAGATTACAGAAATTGATTTAGGATAGGAGGCCAAAGTGAACTCTCTTATTTCTCATACTCTCTGCCCTGAAGTCTATACCCTCTCTCCAAACAGTTGCGTGATTATGGATGACTGGTCCATCAGCTCCAAGGTGCAGGCAGGACAGAGAGAGTTGAGATGAGGAGGCCAGCTAAGGCAGGCCCTGCCTGCTTCATCCAAACCCTGGACACAGGAAGTGAGAAAGGGCAAGGTTGTATACCATCCCTGAGCACAGCCTTTAATACAACGAACGTGGTCCCAATCAAAATCTTCTTCTAACTATCTGATTAGTAAGTTTGTTCTCCAGCGGAATGAAAGTGGGTAAAGAGAAGGATGCCAGAAATGAAGTGACAGTTTCCTTCTAATCCATGAACTAAGGCAAAAATAACTCCATTCCCCACAAATAGGACAGAATATATTCCAGCAAAGTTAATTAGATCAACAAACAGAGTAAAGCAGAAATGAGGATTGTTTGTAGAAAACCAAAGTACAGTTTGGAACAAGGAATCCAAATTGTGGAGGTGTGAAACCAATGGAACCAGTGTTAAGATATTCATATTTTTTTGAGTGTGTGAAATCCAAAGCCAGAAAAGAGCTAAACAACCACCCAAGAAAAGAACATGAAGTCTCATCAAAAAGATGAAATCTTTTTTGCCTATCACCAAAGTCTCAGGATACCCTAGGTAAGTCCAGTCTCTGACACTCATAACTTCCAGTGAACAATTCCAGAAGCAGGGGGATACCAGTGGGCTGGAGAGGAAGAGAGGGTTCTGTATAAAACTTAACGAGATGCTTTTGCCATTCATTCAGGAAATATCTACTGAGAATCTGCCAGGTACCAGGTACTATGCGTGGGGCTAGGCACAAGAGAGAGGAGTAAAGACAATCTCAACTTTTAAAACACTTATATTCTGATGAAAATACTGATGGATAAGAAGTCAATGAGCACTTGCTATGTGCCAGGCAGTATACTATGGACCACCTTATTTTTACCCTCACGAAAACTCTGTGAGGAAGGCAGGTGCTATAATTATTATTTTATAGATAAGGAAATATCAGAAAGATACAACTTGCTCAAGGTCATGCAGCGAAGAAGCGGCTCCAACTCCAGAGCCCAGCTTGTAACTATTATGCTATATAGTCCTTCAAATACTGAATGAGAAGCAAAGAGAATATTCAGAATAGGAAGTAAAATTCAGGTCTATCTATATTCAGTTCAGAAAAAAAGACTCAGAATCTAAGTTTAAAAATGTTCATAGAGAAGGTAAAAATAAAAAGTTTAAAGAGTAGTAGCCAGAAGAAGTAACATAAGCCTCACGTTACTATATAAGAATATAAAGTGATAGAAGATAATAAGCTTGGAATATAACCCCATGAAATACGCCTAAGATAAATTTAAATAAATTAAGTTTCTACTACTTAAGTAACTTCAAGCATTCATTAGGAAAATAACATACTTAGAATCACTATATTTTACACTAGAGAGTTTTTCTGCTCTCATCCAAATTAATCAAACCACAATCAAGTTGAAGCACAAGTCTCAAATTAGTTATTTGGTCCTATCTTCTACATTATTTGGGCTCATGTCTACAGAGACAGATATGAGTTTGGAATAGCTGATCTCATGAGTGGGCTTCTCAGCCTAATATTCTTACAGAAATGAAATCTGGTTTAAAATAAGGATTAATAGCAGGCTCAGCAAACAAACAGAATCTAAAATATAAACAAAAAAGCAAGGGCAAGCAACAGTTTTGCAGGGAGGCTGTTACCACAGTGCATGCTGATGGAAACCACAGTTTACACACCAGAAGTTGTCTCCTTCTGTGAAACTAATCCCAAGAGGGTGGGGTTAAGACATTAGCGTAGCCAGCTATTGGATTTCATAATGATGATGTCTCCCACTTGTTAAGCAAGTTCTTTCGTACGTAACTGCTCCTTCAAGCTTGCTAGGTAGGTAGGGTAAATGGTAGCATCCCAGTCTACAGATAAAGACAGAGGCTCAGAGAGGTCAGATTTGCTGACTGTCCCAGGGATGATAAACAAAAAAGCCAGCCCCAAATCTGGATTTCCAACAGGAGAATCTCTTGCCCTTGTTCACTGTGGTGGCTTAGACAACAATGGCTTGCAAGGCTTACACCTGAGGCAACAATAGCCCCCCAGGCTTCCCTGTAGTCCCCATAAGGTTGACTAGCCATGACGTAGGTGAAACAAGGTCTGTGATGCTTTCCATATCTATTCTCTACATGGCAAAAAATTGTGGAAATGCTGCATTTCTTTCTAATGGTTATTTCTTTTATAAACAGAAAAGGGTTTCTAAGATTTCTTTTCCTGAATCTTACAACTCATTATTAAAGTGTAGAGGTTGGCAGAGAAAGCAAGAAAAAGAGAAGCTCAAATCAGCTAAATAGTTTGCTCCCAGACTTACTATAAGAGGATAAAAAATATGGGTAAGTTTCCAAACTCTTGAAAAGCTTATAAATGCTGCAGTAATTAACTACAACTTAAAGCACATAATGCCATTATAATTAAATGAGGGGAAAAGTGTAGGTTAGAATAATAGTTTAAAAGAAATGACTTGCAAAATCTTTATTTGCCACACCATTTTGAAAAGAAAGACATAGGTCTAGGAGATACTTGAGGTAAACTAAACTAACACTTATTAGCGTTGTACTTTTCTTTTTAAAAGTTATAATTGACAAATAATAATTGTCCATATTCATGGGGTACAAAGTGATGTCTCAATACATGTAATATATAGTATGCACTTTTCTACTTAAAACCTCAACTGTGATTTCTTTTTAGGCATATTCTTTTAGGTCAAAACCCTCATTGTCCTTTAAATGGCATCTTACCTCCTAACTTCACTTTTTCTACAGAAGGAAAGAATTTTTAAATTTATCATAAGGTCCACCCATCCACATCAACATCACTACCATTGTTTACCGGTTCGGTGGCATAGTCTCAAAATTGTGGCACCATATAAAGTCATAAGTCAGATTCATGGTGATTTGTGATTATGCACTTATTCTTGGCTTGTTATTGTTTCTGTTTTACAAACCATGCAACCTAAGCTGCTGCATGTGTGTCAGAATGCATTGTGTATGACATTTTACAAGCAGATGGAGCACACTCACTCTTCCCAACAACCCCATCACTGAATGCATATATCATATTCTCCTCCCCTATTACAGCCTTCCTATCTCAAAGCCTTCCACCTACCATCCATGGACTCCTATAACATGGCTGACTTCACTTTTTCTACTTATTTTTCCCAATTTCATACCATAGTGTTCCTAACCTTTTCTAGTCTACTGTAGAAAGACTCTATTTAGGATTTTATGGGTTTTTTTTTTTTTTTTTTTTTTGAGACGGAGTCTCACTGTGTCGCCCAGGCTGGAGTGCAGTGGCGCGATCTCAGCCAACTGCAACCTCTGTCTCCCGGGTTCAAGCAATTCTCCTGCCTCAGCCTCCCGAGTGGCTAGGACTACAGGCACCTGCCACCACGCCCGGCTAATTTTTGTATTTTTAGTAGAGGCGGGGTTTCACCATATTGGCCAGGCTGGTCTCAAACTCCTGACCTTGTGATCCACCTGCCTCAGCCTCCCAAAGTGCTGGGATTACAGGTGTGAGCCACTGCGCCCAGCAAATTTTTATTGTTATCATTTACAGCAAGAGGTAGAAAAACTAGATATAGAGGTAATGAGGTATAAATATAGAGAGACACTTGTCTAAAAACAAATCTGGCTGTATTGCTTTCTAGCTGCCCTTAGACAAGGGGCAAGGGTGGGGAGAAATAATAATTATTGGGTACCTATTTTGTACAATGGGCCTTAAGTATATTATCTTATTTAATATAATAACCCTACAAGATAACTTCTTTTATCCTTACTCTGTTAGGGTCTTCTTTTCTATATTTTAAAGATTAACAAGAGAAATATTGAATATCTAAAGCTCAAATAATTTAAGTAACTTGCCTAAAGTTACAGAGCTAGGATTTAAACTCAGGTTTAACCCCAAAGTTCAATAAATATTAGCTATCCTCCCCAGAAAAGTACAGAGAATGGCAATTTGTGTTAATCAAAGGGATCAAAAATAGATTTTTTGGGCAAAGTTTAAGAACTTAAGTTTTCTTTTAGCTTAAAAGGAAGTTCTAATTGCCATTTAAAAAATGAGATTCTCTAAGTATATTGAACAGATATTATCTATTTCCACAAAAAAGCACTTAGAAATTAAAAGTAGTATATATTTTGTGGGATATAAAGGATTTTCTGTGTCTGTCTTATTCACAGGACCTATTATTTGGAAGATAATTTTTTTTGAGACGGAGTCTCACTATGTGACCCTGGCTGGAGTGCAGCGGTGTAATGTCAGCTCACTGCAACCTCCACCTCCCAGGTTCAAGCGTTTCTCCTGCCCCAGCCTTGCAAGTAGCTAGGATTACAGGCACCCGGCACTATGCCCAGCTAATTTTTTGCATTTTTAGTAGAGATGGGGTTTCACCATGTTGGCCAGGCTGGTCTTGAACACCTGACCTCATGATTCACCCACCTCAGCCTCCCAAAGTGCTGGGATTACAGGTGTGAGCCACCATGCCTGACCCATTTGTAAGATAATTTTCTAGGTGCCAGGAATTTCAAAGAATAAACTAAAATTTCATGTTCCAATGAGAATATGCCACAATACAGAAGGTACTCAAAAACAGAAGATAAATACTGGCTTGGCTATATGTTAGCTAATAAGATATAGCGATGACCTACAAGGAAGATGATCACATCTCTGGACTTCTTCAAATAGAATGAGGAAAGTCGCTTTTAAGAGAAGCTAGAAGACATAGAAAACCTTCAAAACTAAAGAGCTTAGGCTAATGATATGGTTTGGCTCTGTGTCCTCACCAAAATCACATCTTGAATTGAAATCCCTATGTGTCGGGGGAGGGTCCTGGTGGGAGGTGACTGGATCATGGGGGTGGTTTCCCAAATGATGTTCTCATGGTATTGAGTGAGTTCTCATGAGATCCGATGGTTTTAAAGTGTGGCACTTCCCCTCTGCCTTCTCCTGATGCCATGTAAGACATGCCTTGCTTCCCCTTTGCTTTCCACCATGATTGTAAGTTTCCTGAGGCCTCCCCAGCCATGCTGAACTGTGAGTCAAATTAAATCCCTTTTCTTTATAAATTACCCAGTCTCAGGCAGTTCTTTATAGCAGTGTGAAAACAAACTAATACAGAAAATTGGTACCAAGAGAAGTGGGGCACTGTTGTAAGGATACCTGAAAACGTGGAAGCAACTTTGGAACTGGGTAAAGGTCACAGGTTGTAACATTTTGGAGGGCTCAGAACAACACAGAAAAATGTGGGAAAGTTTGCAACTTCCTAGAGACTTGTTGAATGGTTTTCATCAAAATGCTGAGAGTAAAATGTACAACAATGTTCAGGCTGAGGTGGTCTCGGAGGGAGATGAGGGAAAAACTTACTGGGAACTGGAGCAAAGGTCACTCTTGCTGTGCTTTAGCAAAGAGACTGGCTGCATTTTGCCCGTGCCCTAGAGATCTGTGGAACTTTGAACTTGAGATTATTTATGGTATCTGGAAAGAGATTTCTAAGTAGTAAAGCATTCAAGATGTGACCTGGCTTTTTCTGAAGTGTATAGTCATATGAGTTCACAAGGACATGGTCTGAAATTGGAACTTAATGTTTAAAAAGGAAGCAGGGCATAAAAGTTTGGAAAATTTGTAGCCTGACCATGTGGTAGAAAACAAAAACCCATTTTCTGGGGGAGAAATTCAAGTCCAAGCCAGCTGCAGAAATTTGCATAAGTAATGAAGAGCCATATGTTAAGACAATGGGGAAAATGTCTCCAGAGCATTTCAGAGATCTTCATGGCAGCTCCTCCCATTACAGGTCCAGAGGCTTAAGAGGGAAAAATGGTTTTATGGGCCAGGCCCAGAGCCCAGCTCTGTGCAGCCTTGGAACAGAGCACCCTGCAACCCAGCTGCTCCAGCTACAGCCGTGGCTAAAAGGGGCCAATGTACAGCTCAGGTCATTGCTTTGGAGGGCACAAGCCCCAAGCCTTGGCACCTTCTATGTGGTGTTGGGCCTGTAGGTGCACAGAAGACAAGAGTTGAGCTTTGAGAGCCTCTGCCTAGATTTCAGAGTATATTTGGAAATGCCTGAATGTCCAGGCAAAAGCCTGCTGCAGGGGTGGAGAACTCATGGAGAACCTCTCCTACGGCAATGCAGAGTAGAAATGTGCGGTTGGAGCCCCCATAAAAAGTCCCCCACTGGAGCACTGCCTAGTGGAGCTGTGAGAAGTGGGCCACCATCCTCCAGACCCAGAATGGTAGATCCACTGAAGGTCTGTACTGTGCACGTGCAAAAGCCACAGGCACTCAACGCCAGCCCAAAAAAGCAGCCGCAGGGGTTGGACCCTGCAGAGCCACAGAGACAGAGCTGCCCAAGGCCTTGGGAGCCCAGCTCTTACATCAGCTTGTCCTGGATGTGAGACAGGGTGTCAAAGGAGATTATTTTGGACCATTAAGATTTAATGAGTGCCCTGTTGGGTTTTGGATGTGCATGGGACCTGCAGCCCCTTTGTTCTGGTCAATTTCTCCCTTTTGCAACGGGAGCATTTATGCAATACCCGTACCCCCAATGTATTTCGGAAGTACTTAATTTGCTTTTGATTTTACAGGCTCATAGGCAGAAGGGCCTTGTCTCAGATGAGACTTTGGACTTGGACTTTGAGTTAATGCTGGAATAAGTTAAGACTTTGAGAAACTGTTGAGAAGGCATGATTGGTTTTGAAATGTGAGAAGCACATGAGATTTGGGAGGGGCCAGGGGTGGAATGATATGATTTGGCTCTGTGTCCCCACCCAAATATCATCTGGAATTGTAACCTCCATGTTGTCAGAGAAGGGACCTGGTGGGAGGTGACTGGATCATGGGGGCAGTTTCCTTCATGATGTTCTCATGATAGTGAGTTCTCATGAGATCTTATGGTTTAAAAGTGTGGCACATCCCCCCTTGCTCTCACTCTCACCACCATGTAAGACATGCCTTGCTTCCCCTCCACCTTCTACCATGATTGTAACTTTTTTGAGGCCTCCTCAGCCATGTGGAACTGTGAGTCAATTAAATCTCTTCTTTATAAATTATCCAGTCTCAAGTAGTTCTTTATAGCAGTATGAAAATACACTAACACTACTAGTGATTCCTAACCTTTTGAGAATGATATCACCCCAACCATGTTTCATTTTGCAATGTTCCTTCTTCAAGAAGCTAAATATCCATAGCCATTCATTCAACCCATCTTCACCCCATGACCACTCTATTTAAAATACCACTACATTATGGAAATGCCCCTTCACTATTTTCTCCACCTAAGACAGGCTTTTTCATTCATCCTTTGTTTGGTCATGCAACATTTATATAGGCAACCATATTTGGGATTATTTAAAAATAAACCTTATGTCATGAAATCATAGAGGTGGGCAAATTAATAAAATATAAGTCCTCCAAATTCATAAAATACAAATTTCTTCATTCAATCAGGTAAACTTGCAAACTAGTGATTTCTGATCATTTTGTAGTAACTCAGGCTGTTTTAATTCTTTCAGGAGATCTCATGTAATTAAGATTTTAATTTATACATCTATATGAATATAAACATACCCATGCATATATCCAGAATTTGTTTTGTATTTTTTGTTTGTTTGTTTGTTTTTGAGATGGAGTTTCACTCTTGTTCCCCAGGCTGGAGTGCAGTGGCACAATCTCAGCTCACCACAACCTCTGCCTCCCGGGTTCAAACAATTCTCCTGTCTCAGCCTCCAGAGTAGCTGGGATTACAGAGACCCACCACCATGCCCAGCTAATTTTTTGTATTTTTAGTACCGACGGGGTTTCACCATGTTGGTCAGGCTGGTATTGAACTCCCAACCTCAGGTGATCTGCCTGCCTCGGCCTCCAAAAGTGCTGGGATTACAGTGTGGACCACCGTGCCCGGCATACCCAGGATTATTTATATCAGAAGTGATCTATATGATTTCTACTAGAGATTTTTACCCTTTAGGAAATGTAACAATTTATACTTATTTGTTTAGTAATATGTCTCTCTTAAAAGCATGCTACAAATCAATTAGCTTTGAACCTCGACCAGAGGAAAACACAGGGTCCCTTGCATTTCTGTGATTTATTTGAACCTATCCATCTTCAAAGATGGGCAGACCTAACACTACCATTTTTCATTTCCATTATCCTCAAATTCATGTCTATTCTGGTTTGATAAAATTTTTATAGTATAAGATAATGAAACAAAGACAACATAATGCATGCACTTAATGAATCTTCTACCCTACTAGTTATAAAAATAGGAAGACTAACAGCTAACTCTTAGTGAGTGCTATGTGCCAGGATAAGCTCTCTGAACGTATTTTCTCATTTAATCCTCACAACACATGTATATGAGGCAAATAAATTATCTTTTAAAAATAGAACTAGGACTAGCTTTTGTTTATGCCATATTTTTGAGATCCTCACCTGTATCACACGCACAACATTGAAAAAAGAACTGAGAGGAAGCTGGATCTCCCTGAGCCTCAGCTTTCCTATCAGGTTATACAACTGTGCCATTCTTTACTTCTGGAATTTTCCTATGGTTCCAAAAAAATGTTGAAAATTTTCTACATCTATAACATTTTGGATGTGCAATTTCCATCTTATTGTGTTCCCTCACATATGGTGTTCTTGCTCAAAGAGCATCGGTATTTTTAACTTGCATAATATTAGTACCTACTTTGAATTATTCTTCATTGACAAGAATCCAAATATCTATCACAAATTAGAAAATTACATGTATTATTTAAGCTAGTGTGTTCATTGATTTTTCAGACAAATTTTCCAGTAGAATCACTGTATTTTACATTTGGAAGAGATCATGAAGACAATATGAAGTTATCTTTTTACAAGTGAAAATCTATAGCGCAGAGAGGTTTAAGTGTCTCTCCTAGGTCAATGCTTAGTTAGTAGTAAAAACCACTAATGGCAGCCCAGTGTTTTTTCTGTATAAAAAACATCAAAAGTTATTATAAAATTCATACTTTTATGCGGCACCCTGCAGAGAATGCACCAGGAATAAATAATTAGCACATTATTATACTATCAGTACTGCAATGTAATACTTTGTCTATCAGTTATATAATGCGTTCATGTATCATTGATGTTTTGGTCACAGTTTTTTTTTTTTTTTTACTGTATGTCTTATGTCTCTAACTAGATTGTGACTTCCCTGTGGTTGGCACAAATTCTTTTCTTTTTTTTTTTTTGAGACTGAGTCTTGCTCTGTCGCCCAGGCTGGAGTGCAATGGTGCAATCTTGGCTCGCTGCAACCTCTGCCTCCTGGGTTCAAGTGATTCTCCTGCCTCAGCCTCCCCAGTAGCTAGGACTACAGGCGCGTGCCACCATGCCCGGCTAATTTTTGTATTTTTAGTAGAGACGGGGTTTCACTGTGTTAGCCAGGATGGTCTCGATCTCCTGACCTCGCGATCTGCCCACCTTGGCCTCCCAAAGTGCTGGGATTACAGGAGTGAGCCACCGCACCTGGCCCACAATTTCTTTTTTAAATGTTTCTCATAGCTTTTAATAAGTCCTAGACATATGCAAGCTACTTAACAGAGATTGACATAAATATATTTAAAACTAATACCATACTGCTCAAAAGAGAGGCAAATGACTCTAATCCTGTATGGATGCAGGTCAACTTGTCAGTCTGAAAGGATCAAGTTGAGAAAATGCCCTCATTTCTTTAAGCCCTGAGATTGTTCCTGAGGGTAAGTGGTTTTAGGACTTGAAGAGATTGGTGAAGGTTGAAGCAGAAATTAAGGGGAATGATAAGGGAGTTGACTAACCCTCAAGGACATGTGGCAGCATAAGCAGATCAAGTTGATCAATAAAAATAATGGCAAAGCACTTACTAAGCATCGGGCTCTGCTCTCAGTACTCTGCCTGTATTAAATCATCTACACCTCACAACAACCCTAGGTATTTTCCCCATTTTGTGGATGAAAAAAATTGAGGCTCAGAGAGGTTAGGTCATTTGCCCAAGGGAACTAGCTAGTTAAGTGGTAAAGCCAGGTTTCAAACACTGACTGCTCCCAGACCCTAAGCTCCTAATCACAGTGTGATGGTTAGGATAAGACCAGATAAGCAGGTGGTGTTTAATACAATGCCTAACAAATGCCTGGTCCCCCAGTGGAAGCTCAATTGCTATTAGTTCCCCCTGCTTTCTGGTTTTCAACCCACTTGCCCCATATTTATTTACTCATCCACTCCTTGCTCACCAAACACACACACACACAATGACACATTCACACACACTCCAGTCTTTAACAACAAAGTCCACACTCAGGTATTTAGCTCACTAGGTGTCAAATCTACACATATATTCTTCTTCCTGATAGGATTTCAGGTCACATACATAAAATGAGTCCTAGGACCAGCCTCTGCTCTCCCATCACTCTCCAAGGTGAATGTAAACACACACACGAACACTGACTCTGGATTCCAAACATATACGTATGCATAGCCTGATATAAGGCAGAATTCAACTCTGGACTTTTCTTTTTCCGTTATCCAGGGAAATGCATGAGTTACTATGACAGATGCCAAAGACTTTTGGCTCTGGTAGTGGAAATTGGGAGGCAATGGTGAAATGAAGTAAGAAATTCCAGGGCCAGAAGGTGGATGCAAGTCAGCAACGGCTTTTCCCAGGAGCTTGCTCTTTTTGGGTAAGTGCTACACATACAAGCCCCAACCCGCTGCCTAAGCTACCCTATTCTGAACCCCGCTCAGGCTGCAACAGATGACACACGGCAGGGAGCCTCATTTGCAGGAGACGAGTGTTCCCTTGCTCTATTTTAATCCTGGCAGCCCAGCCGGGGAAGGTTTTGTCAGAAATGGTGGAAAACATTGACAACCAAGCTTTCTGGAGTAAAGGCTAGGCAGCTCAGGAGCAACGAACCACGACTCACACAGTATTTAACAATACAAGGGAAAACAAGTATCCTTCCCGCCGGCCCGCACTTTTGCAGCCAGCTTGGGCGACCGTGGCAGGGCCTTGGCGACGAGCTGCCGGGCTCCGGAGGGCGGGCGCGGCGGAGACGGGAGCAGCGCTGCCCCGCAGCTCCGGAAACAGCCCTTCCCCTATCCTCAAGGACCAAATCAGTCCTGATAAACACCCCTCCTGGCCCTACAGTGGGAAGGGCAAGTTCAAACGCAGGGCGTCGATCCCACACGCCTAGAGACCCGGCCAGGCACCCCCGCCCTCCTCGCGCGCAGTCGCGCACGGTGAGCCACAGTCCAGCACCAACCCGGCTTACCGCGCCTGCGCACTCCAGGAGGTTTTTTTTTTTTGTTTTGTTTTGTTTTTTGTTTTTTTTCCACCCCACGCCCCCCCCCCCCACGCCCCTTTCCGAGGCCGAGCGCCCGTCGCTTAGCAACGCGCGAGTCACAGTCGCCGCGCTTTGCGCACCCTTTTCCTGGCAGGGCTGCATCCCTGTTCTTCCCAGGAGGCTCCTCGCTGCCTGGTGCCGTAGAGGCCCATGGAGGAAAAGGAAGATAAGCGTCAGTAAGTGCTGGGGTTTGGTGTCTTATTTCCCTTTCCAAAAACTATTTTCCTCCTTCAGGGGGAGGCCGAGGTCCAGCATGGACAGTCCAGGCCAAACTCAGACAGCCCCACTGCTTGTCTAATTTCCAGTTGGCTGAGCGCTTACAACAATAATTTTTAAAACGCACCGTTTACTGAGCACATACTGTGTGTCAGGGACTTGACTTGCATTACCGGATCTAAAATTCTTGAAGTCATCCACTCCTTCTCACAATTATTAGCAGATTCTGTAGTCTTTACCTTTAAAATTATCCAGAATCTACCACTGCTCATCACTTTCAGTACTGTGCACACCCAGTCCCAAGTACCAGCTTCTCTTGCCGGGATGCTGCAACAGCCCTCCAGTTGGTGGCTTTGCTTTTCCCTTACCCCTCTGCAGCCTCCTCGACACAGCAGTCAGAGCTATCCGTTTACAGCCCAGGTTAGATCGCCGTTCTCCATCCGACATCGTAGAGTAAAAGCCAAGGCACCTCCAATGGCCTATGGAGTCTACACAACACGCCCCTTCCCGTTTCTTGCCTCCCTCTGACAGGACTCTGCCACAGCAAACAGGCCTTTCTACTATCATCTGCAGTGATAAAGACCAGCTTCAGCAGCACCTGGTTGTTAGGAATGCAAATTTTGGGGACTTCCCACCCCCGAGACACACAGAATCAGAAACTCTATGGCTGGGGCTCAATAATCTGGCTTCAACCAAGGCATCCAGGTGATTCTGATGTACCTTAAATTGAGACTATTAATCAAGGTAGTACATACAGCTAGTTAGGAATGATGTGGAGCCAGGGATACCCTCTTCCAAAACCTGTATTTTTGTCCCTGGAACAATGGTTCTCACACTTGAACGTGCATAAGAATCAGCGAAACAGCTGGTTAAAACACGTTCCTGGGAACCAGCCCCAGAGATTCTGAGTTTGCAGTGCTTTCTAAAAACAAGTAAACAAAAAACTAGGTACATAAAGGAAATGGGCCCCATACATTTGTATTTCTAACAAGGTCGCAATTGATGCCAGTGCTGCTACTCCAGTGCCCATACTTTTAGAAGCAGTGCGCTAAGGATGGTTACACTTCTGCTGGGAAGCTTTGGCAGTTACAGTTCACTCTGCTAGAATGCTTTTCCCACAAATATGCACTTAGCTCTCTCCTCCCCTCTTTTTTCAATTGCCACCTTCACAATGCAGCCTCCACCCTACCTGAAAATGCAAACCTACCTCCTACATACATATACTCCCTTTTCCCATTCTCTATTTTATTATTGTCCTTAGCACTTAACAGACTATATAATTTACTTTTTCATCCGCCTTTCCCCATTAGATTGTAAGCTCTATGAGGGCAGGAATTTTCGTTTTGTCACTGCTTTATCATCAGTGCCTCCAACAGCACCTGGCACGCAACTCAATAAATATCTGTTGAAACAATGAATTATTCAATGTTATTCTCATCTCTCTTACAATAGGTATTGTTCCTATCATGCAAATGAGACAAAGGCTCAGATATGGCAGAACTGGGATTCCAGTCCCTGTCTGACTCACTTCAGAGCCCATCAGTGTTTTTATCTGTGCTTTTCTTCTGGCAAGAGATTGCTGGAGTCATATATTTCACACTTATTTATCAACCCATAGGCATTCATACCACAAGTGCTTAATCAAATGAATTTAACTATATAAGCAAATAGCCCCAGTCCTTTTCTTCAAGGACTTGATCACTACAAGTGTATATTGTTGGGTGATAACTATGAGAAACAGGTGGAAAAAACTGATGCCAGACGCCTACAATAATAAATTAATTGACCCCAAAGACTCTACCTTTAAATAAATAATTGTATCTCTGGAAAGGTAATAGAAAAAGGTTTAGAAGTTTTTTACACTTTACCAGTAATCAGTTTTTCCAAATCCTTTGCAGAAAGTAATTTTTGGGAAGCAGGGAACTAGAATCCAAGGATTCTGAATGTTGTTTTTATGTGTACTGAAGGGGTGGTTGAGGGTATTCAAACAAAGCCGGAGTAAACAACTCCAGCAGATTCACCAGAAATATGTAAATGTTATAATGGCAGTCCATTTACCTTGGATGAACAGGACACTTTTCCTGATGTTGGGCACATGGTGAATTCAACAATGTACACCTTCATGGAACTCATTGACTAGTAAAGGATATTTGTAGTGCTTACTAAAAACAAGTAAACAAAAAACTAGGTACATAAAAAATTGTGGTGTTAATAAAAGAAATGGACAAAGTACTAAAATAGAGAATACATGTGGTAGAGGAAAGAAATCTAGGAAAAGCTGCTGAGGAGATGGTTTTAAGCTGAGACCTAAATATCCTGAGCCAGCTGTGCTGGGAGCTGGGGAAGAGCTGTCCAGGCAGAGGGAACAGCATGTGCAGGTGCCGTGAGGGAAAAGAGATTGATGTGTCCCTGGAACTGACAGAAGGCAGTCTGGTTGGAGGGTCTTGAGTGAAGTCGAAGAGATTCACTGGGGCAAGTCACACAGGACCTCAGAGCTACAATTAGGAGGCAGTATTTTATTGTAAATGAATGGAAAACTACTTGAGGGTTTTAATTGAAAAATGATGTGGGCGAGGCACAGTGGTTCACGCCTGTAATCCCACTACTTTGGGAGGCCGAGGCTGGCAGATCACCTGAGGTCAGGAGTTAAAGACCACCCTGGCCAACATGACAAAACCCTGTCTCTACTAAAAAAAATACAAAAATTAGCCGGGCGTGGTGGTGCGTGCCTGTAACCCCAGCTACTCAGGAGGCTGAGGCAGGAGAATCACTTGAACCTGGGAGGCAGAGGTTGCAGTGAGCGGAGATAGCACCACTGCACTCCTGCCTGGGACAGAGTACGACTCCGTCTCAAAAAGGAAAAAAAGAAAAATGATGTGGTAGAAGAGCTGGACCTGGCATTCGTTTGAAGGAAGGCAGGTGTTATACTTTAAGGGCTGTGTATAAGATTAAATGGTGCTACTTGCTTTCTCTGTGAATTTGGAGTTTCATTCACTCACCTGCTGTGGGATCATGGCTTTGATTTTAAAAGCTTCTATGTAAAAAGTATTCAAATTCATATATTTCATTCTTTATTTTTCAAGTATGTGAATTTTAAAAATACTGCCTTTTATAATTTCAATTTCTCCTTATTGGAAAGGAGAAAAATCTGATAAGCCGTTTCTTCCTATACATTTTTAAAATATTTTATTTTAGTAATTTTCATATTTGTAACAGAGTACTTACTAGAGGTAAAAAATGAAGAGATTTATTTTGACTGCCACATAGTGTTCTTTTCTTGAAAAGATAAATAATGGTGCTCCTTTGGTAGCTTTAAGTTTGCCAGACAAACTTTTAAAATTAATTGGTTTATCCTTATCCAGATAGCTGTTTACTAGGTAAATGGGAGAATAAAGCCATTCTCTTGGTAATAAAACTTTTAAAGAAGATGAGTTAACTATAGCGTGTAACTTATCCACACACGTGAGTACTGCAAACATGATATGGAAGCATAATCCAATCACTACTCTTTCTTTACTCCAAGCAAATAAGAGTTGGTGCTCTGCACTGGTATATTATGATGAGTAATCATTATTAACACAAAGCCCTTTATCGCTTATATGATCTAGAATTAGAAAATGGCCTCCTAAATTTTAATAGCACAAACCCTTATAACTATTAATACAGCCTAAATTGTCTTGACTGATGTTTGTAATATATTTAAATCTTATTTTACGTAATTTTGACTCAATATTTTAATGGTTACTGGGGTAAATGGTTTACTATTTATGTTTTTCAGACAGCATAAAATAGAGGATGCTGCTATAACATATGTAACTGAAAATGAAGAAATTAAACACGAAGAAAAACCTGGAAAAAGCATACATCATTCAAAACCACATGTTGGAAGAGGACGTATATATTATGCTAAATTCATTAACACAAATGCAAGAACATACAATGAACCAGTTCCCTACATAGATCCCAAAAAAGGGCCAGAAATACAGGTTGGACAGATGTTCATTGTATACAAATAGAGATTTAGATTCAGACACTGTTTTGCAGAATAATTTGGTCACAGACTATAAAGGATGAGACACATCTCAGAGTAGTACTTATCATAATCCAATAGTTAAAAGCAGTAACCTGAAACTATTTTGGCAGCTGACTTTTACATATAAACAATACAGATACAGGGAGGGAATCTAAGTAATTGTTTCCCTAGATTGGGTCAGATTATTGCCACAAAGTAGTGCTTTGGGGTTACTAAAGAAATTTCATGTATTTACGATATATATTCTAATATAAAAATGTCCCATGATACTCAGTAATTCACATACCTCCTGTAAAATAATAATCATTTATTGAAAGCATATGAAGTTCTAGGAATGAGCTAAGTGTTTTATATAAATTATATTCTTTAATCTCTACAACAATTTCTATGAAGTCTTATTGGAAATAGTTTACAAATAACACATATTCCTTTGAGGTTAATTAACATATCTGAGATTAAGTAATAAGCAAATGTCACAGTCATATTTCTGTCCCAGGGCTGTTGGTTTAGCCAAACCACACTTCATTGACTATCCCATGCTAAAAATATTCCATTATCTTTTTTATAAAATCAGGTTTGTTGCGGTACAATTTATTGTATTAGTTTCCTATTGCTGATGTTACAAATTTTCACAAACTTGAAAGCTGGTTTAAAGCAGCACATATTTATTATCTAGCTTAGAAGTCCAAAATCCGTCTCACTGGCTGTTGCCAGGCCTAGTTCTTTCTGTAGGCTCTAAGGGTGGATGGGTTTCCTTGCCTTTCCCAGCTTCTAGAGACTGCCCATGTTCCTCGGTTTATGGCGCCTTTTTCTTTGAAGCCAGCAACACAGCATCTTCAAATCTTTCTCTGACCCACTCTCCTGACTCTCTCTTATAAGGACCCTTGGGATTAGATTGCACCCACCCAGATAATTCAGGATAATCTCCCCATCTCACGGTCCTTAATCACATCTGCAAAGTCCCTTTGCTATGCAAGGTAACATTCACAGATTTGGGGCTTAAATCATGAACATCTTTAGGGACAGAGAGAGGGAGCATTATTCTACCTACCCTTACACAGTAAATTAGTTACCCTTGTAGTGTATAATTCTCTGAATTTTGGCAAAGGTGTAGTCATGTTACTCCATCACAATCAAGCTATGAATCATTTCTATCACCCTCAAAAGTTCCCCTATGCCCTTTTGTGGTCATTCCCTTCCTCTACTCCAACAGCTACTGATCTGTTTTCCATAATTTTGCCCTTTCCAGAAAGTCATGTTAATGGAATTACCCAGTATGTAGCTTATTGAACCAGTCTTTCAGAATAAAGCATCTGGGATTTGTCCATGTTGCTGCAGCATGTCACTAGTTCATTCCACTTTGTTGCTGCTACACACTTGCCATGTGACTTTGGGCAAGTCACGCTAAGCTTCAATTTCCTTATTTATGTAAGGATAGTAATTGTCCCTCTCATAGGGTTTTTATGAGAATTAAAATATTTTTGTCAGTTACTGTTCTAGACACCAGAGATACAGCAGTGAATAAAGTAAATGGTGGGAAAAAATCCTGTCCTTACATAGCTTACATTTTAGTGAGGGAATAGATCAAACAAGTAAGCTGTATTGGAATGTTACGTGGTAGTAAGGGCAGCATGCAAGGCAGGGTAAGGAATGCTGCAGGCAGAGCTGCAATTTTAAATTGATGGTCAGAGAAGGCTTCACTGAGTGACATTTGAGTGAAGACCTGAGGGAGAGTGAGGGAGTGAGCATGTAGGAACCTGGCAGAAGAGCATTCATAATGCACAAAGGAAGCACTCACTAAACATTAGGTCTTAGTAGCAGCAGAATCCTAGTCTACTGCTCTCTGCACAGTGATGGGGACTCATTTGCAGCTGAGAGCAGGATTCTATGAGAGAAAACCTAGTGCAGTGCTGAGCCAGGCAAGTGTTCAACAGATGGGATTCAAAATATGTCACAGCAAAGGTAATAATTTTTCATGTAGGTTTTTTCCAGCATATTTGGAAAAGGAAATGTGTACCATCTAAATGGTCTCAGACCACTGTGCCAGTGTCAGCCTCCTCCTACTCTACTTCTTTCCTCATCTCTCTGTGTGTTAGGTATAGTGATTTAACATTTAGATGGAGATTGCTTTTTGTGAGCTCTCTTCGTACTGATGACATCTGTTCTTGTCATGGACAGCACACCATGTGAATGTGAGATCTTCACAGCTGTGAAGTGAGATCACACAGCTGTGAATGTGAGATCTTCTTGGGGCAGGAATTCCTGTGGTTAAATGTTCTTTAATTTCATGAGCTAAACCCCTTTAAGGGCCATATTGAGGGTACTTCATTTTGTACACTTGCTTATGCTCTCGTACCAATTATTTCAGAAAGAAATCAATTGTTATTGTTAGACCAGACCTACACTGGGGAAATTAATTTGGTACCAAAATCCAGATTAGTGAAGTTCTTACATTTCTTACAGAGGCTCATGAATGACTCTGAGCTCTAGTTCAGGGTTGAATTTAAAACTGTTCACTGAACTCATCATTACATTGGCAATACTAAGAAAAAGAAGCTGGTTTGAGAATAGAAATATGAAACATAAAAGTTTAAAAACTTAATCCCAACTAATTTTCTCTTACTCCTACTCTATAGGTATGTTGGAAAAAAAATGAACAAAGGTGTTAAGAGCTGCTATCATCAAGACTAGGTGACAGAATAGTAGTAGAATCATTATTAGCAATGGACCTTTAAGAGATGGTAAAAGTGAGTTTGAGATGAAATAAGAGCTCAGATAAGGGAATCTGTCAGTGAATATGAATGAGGAGAGTTACAGAGAAAGACTGAAGATACATCACTGAGTTACAAGCATGTCTGATTTGGGTGTGGCAGGAAGGGAATGTGTATATTTTAAAAACATAGCCTGGGCAACATGGTGAGACGCCATTTATAGAAAAAAATAAAATAAAAAATAGCTGGGTATAATGGTGTACACCTGTGGTCCCAGCTACTTGAGAGGCTGAGGAAGGAAGATTGCTTGCACCTGGGAGGTCAAGGCTGCAGTGAGCTATGTTCATGCCATTGCACTCCAGCCTGAGTGACAGAGTGAGACCCTGCTCAAAAAGAAATAAAATTGGCTGGGCACAGTGGCTTACACCTGTAATCCCAACACTTTGGAAGGCCAAGGCAGGAGGGTAACTTGAGCCCAGGAGTTTGAAACCTTCCTGGGCAACATAGTGAGACTGAGCTCTACAAAAATAAATAAATAAATAGCCAGGTGTGGTGGCAAGCCTCCGTAGTCCCAGCTACTTAGGAGGCTGAGGCAGGAGGATGGCTTGAGCTCAGGAGTTCAAGTCTGCAGTGAGCAATGATTGTGCCACTGCGCTCCAGCCTGAGCAACAGAGCAAGACCCCATCTCTACAAACAAATTTTAAAATAATAAAATAAAAACTAAAAACAATGAACTTAAATGTACTCATTTCTAACTATCCAAGAAATAATAAAGAATGTATATTTCACATATTTGTAAACTGTTCCTTTAAGATGACAGGTTTCTTTTTAAAGGTTAGCTTGGTTAAGAAAAAAACTGGTTGATGGTAATGCTGTCTTTATAATAAGAGTAAAGAAAATAAACTTGCCTAAATATTTTAAATGACACCTGTTTTATGTGTTTTGCTAAGATAATATCTTTAGGATGCAAGACGAGATTGGTTGGTTTTATTTGTTTAGAAGATTTTTAAGATTTCGTATATTTCTACCTAGGAACATAAAATTGGGGATGCTAAAAAAAGTAAGTTGTTTTAGCTCAGTCACTTCCAAAGAAAACTGGTTTGATTGTCTTATATTTTTGGCTGGGTGCGGTGGCTCGTGCCTGCTATCCCAGCACTTTGGGAGGCTGAGGTGGGCGGATCATGAGGTCAGGAGTTCGAGACCAGCCTGGCCAGCATGGTGAGACCGTATCTCTACTAAAAATACAAAAAATTAGATGGCCATGGCGGTGCGTGCCTGTAGTCCTAGCTATTTGGGAGGCTGAGGCAGAAGAATTGCTTGAACCTGGCAGGCAGAGGTTGCAGTGAGCCAAGATCGTGCCGCTGGACTCCAGCCTGGCAACAGAACGAGACTCCGTCTCAAGAAAAAATAAAATAAAATGAAATAAAAATATTTTTAAATATTGGTACTTTAAAGGAGATTATACTAGGTTGGTATTTTCAAAAGTTTAATTTTCAGAGCACTGACCCTTGCCTACATGCTTAACAAAATAAATTTGCAAAGTCAAATATGTTTTGGAAAAGCTGTATTTTTATAAACCTTTCTCAGAGCTTCACAATTCACATTGGTATATAAAGGTTCTGAGAAATCTTGTGATAAACTTATTTAACTTTGCTTTTCTCACTATTTCCCAAAGTTATTTAACTGTGGACTCCTTTGTATAACACCTATTAATATGCTGGAGAACTAGTGTTCCACAGAACACAATTTTGGAATTTTTTATGGGGGGTGCATTATGAGCTGCTTAAAAACATTTTTTTAAAGCATTCATAGCATCTATAGCAAAATAGAGATGAATTTAGGTACAGTGTAACCAATGTGACCTTAGCTGCCCTAGTGTTTGTGATAGTACTTCAATTTTTTAAAGCCACTGAGCTCTACCAACAAAATGCGATTGTTTATGTGTAGGTTTTGTCAAAAGCCCACATTTCCTTGGGAATCCACAAAGTATGATTTTATGTTCCACAGATGACCACCACCAGCCATTTTGGCTACGCCATTGTGGCTGTGGAGCTTGGCTTACGACCTCTTGCATTCACTTAACTAGTTTCCCTAGGATACTTCACTTGCTTTTTACTACTTCTCCTCTGAGGATTCTCCCTTAATTTCTCAAAGAATGGAAAATAGGTAATCTTTACTAAAACATCTCTGAGAGCTTAGGGATACTAGGAGTATAACATAGAGACTGCCTTACACTGGCTTCCAAATGTGACTAAGGGACCCACAGTGCAACAGCCCTTGGCCTTCCCAGAGCCGCAGGTTAGAAGGAGCCCCGTCATCTGGAATCTCCAGGCAACTCCTGACCATGGAACCCAGTGACTATCATCCTGGGGCAGGAAAGAAGACAGTCCTTAGACTGGTAGGGATAACTCCTCTCTGGGTCCAAAGTTTGAGTTAGGCAAAACCCCCTCTACAATCTGCAAGATATGGTCTGTTCCCCAGAGCCTAGACAAAGCCATCACGCTAGGTAACTTCCCAGCTTATTTTGTCATAAATAACTGTGTTAATCCCCCACAATCCAATGTAAGTGATGGTACACAGAACAGTAAATTTTTTGTTAGTCTTTCCCTTCAGTATGATACAAAGATAAAGACGAGCCTCCATCTATGTCTTTCCTTAATCTCATAATCTTTTGTGAGTAAATGCTTGGACCAAAAAGGCACGCACATGTTGCATGGGCACATAAGCACTTTCACTCTTCCAGGAACAAACCAAACTTTTTAGGCATAAGGAAGACTATTCAGAAACATGAAAGACAACCTTTTTTTTTTGACTGTAAGATTTCACTCAGCTAAAGTGAAGATGCATCCAATTTATAACACTCATCAGAACACTTTCACAAACTGCAGAGCCTTAAAGTCACCAGTCACATTTTAGGAAAAACTGTTCTCTATTTCCTTTATGTTTGTGAAACAAAGACTATTTTGGCAAAATTCTCAGCTTAAAAGAAATTTGCTCAAAAGATGAAATTGTCTCTCTGCTCTAAGGCTAGCTTTGCATTATGCTTTTAAGAAAAAAATATAGCCAGGCGTGGTGGCTCATGCCTATAGTCCCTGCTACTCAGGAGGCTAAGGTGGGAGGATCACCTGATTCCGGGAGTTTGAGGCTGCAGTGAGTTGTAATCGCACCACTATGCTCCAGCTTGGGTGATGGAGTGAGACCCTGGCTCAAAAAAATAATAACAACAAATAATAATAATTAAAGTCCATCAGCCATTTCCTAGTGGTTCGCTTATCCCAGAGCCATTTTTCCAGTAACTTGAATATTAGCAAAATAAGTTTTTGATCAACAAAAGTAGATGATATGAAGTGTTTGTGTATGCTTTACAATCTTATCACAGAAGAACTTTCTCAGGATATTTACTGCTATGGTTTGAATGTCCCCTCCAAACTCACGTTGAAATGTAATTTCCATTGTAACTGTATTAAAAGGTGGGACCCTTAAGGGGTGATTAGGTCATGAAAGCTCCACCCTCATGAATGAAATGAATGCCATTATAAAAGGGCAAGTTTTGTCCCCTGTTGCCCACTTTTTGCTTTTCTGCCTTCCACCATGTGAGGATGCAGTGTTCAAGGTGCCATTAGAATCATAATTACCCAACCTGCCAGTGCCTTGATCTTGGACTTCCCAGCCTACAGAATTGTGAGCCAGTAAATTTCTGATCCTTATAAATTACCCAGTCTAAGGTATTCTGTTGTAGCAGCACGAAACAGACTAAGACGTGCACTTACAGCCTCTATTTTCACTCCTTAAATAATTTCATTTGGTTTGTACTTAGCTGGTTTTGCATTCCACAGCAGGTTTGTTACAGCAGTGCAGCACAGAAATTAGAGGTGTGCACAAAGAAGTTGGGGTTTGAATTGTGGCAGTGCAGCAGTCTGCTGGTGATATATCTTGGGGAAGTTACCTCATCTCCTGGCAGTTTTCTCATCTGTAAAGTGGGTGTGCCTGCCTCATAGAATTGTGATGAGCTTATATAAGTAAGACAAGACCTATAAATCCTAGACCTTGGGGTGTAATAAGCACTATTATAATTGTGAAGCGGAGTGGAGAAGAGCTGCCAGAAGCAGGCGCTCTGACAACAGTAAGATGTGACTATTTTCAGCCAGATAGTGAGAAGACACCATCTGTTTAGTAATCTGTTCTAGAATTTTCCTAGGATCTACATCAAGTAGTCTTAATTTTTTAAATTCACCTTTTAGCCCATTCTGAAAAGTGAAGCATTAGCCAATCTATTCTCCAAAATCCCCTAGTTCCTAAATTTCTGTAATCTCTGCAGAAATTACCCCAGTTACAATTACCAATTATTCCATTACTCCTGCTTACAAATTGTCATTGACCTAAAAACTGGCACTCTTATAAAGTGACAAAGTGAAGTCCAACTCTCTCATCAGCTCTTCAGGGCTTAGTTCTTTGGTATGTGTTCATCCCATCTTTTTCAAGTTAACTGTAATTTTCCTTAACAACCTCAAGTTGAATAGTTCTGACTTTCCTGAACGAGATTCTTCTCTCCAAACTGTTAGCCGGAACACAAAAGATAACCTTTTTTGGGGCTGTAGGATTTCACTCAGCTATGAACAATTTTTTCTAGAAAACATTATTTTTGCTGCCTTTGACAATTGTATAAATTATCAATTTGTAAAATTTTATAAATTTATAAATTTCTTCTAAGTTTCTTGACAATCTTCTGACAAGCTGACTCCATTAATTATTTTTTAAATCTAATGTTGTATATGTCTTTTATACATGCCTGTCTTTTTAGAAACTAAGCTCATGTGAGAGCTGACTCCCTATGCAGCCACATAGGTTTTTTTTTTTAAAGAAACATCTCCCTTTTTGCATCAATGTAGCCTCAATTGTATTGTCAGTATTTTACCTATTAGAATTGCATATTTATCCCCCTTGAATCATAGTTTAGAAGTCTTTGGCTATGGAACCATAGTTGATTTTCAAAAGGCAGACTTGCTTCCTTATAGCCCACGGTAGGTGTTTGATTATACCGAAAGTTACTTTCATATCCTAACTGTATTCCAGGAACTCCTAGGTGTCATAGGGTTTCTCAAGCATTTTCTTACTACCACCTAATCAACCAGTTTTAAAATATTTGGTCAGAATTAAGTTGAGTAACAGTTCCCCTCTCTACTCTCTCAACTTCCAAGAAATCAAATTGTCATACATGCTAATGAAGAATCTCAGTTTTCCCTTTCTTGTGTACTTAGGTTTTAATACCAAAATTCAGTAACATTAGAGAGATTTCCCCTTAGAACAAAGTTTATCAAACTGAGTCATTAGTGAATGACAAATCAATGAGTTGCAGT
Organism: Pan troglodytes; assembly: GCF_028858775.2. Classification (NCBI taxonomy): domain Eukaryota; kingdom Metazoa; phylum Chordata; class Mammalia; order Primates; family Hominidae; genus Pan; species Pan troglodytes. The sequence goes on along the minus strand of NC_072410.2, from coordinate 68,301,095 downwards.
CAGCAACGTGAAATGAAATAGGAAAGCAATAAAATAGAATAGAAAAATAGCTAAGCACACTGCATATAGTAAGTATTTTGTGAAACTTTTGTTTCAGTTTTATGTATGTATAGCATTGTGTGCTCTTGTATGACATAAAATGTATTTCATGGTGCAGGCTAGGGACTAAAACCTCTGAAAACCACCATTTTTAGATGATAATACATTATTTGTATTGTCATAAGGAAAAGATTAGAACATAATTTTTTAAATTAAATATTTTATACATACACGTGTACATATATAATAAAATCATAGTATAAAACAAATACAGCTATTTTGCTGATTTTTACCACTTCATTTGTTGATAGAAGGAAGGTAGCTTAAGAATTCAGCAGCTGTATTTTAGCTAAAAATTTGACAACTCATTTTTCAGTGCCTTCAAAGAAATACATTTTTTGTGAAAAGATATTTCTAGATTTCAGAACTCCACATTAGTACTGGGATATCCACTAACTTGTTAAATTGAATTACTGAATATCCATAGACATCAAGCAATACATGAAAATGCCCTACAGTATCCAATATTGTGTTTCCAATTATTTTCTATAAAGGGTGACTGGTGGTCACATGGTAAAGCACTGGAACCTGTCTTCCTACCACCTTATGACTCTAAGAGCACCCAGAGGAGTGACTTCCAAAAACCATCGTGTCCACTGGTTTTGCCAGTCAAACACAGCAAGACGCAAAAGCCTTCTTGTGGAATAGGTAAGGTTTTGCAGTGGTAAAAACCTTTTTTGTTATCTCAAATTATTGCTACCAAAACTAAGATGTATTAGATGTCTGGACAGCTCCTGAAAATAATTACTTCTCTATGAAGTTGAAAATACACACACAGCAAATACAGCCCTTGGGAAGTTTGTTATTTCTTCCTAGTGGATAGTTTGTCTCCAAACACAGTTAATATGACATAATGAAAATTGTACTGATCATTAATAACACCAGCCTCAAAGTCAGAAACTTAGTAGCATCCTGCTCATTGTTGTTGCCACCACATTTTAAGAGTTGTTAACTATTGTCACTTCAAGGAAGGTAGCTGATGAAGAGGGCTATTAGATAATCTGTAACAATGACCTGTCCTTTAGAAAGATAATAAAGTTTCCACTTCTGGTTCAGGATAGCAGACTGAGCACACATATCTAAATTCCCTGCCTTCCAAGACCCTATTACTATAAATAGTAACAAAGCAATAAACTCTTAAGAGTGAAGAGAATAGAAGGAAGAACTTTCTGGAATGTAGCAAAGACTAGAAGCCTATTGATAGATAAAAGAGAATAAAGAAGCAATATCTAGAAGGAGATGCAGCAAAGAAGAGACAATCTGCCTGGCCAAAGCCCTGACTGAGCTACACTCCGAGCCAGCAGGCATAGTGGAAGGCAAAAATGAAAAGCGGGTAGGAGAGAGTCAGAGAGTTACTTCAAAGCCTGTCCCTTAAATAAAGGCTCCAGTCATGAGCACTCCACCCTATCCCAACATTAAGACTACTAGAGCCCAGTGTCTTAGCCAGATGTCAACTACCACACGAGTTATTTCGGTAAATCAAGCTGATCCCCCGTCCCCTTCTTAAGAATGGACAACCAAAGATTAGAATTATGCCAGTTAAAAAAGAGATTTGGAGAATAAAGTCACGGAAGTATCACACAGCATAAAACAACAAAACAAAAGCTTGGAAAATGAGAAGGAAAGCAAAACAGAAGATCTGTTTGGGAAATCCAACTTTTCTGGAGCTCCAGAAAAGAGAAGAGTAAAAATGAAGGTAGATAATTAGAAAAACATAACATTTATTGAGCACATACTATTTGCCAGGCACTTTATGGAACTTTCTAAATATTAACTCATTTAATTCCCACATGAACTCTATGCAACATAATAGTGTAGTAATACTATTAATATTCTTATTTTTCAGATAAGAAAATATAGGGAGGCAAAATTTTACCTCTACCCATTTAGTGTTTTTGGCTGGGCTTGAGAATTAAATTGACACAAAGATCAACAGGAGAAAGGCATACAAATTTATTTAATACAAGTTTTACATAGCAGGGGAGCCTTCATAAGGAAATGAAGACCCTAAGACACAGAAAGAACACATATACTAAATTGGACAAAGAGTAGTACATTGTAAAAATGGGACAAGGCAAAGGAGTTTGGGCTAGGGTAATTGGGTAGAGAAATGACTAGGAAGATAAGGGTGAGTTTAACAAGGCTTACTTGTCTAGATTTCCCCTCACCTCAAATTCCTGTGCTTGGTAAGAATGATGCTTTCCTTCTGGTATAGGGAGGATATCTTTTACGTAGGAATTTCATCTCCTGCTTTTGAGAAAGAGAAGGAAGGTCAAACTGTTTTTCTTTCATCTGCTGTTTTTCAAGTGCCTTTAACTCAATATAGTCAATATGCCAGAGTGGCATTTTAGAGTAGCATGTTCTGAACTCCTTTGAAAGCAAGCATGGAGTTGAAATAACATGCCCAAGGCTAGAGTGAATAATTGGCATTTGCACCCAGCTAGCCTGACTCCAGTGCATATACTCATAACCAGTACTGTATAGTACTCTACACAACCTCTAAAATAACAACAAAGTTTCCCTACATAAAATGCATTAAAAGGGTCTACTGAGTGCTTCTAAGTGTGAAGGGGAAAAATATGCACACCCTACATATCATTACAAAATTGCAAAACAATCGTCATCAACAGAAGATTCTAAAAGTTTCCATAAAGGGATAGAAAAATAAGTCACCATCTAAGAAATAAGTATCAACATGGAATCAGGCAGCACTGATGCAAGAGTACAACGGAGTTAATATCTTCAAAGTTCTCAGGGGAAATACTTTTTGACCTAGAAGAGGGAATTTATTTGGCACGGATACTAAACCATTTTTTTCAAGTGGCACTGGGCATTACACCCACTGAGAAGGAAATGAAGTCCTGGCATTTGACCCTTAAATGAACAAAATGTATGTAATTATGTAATACTATGCATGCTGTTTAGTAGTTTTCAACTTTTAGGCTCAATCTATAGACACAAGTTTAGATATGGCTACAGAACAGAATGTATCTTAGCAGCTTTAATAAGAAAAGTAAGTGCACAACTGATAGAAGATGAGAAGTAGAAGAGAAGAAGGGTGCTAACATCATTATTTGCAATATAGGTAATCAGTTGATACTATCCAGTGGGGGTGAAACAAGGAATAGATGTTTAAGGTGAAAGGTCAAAGGAACCAGTCTAAAAACCAAATTTCTCTAACCCTGGCTTATTTACTGAGCTTCAAGTTCACATATCCAAACTCCTACTTAACATCTCCTCTTGGATAGCTAGTCACCTTTTCAAACCTGATATGGCTGGAATAGAATGTTTCATTTCCTCCATCCAAACTTATCCTCCACTAGTCTTCTCCATCTCAGTGAATGCCACCTCCACTCTCCCACCAGGTGTTCAAGTTTTGATAAGCTAGAAGGCATTATAAAACTCTCTCCTTTCACTCCCTGCCCCCACATTCAATCCATCAGCAAATCGTGACACCTCTATCTCCAAAATAGACCCCAAATCTATTCCTTTCCATCTTCACTGTAACCAATGCAGTACAGCTGCTATTACCCTGCTTCCTTTCTTCTTTCTCCGTATGTGTTTTCTGCATCATTGTCAAAGGATCTTTTTAAAAACACATATGATATTCTCCTCCTTTAGATTCTCCAGTTACTTCTCAACGTTCATAGAATAAATTTCAAATTCCTCACTATGGCCTACACGGCCCTTTTTGATCTGTCAAATTTACCTACATTATCTTCTATTGCTCATAATGTGAGGATTTAGAGACAGAGAATATAACTCAGACCAAGGAGGTAGAGACACTCTCTGAAAGTTAACCTTGTTTCCAAACCAGATTTATGTCTATGTACTTGTTACTGTATTTCCATATTTTAATTATATATTCTTGTAAATTAAAATCTGAATAAGAAAACAGTTGTTTCTATAAAACATTCAAAATTGAATGTACAGACTTGATAAAAGGTCAATTGCTAACTTTAAAAAATGCTAATTAGGTATAGGCAAAATAACTAAGAGGAGTTGGACTGAATTTTTAAAATCTTGAAGGACTCTGCATTCATTTTGCTTGAAATTTGTCTTTACGTTTTCATTCTGTGTGAAAGAAATAGAAACTGGAAATGATGCATTAGAAGTGTGGTTTGTACAAGAAACACAAAGTGGAATTCCAGTCAGTGGACACCTCCTCAAAGAAAATGGCTTGGCATGCCAATAAAAATTTGATGAACTGGTTAAAATATGTATCTACATATGGCATATGATTTTTTGCTTTAACTTTCTTTGGTAGCCAACCAGTCCCTTCCACATAACAAGCAGTTATGGTACTTCAGCTAGTCAAGTTGAAGGGATGTAGAAGAGTGGTGAAAGATGACACTGGAGCGATGGGCTTTGTTCTGGGTTCATAAGGCAGGGCTCAGTCATTTCATAAGGGATCCCCCAAAATCAGGGTCTGTAGATCTACTTAATTTGCCCAGAGAGAAATCCTCCAAACCTCTGCCTAGGATGGAGGACAGAAAATCCAGGAGTCCCATAAGCAGTCCTCTGCAACATCACCTTTTCCCGCTGCCCCACGCTCCCTGCCTCAGAGGTATCTGATGCCTCCCGATTCGGAGGCATTCCTGGAATGCTGTGGCATTAATCGGCTTAATTTTTACCCCATTCCCTTCCCCCATAGCACTTAACTTCCAGTTTTCTGCAGTTTACTTGAGTCTATTGCTACTTATCCATCTGTTTTCCAGCTTCCAAATTTGTTAAAATCTTCACTCTCATTTAGTTCTTTTCTTCCTTAAGGACATAAGCCCTCTTAAATTTCTGTAGTGTGATTGTACTGGGGCTTGGGGAAGGAATGGGGGAAATGCACATTGAATTTGCCATGTTTAACTGGAAATCACAGCAATTTTGTCACCATCAACACTTCTTTTATAATATTGGTTCAGTATTAAACTTAGTATTATGTGAACCTGAACCCATTAAATTTAATCATCCTGTTTTGCTCAATTTATGAAGTGAGAATAATTCCTACTTTGCAGGATTGTTGTGAGAAACAACACGTAAAGTGCCTAACACAGTGTTTGCTACATAGTAGACAATAAATGGTAACTGTTTCTATTATCAGTTATTGCATTGTACTAGGTTATGTGTTGCGTTGAAATTTAGCTGGAGAACCTGGCATGATTCTCTCTCTGTTCTTTTACTGGTATTTCTTTTTCTTTCTCTGTTCTTTTGTGGGTATTTCTCATGGCCAAGTTCATTACTGTATCCTAGGGTCTAGTACAATGCCCAGATTCAATAAATATTTATTAGTTAAATGATAATTATACATTCTTCAATAAAGTCATAATGTAATTTAAAGTAACATATACTGCACAATATAGGCCTACAATTTATTCATATTTCAGGTATTTGGATATTAGATGAAAGTGATTTTTAAAAAACAAAATATTTTAATGTAACATTTAAAAATATGTATATAAACTAGTCTATATGTGCCAGATTTTTTACTATAAGCATATGAACATGCACATAAACATGCACTAATATGTGCATATAAATATGCACTAATACCAATTAAAAGCCATCCCATAGTCATTCTGTTCCATCAGCCCACTTAATTACGCCTGGACTTTGGCATTTCAGCAATGTTATCTTGTGCCGACAATTCAAAGTGCCCTTTATGTCTTCTACCACACACAATTTCCTGGCTGCCATCCACAGTCAGTTAACAAACAGCTATGCTCCATCATATTTGAGTCCCTGTAAGAATAAGTGTTCACATTTGGTTTTATATAATAAAACTTTATAAATTGGAAAGCCTAATCTAATATGTGAAGGGGGTATTTCGTACTTAAATAAAACCTTGCTGATTATCAACAACTTGATATTTCAATGTTCTTTTGAATTGCGAATTCAGATATAGTGGTAAAATTAATTTTCTAAAATAGGTTTTAGTTTGTGTTGCTTCTTTTGCACCAAAATGTAACAACAATTTTTTGCTACAGTTATGCTTTTTTCTTTTTACTGTATTTTGAAAATCTATACTATTATTTTTATATTAATAGTCTTTATATATAAGATCAGAATACTGAGAAGAGTGGGATTTAAGAGAAAAATATTACTGATGAATGATCTTTAAGCAGACACAAAGAATTAAGAAAAGAACATTTCTCAAAGTAAAACTCCTAAGTTCTCACCAATATAAGAAGCAAATTGCATGTTTGAATAAATCCTGGCTCTGATGATAAAATATAAATGGTTAGATAGCAACTTGTTTAGAAAATTCTAATTTTAATTAGATCAAGTTTCCAAGAAACAGAGAGTGGATTTCAAACATTCTTCATGGACTTTGCCTTATTTTTTGCAGTTCTCATCTAATGAGGCTTCTTTCAAGTAATTACTTTGGGTACAATTTGAATTCTTAAGTAGAGTAACCACTAACAATCTGAATATCTTCTTTGATGTTTTCATGTTTAGATATTCCTCACTATTGTGGGCTTCTGTAAATGTCTCATATGCCTGTATAAATGAACATAGTCATTATGTTTAATTTTAATAGGTGTAATGTCTGAATAAGGAATTTCCCTTTATAATAACTCAGATTCCTTTCTCCCCCCCTTTATTTCCGTGATGAAAAAGAAATCTTTTTTTTTTTTTTTTTTTTTTGAGACGGAGTCTCGCTCTGTCGCCCAGGCTGGAGGGCAAGTGGCGTGATCTCGGCTCACTGCAACCTCTGTCTCCCGGGCTCAAGAGATTCTCCTGCCTCAGCCTCCTGAGTAGCTGGGATTACAGGCACCCACCATCATGCCCGGCTAATTTTTTAAAAATATTTTTTAGTAGAGACAGGGTTTCACCAAGTTGGCCAGGCTACTCTTGAACTCCTGACCTCAGGTGATCCACCTGCCTCGGCCTCCCAAAGTGCTGGGATTACAGGCGTGAGCCACCATACCCAGCCAGAGAATTATTTTTAAAGTAATTATTTGTGAGATTGTGGGAGGTTTTAGATTACTATTTACAAGATTCATTTTAATTGATTTAATTGACTTCCTTCTGAAATATTTGTTTTAGTTATTTGCATAACAAGCTACCTCAAATTTAATTGCTTAAAACAACAATCATCTTATTAGCTCAGTGTTCTGCAATCTTGGCTGAGTTCAGCTGGGTAGTTCTTGGTCTGGTCGGTGATGGTCACTTGTGTGGCCACATTCACTTGGCAGATGGACTGAGGACTGGACTCAGCTGGGATGCAGGAATGACTGGGCCTCTCCTTCTCCAGGTGGTCACTCCACGTGGTTTCTCCAGCAGGGTAGCTGGACTTCTTACTCCCAAGAATGCAAAAGCAGAAGCTATAAGGCTTTCTTAAAGTTTATGGCTAGTACTGGCATAGTGTTACCTCTGTCATATCCTGTTGGTTAAAGCTAATCGTAAGACCAGCCCACATTTACGGGGAGGGGACTATACAAGGATTTGAATACTGGGAGGCCTGATTTATTGGGGCCACCAATTTAACAGACTACCACAATACCCTTCAACAGTCATTTAAATGAGAGTTTAGGAGTAGCCAACTCTTCATCTTTCATTGTCTGAAAATGTCTTTAAGTTGCCCACACTCTTTAATGAATGAAAGCATAGCTAAATGCAGAATTCTGGGTTCACAATTAATTACCCTTTACACTTTGAAGATATTACTCCACTGTCTCCTGGATTTTATTGTTATGTCAAGTCTGCAGGCAGTTCAAATTCTTTGAGGGTAATCTGTTTCAGTATAAGATTTTTAATTTCAAAGAGAGCCTTTCTATATAAAAAGGTATTCATAGTTACTTATGATTTAAATATTCCAGTTTGAACATTATAAATTTGAAAAATATGTTTCCTTAAGTCTTTAATTTTTAAATATTGTATAAAATAAGAATAGCATCTTTCACTGTTTGACATTTAACTCAAGTTGAACAAATGAAATATACCTTAACAATGACTCATTTACGAAACAAAGTCAATTAACTTCTGTTAGCATTTTAAATTGCAAGTTTGTTGATTTAATTATGTTCTGTTTTCCAGAACTACCATTCAACCAGCAATCCCATTACCGGGTATATACCCAAAGGAATATAAATAAAGACACAGGCATGCATATGTTCATTGCAGCACTATTCACAATAGCAAAGACATGGAATCAACCTAAATGCCCATCAACTGTAGACTGCTTAAAGAAAATGTGGCACATATACACCATGGAACACTATGCAGCCATAAAAAGGAATGAGATCTGGCCCTTTGCAGGAACATGGATGGAACTGGAGGCCATTATCCTTAGCAAAGTAATGCAGGAACAAAAAAACCAAATACCACTTGTTCTTATAAGTGGAAGCTAAATGATGAAAACACATGGACACAAGGGAACAACAGACACTAGGGCCTGTTGGATGGTGGAGGGTGAGAGGAGGGAGATAATCAGGAAAAATAACTAATGGGTACTAGGCTTAACACCTGGGTGATAGAATAATCTGTACAACAAACCCCTATGAGACAAGCTTACCTATATATAACAAACTTGCACATGTACCCCTGAACTTAAAACTTTAAAAAATAATAGTTACTATATTCTGTTTTCTTCTCAAATACTTTAAACATCTTTACAAGAAAAACTTAAAGCTTTGACAATCAAACATTTCCAAATCCTTAAATAATTTCTATAAATTCAATAAATTAAACCTAATAAATCTTATAAAACCTAATAAACCTTGTGGCTACTGTGGGCTTACTACCTATGGAGCAGCCCTGTTCCACAAGCAGAAGAAAAAAAAAACCTAATAAATCTTGCAAAACCTTGTAAATCTAATAAACTCAGATATCTTAAATATTTTAATACTGTTTATAAACTTAATCAGATTTCCCTAAAATTGTCAGCACAACACTAGTATTTGATCAAAATTTTTTTGACATAATGTACTAAATAACAAATTACAGGTTTAATTTTCTTTGCTTTCTCATCTCTATATTTAATCCCAAAGTTTCCCAGAATTAAAAAGGTTTACCAACCATTTACTTTAGTAGTGTGTAAATCCCAGAAAATTGGTTTTGAGTATTAGTAAAGCATTAAATTTGTTTTATATTGGTTTTGAAAAGAAGCTACTCTATAACCAGTCTTTACTTGTTACACTATAAGAAAAATTGTCTGATATGCTATTTGTATTTAATCTGATCCATGGCTAGGTATTATTGTGATTATTACAGACAGTGTTAACTGACAAACAAAAATTGTTTGTATCTATACAAAACATCATTACAACATGATGTTTTGAAATATACATTGTGAAGTGGCTAATTAAGATGTTTATTACCTCACATACATTATTTTTGTGATGAGAACGCTTAAAATCTATTATTTTAGCAATTTTCAAGAGTACAATACATTAACTATGGTTACCTTGTTGCACAGTCATCCCTCAGTATCCAGGGGATTGGTTTCAGGACCCCTGTGGATACCAAAATCCACAGATGTTCAAGTTCCTTATATAAAGTAGTGTAGTATTTGCATATAACCTATGCACATCTTCCCATATACTTTAATCTCTAGATTACTTAGAATACGTAATACAATGTAAATGCCATGCAAATAGTTGTTATTGTGTTTTTTATTTGTATTATTTTTGTTGTTTATTTTTCCTGAAAAGTTTTAATCCATAGTTGGTTGAATATGTGGATACAGAACCTATGGATAGAGAGCACCAACTGTACATTAGATCTTTTAAACTTACTGTTCCTTTCTAACTGAAATTTCGACTCCTTTGACCAACAAAATCTCCACTGTCCTGCTCCCTCCAGAGGGCTTCTAATGATGACAGATTTTGCTTTATGCAGTTCACTTACTAAAACATCAATATAACTTAAATTCATCTTATGTAGATCTCCTTGCAGTAGGTAGATGTAAACTCTGTTGTCTGAGGATTTTTCAGGTGTGGAAATTGCTGTCATCTGATTTTAACCCAATAGAAAGCGTAGCATATACATTTCCAGTTTGGGGCAGCTTATTTGCCCCAACTGTTACTGTCACCTTAGGCAGCTGTAATGTTAAACAACTGTCCCTGATTGTTTTGGATGAATACTTGGTCGTGGGGTGAGGCAAGGGCAGGGTGGCAGGGGTGCATAATTCACTTTTAGGGCTTTGAGTCATGTCTATAAAGACGAACCCTGCAGGCCAGGTTAAATAATGACAGTTCTCTTGAGTTGGTATTTGTGAGACACTCCAAACCCCTTCCACTTCTTCCAGTAGTTGATAGGCTTCTGGTTTTCATCATAATTGCAGGGCTCTTGGTTTTCAAGGCTTCTGCAGAGGGGAGATTGCGAGTGGGGGGAGGGGGAGACTGCATGAGTTAAAATGTCATCAAACTTGCTTTTATTATGAAGATTAAGCCATTTTTCTTGAATAAATGTTCCTTAGATTATTGCATGCCTTTGGTTAATTTCCAGAGTTCTAAAAAAGTTGATTTTGATGACTTTTGCCAGTGTATTCGTTGCTTTTGTGGAGGAGCAGCTTTTTCAAAGGTCCTTAACTCTGAAATTACCACTGATGTTCTGTCCCATTAGTTCCCATGTTACAAATATCTCCTTCCAATCTGCCATCTCTATTAGCTTTGCCCATGGTGTCTTTCATCGAGCAGTTCTCCTATGTTTTTTAATATAATCAAGTTTTTACCTTATGGGTTGTGTACTGGCTGTTTTAAGAAGGGTTTTTCCTACCCTTAGGTAAAGAAAGTTTTCTCCTACATTTTCTTATCTTGATTTTATACTTTTACCTTCCATAATTAGGTCTTTAATCTTAGAGTCCACCATGCGCGCACTATTAAGTAGGGAATCAATTCCACTTTCCAGCATAGAGTGAACCACTTTTCTGAAAACCATTTATAAAATAATCTGCACTTTTCCCATTTACTTATAGGACCTCCTTAATTTTGTTAAGATTCCATATACAAATGACTTTGTCTGCAAGCTCTCTGTTACGTTACTTAGGTTAATTTTCAGTTCTTGGATCAGTACCAAAATATTTTAATTATATGGATTTTTAGCTGGTCTTAATATCTGATATGGAAAGTCTCAATTATTCACCCTTCTTTCAGAGCTGATTTATGGGATTTATTTTTCTATTTAAACATTGAAATGCATGACATTGCTCAAAATATCCAGCTAGAATTTTGATTAGGTTGTGGTGACATTATATATTAATTTAGGAAAAAGTCACCATTATAATAAAATGCTATCATCCTATTCAAGAGCATAGAATGTCTATTCAGTTCTACTTTTAGGTCTTTAACAGAATTTAAATTTTTTCTCTATAGAGATCTTGTGAATGCTTTTTTAATTTCTAGAAACTTCATACTATATAGTTTCTGTTTCTACTAAGAATATATGTTATTTTTCATTATATCTTCTAGTAGGTTATCACTATTGTAGAGAAATGCTCTTGATTTTTGATTTTTATACATTTATCCAATGTCTGTTTACTTTGCCATACTCTTATTCTCATAATTGATGGACACTTGTGGTTTTTCTATTCAGGTAATTATATTACCTACAATTACTTTTTTTTCCCTCCTTTGTAATCATTGTACTACTTTTTTCTTTTTTATAGTATTCACCAGGGGCTCCATTAATGTTAAACAATAGAATTTTAGTTCTGAGTTTTTATAGGTATAATACTTAGAATTTTCTGTTCTTTAATCCTTATCTTTTTCAGGAAACAAAAATTTTTGTTATTTTCTTCCTTATATATCAGACATCCTCTTTGATTTATTTCTAGTCTTGAATTCTTCCTCTAGTTTTTCAAAGTAGGTCTGTTTTGGGGGGAAATCATCTGAGGCCTTCCTTTCCTTCCCGTGTTTTTGAAATTTTGGCTTCACAGTTAAATGAAAATTTGGTTGGATATAAAAACTCTAGGCTTAAAGTGCTTTTCCTTTTAATATTAAAAAAATTAATTATCTTGTGTCCAATGTTGCTATTGAGAAATTTGATATTAACCTGTTGTTACTCCTCCATAATTTACCTCTTTGAAAGCATTTGTAATTTTTCTTTGTCCCAGATGATGTTAAATTTCTCTATTAAATGTCTTAGATGCGAGTTTTTCCTTTATCTGTACTGCAAGATCGAGAGGAGAGCGAGAAACCCAACTAGGGTGTAAAATTTAAGGAGGCACTCACTCCCAGGGTCATGCAAGTGCCTCCTTAAAGTTTTGCATCCTTTGTGTCTCATTGCCTCATTTTTCTCCTGCCCCTGCTACCTGTTTGGTATTCTGTGAGCTCTTTCAATCTGAGGTGTTTGAGCTTTCTTTAATTCTTGGATATATATCATCATCATTTTCTCAAATATTTCCTTCCCTTCCCTCTATTTCTTCTTAGTTCTGGTGTTGATACTTCCACCTTCCATGTCTCTGAGCTTTTCTTTATTTCTTTATCCTTTCCTGCTGCCTTCTGGGACAGCTTCTCAGTCTGATTTTCTAGTTCATGATTCTTGTTGTCTAGACCATGTATTTTTTTGTTTCAACTGTTATATTTTTTATTTCTAACATTTTTTGTTATTCCTTTTTATGACCTGTTCTTGTTCATATTAACAATACTTTGTTCTGTATCTTTGAGGATATTTGTTATGCTTATTTTAAATTCTTGGTATATTGGTTCTGATAATTCTGCTTCACACAGTATATGTTTTAAAATTTTCTTTTATGGTCAAATTTATGGTAGATCATATTCCCCTAGGTGAATCGGTAGGCCTGTGCAGACAAAGGCTGAAGACCAGGGTCTGGTTTGTATGTCTCCCACTAAATTTGAGGAAAGAAAATGAGGCTCAGGCCAGAGAGCTTCTGGTACCACAAAACCTATTTAGACCATTGTTAATTACCGTCACTCCACTAGGCTGGTCATGCAGTCAGGAATCCACCCTACCACCCTTAAACTGTTAAAAAAAAAAAAAAAAAAAAAAAGGCATCACTGAGATAAGTCAGTATCTTGATGTTTTTAATTCACCAGCATTGACGGTTGCTGGGGGAATGTTGAAGGAAGAAATGCCCAAGGGGGCAACATGTACCCATTTTCATCAGCTCGTTATCCTGGAGGGACTTCTGCGCGCTTCTGCTATTACTGTATTGACAACAACTGGCTAGGCAGTTGCTGCCAGTTTCTGTGGCCCTGGGCAAGCATGATCTTCCCAAGGCAATGTGAGGGAAAGTCAAGAGCAGATTTTAAAAGCACTCCCCCAACTTATTCTCTCTTGGCTACATCTGACCTTCCTACCCTCCAGTCCAAATTGCCACCAACCCTTCGTACCAGTTCACTAAAGCCTTTGGGTTTCTCACAGTTTTTTTTTGATAGCTCCGGTTCCTGCTTCCTTTTCCCTTCCATGGTTTCCCCTTTTGTCAAGATACAAAAGAGCTGGCCCTTTGCTAACTTTGAAGACTCCATAATTTGACCCTAGCATCTTAGAGACTTCACAAACACTGCCCTTAATTTTCACAATTCAAAAAGCAAATTATTGTTTTCTTCATTTTAGAGAGGAGGAAATAGAATTTCAATGAAGTTCAGTGATTTATTTCAAAGTCACACAACTAGGAAATGTGGTAAAGCCAGAATTTGAAAACATGTCTATTTTATTCCCAAATGCATGCTTTGGATACTTCATTACCACCACCTAATTAATGCCTAAATTTAGAGCCGCTTCATTCTGTCTATCCACGAAGTTATGAAACTGTGTCCGAACATACTAATGTTCTGTGAGTTGGACCATGATATTCATAAAAAAAAATGGTCATTTTTTCCCACTTGGTGGAAAAAAATATAAATTATAGATAGAATTTTCTCAGTGTCATGCTTATTAAATCTTTGCACTACTGTTTTCTGTTTTCTAGCAAGTTCTAAAAGAAAGGTAATGATTAAGTAGAAAATGAGTTTTGAGCAGTTGATTGCAATTAGAAATCAAGAAAATGTTAACAGTTAACTTTTTTTATACTGCTAACTGGGAAAAGATTGCCATTTTGTATCATGTAATGTATAAGTATTTGAATATTAGTCATTCTTGCTAATAAAATTAGTTTATAACAATGTCTGAATATCAAAGTGAATTCATGAATGCTTAATACATGTAAATTTACTAACATTTTTTCTTATGTATTCCTCTAATTTTAAAGGTGTGATTTTTAAAAGTTAAATTTTATTTTTTAACAGTTGATATAAGCATATGGCACAAAATTCAAATGGTACAAAAAGATATACAGTGAAAACTGAATCTACTTCTCCCCACCTCTGTCCTCCAGTCACCCAGTTCTCTTTCCCTAGAGTCACCACTGTTACCAGTTTGTTACATAGCATTTCACAGATATGTTCGTTGTACATAAACTCTTACGTACTTTTTTTTTTTTTTTGAGACAGAGTCTTGCTCTGTCACCCCGGCTGGAGTGCAGTGGCGCGATTTTGGCTCACTGGAACCTCCGCCTCCCAGGTTCAAGTGATTCTCCAGCCTCACCCTCCTGAGTAGCTGGGACTATAGGCGTTCACCACCACGCCCAGCTAATTTTTTTTTTTTTTTGTATTTTTAGTAGAGACGGGGTTTTCACCATGTTGGCCAGGATGGTCTCGATCTCTCGACCTTGTGATCTGCCTGCCTCTGCCTCCCAAAGTGCTGGGATTACAGGCGTGGGCTACTGCGCCCAGCCACATACATATTTTTTAAGGGAGAAATTTTTGTCCTTGATAGAATTTTACTTCACTCAACTTTTTTTATTGCCAGCAACAGTACTGAAAGTTGCTCTGATCTTTAAATAACCTTCTCTGCTGAAAGTAAAACTGAGTTTTAAAGATTATTTAAGATGTTAAACATACATGGAGCACAGACCAATATAATGAACTCATATACTCATCACCCAGATTGAAAGATTATTTAAAAGTGATTTTTAAAGGATTTCATACTCTTGCAAATTTTTCAGAACCCCTGTTATTGGGCGAAATGAAAAGAATTATGTGTTCAACTACAACTGCAGCAGCCCTAGAGTCTTCCAATTCCATTAGTGCTAGCTTCGGCATACAATTTCTACCCTGTGGCCACAGCCACTGGCCAAACTATAGATTCAACATAGAATTTCTCATACTCTTTCTAGTCGTGAAAAGTTAACAAATTATAGTTATGTTTTCCATAAAATGTATTGGTATCTGTGTAAAAAGCATATCTAACAATTTTTTTTTTTTTTTTTTCCCTTAATGAGACAAGATCTCTCTTTCGCCCAGGCTGAAGCACAGTGGTGCAGTCATGGCTCACTGCAGCCTTGAACTTTTGGGCTCAAGTGATCCTCCCACCTCAGCCTTCCAAATAGCTGGGATTATAGGCACATGCCACCACGCCTGGCTTATTTTTTGTAGAGATGGGGTTTCACCATGTTCCCCAGGCTAGTCCTCAAACTCCTGGGCTCAAGCAATCCTCCTGTCTTGGCCTCCTCCCAGGGCATGCTGGGATTACAGGAATGAGCCACCAGGCCTGACCATATTGTTGTATTAATATTAATTTTAGTTTTAAAAATTACTAATAATTCCACACGTGGGGCTAATTTGGTTGTTTTGATTTGGCTCTTTTCATGAAGAAAAAATGGTGAATCCATTCTATTTATTATTTAGATGTGTGTAAATAATCTTGCATACTTCAAGAATTTAGTTACCATATTTTATATTATTAATACTGATTATATGTCCATAAACAAATCTAATTTTTTGTCTTGACTTCACAAAATCTTTTTTTTAGTACCACTTGCCTCTCCTGGTACATCAGCAGAACTTCAAAACAATTTTATAGAATACATCTCTTTTATACATCAATATGATGCCAGAAAAACTCCGAATGAGCCTCTCCAGGGAAAGGTGAGGCAGTATTTAGAATTATTTAATACTTTAAGACAGAGTAGATTTGTAGAACTTTAAGCCTTTTCAAGTCATAATTATCTTTCTGTCTATTTAAACAAACTACTTCAGTTATTAATAGGATAGAATGTTAGCCACATACCATAGTAAAATGTAAGGAATAATACTATCCTGGTATGGTGGTGCCACCTGTAGTCCCAGCTACTCAGGTGGGTGAGGTGGGAGAGTTGCTTGAGCCCAGGAGTTCGAGGCTGCAGTGAGCCGTAATTGCACCACTGCATTCCAGCCTGGGTGACACAATGAAACCTCATCTCAATCAATCAATCCAAACATAATAATTTGAATCAGTCTTTGGAATTTGGTCTACTTAAATTATTGAAATAATTTGTGTAAAATAATATCAAAGCATGCTGGGCACAGTGACTTGACGCCTGTAGTCCCAGCTACTCTGGAAGCTGAGGTAGGAGGATCACTTGAGTTTGAGGCCAGCCTGGGCAACATAGCAAATCTCATTTCTAATAATAATAATAATAATAATAATAGTAATAATATCAAAGCAGTTTGACAAATGTTTTGATATGCTTAATACATGTGTGTGGCAGGGAGATGCATATAAGGTTTATAAAGCCAAATAGAAATGTAATTGTCAATTATTGGATTTTTTTCCAACTATAGATGTTTGCTTTCATATTTTATTATTACTTAGCTTTTCATCAGCGTTAATAGGCATTTGGGATGCAATCATAAATTCTTAGGTCTGTGAACTGTAGTTTTTGTTGTATCCATAGCAATCTTTAGAGCAAGAAATGAAATTTGATGTGAATAGTCTTAAACAGTCCAAATGATAAAAAAGTTGAGAATGGGAGATGAGCTGCTACTTCTTTGACATTCTGCCTTTTTCCTTCCTGTTCATTTTCTGATGCACCCTATTTTATAATTTAAAAGGTTCACCCATATATGGTGGTGTCTAGTTTGGGACTGAGGTGACACCAATGAAGAGGCAGAGAAGTGCCTGCATCACTGACTAGGACTTGAGCTAACGCACAAATTCAGTTCACAGCTGCATCTTCCAGCAATCTGCGTTCTCCTGGTTAATGTCGACTTTGTTTTCTTTTCCAGAGACACGGAGCTTTTGTACAGAGAGAGATAAAACCAGGGAGTAGGCCAACAGTTCCTAAAGGAGCAGAGGTATTACTGAACACTCGAGGGTCACGTTCATCAGAACAGTCCAAAAAAACAGAGAAAGGAAACTCAGCGGAAAGCAGAATGATCTCACCAGGTCTCTGCCAACAAAATTCTCAGGAGCTGTTAGAGCCTAAAACTCACTTATCAGAAACAGACGTCAGACAGGCAGCCAAGGCATGCCCCAGCACTCCTGAGAGCAGAGAAAAGACCTCAGGCGCCACTCAAACAACTGTAGGAGATGCTCTTTTCACTAGGCACAAGCCTTTAAATCCACCAATTAAAAAATCAGAATAAATTACCTTCTTCAGATAAAAATCTAATCCCTGGAATATAGGGAAATTTCACAATCATCATCTTGGCCCTCACATTTACTTTTCTGTTATCAGTAACTTCAGAACATACAATTTATGTAAATGGAAAAAGAGAAAAAAGACAATTAAAATACAACCAAATGTTATTAATAAGAGTGGTCTCCAATAAGTGGAGTGAGACATTATTTCTATGACACATTCTTTATGAACACAACTTTGTTTTGCACAACAAGTGATCGTAATTAACAAATATAATAAGACTTTTAGAGGAGAGGCCCTGTTAGACATGAGTGGACAGCTTTGGAATCAAACAAACTAGAGTTGGAATGTTGGCTTCACTTCATTCCTTGAGCTGTGTGACCTTGGGTAAGTAACTTAACCTCTCTAGACTTCAGTTTTCTCAACTGTAAAATTAGGAAAATAGCAACTTCGTAAGATTATTGGGGATGTGATTATGCACATTGATCAGTAAGTGGTCAATGTAATCATATCATCACTGCTACTATAATTCAATTTTCAATTTAAGGATAATGTTCTCTTATATATTTAATTTTTCCTCATTATTCTAAAACTTAGAACTCCTCCATATATAATTAAAAGTGTGAAAATCTAAAAATACTTCTGCCAGTACAAGATGCACAGACACATACACACTTAATTCAAAGACATATGGGTACTTAGAATATTGAAGTATTTTCTAAATTGTTTTCTATTTTACTCAGATCATTTCTAGCACCAACTCAACCTTTGCTTTTTGGATGAGTTTGGTAAGGATTAATTCTACTTCCAATTTGGTGTGTTTGGTGTGCCAAAATATATCTATTATAAGATATGTTATATTGCATACAAGTGGAAGTAGGTGGAGCATTCCTCTGTTATAAAGAGTATTTACAAATTTCCATTGGGAAATATCAGCTGCTCACTATTATCTGCAGTATTGATAAGACTACAGCTATATCTTTATCCCTTTATTCTCCATTAAAGAAATTGTGATAAACTGCAAAATAATGAATGTCATTATATTTTTTTGTGTTGGGGACTTCTAGTTCTTGCCACATATATATCTCCAATATATGTCTTGGAGATCTTTCCTTGTCAACAGATGTAGGCAACCTTGTTATTTTAATAGCTCCATAGTCTTCAACAGCATAGGTATACTACTATAAAATTGGAAAAATAAGAATGCAAGTTTTGGTATGAGGACAGGGAAGGGAGAGGTTGTTAGCATGTTTGGAAAAAGGTCTTAAAGCCTAGGGACTTGAATTTTTATCCTCATTGGAACAGGGATGGAAACTTATGTCCTCCAAAGTAGAAAGATAGAACTGAAATCTGCATAAAGCTAGAACTCTCAAATGGCTGGCCTGTCAGTACAAGGCAGACTCCACTCCACTCATATAACCAGGAAGATAGCAAGAAAATTTGCCTCTGCCTGGAGCTATGGATAGTGAATAAACTCCTTGTGAAAAAGTAAAACCCCAAGCTTGTACCATGCTCCAGTTAGGAATATGAATTTACATGTAAGACTTCTCTTAGGACACAAAACCAAAAAAATCCTCTAGTGATACCACTGAAGTCCCTGACAAAAGCAAATGCAAACCCTCCCTGGAGAGAGTTTCATGATCAACACAAAAAAGGAATCCCTGCTAAAGATAGTCACAAACAAAAATTACAAATCACACCAAGAAGAAAACCAAACTGAGCAAGAGTCTGCAGTACAAAAGAATGACTATAATTTCAGAACTGGAGATAAAAGAATTAAAACATATAATTTCAAAACTGGAGATAAAAGAATTAAAACACTTTCAATTTGAAGATCCTTGGTTTTTTTCCACCTTAGAAAATTTTATTATGTTGCCTTTTCTGTTATTTCCATCCCTTCCATTCTTTCTCTTCCCTCTTTCTGGAACAGCTGTTAGCTAAATGTTTGAACACTTGGATCTATCGTCTATGTCTCTCATTATCTGTCTGTGTGTGTATGTGTGGTTTTTTGTTTTGAGGCAGTCTCTCCAGAGCCAGGCTGGAGTACAGTGGCTTGATCTCGGCTCACTGCAATCTCCACCTCCCAGGTTCAAGCAATCCTCCAACCTCAGCCTCCTGAGTGCTGGGATTACAGGTGTGCACCAACACACCTGGCTAATTTTTGTATTTTTAGTATAGGCAGGGTTTTGCCATGTTGGCCAGGCTGTTCTCAAACTCCTGAGCTCAATTGATCTGCCTACCTCAGCCTCCCACAGTGCTGGGATTACAGGCGTGAGCCACTGTGCATGGCTCTCATTATCTTTCTCATGGTACTTCGCCACTAAGTAATGCAAGAATTCCGTGACACTTTCTACTAATTTGCTTTTCAGCCTTGTCCATTGGTATGCCAGTCCATTCATTGAAACTTAATATTTGACCATCTATTAAACTTAGTATATATTTAATATCCAATCTATACATGTTTCCTCAGTACATAAGACTCTTGCTCTATTATGGATATGATCATCTCTCCTAGGATATTGTAGTTATGCTTAAAATGTTTTGTTTGCTCTCTCAATTCTATTAACTTTTGTTTGTTGAGTGTGAACCTCGCACTCTGGGTATTGTACTTTTTCCCAAATGCTTCATGTCTCTTAGTTGTCTACTCTTCTTGGATTATATGGTTTCCAGGTTATTATCAGTTTCTGTTGACTATAGCCTGACTTTTGGACAAGTTTGGGATGTAGACAGGAGCTGAACATGATTTGTCTGATGAGCTCTTTGGTCTTCCTGGGGGTCGGTAGCTACTTGGGCATTACCCTGCTTCTCCAGCCCCAGTGTATGATTTGATTCATGCCACAGTTACCCTGGCTTAACATAGCAGGGAAACAGAAAGGGAATGACTGGTTTGCTGCTCCACATGCAGTTCCCTAATTTTTCAAGTTGATAAATGGCCCAAGGCTTCTTCTACCTCTTCATATTCATTGACTCTAGGCTTGTAGTCCTATCAGACCTACTATCAGGTCATCTCTACACAGGTTAGGCTTTTGTTTCCTTTAGTTGTGTTCTTCTAAATATGAGTTCTTTAGTAATATCTTTCAAAATTTATTTAAAAATATTTTTTTTCTGATCATAAGTTTCCCTGTTTTCTAACTCTATTAAAATGGATTTCATTATCTATATTTATCTACATTTTATGGACTTTAGAGGGCAACAGGGAGTGGCTGTGTGTGATCAGTCCACCATCTTGAGTCAATCTCTAATTTTCTAAATCATTTGCAAACTTAGTACTTTAACCATTAGGAAATAACACATTCTCTGCAACAGACCTCATGGTTGACTGACAAATGTCACTGAGGATTGACACAGTCCTTGTGTCCCACATAATTTAGAGGAGAATGGTCTGGGGTCATAAGCCCAGTGAGTGGTTGCTACCACAGGCTAGGTTGGTTCTCAATCTTTTCAAACATGAGGGCATCTTTTCTGCATTAAGATAAAAAGTTTATGGTTCCTCACAATGACTGAAAGTCATTGAACTTTCAGTATCCATTGTGTGGGAAATGTATAATAAAATGCAATGATGATTTCCAGGTTTAAGTCTCTATTTTTTTAAATGCAAAGGGTGTGTCTCTCCAAAATGAATTCCATAGTCTATTAAAGTCATAACTGCCTGTCAGTACAAATAGTGCTCTTAAATTTCACAAGAATATTTGAATGTTTCCAACTAGTTCCCTTATTATTTCCAAAGAATGATAGCCTTTACCAGGATACAAGATCATTTTTCAAATTACAAAAAATAAAAAAGAAAACCAAACAAAAACAAAAACCATCATTTATTATTAAAGTCAAAAATACTTTAATGAAGGTGCTAATGGTTTCTAACATTGCTATTAATAGTATAAATTTGTATATGTTAAGTACTGAAGCATTTTAAAATCTATTATCTTATGTGACTCTTATAGTAATCCTATGAAGCAGGGCAAATAATAATTGCATTTCACAGCTATTTACAGAGAACATAAATGATTTCCCCAAGTCTGCAGTTAGCAAGCAACTAGGACCAGATCCAGAGTTTCTCAATAACCGGTCCATTAATTCCCAGATGTTAACCAACAGGGCAATGCTGGCCCATAACAAATGAAAAAACAAGGATAGAATAAAGAAGTATCAAGACAAATAACTTCAATTCTTTTATTGAAGAGACTGCAACTTTACTGCATTTTGGGATTTAAAATACTCTTTGTTAGACTCCTTACCGCCTTAATGGACTACGTTGATGTTGGAAGCACCCATCATCCCGAACACAGATAAATGTAGGATAAAATATAACAGGAACATTTGAAATATACAACTAAGCACTAAAACAAGAAATTAAAATCTTCAGGTGCCAGAAATGGAGAGAACACAAACAAGCAATGAGCAAGAGGTGAGACTAAATAAGCAATTGCAGAGTTGGAATCAGAGGATGAACTTGTGGGCTGAGATTTTAATGCCTGAGCTGGAATAGGAATGGAAGCCCCAGGTGCAGTGGAGTTGGAGCTGTGCAAAAAGCCAGGATCCTAGAAGAGCTTTGCTGCTGTGAAAATAATTCTGGGTTATCTCCTCCCATTAGCCTGGGAATTAGGGGAGGCAGTAGATTCATTACCACCTAGATGACACACCTACCAAACTGAGCTATGCACAGGAGTGGGGTCCAGTGTGTATTCATGAGAAGGAAATGCAAACCAAGAAAGCAACAGAAATACTGGTTTGAACCAGGAAATTTGAAGAACCCTGTTAAAAACAAACAAGAAATTGCCCCATAGTGACAATTAATAAGCCTGCACACATGAGACAATGTGGGAAAAAATCCCAAGATGAGATGGTTAAAAACAAAAACACAAGAGGAAAGAACAAAAACTTCCCAGGAAAGGAGTTAGCAGAACTCATATGCCAAGAATTACAGACAATAGAACAGATAGACTATATAAAGTAAGTATACTTAAAATGACTCAAGACATAAGAGAATACAAAGTATACAGAAACCTCTTGCTTCTCCTCTCACCATGTGATATGCTGGCTCTGCCTTTGCCTTTGCCTTCTGCCATAATTGTAAACTTCCTGAGGCCTCACTAAAGCCAAGCAGATGCCAGTGCTGTGCTTCCTGAACAGCCTGCAGAACCATGAGCCAATTAAACCTCATTTCTTTATAAATTAAACAAAAAGTACACAGAAAGACCAGAACACCATAAAAATAGGCACATTTGGGAGTGAAGCTATAGAGATCCTACAGTTTAAAATGTCTAATTTTTAAAAAACTTAATTCAGTAGATTAAACATAGCTTAAGAGAAAATCAGTAAATTGGAAGATAGGACTGAAGAAATCTCACAAAATGCAACACAAAAAGATTTTTAAAATATCAATAGGAAGACAGAGAATAGAATGTTATTAAGAGTTCCAGAAGGATATTATACAAGGAACATGAGAAAAAATTTGAAACGAAAATGGCTATGATAGAGACTACTACTTGTTTCCCAATAGCCAGTCATTACCTCTGTCTTACTAATAAAATCACCCATTTTTAGCTGGAAATTTGGCTGACCAGAATAAAGACAGTATTTCCCAGCTTCCCTTGTAGCTGGGTTGACTATATTACTATGTTCTGGGATATAACCAGAGCAGCATGTGCAACTTCTAAAAATGTCCTTGAAGGGAGGATGTAGGCACTATTTTCTTTCTAGTAGCTGGAATTCAGCTGTGATAGTTTAAGGTTTTAGCCATCTTGCTTAAAATGGAGAAGCAATAAAATGCAAGGATCCTTGAGCCCCTGACATCATCAAACACACCTGGATGGCCTAATCTGTATGAGAAAGAAATAAACTTCTATCTTGTATAAACTACTCTGATTTAGGATTGTTGTTTTCTTTAATCACTTGTAGCAAATTCTACTCCTAACTTATACAATGATTGAGCATTTTCTAGGATTAAAGAAAGATGTGAGTTTTCAATCTGAAGGGGAAAAATCAATTTTGAACTAGAAAAATGAAATCCAGACATAGACGCATAATAGTGAAACCACAGAATATCACATCTAAAGAGAAAAACCTTAAAAACAAATCAGAGATAAAAGAGCTCTTACCTATAAAGGAAAGACAACCATAATGTCAGCAGACTTCTCATCCACAACAATGGATGCAAGGCAGCAATGGAGTAATATCTCAAAAATACTGAAAGTAATAATGGTCAACACAGAACTCCATGCTAAAATAAACTATAAGAATGAGGGTAAAATATGGACATCGTCTGACATACACAGATTAATAGTAATTGCAAGCACTTAGATAATACTTATATAACTGTACAAGGTACTATTCTCAGTGCTATATAAATATTTTAACTCAGTAATCTCCACAACCTCTGAGGTAGATAGTGTTAATATAACCATCTTAGAGATGATGAAACTAAGATACAGGGAGGTTAAGGTAACTTACCCAAGGTCACACAGCTAGTAAATAGCCAAATTGGGATTTAAGCCCAGGCATTCTAAACTAGACTCCATGGTTTGATTAATCACTGTGCTTCATCATTTCCATGACTAATCGAGTTAGCTACTCACAGATCTTCACTGAAATAATAAAAGATGTCATTTAAAACATTTATATTAAATCTAGACAGAAAAAGTTAGGATGTAAGCAGAAAAGCAAGGCAAATAAATCAGTAAATCACACTGATTAACCTATATATTAACTATGAGGATGTTCTTTCATGAAATTATTCTGATAATAGATTCTAGGGGACTTTTTCCCTTATAGTTTCTTCATTTGGCAAAATATATATATCTGACAACCCTATGTCAGTTCCCCCAACCTCCAAAAAAAATTGGTAATTTTCCTGGTCTGTGAAATTCCAAAATCTGGAAACTATTGGTTTGATCTATTGTGAAACAGGATTTTTTTTGAAAAAGCAAATTTGCAAGGTTTATTACTGTATCATACAAAAATATATATATTTATTGGTAATTGGGTATTTGTATTCATGATGTAGGGAAGACAGGCTGCATGAAACCATTAGTCAGAATTGCTGTTCTCTAAGGAACATGGCCTTAGGAAAGGGTATGCTATAAATCAAATGTAAAAAAGGAGAAGAAAAACCCTTTCCACCACAGAACTTCATTGCCAACTTAAGATTTATGGAGAAAATGCTTTTGGTCAGTAAAATATATCAAGATGCTCTATAATATTTCAGCCAGGAAGGCAGAGTCCGGTGCTATTCTATGGCCACAAAGCCAAAGATGGATTTCAAAAGATAGAGAAAACATGTTACTTTTTACTTACTTGCAATATTTTCTTTATTACAAAAATTTCTTCAAATTACTCTGTAAACTTTTTAAAGTCTGTAGATTGAGAAAACATTAGTTTTAATCTTAAGTAACCTTATAGGTCACATAATTTCCTCATTATCTAGTCAACCTTACACTAGGAGACATCCCCCAAAAAATGGTCCCCAGAGTTCTAGCTGTTTGTTTCACAATCATAAGCAAAAAGAGTTGAAGAAACTTATGACCTAACACAATTTTCATGACTAGAATATTAATTGTAGCACTAACAGAAATTGAATTTCCACATTTGGTTCTTCTGTAAAAACAATTTCATTTGTTTGCTTTTGCTTTTGTTTCTTTACAGTAGTTTCATCAGCAGCTTATGTATTTTGTTGTGGTAGGAGTTGGGGATAGTGGGAAGGTACTTTTAAACATCAGTCAATAAAGTTAAAATTTCTTTGAAAGCCATTAGATAGCCTATGATGTCTGGTATACATGGCTTTGTGTACGGTTAATTCTTATATGCACTAGAAAATAACACTGAGCTAGAAGGACAAAAGGAAAAGCCCTGTCAGATGTCTGCTTGCAGTCTCCTCCATTGGGTTTCAATATGAGATTTCCATAACCCTAGTGCATGCCTATGCAATAAAGGATTAATCTGGCCCAAAGAGAGGTCTGGCCTTTGCTCTTGGATCCTGTGAGGTAACTTCTAAGACCTTGGAATGTCCTGCGTGAGAAGAGTGTCTTTGTTTACTTGGGGGCATTGAGCCATGCCAGATAGTCAGTGTGATTTATGGTGAGGGGTCTTGGGCCACATGGCATCTGCTTGACCTCCGGAGGGACTGGAGACTGAAGTCAGCCACACAGCTGTCAACCATGTCTTATATGACAAAGTCCAATAAAAACTCTGGACACCAAGGCTCAGGTAATTTCCCTGATTGGCATTACTCCATGCCATGTATCATCACACATTGTTGCTGACAGAAGTCAGCACTGTCCACAATTCTGCTGGGAGAGTACAACTGGAAGCTCATGCTTGGAATTCTCTCGGACCCTGCCCTATATGCCTCTTTTATTTGCTGATTTTTAATCTGATTCTTTTACTGTAATAAACCATAATAATGTATACAAGAGCTCTGGAGTGAGGGAGTGAGTTCTGGGGTCCTTCTAGCAAATTATCAAACATGAGGGTGGTCTTGGGGACCTCACACTTGAATTGGTACTGCATGCATCGTATGCACAAAGCATACCAGGCCACAGGAGCCTGCAGCCATCACACTGGGTCACAGGACAATTTTCCTCTCATGACAAGCACTTAAATCCTCAGTTACCAAAACACTGCGATAGGCAAAATGTGTCAGGAATTTGTGTGTGGGGGTGTGTGTGTATTTGGTGTGTATGTGTGTCTGCCTGATGTGAAATGAACCTGGACTTACAGACATTTTGACTCATACCATCTAACAATAATCTTAGGAGGCTAAAAAAAAAAATCCTTTACATCACTGGGGAGACAGCTTAGACCAAACGCTGAAAAATCTGGTTTCTAACCCTACGGCAGGCCTTGGAGCAGTTCATCTCATCTACATGAACATCAGTTTTCTAGTCCACGAAGCAAGAACAATTAGAGCAACTCTACTTAGGTTGGGGGTCATCTTAAGGATCATATTAAGAAAGAAAACTGATTTGAAAGTGCTTTAGAATTTGTAAAGCAACCAGACAGATGTACAGTTTCATTATCTCTTCACGAGCCCATGAAAATTTTCACTGGCAAATCAAAATGGTTGTTTAAATAACCAGGACAATTCCTTGGTTACAGCAAAGCACTGTTTTGAAAGGAGGAAAAAGACTACTGAGTGCCTTTGTTTTCTAATATATGATTTCCCAGGCCACAAGGTAGTTTGTAAACCAATGCCATGCTGACATTTTTCATCACACCAATCACACGAAAGTTGCTAGAGTTATTAAAAAAATTCAGTGAGGGGCATGAAGGGCATCCCCACTGCAGAACAGCCAAGTGAGATGTTCCTTCCTTCACCTTGCTTCTAACATTATTGCTGGGGAATTCACACAGTACAAAAACATAGAGTAATTCCATACTACTTTAGTCCTATATTTTGGTCTTGCCAACTATTAAGAAAAAGAAGTCAGCCAGGTGCAGTGGCTCACACCTGTAATTCCAGCACTTTGGGAGGGCAAGACAGGTGGATCACCTGAGGTCAGTTGAAGACCAGCCTGACCAACATGGTGAAACCCCATCTCTACTAAAAATATAAAAATTAGCCAGTTGTGGTGGCTTGTGCTTGTAATCTCGGCTTCTCGGGAGGCTGAGGCAGGAGAATCACTTGAACTCAGGAGGTGGAGGTTGCAGTGAGTCAAGATTATGCCACTGCACTCCAGCCTGGGCAGCAGAGTAAGACTCTGTCTCAAAAAAAGAGAAAGGAAAAAGACAAGAGAAAGAAAGAAAGTCAAAATTACATTTTCAGAGAAGGAAGCAGGGAAGAAGTTAAAGCTCCCTGCCACCTTTACAAGAGTGTTGTGGAAATTATAAAATGTTACTCATAAAAAGTACCTTGCAAATCCACTCAAAGGTGTATTACAATTATTTTTAGTACTAAAAAAAAAAAAAACATGTAAAGACGACTAGTAAACTTGGAAATACAGAACTTGCCATACAGTTGACATGTTTTTTGGTTTTGCCATCCAGAGTTCTCTCAAGAGTCTGAATTGGGCAAGAACCGAAATAACTTCAAACACACAAATCTGAGTAGTTCTGCCTAGTGACTCCTAAGCTGACACTGGTTAGTTTGAACTGTGGGAAAAGTTGAAGCAGCCTGTTGATCTTTAGGAGAGAGTTCTGTTGCAGGGGCCTGCTTCCCTTGTGACATGCATGGAGAGGAAGCCTGAATGGAGGGGTGGGCTGTGACCCACCAAGGCCAGGATAGCAGAGTTCCTGACGTTCTCCTGAACTTCCTGGAAGTCTTGAGAGGTGAGACAGTCCCTGGAGGGGTAGTCTGCCCCCGTCAACTTTGGCCATACCCTGGGTCGCCTGCCAAGTGAACTGTTTTTATTGTTAGCAAATGTCACTCCACCCAGGGCAGGATTTTCAAAGATTCCTTAGATGAATGGGAACTTCTGGTTGCTCCTTGTTTTCTGAAGTGTGTTATGACAGGCATTTGATCTGTTCCTTCTTTGTAATTCAGGAAAAATTCCTCAGGGCCTAGAGGGTGACCTTTAACAGAAAGCTACAGACACTGTTATTCCTTTCCAGGCAGTTGCAGGGCCCAATGGGTTGATAGATTAATTTTCTCACAGATGTGCCCATGTTTTTAGGCTGTTTAAGAAGAAAGAGGAAACATGTCACTGCTCTATTTCCTTGCTTGATTTTTGAACCCCCCACATGGGAAGATGGGGAGGGTTGAGAGAGGGAGGTGAAGTGCAGAGCTCAGTCATAGAGGAGACCCCAGGAAGCAAGAGGGTGTACCCTGCAGGTGCCACCACTGGGGCTGACACCCTTCACCAGGGTGCTGGCTCCTATTGGGTCTTTAGGGGGAAGGCAGGCCCATCCTTATTCCACATTCACCCACAGTCATCTTGGGCAGGCACATCTAGGCCTGGCTTCTGTTCTGGTGCGGTCCCAAGGGAATGGCCATGCACTGATGAGTTTGGTCCTCAGTTCTGAGTGGCCCTGGGGAAAGGGCTATACCCCACCCCCACTCCACACCAAAGGCAGCTGTCTGGAGTTTTCCAGCAGGGAGGCTGGGTGCCTGCAGGCATCACACCTGCTGTTGCAGTTGTCCACATCTTGCTTCTAGTAAATTTCAGACATGCCAGTGGTGGGCGAAGGCAAGGGCAGCCCAGGCGGCATCTCCTGGGAGGACAGCTTCAGTGCCAGAAACACAGTGGGTTGGCCAGGAAGCTAATCCCACAATGTGGGTGGGCATAGGAGTGGTTCCAGGCATGCTCCTGTTTGGGGAGCAGCTGCGCAGCTGTGGGAAGAACTGAGTCTATGGAAGCAGGAAAGCAGGTTTCCGAAGTCACGGCTCTGTCACTTGCCGGCTGTGTGACCTTGAGAATGCTACCTAACCCCTCCGGGTCTGGGTCCTTTATCTGTTAAATGATAATGTGAACAGCTACATCAGATGTCCTAGGAAGGAATAAATGAGATAGTACATGTGGTGGTGCTCTGACAACAATAGCTGCTAACGTTCATGGAACTATTCTATGAACTGTGTATGTTTTAGCTAGCATTCTCAGCAGCCTTTTAAAGTAGGTCACTATTATTATAACCATTAAAATGGGACAGCAGATAAAGAACGTGGGGTGGAGCAGAGAGATTAAGAAACTTGCCTGTGGTCAAACTGTAAGTATGCAGTGGAGCCGATCTTCAAGCCAGGTCGTCAGATTCCATGCCCACCCTCTTCATCACCAGCAATGATATTATGACGCAGGAAATGTCAGTGTTCATAGTTATCGTAAGGCTTCCTTCCTCCTTAGCCTCATCTTCAGTCGGTTGCTGGCATCTGCAGAGTGTACCTGTAGCCGTATTTGTCCACTTGTTTTTATTATGTCACTCATCGTGGTGGTTGTAAAACATGGCCTCAGGCTTTTTGAGGCTCCTCCTATTGAGAGGTGGAGTCTGTGTCCCCTCTGCGAATCTGGGCAAGCTTGTGACTGCTTAGACCAACAGAGCAAGGCAGGAGTGATGACAGGAGACTTCTAAGGAGAGGTCATAAAAGTCCACCATGTAAGAAGGTTGAATACTCTGGGGCTGCTGTGCTGTGTGGTCATGCCAACCAGCAGTCCTGGCAGAGTCCAGCCTGCACTCTTCCCCAGGGTGCCAGGCACATGAGTGGAAAAGTCATCTTGGAAGTGGCTCTTGCAGCTCCAGCTCTTCTTCAGCCCCAGCCACTTGAGCACAGTCTTTTTAGCTAAGGCCCCAGATTAAGGAGGAGGGACAAGTCATACCTACTGCATAACAAAGTGGTGGTGTTTGCTGCTCTGTTTGGGGTCCTTTATTGTACTGCAATAGCTAACTGGCACTCTTGGTATGTTTCAAACCAGGGTCATCTCTACCTCCTACGTTTCCACTCGTATAGTTCTGCTTTCCAGTTAATGGTGTCTTAGGTCACCAAGGGGTCCCTCTGAGTCCTCTTTTCCATTCCCACTGCCCCGCCTTCCATAGTTCAGGACCTTACCACTCCCCTCATCCACAGGCAGTGGTCTCCTACTGACCTGAATTCACCTTCTCACACCCTGTCCCTTCTCCGTACTGCAACTGGAACTGGTCTTTCCAGATGCACCTGAGTAGTATCCATCTCAGCCTTGCTTAAAATTTTGTAAGGGCTCCCCATGGCTGCTTGAAGGAGTGACACAACCTTCACAGTCGGGCGGCCCCTCTCCAACCAGCCACGCTCCAAGCCCAGCGCTGGCTGCTCAGTCTTTCCGGAACCTGCCGCGCATGCTTGTGTTTCTTTCCTTCCTCATGCTGCCGCCTGGGCTGCCCAGGCCTTCACACCTCCCATGGCTGTAACTTCTTACTCTTTCTCCAAGGCCTAGTGCAGATATCACCCTCTCAGAAGCTCCCCCTCCAACCCCGCAGCACAAATAAATGCTCCTTCATGGCCATCCTATCCTTCCCTAGTTTGTGTGTCGCTTTTGCAACACTTCCTGTCTCTATACTTGTTCCAGGGCTTGCCAGGTAGACTTCTTGGGATATAATACGTGCCCTACAAATGCTTCTAGGAGCTCCTCTGCTGCTGCCCTCAGAGAGTAATCTTCACCCTAGTATAATTAGTCTTCTTAAATTACAGCCCCAACACTTTGCCTCCTCCTCAAAAACTGTAGGTGGCTGCCTATTCAATAAAGACACAACTCCTTGGCATGGCATCAGTGACCTCCACCTATGTGCTTGGGCTGAAGGAGGCTTGAGTAATGGCCAAACAGTGGAAGTCTCCCAAAAAGTCAGGTGAGTTAGGGCTTTGCCTGCTTCTGTGCTGCTTCCAGCCCTCCCGTCTCTTCTCTGCACCTGTTATTCTCCAGCAGGGCATCATCCTGGGTTTATGAATTTCTCCTCACATATTTATCTTCCTAATAGTCTGTTTCTCTTAGACAGAGTCTATTCTTCCCTTCCTTTATTCTGCCATTAAGTCTCCACATCAAGTCCCATGAATGCCCATGAGTTTATATTTATTCCTGGCTATTAAAATGACAAGTTCACTTTCGTTATTATGTACTGCCTAGCCAATGGCACCCAGACTCCTGAGGTCAGCAGTGCTGTTTTTTACCTCCTTAGCCTGTACCGTACTGTGCAGCATGCCTGCCATGTTCCTTTCTCTCTTCTACTCCATACTCTCCATAGTAACTGATTTTCCCATTTTATCTGAGCACGTCTTGCCCTACTCTTTAATTCTTACAGATGGAATCCTAACATGCTGAAAATGGAAGTCTTTTTTTCTTTTCTTTTGTTCTTTAATGAGATATTTTAAGTACTGGTAAAGTGCTGGAAGTCCTTTTCAAAACAAGGTATTCTGAGTAATTAAATTTGAGTGATCTGATTGAGAGATGAGATTATAAAACTTGTTTGGACTTTCCTTTAGTCATGGATGGCATTTTAAAGTATAAAGAACAAACTATCTCAGGGGAAAGGAGAATTAGGATTTTAAAATTTTAAGTAAAGGTAAAATAATGCTTACAGAACCAATAATGAATCTTTCCAAATTAACAGGATAGTTTGACTCCATTTAAAGAACTTAAATATCAACCAGGTCTTCACATTTTGTTCCCTTCATAGGAATTTTATGCACATTATCCAAAATGGGTATCGGAAAGAAAAGGCTGGGATAAGCCTGAACTTGGATGTAACACAGAGGACTTAACAGATTTCTAATTCTCTTTTGTGTCTTTTTTCTTGGAAAAATAAAGGCAGAATCAGCCAGTGCTAAATTTTGCTTCTAGAGAAATGATGAAATACACATGTCAAGGCCCCCTTTCAGTTTTCCGCTGGCCCCTCGCCCCACTCCCCTGCGTGTTTGCAGTGCACAGAAGGCTCCGTGCAGCCTTCCCCACTGCATTTTCTTCCCTGATCTGCAAAAAGCATTTATTAACCTTACTGGAGAATTATTTTTCTGTTTTGCTTCACACATAATAGAATATCTAGTGCAGTATTAATAAATGCTGGGTACCTTTTTATGACATTAATCCTTCAAACTTTTAAGGCTTCTTTTTCTCAAGGGTTTCCAGCTACCTTACCAGCATTTAAAAATATCCCAAACAAGACCCCAAACCCAGAAGCTGTGAAGGAACAGAACAGCAGGTTTATCTACAAAAGAATGTAAAGTGTTGACATAGCAAAAAATGTAACTTTAATAAAGTTAAAAGATAAAGGGAAGAATGGAGAAAATATTTGTAAGATAAAGTATTAATATTCCTAATATATAAAGATATTAAAAGTTTTATATAAAGAGCTCATACAAATCAGCAACAAAGTTATCAAGTTAATAAGGAAAATAGCAAAGGGGCTAAACAGGCAATTCACAGAAGAAATACAGAGTAAATACTGTCAAGTAATTGCAAAGGATGAACAAAATACAAATTTTCCCCTATAGTTGGGTAAAAACTGAAAAGATTGTTTATATACAATGTTGGTAAGGGTAAGGGGGAAAGTAGGTACTTTAATGTGAGAGAATAGGTACAACCTTTTAGAAGGGCAATTTGACAAAAGTTATCAAAACTGTACACGTGTATACGTTTTTACTTTACAATTTTACTCCTTGGTGTCTATGCTACAGAAATAACTATACAAGAAAACAACAGCATATTTACAAGGACATTTATTTGCTATATTAAGTGTAAACAATTGAAGAAAACTTCAGTGTCCACAAGGGAACTTTTAAGATACATTATGATACATCTGCACAATGGAATTCTCTACTGTGCATTTGAGCATGGGCTAGATCTTCTCCAAGATACATGTGAACTAACAGCAAGTCACAAAGCTATTGATATAGGTAGTATGTTCCAATTTTTTGTTTTAAAATTTTCAAATCATATAGGGGGCGTGTGTGTGTGTGTGTGTGTGTGTGTGTGTGTGTGTGTGAAGTTTTGGAAGGTTACTCACCATAATGTGACTATCCCTGGAAAGTAGAGATAAAGAAGCAACTCCCTTTTTTACCTTTATACTCTTCAATGTTGTTTAAAATTTTTACAGTGACAAAAATTGTTTAACATTTTTGGTTTTGTTCTTGAGACAGTGACTCACTCTGTTGCCAAGTCTGGAATGCATTAGCATGAACACAGCTTACTACAGCCTCAACCTCCCCAACTCAAGCAATCCTCCTGCCTCAGCCTCCTGAGTAGCTGGGACCACATGTGCATGCCACCATGCCTGGCTGATTTCTACCTTTTTTGGGTAGAGACGGGCTCTCACCATGTTGCCCAAGCTGGTCTGCAACCCTCCCAAAGTGCTGAGATTACAGGCATGAGCCACAGTGCTCAGCTTGTTTTTTAATTTTTTCATGCAAACAGTTGAAGAAAAATAAAATCCAAAGACATCCTTAACTATATTCCTGTCATCGTTAAGTACCAACTCACTAAGTCTTAAGGATCCCTAAAATATCATAGTTACCTTAAAATCTCAAGTTCGCTTTGTGGCCCCTCTCTTGGGGTAGAAATTCCTTCACTGGGATAGACATGATTTTACATTTGAGGCTATGAATTTCATTTCTGACCCTCATCCCAATTACTCCATCTTACTCATTTCCAGGCAATTATTCCCATGGACATAAATCTGACCTTTGGTGACAGT
The DNA here is from genome assembly GCF_028858775.2 of Pan troglodytes. Classification (NCBI taxonomy): domain Eukaryota; kingdom Metazoa; phylum Chordata; class Mammalia; order Primates; family Hominidae; genus Pan; species Pan troglodytes. Next base: position 68,267,578 of record NC_072410.2, on the reverse strand, counting down.
CACCCAGGATAACGCACTATACACTCATTGGTGCAGTGGGCTGGCAGTGCCCAGGATGAGGAGTAACATGGAGTGAGTTAAAGAAAGCCTGCCAGACACCACATGCCACCAACTGCTGTGAATGGTGTTCACACACCTCAACAGCCAGGGCCACCATTGCTTGACCATTTGCACTGAGGCCCAGGAAGCTGAAGTATTTGGAAAAAGTATTAGCTACACACCAGGGCTTCTCCCAGCTGGGCACTGTTAGCACAAGAAATTAGTCTTGGTTTTCCTGGAGGGCAAAGGCACTACCTTCCAGGATCACTGTGAAGTTCACACAAGAGTTTGCATGCCAGGATTTTCTGAATGACCTAGTGTCCTTCTGAAGAACAGTCTTTACTTCTCACCTTAGCAGTCTGTTTTCCTGACTTCGGTTCTCTCGGCCAAGTCTCAAAGGAGAGGCTAGCACTCTTGGGCTTACAGAAGCTATTCATCAGCCCTTGTGGACTGTTTATTTCCTTACAAAGGGAATTTACGACTCGTGTCTGCATACTATCCATGGTGTGCTGATAAATGTTGAACCCACGCTCCCTGGAAAACAACAGCCTGATTCGTAACATTGACCAATTTCCATCGTGTAGCTACAACTCCCATGGCTGATGTCAAGCTACCAACAAAACTTAACTGAATATCAATTGGTAAGAGATGTGTACAGTGTATAGCACCATTATATAGTATTTCTACCTCAAGAGAAGAGGCAATAATCAAGGGCAGTAAAATGATTAGGAAATAACTTGTGAATATTTATGACATTTATTTTTAACATAATTTTATTTATATAATTTATATAGTTTATATAGTTTACATACATTTATATAATTTAACTTCTAATAATAGATTTTCAGGAATTCTCAGCTGGTTGTAAAACCTAACAATTGGCTCTTGCAAGCCAATACAAGTCGGCTCCAGCACACCCCTGAGATTGCTACACTGCAAGATACTACAGACACTATTTTTCCCAGGAAAATCACAGTCATTATTTCCTTAATGAAAATCCAGCTCTCTCTGTGTTTTCAGCGGTCCATAGGTATGTTTGTGTGGCAACAGTAGGTGTCTGTATTCACAGCTCCTTGGGCTTGGTGTCGGGGCTGGAGAGTGTGTAGTAGATGAGGAAAGGCACAGATGTTGGAGTCAAATAGACCAGTGACTGTTCTGTGTCAAGGTGTAATTTCATTAACCTTTAAGCCTTCATTTAATAATATTTATTAGCTGTGGGATTGTTGTAAAAAGAAAAAGATAAAGCTGGTAGCGAATACACTTAAAAATAGAGCACATGTGAAGTGCAAGGATTGACATACGTGAAACACCCAGCCCAGAACAGGAGCTTAGTACATGTTAGTGCTTCTCTTTAACATGTGCCCATAGATTCCCCCGTTAATTGGTGGGAACTATTTAGAGAGCCCTGCAGAGCCGGGAGCATCAGGACACAGCAGGCTGAACCCAGTTCTCCTTTCCTTTTTACCAGATTTGGGAATCCAGCTGGGAAAAACATTGACTTTATCATCCTGTTACCTGGGAACAGTCAGTAGTTTAACCTTCTTAATTAGAGTTGCCATTGTGGGGCAGAAGGTGAACAAAACTGACCTGGGTTTGTGGTGATAATATTCCCCTGGGTTACCAAGGCAGGATAACCAGTGCTAGTCTTTCTTGCGAAAAATCCCAGCCTCACACGGCTTTGCAGCCTCCGGAACTTATCCAGGTGCAGGCCTGCACCTAAGCTCAACCAACAGGAGTTTAAAATAACATTTTTAAACAGGAAATCTATTGCAGCAACTTAAATTCTTCCCTAATTAATTGGCCAAATCATATGTTTTATATATGTTAATGCATTTTTTTTAGAACATCAAAGTTTTGTTTTGAAAGATATTTGGGAAAATATGCATGTGAAATTACCAAAATATTGTCTAGAAAGGAAGAAACAGAAATGCCCAGCTTTCTCAGGAAACAGCATATTATAATTAACAAAATGCAGAGGTACCGGTTCTAACAAAAATAACTAAAGCATATATAACAATTCACAAAACAATACAGAAAAAGAAGTATTCAACCAAAGGAGAAAATGGGAATGTTGTCCCCTCTACTCTGTTTAAATCAAACTCCCTTTTCAAGTCCCAGCTCGGTTCCCAAAAGCTCAAATAAGCCTCTTTGGACCCACATGTCCTGAATTCTTACAGCTGTAGACCTTGTTATCTCTACTTCTAAGTTTGTGCTTTCGTGATGAAAGTACTGTACTACTGTCCTTTGCAGAGATTTAAAATGTCTTATTTTCACATCTTTGGTTTTTGAGGGCCAAGAACATGTACTGTAAACCTCATGTGACAGGCACGCAAGCCTCTACTTAAGCTTCACACGCAGCAGGCACCCAAACCTGTGAATGAATAATAAACCAACGAAGAAACAAATGAACGAAGCAATAAATGAATGATATTAGATATCAGCAAAAAGTAGCTTCTAGGGCTCCCAGTTTCTTGGCCTGGCTTCATACAAGGAAATTACACTGATTCAACTTCAAAACAAGGCTTTTGCTATAAATGTGGTTTATTGGCCCGATCCGCTGTGACTGACATCTCTGGAAAGTGACCTGGCTGCCCCTAACAATGCCTCCTCATCCACGTGGATCATAAAACAGGCAAAAAAGGACGTCTGGGAAGCATTTCACATTTTATCCTTTGGCTTCTATTTTTTCTCCAGTTCTCACTCTTCTAGTGTTTCATAATGTATGGTTATTAGATCACCTCATCAGATCACCTGTGGCCCTAGTTTATATGCAGATTCCTGGGCCATACTTGCAGGCTTTCGAATCAGATTCTTGGGGATGAGGTGAGATCTGCATCTCCTAGGTGATTCTTATGTAGTCTAAGGTTCGAGAATCCCTTATTTAGGAGGGCAAAGAAAGTCCAGGCATGGTGGTTCATGCCTGTAATCCCAGCACTTTGGGAGGCCAAGGTGGGATTCCTTGAGCCCAGGAGTTTGAGACCAGCCTGGGCAACATAGGGAGACCCTGTCTCTACAAAAATTCAAAAAATTAAGTTGGCCAGGCATGGTGACTCATGCCTATAATCCCAGCACTTTGGAGGCCAAGGTGAGTGGGTCACCTGAGGTCAGGAGTTTGAGACCAGCCTGACCAACATGGTGAAACCCCATCTCTACTTAAAAAAAAAAAAAAAAATGGAAGCCGAGCATGGTGGCACGTGCCTGTAATCCCAGCTACTCAGGAGGCTGAGGCAAGAGACTCACTTGAACCCAGGAGGCAGAGGTTACAGTGAGCCGAGATAGCACCATTGCACCCCAGCCTGGGTGACAAGAGTGAAACTCCTTCTAAAAAAAAAAAAAAAATTAGCTTGTGGTATGCACCTCTAGTCCCAGCTACTCAGGAGGCTGAGGTGGGAGGATCGCTTGAGCCTGGAAGGTTGAGGCTGCAGTGGAGCCAAGATCACTCCACTGCCCTCCAGCTTAGGCAGTAGAGCAAGACCCCATCTCAAAAAAATAAAATAAAAAAGAAGGAAGGAAAATAAATGTGTTCTGTGCCTCCTATATGCTCAGTGCTTGTATTTATGATACCTCCTTTGACGTTTACAATACCACTAAGTGTATACTTTATTATTCTCTTTCACTGATGACTCTTAGACACTAATGTATTGATGAGACAAATTGCCAAAGGCTCTTCAGTGAGTTAGTACAAGCCTGGATTCCAAAGCAAATACATCTGACCGCCTCCCCATGCCGCATCCCCCAACCCCCCTGCACTGCCTCAGTTCTTCCCATGACATCTCACTGCCTTCTCCCACCTGGAATGTCTTCTCATTTGCATGTATTCAAGGTTCCAGGTTCCAGCTGATTGATAACTTTCTATATTGACCCAAAGTGACCTCTGAGATGCTACTCCACAGTTCATTTGGCACAAGAGTTAAAACACTCAAAAAGCTCCTGGGAATTCCTTATCTACCTGTGGACATTACAGGGAGACCTTGTGCTGATACGCTCTCCCCTAACTGCAGGGCCACATGAGCCAGGGCTATGTGTCCTCCACACCTAGTTCCCACACCTGCCTCTGACACACACAATGTGTGCACGCACACACATGCCCACACAGACATACACATACGCATGATGACACCCATGCCTTACCAAGCATTCTGTACAGACACGTGCTACCATGGGAACATGGGCACAAAAGACGTAGTTGGTTTTCCTCTTTCCTCTATAGATATTTTCAAAACAGTGTTTCTGTGGCGATATCTTTTTTAGTTTTCTTGTTTCCTTGACTACGGGTTAAGAATGCCGAAACGCCTTGGGTGCCTTTCAGGAGGTCTTTCTCCACTGGGTTTTGTGGCTGAATGACTGTATTCCTATTTCTGAGTCAAAGTCTATTGTATTAATTATATCATTCATCTCTTTGCAGTGAAGTCTCAGAATATGCTTTCAATAAACATCTCTCTGCCCAGGAATTTGAGATCACATTTCCCTCTTTCCTGCATCAAGCTCAAGCTGCTCTCCTGCTTTCAAGGCCTGGTCCTGCCCCCCCGTTCTCTGCCCAAACCTTCCCTTGCCTTCTCTGTTCCAGACCAATGTGATATGATATTACCAACCTCTATGCCTTTGTTCATGCTGGTTCTAATCTGAGGTTCTACTCCAATTCCTAACTGACCCCCAAATGATGTTGAGCGAGTTGTTACAACTCTCTAGGCCTGTTTCTTTACTCACCATAAAAAGGCTCCACGAATCAAAGGCTACCATTTACTAAGGCTTAATTTGTACATTGCCCTAAGTAGTTTACCTATGTTTTCTCACGTTTTCTTAATACCCCTTACAGGGAACGTTCCTGTTCCCATTTTCCAGATAAGGAAACTGAGACTGAGAGATGAAATAAACTGTCCAAAGGTATACAGCTAGCGAGGAACAAAGAAACGATTAGAACCTGGCTTTGCCTAATTTCAAACCCCATCCTTTCAACTACTTGCTATGCTGTTCTTCAAAGACCTTTCCAATCCTGAAGTCTATGATTTTATGAGCCTATTCAGCCTTCCTCATCCTTTCACTCCTGTGCCATCTGCCCTTTCGAGGCTTGAATGACTTTTCCATAATGGGCGCATTTCAGAACGCCATCTGATTTAACACTTGATTGTAAACCATCAGACTTTTTCCCATAATTTTTCAGTGGGTGTTCTTGTCTTCCTTCCAGGTGAAACCTTGAGAAAAGGAGCCAAGACTGTAACAGTGGTCCTGTGCCACAGTGCAGGAAGAAAAGGAACAGAGAGATCACGGGCATTTTTTTTTAGGTGGTTTCATGCCATCTTATTTTCTCCTTGAAATACGTTCACAGTAAGTATTAGCAGTTTCATTTTTATAATGAGGAAGCTAAGGCCCAGAGAAGTTAGGTAGCTTACTCCCTAAGTGGCTGAAGAGAACTTAATAAAGTCAGTCTGATTACAAAACACAAATTTCCTACTATAGAAATGTGAACAATGAAAGACAACAAACATTCTAATTTCCTTTCTCTTTTAGCCATTTCTCTAAATATCAGTACCATTTGGGTACTCAATACTACACAATATTCTAAATCACTATATCGTTATCAATGTCCAAAGAGCTCTAAGAGTAAATATTCAAGAGAAATTGAGAACAATAAAACTGAGCCAGTGCAGTAACATGTTTACTTATGAAAATCATTGATAATGTGGCCATTATAGATATGCCCTGAAAAGCAATATAAACAATGAAGAAGTAATTATAAAACATTGCAACTAATCAAAAGACTCCATTTTTACAGTTTCTGGTGGTCCCAGCATGCCTTTCCAACCTGATCTTTAGCTACTTCATTTCACCCATGCTACAGCCATCTCATTTCCTGCCTCCATGCCCTTTTATTTTTCCACTTGAAATATCCTCTCCAGTATCTCTACCTCTTCAAATCCTACCTATATTCAAATATCACTTCTTCCCTTCAGTCTTAACCTCCTCCTTTGCATCTACTAACTAGATCCTCCACATGTTAATAAACACAGATGTTTTCTACCCCATATTCCATTCTCCTCTCCTTCCTGTGCTCACAAATAAACCACATTTCACATTCACTTAATTGGACCATGTGGCGGATTTATGCCAACAGAATGCAGACAGAAGTGATATTCATCATTTCTAGACTGTAGTGGTTTGAAAATATGTTCACAAATTCTTTGATACTACTTCTTTCAAGAAGTGGAACTTGATTCCCCTTCTTCTGAGTGGGGGTTGGACATAGTGATTCTCTTCTAATGAACAAATACGGCGGAGGTGGCAGTATATGACTTCGGAGACTAGATCATAAAAGCCATTAAGCTTCAGCTTTATGTGTTCTCTCTCTCCCCTCCCTCTGCCCTCCCTCTCCCCTCCCTCCCTCTCAGATGAGGTGACTGGCTCTGTGGGAAGCCTATGGCCATGTTGTAACGACACTCAATCAGCCCAGTGGAGAGGGCCACATGGCAAGGAACTAAGGCCTCCCACCAACAGCCAGCAAAGAACTGAGACCTTCTGCCTACAGTCATGAGTCCTCTTGGAAGAGAATCTTCCCATCTCATTCAAGCCTTCAGATGACCATGGCATGGGCAAACTTTGATTGCAGTCTCATGACAGACCCAGAGCCAGAACCATCCAGTTAAGCTGCTGTCGAATTCCTGATCCCATCTAAATCATGTTAATACCTGTCATAAACAGATAACTAACAGATTAATAAGCAGCTTATATACAGGCTTAGCTACAAATCATTCCATATAATATTTTACACAAACTGTTTTTTCCTAGTTTTGTGTTGAAGTGAATGAAGCTCTAGGAAGCCAAAGGACAGAAGGAGCCAGGACCTCTGAGTCATTTGGAGGAGTGCTACCCTAGAAAGCCACCCCTATCATGTTAAACCACAAATTTGGGACTTGTTTGCTATAGTAGATAGTGCTGCTAATTCTATGTAATATACTCTCGTTTTTACTTCTCATAGCATTTATTGTTCTCTACCATACATAATTATTTGCGTAAATATATTTTTTCATTTTAGTCTATTAGTTGCTTTAAAAAAAAAAAACTACATTGCCATGGTTTGACTGTGTCCTCCAAAAGCATGTGTTGGAAACTTAATTGCCATTGTAACAGTATTAAGAGGTGGGACCTTTCAGAGGTGAGTAGGACATGAGGGCTCTGCCTGCATGAATGGATTAATGCTGTTATTTCAGGAGCGAGTTTCTTATAAAAGGACAAGGTAGGCACCCTTCACACTCTCTCTGTTGCACACTCTCTTGGCTGTCTGCCTTCTGACATGGGATGACACAGCAAGAAGGCCCTCCCCAGGTGCAACCCCTCCATCTTGGACTTCTCAGCTTCTAGAACTATGAGCCAAATACATTTCATTTCTTTATAAATTACCCAGTCTTTGGTATTCTGTTATAGCAGCACAAACCGGACTAAGACAAACATGAAATGAGAAATTACAAGACGCCTGGTGGTATGTGCTTTGCCAATGTATCTCAATTAATTCTCACAATAAACCTCTCAAGTAAATACTATTATTACTCTGATTTTTCAGATGTGAAATATGGGCCTGGGAGAGGTAAAGTGACTTGCTCATAGCCCAGAAGAGGCCAAGCTGACAAATCTGATGATTCCCAAAGTCACGTCCTTAGCCACTCTGACATGCTCCCTCCCAGTTAGCCTTGCATCTCACATGGTGCCTAACAAAGTGTCTTACATACAGTTGTTGGTTAATTTATGTCAGTGACTGCATGAATAAGTGAATGAAGAAACAGCAATATGTTAAAAGGGGAAATGTCATAAAAGGTCACAAAGAATCAAAAAATCCTGTTGCTCTCAAATATTTTTTCCCTCATACAAATGGCCCTTTTTACTTGTATGTCTCTGAACTTTAGGGTGCCAGTGGCTAGAACACATAAAGAGACTCATTCACTGGATGGAAAGCATGCTTAGAGAATACTAAGAAATTCTTCATAATGTCTACTTTTAGATCAAGAGCCTCAAGTGCTTCAGGACATCAAACAAATTTAGAACTTTTCTGAAAAGCCGATTCATTAAGGAAAGCTGCTGAAATCTACAGGCACCTTTTAAGGAGAGGACAGGGACATAGCGATGGGTGCCGTTTCACTAGAAACCTGTGCCCATTCACGGCCAGGCTGGGGAGACTCAGAGCATGACAAAGGCTTAATTGTTCTCACCAGAACAACATGGTAATGGAGTGAAAGAGTGGGTGCCCTGTGTACCGAGGAAAAAAGGCAGTAAATGAGTCCCTGGCAGCACCACAGAAGGTCAGCCTTAACAAAGATGGGGACGGCACTCTCTGCCAGAAAACCAGTCTCAGCAAACTTGCTGAGTTAAAACTATCAGATTTAAGCTAAAAACAACTATATTTCCAAAATATGCAGCCTGTGCACCATGGGAAAAGGAAGACTATCCGTACCTAGGGAGTAGATAAGTAATAAATAGTCTCATACTCTTTTAAGGAGAGCAATGCCCCAGGCTTCCTTTCCGATTTGCTCAGAATTGGCATTAGCCTTAAGTCATCACCCTGTCTCCACTTCAGGTTCACATTTATGTCTGTTCCAATTCTCCACAAAGAAAGCTTAAACTTTCCTTACTGCAAACTTTTTTTTTTCCTGAAATGAAAAATATTGTACTTCAACATTTAACTTTGGGGACTGAAGCAGAAGGAAGGAGACATTTGTTTCCCATGCTCACTTTTGTTTGTTTGTTTGTTTTTGACAGGGTCTTGCTCTGTTGCCTAGGCTGGAATGCAGTGATGCAATCATAGCTCACTGCAGCCTTGACCTCCTGGGCTCAAGCAATCCTCCTGCCTCAGCCTCCTGTGTAGCTGGAACCACAGGCGTGGGCCACCATGACTGGCTAATATTTTGTTTTTTTTGGTAGACATAGGGTTTCACCATATTGCTCAGACTGGTCTTTAAGTCCTGAGCTCAACTGCGTTGGCCTCCCTGAGTGCTGGGATTACAGGTGTTAGCCACCATGCCTGGCTAATTTTACTTTTTTAATGTTAGAGGAGTTCATCAAGGTGACGATTATGACCACTTGGATCTTTGGGGGTTTTTTTCTATTATTGTTTCAAATAAGTTAAATATTTTTAAAAACTTTCGTAACTATAAATCTCCACCCCCAAACAACAGTTATTTTTCCCATAAACAAAACCCTTACTTCTCAGGGGAAAGTCCATTCCGTATGTGTTCCTTGGAGTAGAATATTATAGAACACCTTCACAAAACAAGAAAAGACCCCAGATTATTAGAGTTTTTTAAATTTTAGTATTGCTTAAAGTGGCATAACCATGTAATATTATTTTAAATAGATCACTGATTTCCAACTGAGGGTGATTGCCCCCCAGAGGACATTTGGCAATGTCTAGAAACATTTTTGGTTCTCATCACTGGTCGGGGATGGGGGAGGGTTGTGCCTAGTGGATAGAGGCTGGGGAGCCTGCTGCTAAGTATCCTACAGTGCACAGGACAGTCCCCACAACAAAGAATTAACTGGCCCAAAATGTCAGTGGTGCCCAGTTTGAGAAACCCTGACAAAGATATAATGACTCTGTTATAGAATATACAGAAGAAGTTCACATTGAAGTTATGCTCAATAAGATGTTGGCAGGGGAAATCATTTCTTCACTGGTTGGATGACATACCAAGTGTGAGGTTGAAAATGGCCAGATTTGGGGGCACAAGTTTGTGCCCTTTCTTCCTGGACGTGCAAGGTACTTGATAAACACTGAAACAGAACTGAATCGATCCTTGATCCTTTTTTCCTTTATCTAATATTTGTTGAATCTCTGCTATGCTATCAGATACATAAGGTTTTTGGGTTTTGTTGTTTTGTTTTCATAGCTCACTGCACCCTTGAACTCCTGGGCTCAAGCAATCCTCCCGCCTTTACCTCCTGAGTAAGTGGGACTACAGGCCCACTTTTAGAGACAGGGTCTTGCTATGTTACCCAGGCTGGTCTTGAACTCCTGAACCCAAGCAATCCTCCTGCCTCAGCCTCCCAAAGTGCTGGGATTACAAGTGTGAGCCATCACAATGACTAAACACAGCTTTTAAGACAGATGGTGCCTCAACCATAAGCACACCTGTTCTTTATCAGAAAGAAAAGGGCCCAGGCCATGTCTAAATACTGCAATCAGTATTTTGGTCAGGCTATGTCTCTGGAGAGCTAAAATGAAATGAGAACGAAACTGAAATGTTAAGGTACTTTTATACTAAATGTACATAAAATTAATTTCCAGTATGGCCGATTTTGTTGTGCTGTAATTATAAATAAATGTCTACCCCTTTAGGAAAGCCAAAGCCTAAAAGGGCACCAATTCAGGGGACTTACTGAAGCTAAACAAGCCAAGCAAGTTAGATTTTAGGCCTGGGACATGGGTGGGAGGGCTTCTGGTACTTTCACTTTATAATATAATGTCTAACTTGTCCCCACCCTAACCAGTTGTCTCAGGACAGGAGGTGCTCTGGGACTTCCCTTCACATCTAAAATAGCCGGAAGGATGTGAGTGTGTGGTCCCAGGGGCTGGACTTGGCTCATCGCTCGGAAAGGAGTCACTGGGAAAGTTCCCAAACTATCCCTCCCTGAGCAGTCATGAATCCACACTTAATTCGCCCCATTAAAGTAGGCCTCATGAAAATATTTTCCCTGAAACTTAAAAAACCTCAGCAGGATGAATTATCTCAGAAGTTATAATAGTTGTAGCATTATTGATCCATGAACAATTGAATTCTTTGAATTCGTGCCTAAGAATACAAAAGAAGCCCCTGCACTTTTTTCACAAGTCTCTGTGGAATTTCCCATTCCAACGAAATCAAGTTAGACTTTTTTATTTAGCAACAGTACTATTTCCAACCACCAATGCAACCACTTAATAGAGTTTTGTTTATGGTTTAGCAAGATGTTTTTTTCTAATAACAAAAAAAAAAAATGCAGCTACAAAGCACTAAGCTCAGAAAAATACATTTGCAAAAACATATTGCAAATTTAATTCTCTCCTATTTTTTAGCTGCCTTTAAGGAAAGTCTTAATTGGAAGAGCAGCATTGTCACCAACTACTGTGCCAAAACCAAAGCTGGTTCAGGGCTGGCTGAACTCACCGAGCTGAGGTCAGGGCAGATGCAGCCTGTCCTCCATGCTGGGCAGGAGTCTGTGTAGGATTCTGTGTCGGTCCATCCTGGTTTTGAGTGCTCCTAGTTCACCCTGCCACCCACTCCTAACAGTCTTAGCTTAGAGCCCACCTCCAGTCCTAGAGGTGCCCAAAGCCCTAGTCAGGGTCCAGACCCTACAGTCTTTCTCAAGGTTTGAGGTGCGCGGGTCTGACCCAGAAATACCCCAGACCCTTTGGAGCCGTGGGAGTAGTTGCAGGGTCCAGGACCCATCAAACAGTCCCCGATCGATCCACTAGCTACTCACATCCAAGGGCTTTGACTAGAACCAGAAAAATTACAGGAATGCAGCAAACCATCTGCCTGGATGCATTCAGCCCTGGGTCAGTCACAATAGGTGTTCAGAACCCCTGGTTCTATGTAATCAATCAAAGACAGACATCTTCCACTAAGAACTGAAATCTCGGCAGGCTCACTGGCTTTAAATCACGCCTGTGTCACTCTGGAGCTATGGAATGAGTTAAACCTCAGCATGCTCCTTGACTTTAACTCATTCCAGTTTCTCAAATGAGAACAAAGAAAACATCAGAAGGTATCCATCAACAGTGGAATACTCTCCACACTTGGCTAAGCATTGTATCTTCACACTTAACTCAGAATTTCCCTTCGCTTTCAGGTTTAATGCAAATCCTTTGTTTGGTTAAATGATGGCACACATATTTGGTTTTTTATTTATAATGTACTGGGTCTACTGTGGGGGAGGCAGTGTCTGAAGTTCTTTATAAATACTAATGTATTTATTTGTGTATTTATGTGTATATTTATAAAATATACATATAGTATGTACATTTATGACAAAATGTACACATCAAGGGGTTGCATACATTCAAACACTTTAGATTCTTTGTGACTGAATTTATTTTGTAATATTTTTCATTGCTGAATATGTGCCCATTTTAAGAAAGTAAAGAAAACAAAGTTTTATAAAGAAAAAGTGAATAATCTTGTTGTTCCCTTCCAACATCCTCCTGAGGTAACAGCAACGTTTTCTAGTGTTTACCAATGTGTGGGATAAGCCTTCTGAAAGGAGTTATTTTTTAAAAGTTTTAAAAAAGAGGCGGGGCACGGTGGCTCACGTCCGTAATCCTAGCACTTTGGGAGGCCAAGGCGGGCGGATCACAAGGTCAGGAGATCAAGATCATCCTGGCTAACAAGGTGAAACCCCCTCTGTACTAAAAATACAAAAAAATTAGCCAGGCATGGTGGCGGGTGCCTGTAGTCCCAGCTACTCGGGAGGCTGAGGCACGAGAATGGCGTGAACTTGGGAGGCAGAGCTTGCAGTGAGCAGAGATTGCGCCACTGCACTCCAGCCTGGGAGACAGATCGAGACTCTGTCTCAAAAAAAAAAAAAAAAAAGTTTTAAAAAGAAAAGTGTCAAAGCAAACTGAATACAACACGATAAAAAAAAAAAACATTATTTCAAGCAAAAAGAGAAAGAAATAAAGTGGGAGACAAAAGATTCATTTCCTCAACATAGAAAAGGGGTAAATAGCATGGCTGCGGTTGAATTTTTACATTAATGCAGTTGAGGAAGGAATGAAGAACAAACTGCAAGTCAGTGTAGACCTGGGAGGATGGCAGAGAGAACGATTTGAAATTTTAGGACTTTCAGAATTGATTGGTGACTTTTCATTGTTATCTAGAGATAGCAAGCACCTAGGAGGTCCTTTCAACAGACATTTCCTCTCAAGAGTTTTTCGTCCATGCCCTTTTGAAATTAGATCAATGACCTTCTGTTCATATACCATAAGGACCCCCGACATTGCATTTGAACATTCTGCCAAAGCGAAAAGGACATCTCGTCCCTCTTTCCTGGAGAAAGGAACTGAGTGTCCTAAAGGGAATTCTGGAAACTGTTTGTCCACTAAAACCCAGCATCTTCCGAGAGCCTATGTTCTCCCCTGTGATGCACGCAGGCAACATTTGGCTCAACTTTCAAGAAGGCTTCAAAGCTGAGGGAGGCTCACAGGTGCACTGGAGAATGGCTCTAGAGTGGCCAAAGAGTCCCTTGTGGGACTTAATGTAGCACAACATAGAGAAGATTCTGCATGGAGGGCTGCAACCCAAAATAAAGAAGGGAGCAATGAGGACTAAAAAATACTCTAAACCCTGTAGGGTCACACTGTAGCCCTCAGAATAAAGTGAAGGCTTCGGACTCCAGGGACTATCCTTCCAGCTGCAAAAATGTTGCAGACTGAGCATCTTTGTCTTCCACAGAGACCAAAACAAAGATCAAATAATCAAGAGGTGGAAAGGGGGAATAGTGAACTCCCTAGCTTGCTGACCTTAACTTAGCACGTGATTTTGAAGTTTTGTTGTATCACATGGTAATCAGTCTCTTGGCCTTTTAAAAATATATGTGTTAATAGTTATCTCATGTCTGCACAGAGCTCTCTTAACCTCTCCCCATAGCTAATTAATGATTCTTAAAAAGGGCAGATGCTTGACTTAAACTTGTGTCGGAAATAATATTGGGACGTTATTAAGATGGTGTTTGCCTAAGGCGGTGGTTTGACACTCTGGTTGCATATTCGAATCACTAGGAGAGTTTTAAAACACTGATACCTAGAATCCATCCTCAGACATTCTGATTTGATTGTTCTGAGTTAGGGGCAGGCTATCCATATTATTTTTAGAAGTCCCCCAGGTGATTTGAATACACAGGCACACGTGAGAAACACAGGTCTAAGTGATTCAGGCTCATTGGGATCCTAATCCCTTCCTAAATAACCACCCTTTCAACAACACAAGCAACGCTTTATTACAAGCCTGGGTTCCAAATCTCACTGCAGCACTGTGGTGAGTCAGCCTGGTCGTAACGAATGCCTTTGCATGCATCTAAAGAGCCAAAACCAACTGAAGGGCTACCTCTTCCTCTCCATCTCCACGTCCAAACCCAAGCCTCTGTTCTTCACCACCCCAACAAGATGAACAGCCACATCTGTCAGCAAGAAGCAGAACAAACACCAGAGAAACCAGAGAATCACTCTTGAGGCCTGGAGGAATGCTGGCCTGGGCCTCTGTCAGGTCGACAGGGAGAAGGATGTGGAAAGGGGAGAGGGATGCTGGTCCTCAAGGAGGCTCCATCTCGACCTGTTTTACTTTATCCTGGAAGAAGAAAAATGTGAAGACACAGCTGGGGCTTCCCTGAGGAACCTGAACTCTCTAGGTGCCTAAAGGAATAAAGAATGAGGTTGAGGGCAGTGGTGAATAAAGGGCGGCCTAAGCCTTCTCCAAAGAGGGCAATGCCTCCGACCTCTCAGTCCTCTGGCTGAATGAACAGTCAGCAGACGCCCCTGAGCAAGCAGGGTATGGAGAGAGATGGAGATCTCCAGCTCTGCGGCACAATGAACTGAAGTCGACCTCAACATGGCTCCAGACACATAGGAACACTGGGCAGCATACAACCTGAAGGAGATTCTGATACACAGCCGCACTCAAAAGAAAAAATATTGGAACTAGAAAACAAGAACGTCTGAAGCCAGAGGAGCAGGCCCATGAACTGGCACCAGGGTGACCCTGGGGAACGACTCTGGCAAACCAAGAGATGGCACTGGCAATACGTGATGAAGGGTCAGGAGATGTGGCCCCAGGCCTCAGAGGGGTGGGGAGCTGTAATCAGAAACACACAAAACTAGAGCCCTCAAAGAGCTGCCCTTCCTTCTAAAAGGCTTAGGAAAACAACCTTCTCTGTCAGGAAAGCAACAAGGAAGCGTACCATCTGCCTGGAACATTAATTGAAAAAAAAAAAAAAATCAAGACTACAAACAAAAAGTCCCTACTAGGAAATCAAAACCACAAGTTTATGGGGGGGGGTCTGAGGTCCAGATTACGTCATTTGTATAAGAATCCCAAGCCAAAGAATAAAGGTAGAAAACCAGATTTGGAGCACCTAGTCCACAGAAACAAATGCAAAACCGTCCCAAAGTGACATTTCCACAACTCAGGAGGCACAAACATTTCAAATATGATAATGAACACCTGCTAAAAATGGCTCACAGTAAAAATTTATAAACCACACAGGGTAATGAACTGTAACAAGGGAAAGTCAGGAGAGACAATAAATGGGAGAAATCATACTGTCAGAACAGTAGGTCATAAAATAACCTTAAAGAGATTACATGGCTGGGTGCAGTGGCTCACATTTGTAATCCCAGTACTTTGGGAGGCCAAGGCAGGAGGATCACTAGAGTCCAGCAGTTTGAGACCATCCTGGGCAACATATCAAGACCCTGTCTACAAAAATTTAAAAATTAGATGGGTATGGTGGTGCGTGCCTATAGTCCTAGCTACTTGGGAGGCTGAGGTGGGAGAATCACTTCAGCCTAGGAGTTTGGGATTACAGTGAGCTATGACTGCACCACTGAACTCCAGCCATGATGACAGAGGGACACCCTTCTCTAAAAGAGAAAGAAATATTATATATATTTTAAATGATTAAAAAGTTTATTTTAAACAAATAGATCCTAGGAGAGAGCAGGACAAAATGAGTAAAGAAAAAGGCATTTCTGAAAATGAACCAAAGAGAAATAAATATTGACAATGAAATGAAGAATTTAATGAACTGGTAACAGAAAATGCAACCTAACAGAAGAGACAAATTCTTGATTCAGAATATAGAGGCAAATAAATTTTCTAAAATGCAACCCAGGGAAGCTGGGAGATGTAAGAATAAAATGAAAAAGTGTGGCATACATAACGGCAATTCTAGGAAGAAAGAATGGAGAAAATGGAGAGCATCAGACAGAAGGGATGGTAACTGTGATTCTCACAGGATTACAGAAAGACATGAGTACTCAGATTCAAGAAGCATAATGAGCAGTATAAATAAAAATAAATCCACCCCTAGAAATATTGTAATGAAATAGCAAAGTGCCAAGGACAAAAAGAAAATCTTAAACCAGCCAGAAAGAAAATATGGATTACTCAAATTGAATTACATTTAGACTTGTAAGCAAATGTTCAAAGCAGCACTACTCATAATAGCCAAAAACCTGAGACAATACAAATGTCCATCAACTGCTGAATGGATAAATAAAATCTGGTATGTCCATAAATAGAATACCATTCAGCATAAAAAGGATTTAGTGATAACATGTTATAACATATGAACTTCAAAATTACTAAGTGAAAGAAGACTACATATTGTATGACTCTACTTATATGACATTTCTAGGAAAGACAAATTTATATCTGCAGATTGCCTGAGGCTAGGAGAGGAAGCTAAGATTGACAGCAAATGGTCATGAACTTTTTGGGTTGATGAAAATGCTCTAAAACTACCCTGTGGTGATGGTTGCACCATGAATAGCTTTACCAAAAAAAAAAAAAAAAAAAAAATACTGTACACTTTAATAGGTGAATTGTGTGGCATATTAATGATAGTTCAATAAACCTGTTGAACAAATCAACAATGACAACAACAAAATGTACAGGGCACAGATGACTGTATAAGTTGGATTTTGCCAAACCTTTAAGGTCAGATAACCCTGATCTGATACAAACTTTTCCAGGAATTAGAAAAGAGTAAGGGTTCCCATCACTTAAGAAGCTAATGTGAGATTCAAATCTAAGCATTCCAAGTGTAGACTCTCCACAATACAACTGCCTCCATCTCTGTGTCTGAAGGGTTTTTTTTTTTTTTTTTTTTTTTTTTTGAGACAAGTCTCACTCTGTCACCTAGGCCGGAGCGCAGTGGCGTGATCTCGACCAACCTCCGCCTCCCAGGTTCAAGCAATTCTCCTGCTTCAGCCTCTTGAGTAACTGGGACTACAGGCATGCACCACCAGGCCCGGCTAGCTTTTTGTGTTTTTAGTACAGACAAGGTTTCACCATGTTGGCCAGGTTGATCTTGAACTCCTGACCTCAGGTTATCTGCCCGACTCGGCCTCTCAAAGTGCTGGGATTACAAGCGTGAGCCACCACACCCAGCCTGAAGGGTTTTTTTGAGATGGAGTCTCACTCTGTCGCCCAGGATGGAGTGCAGTGGCGCCATCTCGGCTCACTGCAACCGCCACCCTCCTAGTTCAAGCGATTCTCCTGCCTCAGCCTCCTGAGTAACCGGGATTACAGGTGCCTGCCACCGCACCTGGCTAATTTTTTTTCTTTTTTTTTTTTTTTTTTGTACTTTTAGTAGAGACGGGGTTTCACCATCTTGGCCAGGCTGATCTTGAACTCCTGATCTCGTGATCCACCCGCCTTGGCCTCCCAAAGTGCTGGGATTACAAGCGTAAGCCACCACACCCAGCCCAAAGTGTTTCTTAACACAGAAAATGTACCAACCATAAAGGAAAAAATGGATTCTGACTACATTAGAATGTAAAATTATTGTATGACAAAAGACACCATACATAAAGTGAAAGGCCAAAGCATAAAATATTTGCAACTCAAATTTTCAACCAAGAAAAGATTAGTATCCTAAAATAGAAGAAAATACTACCAAAGAAAAAGGCCACAACCCAACGAAAAAAAATGAGCAGAAGGTATATACTGTCAGTTAATAGAAGAGCAGCCTCTAAAGACCAATAAACAGATGAAAAAATTCTCTAGTTGTTGTATTAATCCATTTTCACACTACTATAAACAAATACCCGAGACTGGGTAATTTATTACAAAAAAAAAGAGGTCTAATTGACTCACAGTTCCACAAGGCTGGGGAGGCCTCAGGAGACTTACAATTATGACGGAAAGTGAAAGGCAAACAAACATCGTCTTCACAAGGCTGCAGGAAAAAAGAAAACGAAGAGGAAGAGCCCCCTTATAAAACCATCAAATCTCGTGAAAACTCACTCACTATCGTGAGAACAGCATGGGGGAAGCCTCCCCAACAATCCAATCACCTCCCTCCCTCCCTCCACACATGGGGATTACAATTTGAGATGAGATTCAGGTGGGGACACAGAGACAAACCATATCACTAGTAATCAGGAAATGCCAGTTAAAATCACAAATGAGATACCATTTCACACTCACCTAAATAACTAAAATCTGAAAGTCTGGTAATACCACATTAGTGAGGATATTGAACAACAGGAATTCTGATACATGACAGGGTGTGTGCATTTGCACAACCACTTAGAGCAATTTTGCGGTATCTGTTCACATAGAAGATGCTCGTGGCCTTCAAGGAAACAACTTCACCTTCAGTTATATGCTGCTCAGACAGGTACAGAATGAGATACACATAATTCTTTGTAATGTGAATAGGTTAGAAGGTTGATGTTCATCACTAGTAGAACACATAATTGTGGTTTCATAATCACACAATGAAATATTATATCTCAGTTAAAATGAATAAATGCCTACATATTTCAACACAGATTAATCGAAAATGTAAAGTTGAATAGAAAAGAGCAAGTGACAAAAAGTCATTTCCGGTATATCTTTTATGTAAAAGAGAAAAACACAAACAATATCTTATTTATTCATGAATAAATATGTAGAAAAAGTATAAAAACATGGACAGGAAAAATGTATATCAACGATAAGAAGCTATTACCTCTGGAGAGAGGTAACATCTCAGTTGAGGCTAGGAAGGCATTTCAACTCCAACTAAAATTTTTTTATTCCTTTTTTTGTTTGTTTTTTAATCGAGGCTAATGTAGCCAAATGTTAACAGTTTCAAAAATTGTGTACAAATAAATATATGCTGTTATACTTTTATCTGTGCTTTACTGTATATTTGAAGTATTTAATAATTAACTTTCTGGGCCTGGTGGGGTGGCTCATGCCTGTAATCCCGGCACTTTGGGAAGCCGAGGTGGGTGGATCACTTGAGATCAGGAGTTTGAGACCAGCCTGACCAACATGGTGAAACCCTGTCTCTACTAAAAATACAAAAATTAGCTGGGTGTGGTGGCCTGCGCCTGTAGTCCCAGCTACTCAGGAGGCTGAGGCACGAGAATTGCTTGAACCAAGGAGTCAGAGGTTGCAGTGAGCCGAGATCTCGCCACTGCACTCCAGCATGGCAACAGAGCGAGACTCTGTCATAAATAAATAAATAAATAAAATAACTTTCTGGAAACTTTCTAAGGGGGGAAAAAAGCAGCCTTGAGCATCTCCTCTCTCTTCCTTTAATTCTGAGATGGCAAAGCAGCTGAGATGCTGGTGGCCAGGATCCACTTACTGATGGGAGCAGAGCCGTCAGGGCTCCCAGGTGCTCTGTCCCACAGCCACCACGTTAGGCTCTAATACACATCAACGTCCATTCAGTAACTTCCCTTTGGAACGTGGGCGAGATTAAGTCTAATTTCCACAGTTAACGCGCAAAAGCTGGAGTCAAGGAATCCTTTGCTTATATAATTGGTGTTTTACATGGGATAGCTGTTTGAGTTGTATCTAACCTACATTTGATGTATCGCAAATGCCCTGGCTCCTTTAAAAGGACAGGTTATGACTCATTCACGAGCAAGTTGAGAGGAAATTGGAAGCAGCTGGGGAAACTGTACTGCAGGGTCTTTTTGCTGGATGAGGAAACCGAGGTTAGAGAGAGTTGGGGCTTGTGCCAAATCTCCAGCTTTCCCATACTGGAGCCAGGGCCCTGGTTTCTTGACGCCCTGTGCAGGGTTGCCTATGTATTTCTTTTTACGGATAGATTGAAACATACTCAGGGAAGAGAACTAGAAAAAGGTTTTATCCAATTCTTTTTCTCTCTGTGCTGTTGTCGTATCTCTACATTAAAAGTTTGCAGAAACTGTGGCGAGGTGCGGTGGCTCAAGCCTGTAATCCCAGCGCTTTGGGAGGCCAAGGTGGATGGATCACCTGAGGTCAGGAGTTCAAGACCAGTCTGGCCATCATGGTGAAACTCTACCTCTAGTAAAAATACAAAAATTAGCCAGGCATAATGGCGCACGCCTGTGGTCCCAGCCTCCCAGGAGGCTGAGGCAGGAGAATCGGTTGAACCGGGGAAAGCGAAGGTTGCATTGAGCTGAGATCTCGCCACTGCACTCCAGCCTGGGTGACAGAACGAGACTCTGTCTCAAAACATAAAATAAAAAAATAAAATTTACAGAAACTATGTAATGATACATCTCTGGTAACCAGTTTATTTAAAGAAACTCAATTCGTAGAAGGAAATAACAGAAAAGGGCTCGATACATAGGTTTTTAATCACGACTTTCATCCGTGTTTTGTCAAATCATCATTTCCATCCCTTAGTGTCATTTTAGGCAGATTTGATAACTCCCAGGTCACTTTTAGTTATTAAAATTGATCTAAACTAATCTCGTAAGGTATTCAAAGCTCTTCTCTTCTTCCCCAGCATAAGTTTGGATTGTATATGAGCATGTATGTATGTGTGTACATACATGAGCTCTGAAATACCATCTCAGGGCCTAGATCTGTTTTGGGGGGCCGCAAAAGGGAGAGGAAGCTTAAGAGATCTGCTTCCATGGCTGGTGGTCTTCTGCTGGTGATGGGGGTCACCAGTATCACACTGGTGTCTTGTGATTCTCTCTGAAACTAGGGCCCTCTATTAGTTTTAGGCCACCAAGGGGCCATACAGTGTCTGGGCCTATTAAAAACCAGTACCCCCAAGGGCAACTTCTGGGTTGCCAGAAATGTTTTATACCTTGTCCTGCTCTCCCCAAGACATCCATAGTCAAGCTCCTCAAGGCCAGGGAACCACAGAGAGCAGACTGTTGGAGAACCTGTGCTAAACACATGTGGATTTACAGGGCTCAGTTGCTATCCAAGCATACACAGGCACCAGGATGCTTTCCCTGATTCAGTGTAGCCTCTGTTGAGGCCTTGCTTTTGCCCCGAGATGAATCTGTTCTGCTCTATTAAACTAAGGACTGGCCAATGAATCCCAATGAATAATTGATCAG
Organism: Pan troglodytes; assembly: GCF_028858775.2. Lineage (NCBI taxonomy): Eukaryota > Metazoa > Chordata > Mammalia > Primates > Hominidae > Pan > Pan troglodytes. Next base: position 68,246,514 of record NC_072410.2, on the reverse strand, counting down.
TAACTACATCAATGCTCTTTCAGTGGTGAGCTAGGGAAAGAGGGAAAAGGAGAAATGAGCCTCTCCCATCTGGGTTGTAATATCTAATGGTGAAAGAAGCAGCATGCAAAGCCTTTATTCACATAGCTATTTTGTTCTGTTTGGTTGGTTGTACGGAGGAAGGAAGAGTGGAGGGAAAGGAAGACATGCCTGTTCTAATCAAAGACTTTTTTATTTTGTAAAAACAGAGGGTCACCCAGAAGCTACTTCTGGAGCTGGGGTAGTCTCCTCATCTGACCATGTCCACTCCTCGCAGCTTTACCTGTCCATCCGTACTCACTTTTATTAAGCCTTTGGGTAGTGGTTCTGTCTCACGCTGACCTGTATTGTAAAATGGTTCCTACTCACCAAGGTAGCTGTGAGCATTCTACCTCCAAGAGGAAGCTGTCCTTAAAGAGAGCATCATTCGTGCCAAATGGCAGGTTTGCTTGGCTCTTTGGACCTTGTCAGGGACCTTCCATTTCATAGGAAATTTGCCACATCCTAATTTCATTCAATTCAGAAACTCTAGGCAGTTAAGGCTCCATTCATTAGGGACTCTTATCTGAAATTCTGTTTTCAGAGTCAAATATCTGTGGGTGGTAATTGATTTAAATTGTATGTATTTTGGAATAATTCATGGAATACTTAGATTAAGCACTACAGCCCATACATTAATGCAATTTCAATATTTTTTATGTTGCTGAGATGTTCAGTAATTGATCTGTGTTCTGTGCTGCTAAGACATTTTCAATTTGTATCATACAGAAGTTACAGAACTGAAATATAATTCATATGAATCACACTTACACCTTGTAAATGTAGAGGCCCAGCTTCTGTCAAACGTTGAAAATGACATTTTGAGGGTCATGTAGGATATCCAGGGGGAGATTTTATTTATTTATAGGGTCAAAAAGATGCCCTTCTTTTTATCAATTGCAACATGTACTTATTTTATGTTTTTCCCTCTTAGTTTAAATTTTCATGACACTAATTTCCCTTTCAAATATGCAGTCATCATTTGCATCTTATGTCATTCACATTAGCTAAAATTCGTCTCCCTTTAAAATATTATCATACAAACCAGAATAAAATGATCCTTGGCTTTCTATTTGTTTAGATTGTAAGGATCAACCTGGTTTGCAATCCACAGAGGAAAGAACAAATCAGTCATCTTCTCAGACAAGAGGCACATGGATCTGAAATATTTATAACATGCAGGTCAAACATAAATGCACTTGAGGGTGATTGCAGACATGCAATTAGTACGACGCACAGCTTCATGGTATATAGTAAAAGCAGCAGCTTCAAATCACATAAAACTCTCTAACTAAATAGACACCTTCCAAAAGTTCCTGAAATGCTTCAGAATGTCTCTCACGAACAGTGATCACAGTGATGGCTTTAAAGAACTGCCATGTCCCTTCACAGAAGTGAGGGGCTGGCTCATTTTTCCCAACTGGTTGTAAGGCTCTAGTTTCCCTTTAGAAAAAATTATAGAAATCAAAAAATGTGAAAGAGAGATTACTAAGAATCCCAGGAACCTAACTGAGCACAGTGGCTCATGTCTGTAATCCCAACACTTTTGGAGGCTGAGGCGTGAGAAGAATTGCTTCAGCCCAGGAGTTTGAGACCAGCCTGGTCAACACAGTGAAACTACGTTGTCTCCAAAAAAAAAAAAAAAAAAAAAAGAAAGAAAAAAGAAAAAAGAAAAAGAATTCCAGAAATCAGAAATCTACCATTAGGATCCTTGAGCCACTAGTGATGCGAAGATATTGACAAATTGACAGATCATGTGCATTACCTCACCTTACCCCTTTGGATGACTTAACAGAGGCACTTTCTCTAGAGATATTGAGAACTGACCAGGATTGCTGAATCTCTTTCCTTCACAGGGAGTTTTAAAGAACAGAACCTTCCCAGTTTTCTAACCTTCACATCCCTGCTTCCTACTCAAACGGATGTTGATGAAGACCTAAATGTCTCTCAGCCAGAGCTATTACTACTGTTGCTACAGAGACCCCTCAAGAAACTTTCTGTGTGATGGGTCATATACCTTTAGCACTCTTATTCTGTTCAAGGTGTCTATTAATTTTCCTTGTATCTTTCTTATATATTGAGTAGTTTATCCTGGGCTTTAGCTTTTATGTGCTCTATCTCAGATTCTTTTTGTCATGCAAAGATAAAATGCTTATATTTTCCTACCCTCAAGTAATAGATCTGGCTACTTGGCTGTAAAGCACATTCAGTTTTCCGTCTGGAAACATCAAGAGGTAAGATATTAATATCTCTGCAGTCTACTCAACCACCTTCTTCTCTGTGGTGGATGCCTATTATGTCGATTTAGCTCAGCTGGGACTACAGTTCCGGAATTCTCTTCCTTGCACGGGACTACAGTTCCAGAATTCTCTTCCTTGCACGGGACTACAGTTCCAGAATTCTCTTCCTTGCACAGCAGACGTGGATCAGAAGAGAAATGTGGTTTGAAATTTAAAAGGCAGGAATGAAACAATCGTATTTTTTTATGCTCAGAAGGTTGCTGCAGGCTGGGCATGGTGGCTCACACCTGTAATCCCAGCACTTTGGGAGGCCAAGGCAGGCAGATAACTTAAGGTTGGGAGTTTGAGACCAGCCTGGCCAAAATGGCAAAACTGCATCTCTACTAAAAATAGAAAAATTAGCCAGGTGTGGTGGCGTGCACCTGTAATCCCGGCTACTCAGAAGGCTTAGGCAGGAAAATCACTTGAACCTGGGAGGCAGAGGTTGCAGCGAGCCAAGATTGTGCCACTACACTCCAGCCTGGGTGACAGAGTGAGACTGTCTCAAAAAAAACAAAAAAAAACCAAAATGGCAACAACAAGATTGCTGCAGGCACAGTGTGCTGTTGCTGCTCACACATGTTATCACTGCTCTAGCTGCTCCACTGGCTGGCAAGCGGTAGTAGCTGGGCCCGCAGCTCCTCCAGCTCCCACCAGGTCTCCTCTGTCAGCTTCTATGATTCCAGGGTGAAGGGCATCACTCTCCAAAGGAGAGGCCGCCAGCTTCCCCTGCAAGTCACCTGCATCAGAGAAGTTGTAGGACTGCAGGGAGGTAAGAGTCCAATACGAGGCCAGCCCATCCTCATGGTTCCACCTCACCCTCACATGCTCCAGTTTGTCTGTGCTTCCCCTGCTTCATACCTATCTTTCCTTCCTGACGACCTGTCCTTCTGACTTCAAGCTCCAGTATCAGAGGAAGAAGTAATAGCTTCACAGAGATGGTTTAGCCAGCTCCTACGTATTGCATACGGTTAAATCCCTCATTACTGAACCATCCCTAGTGATTCTGCTTCTCTGATAAAACCATGAAGGATACACTAACTTTACTTGGTTGGGTACATTTTGGCAAATGAAGGAAAAATGTTTTAGGCTACCACTGTTAAGGTCAAGATTAATTGTTCCTTAGCCTCACCGAGATGGGAAATCTCCAATCACATTCAAACATTTCTGGTTGGGTCAAACACCTGGAATTTGAACCAATAGTGTCATCAGCTTCCATCCTGGTGCTCAGAGCAGTTTAAAGTTTTCTGAGCAACCTAGCTTTAGGTTCTCTGACATGAACAGCCCCAGGATGGGCTAATGGAGCACTGAGTGGCCAGGGTATAACCTTGATCTTTGGGAGTGCCCTGCTGCCAGTCTTCCACCAAAGTGGGGAAGCTCAGGACACAGAGTCACTCTGACCTGCCCAATCAGCCTCCCCACCACGTTATAAGACATGTGAAGAGGCCTCCTCAGGGAAATAGTAATGTCACTGGCGGACAAGCAGTGAGAATTTACTTGACTCTTCTACATGGGTGGGTCTGTTGATTTTAAAGGATATGTTTTAAATTATGAGAGTTGCCCAGAAGCCACAAAAATACGTTTTCCTTACATGCATGCATATGTAGGGAGCTGATGAGGTCTTGAAGACACTTCAGGAAGTTTTCAATATTGTTCTGATGGCTGAACTTTCCTAAAGATAATGGCTTAAAAAATTAGAGTTTCTTTTGGATTAAACTTAGATATACCAGTCATAACTTGTACAGGATCTTAAATAACCCCAAATCTAGACAAATAAGAGAAGTTTCCAAACACAGCTGCTTGACAATGAAGATTGCCAATGTTCTTGCTATGGGGAGAAGGAAATGATATTTTCAGAAATCTGTTTTCTTTCCTCCAGAGTTTGTTTTTCACTTAATCCAAGAATGAAGACTTAATGTTTTGTTAACTCTAAATATCCATCCCTGAAGTAATTTTGGGGCAATCTTATTGCCTTAATCATCCTTACGCCTTGGCTAAATTATGCTGGACTCTGCATAAGTTCAACCAAATAGAGTAATATGAATCTAGCTGGGCCTACAGGTGATCAATGACATGATCCTGCCAGGAAAATGTCATAGAAATGGAAACCAAAGGTAACCCAAATAAAGAAGATCACATATTTTGATATAATCTCCCACATTCAAGTTTGTCAGTATGGATCGTTAGAGCCTTGGGTTTCCCCAGGTCGTTCTAGCCTGAGGATACACATGGGCTCAGGCATGTGGGGCTGTTAGGGTGTTCACATATGTCACCTCTTCTTTATCCATCTGAGCTCAATAACAATTAAGAGCTAGACAGAGGTGTCAGATAAGTGAAAATCAAAATTATCATCTTTATTACTAAGAATGGCTTAGTAATAAAGACAGATTACTTGTACAACAACAGGAGACTTATCCGTATTATCCCGTCACAAGCGCAGCTGGACAACCTCAGTTTTCACCCGTAAGGTCAAGGTCTGCCCCGCTGAGCTTCCTGTATGATCAGAAACAGATGAGTCAGAAGATCCCAAAGGAGAGGAGGAAGAAGGGGAACAAGGTTAGCATACCCAGCTCCTCCCTCCCAAATCCCCCATCAGAGAAATCACTCCTCCTCCCATGGAGAGAAGGGAGAAAGGGGTGGGGAGAGAGGCCACAGTGCTGCTCTAGGGCGGCTCCTCCATGTGACACTGCTCTCCTTCCTGGGCTCTGTGGCTGCCTCCTGCCAGACTCGAACACAGCTCTGGAGCTCTGGAGCCTTTAAGGAACTAAAAGTGGCTGAATGATCTTTAGCAAAGCAGGATAGAACGTTTCTACTCTTTGGATCCTATGTTTTCATGGCAGCATTTTGCTAACAGAACCCCAATTCTGCTCAGGCTAAATATTAAACATAAAATATTTAGCAAAGTACCAAGCCAAATATTTTCTTTCCCAGATTCTCTTGCACCAAGGGATGGCCATATGACACAATTTGAACAATGAGACATAAACAGAAGTCTCCTGAGTTTTCCTGTGAAATATTTTGATTTCTAGATTTTAAGAAAAAGACAGTAGTGTCCTCCCTTCAAACTCCCTTCTTCCTGCCTTGGATTGGAAATGATGGAGTTATGGCAATCTTACAATCAGGAGAAGTCAAAGATGAAGGCAAAAACTGGCTAATTAAGAATGGTGCAGCAGATATGTAGAAAGAGACTAGATGCCTGGTGACACTTCGCTCAGCTGAGGTGAATGAACATCAGCCTACTTTTGGGATTCCTTGTCATGTAGGACAACAGAAACAAAATAGAAAGATATTTGTATAAGACACTCTGAGATGGGTTTTCTGTTACTTACAGATACTCGCCACCTGAAATGCTAACAACCTTGTTTCCCCAAGCAGCTTCAGGGGAGCCCTTCCTAAAGCAGTAACGAATGAAGGAGGCTGCTTACCCTCTCTCTCCCCACAAACCCCAGCCAGCCAACTCTGGTAGTCACAGGAACGAAACGTGCTGCAGACATTTCACTCCATCTTGTCATCATCTATTCACAGTGTGGAGCAGAACCTCCTCCTTCACTCTTACCACTCACTTGCTATTTAAGTTCTACTCTCACTGTGTATATTAGACTCACCGTTTCATCAATAGTAACCACAGAGCCCATTCTCCTGGCTTTCTTTTTTAACCTAAGAGTCAGCTGATTTGCTACATCATCCACCATTTGGAAAAAACAGGATAAGTGAGAATTGTGTCTCTAATAAAGAGTCCATTTATAACAAGCTATTTTGTCACCAACTTCTCCAGCTTTTAGGCAATCAATTCCCCTCTCAGCAAATTCAATAACTCGTTATCATCCTCAAAACCAGATTTGTAGTGAGTAGAGACAGAGGCTGAATTGAAGAGACTCCCAATACTAAGTCGATAAAGAAATCACATTCTCACCACCAAGGTAGTGCATCCTCAAATCCCAGAGAGCTCTATCTTACATAATTTAGTAGTATTCTATGTTAATGAAAGAAAGTCAGAGGATGTGGGGAAAGAGAAAAACAACTACCATATCATACCCTAATTGGCTGCTTCCTGAGATACACAAACAAATGTTTATCAGCCAAAGAAGATTACGAGCCAAAGAAGGTGTCTGGATTTTTGCTTTATTTTAATGAGAAATATTAAATACTTTTTTTTTTTTTACTAAGAAACATTAACAGATCTAGGGAACTTTGCAACAAGTAACCACTAACTGGGTTATCTGTTTTTCACTTCCTTCTATAAAAGTATAACATTCTTTTAAATTAATCTGTATATTTATTATGATGTTTCCCGTTGCTTTGTGGTTTCTGTACGCTTGCCTAACTCCGTGTGTCAATGATTCTTATTTTATCAATTAAAATGCATTAAGCTGCAAGTAACAGAAAAACCTATCAAAGGGTTCTAACCACAAGAGCTTTTTTTGTGTGTTTAGCTATCAAGAAGTCTTGTGGCAGTCTGTCCTTGAGGTTGTTTAATGACTCGGTGACGTCATAAAGTACTAGATTTCTTTCTATCATTCCACCCTGCCTTCCCCAAAGAGTTGGTGATGTTGCAAGATGATTGTTACAGCTCTCAGAAGCAATCCTCATAAGCAAAAAGGCAGAGCAAGGTTGGGCATGGTGGCTCAGGCCTGTAATCCCAGCACTTTGGGAGGCTGAGATGGGAGAATTGCTTGAGGCCAGGAGTTCAAGACCAGCCCGAGCAACATAGTGAGACCACCTTCTCTATCTATAGAAGAAAAAAAGGTAGAGCAAAAAGACAAAGACAACATGGATTCTCTTCATGGGTCTCACTTATTTAGTGAAGAAACATTTTTGCAGCAGCATTCCAACAGACTTCCCTTTGAATTTCACTGGCCAGGAAAATATCATATGGCAACCACTGGCTGCAAACAGGGCTGGGAAATTTACTATGGCATTTTCAACCTTTCTGTAGAAAAAGGAAGGGGGCTGGGAACACTTGCTAAGTAGGCCACAAACATTGTCTGCAAGACGATAAGCTTTCAGAGATCAGCAATTGCATATTTTTATTTGTTGTCTGTTTCCTTTTGTAATAAAACAATATATAAAAACAATAATAGCAGTAAATATACTCAAATAGTACTTTGAAACAAAATCACCCATAATTTCATCCCATTGCATTGATTTTTTGTGTTTGTATTATCTTCCATTCACTGTCCATAGTCCATATTCATAAATATTTTATCTATTAGTAATCTAATTTTGTATTCTTTTCCATTTAATACTACATCATAATCATTTTTTCTGTTGTCCATAATTATAATTTTAAAGAAAAATAATTTTTCATGGAGATTTTAATGTCACAGTTTACTTAGCCGTTTCACTGTTATTGAACCCATAGGCGATTCTCCATTTTTCGGCTAAAATAGATTATACTATAATATTACCTTTGTGTGTGCAAAGCTTTTCAGCTAGTAGATTATTTTAAGGGCAAAAAAGGTTATAAATATTTTTATAACATAAAATGTTATACTCTCATACAACCATAATGACTGTTGTAGTTTAAAATTTTACTAGCAACATATATATAATATATATTTTATACATATATAATAACTTACATATATTATATATATATACACACTTTTGCAAATTTAATCAGAACCTCACCAACGTAATGATATTTTAGATGCTTTTTTTTCTGATTCATCAACTATAAAATGTTACTTTATATTTTATTTCTGACCTTTTCCTTTTTCCTGGTGGGAAGACCAGGTAACTAGTCCAGCCAGGGTGAATCTTATAGGACCATAGCTGGGGCAAGATAGTTTCTTACCTAAAGCTAAGTTAAACCAAAATGCTATAGTTATTATCTTTGAAGGGTATATGTAAAAGAGATTTGGGCTGATTTTTATTTTCCTCCTTGTTTTTTTCTAATCGGAAAATGAATTGGATTACTTAAGTAATGAGTATAATGCAAATGCTGCTTAGGTAATGAGTATAATGCAAATGCTGCTTAGGTAATGAGTATAATGCAAATGCTGCATTATACTCATTACCTAATAGCATTTGCTATTTTTCTGTTAATGAGCTGAACTGTGGTATAGGTGTGTAAGCTGAAGAGGAGGGTCCAGGCAGGTCACCCAAACATGGAGAGCCAGGGAGCCGAGCAGGAATCCAGGGAGGTAAGGCCAAGGCTCAGGGTGTCCACGGAGACCAGAGCAAGGAACAGCACATCCGAGTGGGCGAGGGTTCCTGTGTGCTCCTGAAGCAAGGCAGGAGACAGACCAGATCATTAAAAGGCCCAGGGAAGAACAGATTGTTTCTTTGATTGCTGCAAAGGCATTTCCTTGCTGTTCTTATTAATCTGGAGTAAATTATCTACACACATTCTACAACATGGCTTTGTCATTATAATATTGATTGATTCATTCCTTTCACAAATATTTATCAAGCACATCTCATGTGCCAAGTACTGCTGTAAGCACTGGGAAGCAGCATTAAAGAAAAAAGACAAAAGTCCCTAACCAGAGAGGAAGGTTACTTGTTATAAAGAAATAAAAAGGGGCCGGGCACGGTGGCTCACGCCTGTAATCCCAGCACTTTGGGAGGTCGAGGTGGGTGGATCACTTGAGGTTAGGAGTTCGAGACCAGCCTGGCCAACATGGTAAAACCCTGTCTCTACTAAAAATACAAAAATTAGGGAAGGAAGGAAGGAAGGAAGGAAGGGAGCCAGTTCCCACAGGATCTCACAGGCCATGCTAAGAACTAGGGATTGTTACGTTCTCCGTATGAGCAAATGTAGTTGGGTTAGCAATGACTTACACTTTATTTATGTATTTATTTATTTATTTTTGAGACACGGTCTCGCTCTGTCAGTCTGTTGCCCAGGCTGTAGTGCAGTGGTGCGATCTCAGCTCACTGCAACCTCCATCTCCTGGGTTCAAGCGATTCTCCCGCCTCAGCGTCCTGAGTAGCTGGGATTACAGGCACCCACCACCATGCCCGGCTAATTTTTGTATTTTTAGTACAGACAGGATTTCACCATGTTGATCAGGCTGGTCTCAAACTCCTGATCTCAAGTGATCCTCTCACCTCAACCTCCCAAAGTGCTAGGATTGCAGGTATGAGCCATTGTGCCAGGTCAATTTACCCTTTAAAGGAATCACAAGTTGCTGTTTGGAGAATAGATTTGTTGGGAGGAGGGATGTTGTGTAGGAAGCAAGAGTGAAAGCTAAGAGACCAATTGGAAGTTGCTGTAATAGCCTAAGTGAGGAATGCTAGAGGTTTGGACTAAGATGGAGGCAATGGAACTGGTGAACAATAGTCAGATTCTGAATCATTTTTAAACATAGAGATGACAGAATTTGCTGATAGATTAAGTGTGGCATGAAAGAGAACAGGAGGCAGCATGAAAGAGAACAGGAGGTAGCCACGATGAATCCTAGGTTTTTGGCCTGAACGGCTAGGTTGTGAATCAGTAATGCCTTTTACCATGTTTTAGAATGCTGGAGGAGGAGGAGGAGGAGGAGGTTTGGAGGAGAAAATCAAAAGTTCGCATATCTTAAGTTTGAGATTAGATACCCAAGTGAAGATGTTGAGTTGGCAGTTGAATATATTTGTTTGGAGTTGAAGAAAACCAAAACATTTCACCCCAAAATACATGGTCCAAGCCCCTATTCTTTCTGTAAACCTCAAGATGGTATATAAGCTTCTGAATCCCATAGGAGGTTCAGGAGTAATTACTCTGTGGTTCTCTCCCATGCACATTAATAAATTTGTAGCCATTTATCCTATTAATCTGCCTTTTATCAGTTGATTTTTCAGCAAATCTTCAGGGAGTGAAGGGGAATTTTTTTTTTTTTTTTTTTTTTTTTTTTTGGCCCCTACAGAGTTCAGAGCAGAGACCTGGAGGGGAGGTTTAATTTTAGAATCATCAACATATAAAGCCACAAACCTGGATGAGATCACCAAGGCAGTCAGTGTAGGTGGAGAAGAGAAAAGGCTCTTCAACAAGCAGAGGTTGGGGAGGTGAGGAGAGTTCAGCAAAGGTCACTAATAAGTAGCAGTGGCTGGAGAGATGGGAAGAGAATCAGACGAGTTTGGGGTCCCGGAAGCCCCGCAAGGAAATTGTTTCAAGAATTGCTTCAATTAACTATGTCAAATGCTGCTGAAAAGTCTAGTAAGATAAAGACTAATAATTGATCTGTAATTATGCTCTGGAGCTTGCTAAACTCTCAAATGCCTCAAGTAGATAAAAAGCCATGAAAAAGCAAACCCAGCAATTGTCTCTCTCTGTACTATTCCAAAATGACATCAACAGGATAGATCTGTCTTTATGTAAATAAGGATCCGTTGGCTGGTACCTGGAAATCCCGAAATTTGTTGTCATTCCTTGTTTGAGATGTAGGTTATTGTACTTGGGCAAGCCTGAGGTTGCTTTTCAGATTAAATGGATAATAAATGCAAAGTGTAAGGAACAGGGTCCAGTGTAGTGTAGATGTTGGCGGCGTTAGCTATAATTGTAACTCGACAGTATTGAGTCTTGCTTCATTTTTAGCTCTCATTTCAGGCTGTTGCTTAGCAGTGTTCCAAAGATAAGCACTAAGTTTTCTGGAAATGATTGAAAGTAATCACAGCATCTTACAGCTGAAAGGACTGTAGAAGTTAATTACTCCATTCTCTTCAGTTGGCAGATAACAGAGATCCAGCAATATTAGATGACTTTCTGAAGGTTAGCTACCACATTAGTGGAGGGACTCAGACTAGAGCATGGGTGTCCCAGTGCTGAGTCCTTTAAAATTAGTTACAGTAGAGCTCACAATTGGAGAATTGAGCATTCCATGACAAGGGACTTTTTTCAGATGACTGAAGCTTATTCCTTTTAACCACCAAAACTTAATAACAACCATTATCACTTTTTTTTTTTTTCCAGACAGGATCTCACTCTGTCTCCCAGGCTGGGATGCAGTGGCATGAACATCGCTCAATGCAGCCTTGACCTCCTGGGCTCAAGCAATCCTCCTGCATCAGCCTCCTGTGTAGTTGGGATCACAGGCGTGCACCAGCATGCCCAGCTAATTTTTTTATTTTTTGTTGATACAGGGTCTCACTTTGTTGCCCAGGCTTGTCTTGAACTCCTGGGCTCAAGCAATCCTCCCACCTCTGCCTCACAAAGTGCTGGGATTACAGGCATGGCCCATTATCACTTTTGATTAAAATCCTCTACTGCTTTTGATTAAAACATGTCTATACAATGAAGTCATTCTAATCTAGAGGGTTTGAAGTCCTCAAAGTCAGTTTTTCTTGTTACTTTCTTTACCAGTTGCTTTAAGGTTTGAGCAATCCCTTTGACTTGTAAAGCAAATGACAACTTAATTCGATTGTGTTACAATATTATCAGATTGATCCTTTGATATTTTTTGAAAAGACAGAAATCCAAGAACAGCAACAAGCATGTGATTCTGCCTCTAAGAGCATCCACGATTTTAAGTATACATTTATTTATATTATACATGCATGTAGAACTATAAATGTATTATTATGGAGATCTCAGTGCACAATGCAGACCTGTAACTCATGAAGAAATTAATCTTAAATGAGTCAGTATTACCTTTCCTTCAGTGTGTCAGAGTACATATGGAGCTTTATATATATATATATTTACTGAAATAATTTTTGTCTCTATAGCATTTTTTCATAGAGAAATTCTGAATCACTTCATTAATCTCCTAAATACTGCATGAGAAATGAGAGATCAGATATTATTATTCCTATTCTAGAAATACAAAACTAACGTCCCCAAATATTAGATATGCACAGGGGACCTATACAAACAGGAACAAAGCCCCTTTCTCTCTTCTGCTTCTCATCAGTCAATCTTTGAGTCTCATCCAAGAGTCTGAATTTAGCCTTCAGTATTTTCAGCTGTTCCAGGAATAGACCCTGCCAGAAAACAAAGCCCACTGATTCCTGGTGCTCACAAATCCACCCTCGACTCTTCCCATCACTAGTGACCACAGGCTCCGCCTCTGCCTTCTCTAAGGTCATGTGATCTCCGTTGCTACAACAACCAAGAATCCATCACATTTTGCTCTGGGGTAGCTCTTAAGTGTAAATTGCTAGTCACACTCTATCCAGTCTTACTAGATCAACTGAGCTGTGCACGTCCAGAGAATGGGGGAGCAAGAAACAGGCCAGAAAAAGTTTCCTTCCTTCCCTATCTCGATTTTGGTGCCTTTGATTAATGATAGATGTTGTTGGATGCTGGGTATGTGGTATGTCCTAAAGGAACAGCTGACATCTGGATAATTACAGGATGGTTGGGAGGATTAAAATTAAAGGAAGTAATTATTGTGACGTGCTTAGCAAAGGGCAAAGCATCTTGCTCAAAGGAAATGTTCATTAAATGTTCGCGGTGTGATTATTAGTATTTGTAGGTTCGTTGGTAAAATGTGGGAAGAGCTAATAATCATAGTTGTGGTTTATTTAATTTATAAATAAATTAAATTTATTTATTAAATTATACTTACATCTCACGATAAGCTTACAAGGTGATTATCATTTTCCTCATTCCACACATGAGAATGTAGCAGACTTGGGATGTGACAAAGGTTTCTCTGACTTTACCAAGCTTGTTCATTCATTTATTCAATCACTCGACAAATACTCACCAAGTTCCTGTGTACTAGGCACTGAGCTAGGCAAAGGTGAAAAAGACAGACCTGGTCCCTGCTTTCATGAGATTTAGAGTCTAAGGAGGGGTACAGGCAGGTGAAACCCAAATGTCATCACGTTCCAAGATCAGCCCCCATTCTTTTTTTTTTTTTTTTTTTTGAGACGGAATTTCTCTCTTGTTGCCCAGGCTAGAGTGCAATGGTGCGATCTCAGCTCACCGCAACCTCCGCCTCCCGGATTCAAGCTATTCTCCTGCCTCAGCCTCCCGAGTAGCTGGGATTACAGGCATGCGCCACCACACCCAGCTAATTTTTTTTCGTATTTTTAGTAGAGATGGGGTTTATCCATGTTAGTCAGGCTGGTCTCAAACTCCTGACCTCAGGTGATCCACCCGCCTTGGCCTCCCAAAGTGCTAGGATTACAGAAGTGAACTACTGTGCCCAGCCTGGCCCCCATTCTTGCCCTGACACTTTGAATGCAAACCTCTTAAAATAAATCCACTCATATTAGGCAAATAAGAAAAGCTATTTCACTGAAGAATGCATAGGGAAAACCTCAGGAGGTACAGAGTTTACACTCCACAACACATAGCTCTCCTCTCCCCGTAAGCATCTTTGTCCTCTGCATCACCTCAATCCTTAAACTCCTCACCCCACCCTACTCTACCCTCAGTCTCTCAGCCCAGGTAGAGGCTGCTGGCCCAGGATCGTCCCTTTCACACTATGACTCTCCCCTCTGTATGCCAGACCACTTCAGCCTTACATCTGAACTCTTAAAAGGGTCCTCCCATTAGCCAGATACCCCCTCCTTAGAAGATGACCACCAAATTATAAAGAAACTATTTTTTCTTCTTGTTCCATAAGTAAACAGGCAGTCCTACTGTGCTGAAAAGACACAAGGAAAGACTTCAAATCTGGACATAGGGCAGCAGGGCAGGTGTCCTGGAAAAAGTGATATCTAAACTATGCTAGGGAGTATAGTTGCCTCCTCAACATCCATTGTTCAACTCTTGGTAACTATTCCAATTTGGTGGTGGAGGCAGGAGTAGGGGATATGCATACCTTCTACATGACGCCTACCTGCTTTGGGGAGAGGCAATGCCGTGGCTCTTAGCACAAGCCTAAGCTAAATGGTATCATTTCATACCCCTAGCCATACTTATTGGGTCAGGGGTGAGTAAGGACCTAATTTGGGCAATGAGACTGAAAGAGACGTTTGTGGGAAAGGGGGAGGCAGCATGGGGGAAGGGGCAGTCTAGGAAAGAAACAATTTCTTTCAAAGAACACAAATAAACAAGGGTGCCGGCGTCACTACCGCTCACCATCTGATCACCACGTGGACCACCAGCCTCAGCAGGAAGGCTATGCTGCCCAGCAGAGTAAGAAGCTGAAGAGAAACTGAACTCTTCCTGACCTGGTAGAGCTGCTAAACCAACCCTGGTAATGTGAGCCTTTCTTATCTAAGGCAGTAGAGCTTCAGTTGATGTTACTTTCAATCAAATCCAACCTAACTGATACAGAAGGTGAGATCTGATCAACAAGTGGCCAATAACCTTGAGAAGGGCGTAGGCAAGTCTCAGATCTACAACTTAAAGAAGTTGTCCATTTAAATGAGGCAGTTTGATTTTCAAGAAAATCATAAAATACAGGACAAGTCCTACATACCCTTAATTACCAGCTAGATAATACAACAAGAAAAAATATCTGATTTATAGTCACACACACCATATCACAAATTTCCAAACTTAATTTTTAATTATTATTATTATTTGAGATGGAGTCTCACTCTGTCATTCCAGGCTGGAGTGCAGTTGTGTGATCTCGGCTCACTGCAACCTCTGCCTCCCAGGTTTGAGTGATTCTCCTGCCTCAGCCTCCCGAGTAGCTGGGATTACAGGCACATGCCACGTGCCCAGTTAATTTTTGTGTTTTTGGTAGAAACAGGTTTCACCATGTTGGCCAGACTAGTCTCGAACTCCTCACCTCAGGCGATCCGCCCACCTCGACCTCTCAAAGTGCTGGGATTCCGGGTGTGAGCCACCATGCCTGGCCAGATTTCCAAACTTAAAATGGCTAGGAACTATGTGATGTGACTTTTAAAAAGAAAACCTTCAAAACTTTGTTAGAACATTTAAAAGATGATCCAAGTAAGTGGAGAAATAGAGCCAATTCCAAGATAAAAAGACTTAATAACACTTAAATGTCTATATGACCAATAGAATTAAATTTGAATTAAATTGAATTTATAGATTTAATACTATTCTGATCTAAAGCCTAGTAAGTATTTTTTTTAATGGAGTTTTGCTCTTATCTCCCAAGCTGGAGTGCAATGGCATGATCTAGGCTCACTGCAACCTCCACCTCCTGGGTTCAAGCAATTCTCCTGCCTCAGCCAGTAGCTGGGATTACAGGCATGTGCCACCAGGCCCAGCTAATTTTTGTATTTTTAGTAGAGATGGAGTTTCGCCATGTTGGCCAAGCTGGTCTTGAACTCCTGACCTCAAGTGATCTGCCAGCCTTGGCCTCCCAAAGTGCTGGGATTACAGGCGTGAGCCACTGTGCCCAGCCTAAAACCTAATAAGTATTTTTAATTTCACAAAATTATCCTAAAATGTATGTATGAAAATAATAAGAATACCATCAACAGGGAGTATAAAAAAGACACAGAAAAGTTTCTACCAATATCAGCCATTAAAACTTGCTATATAATAAAAAAAGAATTAAAATAATGCACTAACTAGATCATAGATTAATGGAACCAAATGAAGAGACTAAAAAGGCCTAATAATTTACAGTAGCATTTTTGTGAAATAAAGTTTAACTATAAATAATTAAATATATATACACACTTAAAATATATCTATCAAAAATAGCTTTTGAAAACAGCAGGAGGGAAGGAAAGTGTGTACAGACACGCCTAGTTGTCTGACTAAATGGCCTTTCCCAAACGCCTTCTCTCCTGCTGTTTTTGCTATAGAAAGAGAAATATGAAATACTTTCCCAGCCACCATTGCGCTAGGTGTGACCTTATGACACAGTTCTGACTAATAAGACATAAGAGGCCTGGGCACGGTGGCTCATGCCTGTAATCCCAGCACTTTGGGAGGCCAAGACAGGTGGATCACCTGAGGTCAGGAGTTCGAGACCAGCCTGGCCAACATGGTGAAACCCCGTCTCCACTAAAAATACAAAAAAAAAATTATCTGGGTGCGGTGGTACGTGCCTGTAATCCCAACTACTCGGGAGACTGAGGCAGGAGAATTAGTTCAACCTGGGAGTCGGAGGTTACGGTGAGCTGAGATCTCGCCACTGCACTCTAGCCTGGGCGACAGAGTAAGACTCTGTCTCAAAAAAAAAATAAATAAATAAAAATAAAGACATAAGAGAAAGTCTGCTGGTAGGTTTGGAAGAAAATGTTTGTTTTCCTGATTAAAAGAACTGACGTGGCTCTTACTGCCCTTCCTTCCTGCTTTGAATATAGAGGCTCAGCAGCTATCTTGGAATCATGAGGAGGTAGCATGAGAGAAGGGCCCAGAGAATTCCAGTCTCCAGCACCCACATCACAGAGACACCAAAATGCTGCCAACCCTACCAACTGCGACTTCCTATAAAGTGAGAAGAAAAAGCCCCTTTTTGTTTAAGCCACTGTTAGTTGGATTTTGTTACTTGCTATCAAATAATATAACTGATACAAGTTTTATTTGATAAGAGGTTTTGGAATTTGTGATAGCAATTTTAAAAGTAACTAAGTACTTAATATACTCTAGGTGGATTGAGTTAACTTTTTATGTTGAAAAAAAAGAAGAGAACATTGAATAAAATATTTAGCACATCTGTGAGGAAGAACTTTTTCTTGAAATTTTATAAGGAATTGTAAAGAAAGAGATAGGTACACACCTGTATACATTTTAAACTTCTGTACAATGTAAAAAAGCAAAAACAGAAGAAAACAAAATATAAAATATGAAAGATATATATCAAATACGATAGACTATAGGATCATAAATAAAATATACAAGGAGCTTATTCAAATGTATTAGCTGTATTTCATCATTCTGATAAATGGGCAAAGACTATGAACAAGCAATTCCCCCAAGGAGAAACAGAAACAGTAAATAAACACCTGAGAAAATGTTCAGCCCTAGTAGTAATCAAAGAAATGCAAATTAAAGCAACCTTGAAATATCATTTGACACCTACTAAATTAGCATTTTGAAAAATGATGGGTTGGCAAGGTGACAGCGCTATTGGCGCACTCATCCATTTCAGGTGGCACTACAAATTAGTACCACTTTTGAGAAAGCAATATGGCAAGCATGGAGAAACATCCATGCCCTTTGGCCCAACAATTCCAGTTCTTGCAATTGGCACTAAGGATAATAATTCAACCGAAGCAAAGGGACAGACTCCACACTGTTCTTCAGAGCCTCAGCAATTCAATTAAATCCAATTAACACATATTTTACACCTTCCTTCTGCCAAGCAAAGGCAACAGGGAATCAGAAATTAATAAGACACTGTGTCTGACCTCAGGGGGCTCACAGTCTGGCAAAGGAGCCAGGTGGGTAAATACATTACAAAACAGTGCTGTAAGTCCAGCAGTGGAAACATAGATGAGGTCAGAAGAGCTTGATTTTCATGATGAGGTGGGTGAGGTAGGTAAGCAGAGAGCTGGCAGAGTTGAGAAAAGATTATGAAGGAGACCATGTAAAACTATGGGGAAAAAGGCACCAAGAATTAAAATAGCAAACAATTTAACTATATATTCACAGTAGTGTGGGAATATAAATTCCAGAGAAGGTTTGTGAAAAACCAAGATTTGCGGCAGAGTGAAAACAGAGCTCTATTGCCCTTGTTTGACACATATAACAGCAAAAAAAGAAACATTCCTAAATGACCAACTTGGAGATATCTCTTTGTGAATTGTGGTACACAGTGGACCATAATTCCACTACAAGAATGAAAATTATGAAAATATATGACACTTAAAAATGTTTATGAAATGCAGGCAGGATACCTGGGGGAGAGCAGCTGGTCCTGACAGCGCTTAGCATTGCTCCAAAATTCACCATTCCTTCTTTGTTATCATCACATTTCTTTTATTTAAATGTAATTAACACACTATAAAATTCACACATTGAAAGCACACAAGTCAGTGGTTTTAATATATTCACGAAGTTGTGAAACTATCACTTCCATCTAATTCCAGAATATTTTCATCAACCCAAAAAGAAATCCATTACCAGTCATTCCCCATTCCTTCCAGCCTTTGACAACTACCAACCTACCTCTTGTCTCTAGAGAACTGCCTCTTCTTCCCCTTCTCTGCCCTAATCCCTGCTGTCCTCCTGAGCCTGAGTAAGCAGGGGCCATGCCCTCTCTAATGCCCTGGCCCCGCATAGGGACACTAGCCCTCCCCAGAGTGCAACAGACGGAAGGCCAGTAAACACCACTCTATTAAAAGTTCAGACATACAAATGGGAATTCAACACTGTCATGCAAAACTAAGGAATCTGCCTTACAGAACACGTAGCTCACTCTGTGAGACCCAACCCTTCTAATTTAGTCCCTCCCTTCCTGAGGTGAGTACCACCTTAGCACCCACTTCCAGCTTCCCTCCCTGACATTTAGAGCCAAGACCACAGGACCGGTGGAACCGGTGTGAGGAGAGAGTGGGGCAGGGCCAGGAAGCACCTCTTCCTCTGCTAATGCACGCAAAGGAAGTCTGGTGCTGCCTTTAATTTTTCCACTAAGGAACTTGGAGGAGGCATTGTGTGGTGGCTGGGTCTCTGGCTGCTTTCACCAAGCTTATTATCTGTTTTCCTCACCAGCCTTATCTCCTGCAGGACGCTGTTTTGTTCTTTTTCCAGGGACATTAAGCGTAAGTGTAAAAGCTGTGGTTCTCTGTGGAAATGACCACAGATTATTTTCCTTGCAATTTGTATAGGCCTCCTTTTCCTGACCAGCTAGGGAGGACACTGCACATTTGATGGTGACATTTGACCTTTTTGTTTTATGTGCCATGGTGCATTCTCTCTGGTAGCCTCAGAAGTTACAAGACCTTACCTCACTCTTCAGGAACAAACTACAGCAATGATTCATCTCTCTATATTTCCCAGCCTCCTGATAAACTGCTAAGTGAAGATGGGGAGGAGCCATCACGTCGCGTTGATAGAATAGACACAGAGGGGACTTGGTGATGTGTTAGGAGGAGCACTGACCAGAAGTCAGGGTATCTGGGTTTGAGTTTAACCTCCTTGGTTCTCAGTCCTCTCATGGATGAAGTGAGAGTTGGAATAGAAAGAGGTCACAGCAGGTCCTTCCAGATTTCATTCCATAGTTTCTCTACATTAGTAAGGTGAAAATAAGGTCTCACTATTTAGGAGATTCTGGTCTCAGGATCCTTGAGGGAAGAGAAAGAAAAGGGAGGGAAAGGGAAAGGGACAAGAGGAGATGAGAAAGCACAGAAGGGAAGGAAGGGGAGAAGAGTTGGGGGCACAGGAAGAGAAGTGGGGATCCAAGGAGGGAGGGGAGGGAAATGGAGGGGATAAGAGGAGAAAAAAAGATGGGAAGGAGATGGGAGAGGAGGGGAATAGAGGAAAGGAAACAGAAGTAGGAGGGGCCAGGAGGAGAGACGAATGGCAAATTAGTAAGACTTCTTTAGAAAGAAGATGGGAAGTTCACAGGTTCTACAGACTGGGGAAAAAATTATAAATAAATAAATAAATAACAAAGAAAGAAGATGGGAAGAACAGAACTAACATTTCTTTTTTTTTCTTCTTTTTTTTTCTTTTGAGACAGGGTCTTTCTCTGTCACCCAGGCTGAACTGCAGTGGCATGATCACAGCTCACAGCCTCCCAGGCCCGAGCAATCCTCCTGCCTCATCCTCCAGAGTAGCTGGGACAACAGGTATGTGCCACCATGCCTGGCTAATTTTTTATTTCTTTAAATTTTTGATAGAGATCTTGTTATGTTGCCCAGCCTAGAACTAACATTTCTGATGTCCTACTAGATGTCAATTCTCAAAATACTTTGAAGGTAGATAACAATATTATTCTTTTACCAACAAGGAAATGATTCCCCTTCCCTGCTTCTGAATGAACATTATGTTCTCCCTCAAGTGATTTTGGTGCAGTTGGGCAGGTTTTAAGATAAGCTGGGCTAAGTGATTTGCTCCAAGTATTAACATTAGTTAATCATGATGCTGAAATTCAGCCTCAGGCCTGTCTAGCCCGGAGACCTGTGTTCTTTTCACTCTACTAAGCTGAGAAAAGAAAACACAAAGAAAAGCGAGGAAGGGTTTCATAGTGGATACCTCTCCATGCATTTAATCAAAAATAGGCCAAGAAACTCTCTTAATGAAATCCACCCTCCAAAAAAAAAAAAGAGAGAAAAGTAGTCTGAGTTAAGTAAAACCAATTCAGCTCAAGGGAACAGAGTCGAGATAGTCTCATAGGCATTTCCAGGACAGCTGACCTTTTCCATAATGAACACTGCTCCCTCCACAATGATGCAGCAGTAACTCTCACTGCCTTACTCTTTAGTAGTGATCTAGATTTAACAAGAGCGCCTTGCAACTTATAGTATATTCGCAGTCTTTAAAGTACTTTCACATTCTTGATTCCTTTTCACCTCTAATAATAATAATAATAATAGTATTAATAATTTAGGAACTGAAACAAAGATTTTAGAGTCAGACCTCAGTTTAATCACCACTCTTGCCACTTAGCTCTGCGACCTTAGGCTGGTTAAGAAGAGCCTCAGTCTTCTCTCCTGTAAGATGGGGATAATAAAAATGCCTACCCCATAGGGTTGTAATGAGTATCCAAAGAGATAGAACATGTTAAGTGTTGCCCAGCACATAGTCGTGTTCAAGAAATGTTAACCACTATTATTTATATATATATAAAAAACACATATATGTCAGAAAAATTATCTGACATTTGAAAATAGGCAGAAAATATTACTGATTATTGGGTCTTCTTTCAGTGCAGTATTGAGCTTAATTTTCTACTGACTTTACACTCCATAGGTGCAGAGGTTAACTTAAAAATTTTTGTCTGGTAAAGATGCAAATAGTTTCTGTGCAATACAGCCAATAAGCACAAAGATTAGTCTACTGTCCTGTTGGACACCAACCAGTTTTAACTCATCAATCTTATAATATTTTTAAATTAAATTTTACACACACATAATCTCAAATGCTTTTTGAATCAGTTTTAACATCTTAACGTTCACCTCAATAAATACAATCTGTGACAGGTATTCATATTCTATTTTCCTGAGAGATATGATTTTACCCTTTTGAAAATTACACTTGATAACATGGAACCAACCTAAATGCCCATCAGTGATAGACTGGATAAAGAAAATGTGGTACATATACACCATGGAATACTATGCAGGCATAAGAAGGAATGAGATCATGTCCTTTGCAGGGACATGGATGAAGCTGGAAGCCATCATCCTCAGCAAACTAACACAGGAACAGGAAACGAAACACTATATGTTCTCACTCATAAGTGGGAGTTGAACATTGAGAACATATGGACACAGGGAGGGGAATAACACACACCAGGGCCTGTTGGGTGGGGGGTGAGGGGAGGGAACTTAGAGGTCCATAGGTGCAGCAAACCACCATGGCACACGTATGCCTACGTAACAAACCTGCATGTTCTGCACATGTATCCCTTTTTTTTTTTTAAAGAAATAAAGAAAAAAAATAAAGAAAAGAAAATTACACTTAACATTAGACAGCTAATATGGGTAGGCCTGCCCCATTTAGTAGAGGGACTGAAACACAAAGAGATTTTTGACTTGTCGACAGCTAGAAGCAGAATTCAGTAATTTCAAATTCTACCCCGATATCTTTGTTCTATCTTATGCCTCTGACCAAACAATATCCAAAAATACAATAACAACAATAAAGAATATAATCCTGAAGGATATAAGGCAGTACTCTTCTGGCAGGCTTGAACAGTTTCCAGGCTGTCTTCACAGCCATCATTCAAAGAGGAATGTGAGAAACATCATTTGAAGCTGATTTCCAAATGTTCTGCTTCTCTAAATGCATTTTTCAAACCCTTAGAGGAAAAGGGGGCCCTCTTTAAAAACAGCAATGATCTAAAAAACGGGTGAGGTAGGGAATCTGGTAGTTCACTAACCTGGTTAATAGGAAATCAAAACTATTCTATGTAAAATCAATTAAATCCATTAATACATTGATTAGGTAGATGGAAACTGAGTTACATCTACCTTAGAATTTAAGCAGACCAGGGTCTCTAAAAACTTGATATTCTCTTTTCTTGGCATGAGAGGAAAGTAAGGTTTCAGAATTGAAAGAGTAATTAAGAGGGAGCCCTGTGTCCAGGGACTGAACTCACTGTTATGCTCTGGATGGGACATATGCTCAGAGCCCAGTGGCCCAAGCTGTTGTAGAAGACGGCAGAAGCAGCCAGGAGAGCTCTGAGCCCACCACGCGCATGGAGGATGGAACCGGGGTTAGTTTAAAGTAAGCAGTGCCCGAATCATGTGACAGGAGCCACCTTTACACTTATAATCACTGCAGGCTTAGGAAAATCATAACATAAATGAAAGGTTTTTTGTATTGAAAAAGTTCCACCCACATTGTGCCTTGGCCCCTCATTTTAAAAATACTTTCATCTCTAAATTCCCCGGGTTTCCTCTGGCGTCTCCAGCTGCTCCTCTGCTGATTGCTCGTCCACGATTCCTCAATGTCTGAGTGTCTGATTCAGACATTTCTTGGCCCTGTCTTTTTCCCTACTATCTGGTTTAAATGTCATCCATATGCTGATGTTTCCTAAATTTTATCTGCAGCCTCAACCTCTTGCCTGAACTCAGAACTAATATATCCAGTTGCATATGTAAAATCTTCTCTTGAATGTCAAAGATCAACTTAAACTTAATATGTTCAAAACAGAATTTGTGATTTTGTTCCCTCCCTCCACACTCTTATCCCTGCAAAGGCCAAGTTCTACCTTAGGGCCTTTGCACAGTCTCTGGGCCTGGAACACTCTTCCACCAGTCATTTCATGGACAGCTCCCCTTGGTCATTCAGATCTCAGTTCAAACATCACTTCCTCCTTAGCTGTCCCTGGCCCCCATCGGAAGTGGCCCATTCCTTTCCCACGGCCACCACCAGTTATTCTGGTAATTATGCACATAAACTGGAAATTTCTCCATAACCTCATATTTATCACAATATGGAATTCTGTGGATTAGGTGTTTACTTATTTATTGTTAATCTCCCTGCCCTTCCCCCACAGCTCTACCCCCCAATGCATAGAAAATGAGCCTCGAGGGAACTGGGACTCATCTGTCTTAGTCATTGCTGTTTCTCCAACACACAGGCACTCAGCAGATTTTTACTGAGTGCATATTTGCATATGTGAATGCATCTCTGGGGGTCTGTTTTCCTACAAAACCTGAGGGTAATTATCACAGAAAGCATGCATGGTAACTGGGAAGGATGAACATACTAATTCCAGCATGACCTTGAATTTTTAAATTGATTTGGAGAATAGTAAATGCCATTGGGATGCCAAAGAGAGCAAGAGATGTTGGTGCAGGGGAAGGGTGTTGTAAACAAAGAGAGGAATGCAAACAATAATCCCTAAATGTCCAGAAAAATTTTGGGAGACTGATGAGGAAGAATCATTTTATGTTTATTTTGCCAAGGAAGGATATTATGGAGAAATTTTATCATCTACTGTCACATCACCATCATGTCATAAAATAAAGGACATTTAACTTCCAAAAAGTAGAAAAGATATGAACTTCGTTTTTCAAAAAAATTGAATAAACTGTGCTTTAGGAAAACTCCCTATATTGACTTATTTCTCTCATTGCAGCACAGTCCTTTGGAAACATTGTCCTAACACTGTCAGGAACCACTGACTTAAGTGACTGACTCTAGTCGAGGAGCAATCACTGGCAACTTTCCTAAGTCTTTGCTTCTCAATATGTCTATGGACAATTAAAGCTCTCTGATAAATATTCACTACTAGGGTATTGTAACGTTTAGACGACCTCAGAAACCTGGCATTGAGATGTTACTTAGAATTTTCTCCCTATCTCAACCAAGTATAAGGCCAGGCCTACAAATAAAAAGGTGTTTTAAGTGAATAAATGTGTTTGTGTGTGTGTGTGTGTGTGTGTGTGTGTGTGAAGTGTATGTGTATGATGCCTTAAGGAAGAAACTGACACATCAACAGAGTTTTAAAATGTTTAAAAGACCAGTAGTACCAACTGAAACTAATGGCCAAGACATCTAGTATCATGGTTACGTTACATAGAACACAATGTAGAATTTCCTTTCATTTTACTGTAAATTGCTTTAAAAATACGTATTTTTTAAAGTGTAAGATAAAAATGTATCCGGAACTTATTCCTTCTGGTGGGTTCTTGGTCTCGCTGACTTCAAGAATGAAGCCGCAGAGTCTTGCGGTGAGTGTTACAGCTGTTAAAGATGGTGCGTCCGGAGTTTGTTGCTTCAGATCTGTCCAGAGATTCTTCCTTCCTGTGGGTTCGCTGTGTGGGTGACTTCAGGAGTGAAGCCTCAGACCTTACCAGTGAGTGTTACAGTTCTTAAAGGTGGCGAGTCTGGAGTTGCTTATTCCTTCCAGTGGGTTCGTGGTCTCACTGACTTCAGTAAAGAAGCCACAGACCCTCGCGGTGAGTGTTACAGCTCATAAAAGTAGCGTAGACCCAAAGAGTGAGCAGCAGCAAGATTTACTGTGAAGAAGGAAAGAACAGGAGGTTGCTGCTGCTGGCTAGGGTGGCCAGCTTTTATTGCCTTATTTGGCCCCGCCCACATCCTGCTGATTGCTGCATTTTACAGAGGGCTGATTGGTCCATTTTACAGAGCACTGATTGGTGCATTTTTACAGAGTGCTGATTGGTGCATTTACAATCCTCTAGCTAGACTCAGAGTGCTGATTGGTGCGATTTTATAGAGTGCTGATTGGTGCATTTACAATCCTTTAGCTCGACACAGAAGTTGTTCAAGTCCCCAACAGACCCAGAAGCCCAGCTGGCTTCACCTCTCAAAAAGATACAAATGACAGAGACAATTGAAAAAAAATGTTTAATCTACTGGGGAAACTAAGAAACAAAACCAAAGGAGGCAGATGATATCAAGCATTATTCAAATTTACTGCTGAACCAATGTATTCAGGAATAACACCCACATGAAAGGAGAATATATATTGAAAATGGAAATGTGAATAATTTCCTTAGATGACTGACTTCATTTGCAAAGAGGAAAATCTGCTCCCAGAGAATATGCAAAATGCAAGCAACAGTGATGGTAAACAAAGTTTTAAAGGGAGAAGTTGATGAAGATTCTGGGCCATAGGGGCATTCACCAGACAGCATCTAAAAGAAGTAGAGGTGGCTGGGACCTGTGTCACAGCCCATTAGATGCCATTTTAAGAGATTAATAATTCAGGGCCTGGGTAGCACGGGGTGACTGCAGTCATACATATAAGCAAATAACAATGAGGACTAAGTGTTTGGTCTTTCCATTGACTTATTGGTTCCTGGATGGCAGTAAACAGGGTCTTCAGTGTCTGGCTCACTAGATAAACAAGAGTAATAAGAGGAATCATACTGGTCCCAATTTGGAACTCCAGCTCTGCAGAGGGCATCCACACCCACCTCAAGTCAAAAAGTAAGAAAACTCAATTAGCAGCTGTTCTCCCTCCGCCCCCTTCTGAGGAGGGAAGGGAGTGGAGTTTTCTCCCACACACTTTCTAAGCCATGGGGGAGTCTCCCGAGCTTCTGAACAGCAGTCAGGAAACAAGGCTGTTCAGGAAGCTGGTACTGTGAACCACAAGTCCTCTGAAGAGCTTCAGTGGAAAATAATACTAGTGGATAGATTTAAATTCCTCATACAACCAAAGTTGTTCTTTGTACTTCTAATAGATGTTATAATTTTTTACATAAATACTGTACAATGTCTGTGAGTTAAAATCAGATTCAAAACCTAATCTTCTGATGCAATAAGCAGTCAAATCTTTTCCTGGTTCTCAGGACAAGCGAAGGAAGTCAGTATGAAACTTCCCTTACCAGAGAATGTCTGCTCAACATGTTCTTCCTGGAAACACCTTGAAAATAAAATGGCTCCCAGACCCTCCAGTTTCCCTTGGTCGGGGAAGTCAGAGCCGATCATGGGCTTAAATCTTGTGTGTTATTGGGGATATATCACCTAGCTGAAGAAAATAGACCTAATGACCCTGATTTGTCTGAATTTTCATAAAGAGATTGCAAAGACTCCAGACATTTTTGCCTCAAGACTCAGCTGAACTCATATTAGTCTTGCATTTATAAGGAGAGCCTCTGCCAAGAGGTAAGGATAGCAGGAGAGAGGAGTTGGGAGACCTGGATTCAGTCATGCCTATACCAGGAGGCAGCCGCGTGTTGACTGTGATCATGCCATGTCACTTAACTTCTCTGAACTTTAATTTTCTTAGCTGGATAATTAGAATATATATGATCTTTATAGTCTTCTATAGATCCAAAAAAGTATGATTTGATGTGTATAACTAAGTCTGGGTGGCTGGACAGAAAGTTTGAATAGGTCAATTGCCCAACAAGACTGGTTATATCATTCAGTTGTTGAAATGACCAATATAACCAGGTTTTTTTTAAAAAAAAAAAACAAAAAACAAACCCTGGCTAGCTATTTTCAGCAACCTTAACTACTTACTGGCTTGACTATGAAGCAGTCCTTTTGATTGCTTAAAATTAAAAATAGTTAAAAT
Source organism: Pan troglodytes (assembly GCF_028858775.2). Taxonomy (NCBI): domain Eukaryota; kingdom Metazoa; phylum Chordata; class Mammalia; order Primates; family Hominidae; genus Pan; species Pan troglodytes. Next base: position 68,219,756 of record NC_072410.2, on the reverse strand, counting down.
AGCTTTTAAAAATAAGAATAACCACCCTTTGATCAATTGAACATTTCAACAACTGATCAATTGATCTCTGTCACCTAATCTGGTCTTATTTATGAGTGTCTTGAGACACGTATCCCACAGGGTTACTCTACAAACTCTCCTCCCTTAGTGTCTACAGCACAACTTTTTGCTGCCTCCTGGATAGTTTTTGTTGTTCTATTTACAACTCCTCTTTCTCTGTCCATTCCCTAAATATTTGTTCCTTGGCGTTCCCTCTAAGATGTTTTCCTCTCTTGCTGTATCTGCCCTCCTCGGATGATTTCACCCTCACCTACAATGGTGTGCTGGCAAATGTTTAACAAGCAGCGCTTCCAGGGTGAAGAAAAGCCCTGACTCGTAGTGTTTGCTGATTTCTGTGGTGTAAATACTCTCACTATGGCCAATATCAGGCTCCCAGACATTATGGATTTGGGAAGAGAGGCATATAACTGACGCTTAACAGCTGAATGAACTAGCTCTAGCACACCACTGCATCCCTGACTTCCAAGACCACCCACATGCTGATCCACCGACCTTTCTCTCTCTCTCTCCCTCACTGCAGACTCATATCCACTTGAATGTCACACTTCCACAACATCATCAAGGGTAAAATGGACACACGATCTTCCTGTAAACTTTTCCCTGCATTCCCTGTTTACCAAGGTAACTGTGGACAAGAGTGAGTGACCCAGCTTTTGGAAAATTTTGACTTCGTTTGAGCTATCTTAGACTATTTTGTGATTGCATCTTTTGAGCGATGGAACAAGACTACCTGCTGGTAAATAGGAATGGAGTTTTTTTCTGCAGAGAAATAGATGTTTCTGCTGTCAATCATCCTGTGAAGTGGTTTCTCTGGGACAAGGAATGGGAGGTGAGAAGCGATTTGAACTGGAGGAGAGAAAGATCTAGGGCCTAAGACCAGCTGAGTCTGAGTGACATGGAGAAGGCTAGAGTCATTCTACTGGCAGAGTAGCTACTGCTGTCCCATGAACGCAGTGAACAGTAATAGCAGGTATCTAATCGAGCAGCAACATGGAGGCTAAAAAGTCAAGGCAAAAAAAGGGGCCAATTTCTAGAGATGCCAAACTGAGACAGCACTTGTGGACCTGGTCAGTTTTTAGAGGGCACATCCTATTTCCAAGACTGGAGTGGTGATCCACAGGTGGTGGTTACCCTCAACCAGCTGATCCTGCAGGGTAAGAATCTCAGAAGTGTTTCAATATCAGCAGCAGCAACAGCAGCACCAGCAGCAGCAAGATGAGAAGGCTAGAGAAGAATAACCCAGTGGAACTTGTCTGCAGCTCAAATGAGAGGCATTCTAAGACACTCTCAGAAATAACTGATGGGACAGTGACAGTAGCTGATTTCTAGTAGTGCAGGCTCTACAGTATAATAATTTAGGTGTACCAAGGAAGAATATGTTATAGTCACAGGCTAGAGGGCCAGAGTATTCCCTTGCATTACATTTATTTCCATCTATATTAGGTCATCTACCCAGATGCCTAAACCCCAAAACTAAGAGTCATTTTGTCTTCTCTGATGTACCACATACAATCAGTCACAAAGGCCTGCCAGTTCTATCTCCTAACTTTTTCTTGAATCCATCAGAATGTAGGCATGAAGAGAAAAGATGCTCTCATACTTACAGTCATCCTCTCAGTTCAAGCCCTTGTCTTTTCTCACTTGGATTTCTCTGAGAGCTTCCCAACTAGTCTCCCTGACTTCCATCTTGCTCCCTCCAATCAGTCCATCAACTGCATTGCTGCAGAGGAATCTTCCAACAAAAACCTGTTCAAGTTACTCCTTTGTTAAAGTCCTTCAGGATAAAACCCAGACTCTTGGGGTGGCCTATTAGGTCCTTCATGGTCTGCCTATCACCTTCCTTTCTAGGCTTATCCCACACTCCCCTCCTGTGTCCAGTGCATAGAGTCCTCTAGATAGGGGAGGATGCATTGACCATTTTTCCTACCTTCTTTCCCATCCTCATGACGTGGTTTTAAATGCTCATGTCTTTCTCCCATTATACACTGTCTTCTGGTTTTCCTCTGACATCTCTGGTTGTTCCTTCTCATCATCTTCTTCCTCTGCTCATACTTTAAGTGTTGATTTTCCCCAGAGTTCTCTTCTCAGCCCTCTCTTCTGTCTTCCTGGAAAAGGTCAGTCGTTCCTGGGGCTTCTGTTTCTAACTCATGCTGAGTTTTCTTAAATCTTTGCCTCTAGATCAGACTGCTCTTCTCAACACCTCCACAGAATGCTCTTAGCTATCTTAAACTCCATATGTCTGAAGTTTATTAAACTCCTACCTCCAGATGCATTCTCCCTCCTATATCCTCTATCTCAGTTTATGTCTCTGTTTGAAAGTTGAAGCAAGTACCTATTGCTGCCTGACAAACCTCCCCTAATCAGTAGCTTAATACAACAGACATTTATTATTGCTCACAAGCCTATGCGTCAATGGGGCATTCCTGCTGACCGGAGCCAGATTCAGCTGATCTTGACTGGGCTTTCTCACATATCTGGAACCTCTGCTGGGACAACTGGGATGACTTGGTCCATATGGTCTCTTATCCTCCAACAGGCTAGCCTAGGTTTATTCACATGGCAGATGGACAGAGTTCCAAGAGAGAAAGTGGAACCCATTCAAGGCCTCTTGGGGCAGAGGATCCTAATTAAAATACCATATCATTTCCACTGCATCCTCTTGGCCAGAAGTCACAAAGCCAGCCCAGGTTCAAGGGATGGAGAAATATACACCACCTCTTAATGGAAGTAGATGCAAAGTCACATTTTAAGGAGTGTGGACAGAGAGAGGGGCGGAGAAATGTGATCCTTTTTGCAATCTGCCAGAGAAGTAATCCTAGATATCTCCACAATGATAATGTGGTGGTGATGGTGGTGATGGTGATGGTGGCAGCTAATGTTTACCAAGTACCTAGCACATATCCTGCACTGAATAATGTCAAGGGAAAGGTAGATTCTGCATTGTGTTTACAGTTATGTATGAAAATCACTTTTTATTTTCTTTATATTGGTTTCTGTTGAGGCCTCTCTTTTGGCTTACAGACAGCTATCTTATTACTCTGTCCTCATGTGGCCCTTCCTCTGTATGTGTGCAAAAAAAGAGTGATCTCTGGTGTCTCTTCCTCTTCTTACAAGAACACCAGTCCTAATGGATAAGAGCTCCACCCTTATGACCTCATTAACCTTAATTGCCTCTTTAAAGGCCCTCTCTCCAAATACAGTCACTTTTGGGATTAGGTCTTCATGACTGGGGCATGGGGTGGGGATACACACAATTCAGTCCGTAACAACTACACAAACACTAGAATGGCTAAAATGAATTTAAAAACAAACATCATATGTTGGAAACTGGAACAACTGGAATTCTCATACACTGATGTTGGGACTTTAGTCCAATCACTTTGTAAAAACTGTTGAGCTGAATCCAATAAGGCTGAATATATGCCTAGCCTTTGAGATTCTACTCGTAGATATTTTATCCAAAGGAAATGCAAACGTATACACACCAAAAGACATACACAAGAATATTCACCACAGCACGATTCATAATAGCCTTAAATAGGAGAGAATTCAAATGTTGATACATAATGGGAGGAATAAATAACTTACAGATATCCATACAACAGGATATCATACAACCATGAGACTGAACACACTATGGTTAAAGCTCACAAACATCATGCTGACTGACAGAAGCCAGACACAAAAGAGTACACACTTTAAACTTTCACTTAAATAATATTCAATAACAGGCAAAACAAATCCATGGTGTTAGAAATCAGGCCAGTGGTCAGCCTTGGAGAGGGAAGTGGTGGCTGGAAGGAAACAACAGGGGGCTTCCAGGATGCTGGGTGTGTTATGATCTGGCTTCTGGCTACACAGCTATGTTCAGCTCATGAAAATTTATCAAGCTGAATACTTATATGTGCATGTTTCTGCATATATTTTACACTTCAATAAAAAGTTTCCTTTAAAAATTTTTCTGAAAACTCCATATCATCCTAGAATAAAGTCCCAAAACTTCAGCAAGGCCTGAGGCTTTATGACCTGGCCCCAGGCCGACATTTCCAGTCCCATCCCTACTACTCCTGGCCTAACCTACAGCCAAAACAAGTCATCACCCATATCCACAGTCCATCGTGCTCTTTCATGCTTTCCACTTCATTTGCTTGGTTAACTCTGTTTTCAGCTTTAAAAGTCAACTCAGGCTTTATTCTCCATCAGGAAGTTTTCCCTCACCCCACCCAACCCGGGCTGAGTTACAAGTCCCTCCTATGTCCTCCCTTAACATTTTATGTGTACTTATTACCCTTAGTACATTGCACTATCATTTTTGGTTTATGAATCCATCTTTGCTGCTGGACTGTGAGTGTGATGAGGGCAAGAACTGTGTCCTTTGTCTCTGTATATGCAGCATCTAGTGCAGTGCCTAGGACACAGCAAATGCACAATGAACAACAGATGAATGAATAAGCGGATTAATGGACTTTAGTTTACAGTCTTGATTTTGGTACACAAAATTCTTCTTTAGTCATTCTAGCAAGAAAAAGTGGTTTTTTTTACATTGAAACTTCATCTGGCAGCACAGACTACACCATGCCCAAAATTTAGTTTGCAATGAGTGCTTTGTTCTTCATGAACATTAATATCAGAGAAACCAAATGCACATTTCTTAAAATAAGTAATAGCAATATTGCCCATTCCCTAAAGACTGTCCGACTGTACAAAATAATTGCATTCCTCTGGAACACGGGTGAAGCGTTAATGTTCTTGGTTGGCTGGAGAATCAACAAATTCCTCTAACATCTAGATTGGCGATGTTTCTTGGTGTATCTGCCAGAAATTCCTCAGATATCCTCGTCTGAGATTTATGGACTGAGAGGTTTATGATATTTCAGAGGGTAGAATCGGCTATTGTTTTACATATTAGCCAAGTCAAGTAAATGCAGTGAAAGCTGTGATTGGTCTCTGGGCCTAAAAAGTGAAATAGGCTGACAACAGCCATATTCCATGCAAGATCCAAACAGGCTTCAGCCAGGCAAAATGCAAAGTGGTGATCACAACTACTTCTCAGCAATGTTTATTCTTACTTCTGATTTTGGGCTTTCAGTACGGCTCCATAACAGAAAGCCAAAAAGGTTTTAATGGTAGGAGGTAGGATGATAAAGCTATTGCCACGATGATGATTCTTGGTAAATAAGGGTGCACTATGTGCCACAGAACAAGCACAGATATGAAACTTGACCTCAGAGTGCTTATCAACCAAAAAGTTAGGGCAAAGGTAAAACAGTAGCGCTATAACTTTTAAACATATGTATAATCTGAGTATTGAACTGGGTATACTAGGCCCACCTTCAGAGCCTTTGCTCACTCCCACCTCGCTGAGGACACTTCTCACTCACTCTACCCCAAGAACAGGCCGTGCAGGCTTATTTGTAAGGGCCCTGACTCCACCCAGCCTCTTGATCCACAGCTGATTGGACCAGACAGGGCACATGACTCAAGCTAAGCCAATCAGATTCTCTCCGTTTGGAATTGAGCCGCACATGGTCCTAAGAAGAGAACCTGCGGGGCTATCTGGGCAGCCATTTGGGGTGAAAGAGTGAAGCAGAGTAAAGTGGTCAGCAGGGAGAAAGTAGAGGCACAGGAAACCACCGTGGTGTAATAGCAGGGTGGCAGGAAGAGAGATCAGTTCCTGACAGCTTTCCTGTTTCTGATTCCAGTCCCTTTGGGGACATCTGATACGTTCTCTGGCCAACTCTGGCCTCCTTTTTATGTTTATGCTGGTGTGGGTGGTTTTCCGAGGTCCCAGGCCTAAGACACACATGTTCTGGTGTTCAGGCAGGAGGACTGTCTTCAATTCTTGGTGTCATGTTGGCGGAGGGGAGGGCTAGACTACGGGAGGCCTTGCACTGCAGCAACTGGCATCCACGGCCAGGGGCTGGCTGGAGTTTTAGCTCTAACGCTGGGGGTTTGGGAGCTGTTGGTTAGTGGGGGTGTTAATTTGGTTCTTTAAAAAAGGAAGCATGACACTGTGAGTGATGACATTTGAACGTCAACAATACAACATTAAGCCTGTGGAAAGTTTTAATTATGATAGCTTACACAGGAAATTGCATTTATCTATGGAAACTAAATTTAGAAGCCTGGACAGATTGACAGGATCCCCCTTAAGTCCATGTAAATAGCCCTTGCCGGGTGCTAGGAAGTAACAGCAGTAGCAGGGGCTGGCTAGTCAGGGCGCTCTTCAAAAGTCCTATCTTCCAGGTTAGGGGAGAATGAACAATTTCTGAAAGAACCCCATTTTCAAGGCTGTTCCTATTATCTCCCTGCTTTGTGTCCATAAACAAGGAAAGGGTGCGGTCATGACTTGGATTTGTTCTGAGCAGTGTTTGTGTATCCAAGGCCAGAGGCAGGACCCAGTGGGAAAGGGAAGTGTGGGAATGAGTGAGAGGAAATATCTTGGGCTCCTTTGCCTCCTCACCCTCCAATCATTCCCCCACAAGGGAACCCCCTTAGGGTTCCCTCCTTCCCACGGTGTTCCCTCTACCCACTTCAAATCTCAGTGACATGAAAACTGGGGGCATCAGAGGCAAGGGAGTGACAGGAACAGTGGTTTTGTATAGCAAGAACATTGGAGTTGGCCAGAGGTGGGTAAAGCCGTGGCACTATCACCAGCACCACTCTCTGACCCAGACAAGAGGGTCCTCTGCCCTGGGCTATGACCTCTAAAGGGCCCTTGCCCTCCTCAAGGCTCACTCCACCTCGTGAAGTGAAGAGTTCACCAGAGCCCATATATACCCCTCAAGACCGTGTTCCAGGTCCTGAGACTCCAGAATTCCCTGTACAAGCGGCCCTGCGCCTGTTTCCAGGGCCTGTAAGAGCCTCTTCCAGGGTCTGTCCTCTCAAGGATGTGTATGCCCTAGAGTTCAGGGTGCCCTAGGGATAACTGTTTGCAGACAGGATGAAGAATGGGTGGACGGCACACACTGGAGTATCTGTATTTGAATTTCAAAGGTGGGAAGAGAAGGGCACCAGGCCAGGGGCTACGGTCTGATTCTCCATGGTATACTGCCTCTTTCTGGCTCAGACCAAGGAGTCTGAACATTCTAAATTTGAATCTGGGCTTCCTGGTTGTTATGAAGGTTTATTTGTCAAAGTAGGAGGAGAGAACATGTCTAACTGTTAGCCTGATATATTAGTTTTGCATATTTATTCAAATGGAATATGAACAAATATTCCATTTATTCATGGAATATTTGGGGAGCTTGGAGCAAGAGTACAAATAGGCTTTAACATTTGGGGAGCTTGGGGCAAGAGTACAAATAGAGGCTATTTGTAGCCCCAAGCTCCCCAAATGGTAGAGGCCGGCCATGCCATCACTTCAACAGTTTGACTTTAGTTAAGTACTTTAGGCCTCTGATACTCGGTTTCCTCATCTGCAAAATAAGGACACTAACAGTAATAGTTATTGTGAGAAATTAAAGTGTAATAAGTTGTAATTATTGTTGTGTGCCCTTGGGTAAGTTACTTAATCTCCCTAGTGCCTCAGTTTTCTCATCCGTCAAATGGAAGGGTAGTAGTATACCTGTCTCTAAGGATTGTTATCAATTAATGTATGTAAGAGCCTTTGAACAGTGTCTGGCACATAGTAAATGCTATGGAAATGTTCCTTGTTGTTGTTATTGTCCGATATCTATGGACGCTACTACCACCTGGCTGACTGGACTAAAGGAAACAGCATATGTAGCATGTAGGTCACAGCGAGGCACACCTCTGCCACATTTCTGAGCTTATTTGAGATTTGTCTCATACTCCAGACTCATCCTGTGATTACCAAACCCGTACCAGACTTCTTAGGAAGGATAGAGTCTGTTCCTGCTTCCAACTGTGACTGTGTCTTTAGCCAAGTGTAATCTGATGAATACAAACTAAGAGTTCTGTCCTGGGTTAACCCTCATTCTTTTCTGTAAAAGGCTTTCAGATCCACTCAGAAAGGTGCAAAACAAATCTTACATCTCTGGGCAGAGACATGGTGGTGGCAGAGAGCAAGGAATGGGGGAGGGATGTTGGCCCATCTCATGAGAGCCACTGATTGCCACTCCTCACTGTGGAAGAGCTTCTGCAGCCCTGCGCATTGGCAGGCTCTCAGGGCTGGGTTGGGTTTAGGAATTAACTTGAAGTGTTAATTTTGTAAATATCTAGACAGGGTTGATCCTCCACAAGAGGAGAGTTGATCACACAGAAAGACCTAAAAGCCTTAGAGAGCTACAAAAGTGTTTCCCAACTGCAAGCCCCATTTATTTCTACTACACGACACGACCTCTGTGGATCAGCAGCTGTTTCCTTTGCTCAGCAACTGAACAGCCCATTCCCTGTTTGTTTCAACTTTGCAGGGGATCACCAATGGGGAGCTGAGGTACTAAAGCTCTCCATGGGAATGAAAGTTAAGAAGGGCACCAGGGAGGCCATTGGCACACAGGTGAGCATCAAGCCCCCTGACCCCCACCTTCCATAGCATCCTCTTCTCAAGGACCCATTGCAGGCAGGTTCTCCCTGTGTCCCCGTGCCCTATGGACACATTTTATTTTAGGAATATTCTCCTCCTTATTCACATTAGGGCACCAGTAAGAGGAGCATACAGTATTATATCTCTCTCAAATATTTTTATTTAAAAAATGCTGAAGAAAGCCCTAAGCCAAAGAAAATTAGAATCTACCTGTGCGATTTCAGACGACAGTCAGAAGTTGGAGAGGATTTTTGTCAGGGTGTGGTCCTAAGGAATGACAGGCCCTTTACAAAGTCCCTCTCATCTCAGAATCCATTTATTCAACCTAAATGTTTTCTTCCAATGCTTTCATGTGTGATGTTAGGGATCTGCGTGTTCATAGGCTTCACTGCAGTTTGGGGCCGGCTACACAGCCATTCCCTGGGGCCCATGACCAGTGACTACTAAATCCCTGTGCCATGGTTTCCATCGAAGTTTTTGCTTCGGAGTTCTCTTTTCCTCGTGGCCAAAGCTTCAAGGCCTGTGCACAGTCATAAAATGGTGCCCTGACCACCTTTCACTTGCATTTTGTGGTTTTGACCACATATGTGCCTTTATATACCATAGGAATGGGATTATTTTTACATGTAGAAAAATGCTAGAGTGAGGAAAAGCAGCGCCACAGTGTTGCCAATGAGGGTACACCTGCTTTGACTGGCTTGAGCTGTGCCTTTGTTTTTAAGGTCATATTTGATGCAGGACATAAATACATAAGTTGGTTTGTATGCTTTACTGAACAAGCCCAGAAATAAGTTATCAACATCCTTGTGACATTTTTTTCTTTATTTCTTTTTTTTTTTTTCTGAGACAAGGTCTCCGTCTGTAACCCGGGCTGGAGTGCAGTGGCGCGAACACGGCTCACTGCAGACTCGACCTCCTGGGATGGGATCTCATCATGTTGCCCAGCCTGGTCTCCAATTCCTGGACTCCTCCCACTTTGGCCTCCCAAAGTGCTGGGATTATAGATGTAAGCCACCTCACCCACCCATGACATTGCTTAAAGAAAGTAGTTGTTATGTGTGACTGGTAACCATTTTTTCAAGAGTTAAACATCTGAGCTATCTAAATTCCACTGCAAAGTATGAAAAGCAAATTAAGTAATCATGACACAATCACTCAAATCAGAAGAATGAGGAGTGCAGTAGGTTTTTTTTTTTTTTTAAACGGGTGTGGGTAGGGAAACATCAAACCTGATGGTCAAAATTCAGTCAAAATCTCCAGCCATTGAACGTTTTTTAGGAGATCAGCGATACCGCATAGAGATGATTGGTTGGGATGATTATCCTTGTGGTACAATCGAATTAACATGTATTTGGTTGCCGACTGTTTGCTGGGTAGGACAGAGTGAGTATGGAAGTCTGGGGTGTGGGGAGGGCATTCTAAGTATGTGCTCTGGGTGTGTCCATGAAGCAGAACTGTTTTTCTCAACTTTCTGTTCATGAAGCCTGGTTAGTTGGACAGCTGCTGAGGGGTTGAACCAAAGGGTATGACAGTCAATATGTTTCATCTATGAGACCTAATTTCAATGAATGTTTCAGTGGTATAAGAAGCCATATTCTATGCCAGCTCTCCTCTGCTCAGAAGAAAGCAGAGATATTGTTAGTTTATTTCCCATGAAGGAAAAGTTTTGATTCCACCTTGAATGTGCTTTTGTTTGTTTGTGGAGCCGTTTCCTGTTTTCTCTTATCAAAATATTTCAGCTGTAGCTTAACAAATTGAGAGGGTATAGGAGCTTCTGTCCCAACCAAGTCAGATGAGCATGCTTAATCACAGCTTTGAAGCAGATCCACTATTTTAGCGAATAGAACGCTTTTTTAAAAAAGGGAAAAATATTTTTATTCCATTGAGTATCTTTGATTGGAAAAAAATGCACATGGAATGAATAGCAAGGAAGAAGCAAAGTTAATATAGCTCTATTATGTAACAACCAAAACAGTTGCCATGTAACATTTCTATGTTTCCTTTTATAAATAACATACATGGTGTTTTTTCTTTGAATATGCATTTATACCTAAGTCCAGCAGCAGCCAAGCCTTAAAGCCCTAAGGCAGGTCATTGATTTTGGCCCTTTTAAAGAGATTTTACATATCTCTGCTCAGTGCCATTATGTGTTGATTTCATAGTTTAACGGTTACAGAGTGTGTCTATTTCTCTAATTCCCGTTTAGTGTCTGTGTGCATATATTTCTCTATTTCCTATTTCTTCGCTATGTTGGGGGCTTAGGGTGGATAGTTTACTTTTACCCTCACGGACCACCTGTACATGTGAAATCAAATTCTGAGAAAATATATTCTAGCTCCTCCAAAGCTACATATGAAAATGTTTTATTATTGGAAACTGAATATATTCCAGTTTTCTAGCAAATATAGCTTTGGGGGCTTGAAAGTTGAGGTCTTTTTTCCTCCTGTTTCTTTCTACAGAGCAGTCAATAGTATTGAACAAGAAAAAGCTGCATGACTTTTAGACCAGAGGAGTGAGGACAGCACTTAGAGGAGGTAAGAGAGTTCATCACGTGTTCTACATTGAGCTGACAGCAATGTACCTAGTGCATCCAATTAACTAATCTTTAATTTTTGTACCAGGCACACAGCCAACACGTCCAGTTAACCAGGATAAATGATTTAAAAGAACTTTGTAAAAATGCTGAACATAATTTGCTATCACCAAATATAGGAATCTCTGAAGCCAGCTGTCTTGCTCATATGAAATGCAATGACAAGATCCAAATTGTGAGAAAAGGAATCCAACTTGGTTGGAACAGGAAAGAAACAAAAACAAAGAACCTCTGGCCCAGAGTCATTTCTGTTTGGAAAAATTTCTGAAGATTAAACTTAGGCCCTGAGTGCACCTAACAGTGCAATCTGCAGGCTGCCAACGCGTAGCCGTGGAACTAAATCCAGCAGCTCAAGGTGAGAGAAAATTAAGTGGATAGAGTCTACCTCCTTAAGATACTCTTCTTATCAGAGCTTCCTGAGACCTTCCAGAGTGATGAGTTCCAAATTACGTACAGCCATAGGAAAATAAATATTTGGCCAGCTGTAGACATTGGATTTACTTATCTGTAGCCTATTTCTAGCTTCAGAACAATTTCTACTTCTACCTTATAATCCACCACAGCCCAGGAGTTTAAGGATCTTTTATTAAAGTATCTTCACGTAGTTTATTTTTTGAAACAAAAATTACCACTAAGAAAATATTTTTTAAAAATACTCTCCAATTATACATAGTGTACATGTGTATGTGTATAAATACATAACATATATTTTACTTTCACACAGAGGTTAAAATCAAGTCAGTGCCCTGGTCTACTCCCTATGTGGAAAGTTCAGAGGGAAGGGTCTGAACATGGCTTTTTCCTAAGTTTGTTATATTCCTTGGAACATGTTTCACAGGATGTTACTTAGGGCTCCAATTTACTGGACAAAACAATCATTACACATACAGAAAAGAAATTACTAATTTCTTTAATATAAAAATGTATCTTACAAATCAATAAGAAAAGATAACTCTATAGGAAAATAAGCAAAGGAAATATCCAGGCAGTTCAGGAAGAGGAACAAAAAGCAGGAAATCAACAGGTGAAAACATACTCCACCTTGCTTGTAGTTTAAAAATTCAAATTCAAATGATGATGAGACAGAAATTTTCACTTCCAGTTGGTACAGATTTTTTCTTTTTTTTTTAAGACAGAGTCTCCCTCAGTCACCCAGGCTGGAGCGCAGCAGCCTAGGATCTTGGCTTACTGCAACCTCCATCTCCCAGGTTCAAGCAATTCTCCTGCCTCAGCCTCCTGAGTAGCTGCGACTATAGGCACCCCCCACCATGCCCAGCTAATTTTTGTATATTTTCAGTAGCGATGGGGTTTCACCATGTTGGCCAGGGTGGTCTCGAGCTCCTGACTTCAGGTGATCCATCCACCTGGGCGTCCCAAAGTGCTGGGATTACCAGTGTGAGCCACCGCACTCAGCCAGATTTTTAAAAGAGGTAAAACCAGGATAAGATATGAGAAAACAGTCGTTTCATACATTGTTCATAAGTGTATAAATTGATATAATGTTTTGTGTTGGCAATGTTGCAATACTTATTAAAATTGAACCCCACATTTTACTTCTACTATAGAAGTAATTATAGTAGTAACCTATAGAAAACATTCCCCTAAGTACACAGAGACAAATGTACATGAATGATGTACATAGTTCCTAACAGCTAAACACTGGAAATAAACCTATGAAAAGAATTTGGTAGATCTATATGTACTTACACAGAAAGGGTTCCAAGATACAGCAACATGTAAAAAGAGCAAGTTATAAAAATGATTTAGAAAATGATTCAATTTTTGTTATATGCAGAGGAAAAAAAATCTAGTGTCATATAGACTAAAATATAAATACTAGCTATTTCTGGGGGTTGGCATTTTGGAGTACCTTCCATTTCTATCTCATGTTATTTCTGTAATATTTGATCATATACTAAGGGTAAAATAAAAACAATTTAAAAAATAACAGTATGAACATCACTTACGTAGCTTTCTTGCCAACCCCCAGAAATAGCTAGATTAGATTCAGGATCATGTTAAATCTGAAGCTAAACATGAGGAAACAACAATCAGATAAATCCAGATTGTGTGAGATGCTGCAAGATAACTAACCTGGACTCCTAAAATGTGTCAATGTCATGAAAAATGAAAAGAGTCATGGAGACTGTTCTAGATTACAAACAACTAAAGAGACCTGACAATGAAACACAATATGTGATATCTGACTGGATTCTAAATTTAGACACACATGAAAAAACATTATAAAGGACCTTCATGGAACACAACTGCATGGGTGACTCTACATGACAGAATAGTATTTCTAGGATCATATTTTGGGAAATGCTGGGATAGAAAATGTCCCTTTAACTGAAGCTTATTGTGACCCTTCATGCTAGATGTTCCTATTTTTTTTTTCTTATTTAATCCTGGTAATTTACAGAAGAAGATGATGATTTTCTATCAAACTTACACTCTAATTATTACTCTGATTGTTGAGAGATGCCAATATATTCATTTCTAGAATATCTTACCTGGTTTATAGATTTTTCAATTAGTGCTTAGATACCAACTGTAATTTATTATCAAGTTGGGGAATTTCTGAGCTGTAGGGGATCTTAGAGGAATTGTGGGATCAACCCTTATCATTTTACAGATGAGCAAAGGAACTCCGATGGGCTATGTGACTTACACATATTTAATTAGGAGAACCGGCTTTGGAAACCTAGCCTCCAAATTCAGTACTCTTACCATAAAACTATTATGATTTACTTACCCTTGCTGAATGCCAGCAGTGGACAAGGCATCATAACGGCCTGCCCTAAGACACCCTTCTGCCGGAAAGAGGCTCAACACTTGAGGAGGAATTGCATGACAATCTTCAGGGAGCAAGAGTATCCAACTCCCCGCACTTCTAATCATGCAGGCAGTCTGCCGAGTCCACGTTGCACCAAGGCATGCCCTTTGCCTGACTTGTTTGTTACATAAGAAAGCACTAGGAGTTCGAGCCAATACTCTTTTTTCTTTAAAAACAAAAAAAATACAAAAGACAAAGCAAACTGACTGCTTATGGAAGATGGATCACAAAAGAGTCCTAAGTCCTTTCCTTATCCTCCTAATAAACGTTTCCCTGACAACATATTCCCAGTAGGCCTCAATCCATCTGGTAGAATGATGGGGGAGATTAAATCATTTGTTCTTTATAAAGTGTGTGTAACACTTTCTCAACTACACTAAGACTCCAGATTTATACAACCCTCATTTTATATCTCCCTCTGAGAATAACCTCCTGATTTACAGGATTTAAAGAAGTCAAAAGCCCTTCTCCCTAAAACAATTTTCTTCACTGGCTTATACCCATTCTTTTTTTAGATGGAGTCTCTCTCTGTTGCCCAGGCTGGAGTGCAGTGGTGTGATCTCAGCTCACTGCAACTTCTGCCTCCCAGGCTCAAGCAATTCTCCCTAATTTTTGTATTTTTAGTAAAGACCGGATTTCACTATGTTGGTCAGGCTGGTCTTGAACTCCTGACCTCAGGTAATTGGTCTGCTTCGGCCTCCCAAAACGCTGTGATTACAGGCATAAGCCACCATGCCTGTCCTTATACCCACTCTTTAGGAGGCCAATGGAATCCCCCCCAATGATGATAGTAAAAGGGTGACTTCCCTTGTTGAGGGGGTAGGACAGGCACAGGGCTCTTGAGAGCACAGACAGCCACAAAGGTGACCAAGACCAAGGTTTGTAGAGGTAAGTCCAAGTCTAAATAGCTGGAAAAGCACATGCAACCTCAAATCTGGAGACTACCAAGATTGTGGTCGTGAATCAAGGGTTTGGAATTGAATGGAAATGGGTTGGCTGCACAGACAGGTCAGGGCCAGGCAAGACTGTCTTGGAAAATAGCCCCAGATTCTAGCTGGCATGTGTCGTTTGCCATGTGTGGCTGGCAGGGTCTTGTGTCTCGAATTGGCTGATGTGGCCAGGATCAGGTGGGACCAGAAGAGCCACTGCACGATCAGTGAACTACTGTTGAGATCTCCAGGGCCTGAGTTAGGGTCTGGAGTAAAAACTGGATCCCCACATTCAGGGGGTCAGCAGGGTGTGAGGTCAAAGGTAAACCCATTGTTAGTCTAATAATCAAATTTGACAAATCAAAAGAGGAGTAAGAATCCAAGCATGAAGCCACGGAGAGCAGGCAGCCCAGGCGGCCAACCTTAGAAGTGTGTAGTGCAGGGCTGGGGTGGAGAGGGGTTGGGAGGATGCCAGGCCCAAAGAGTAGATGGTACAGCCACTTTTCATCGTGTTCCTGCTGTTCCGAATGGGGACGTATCTGTGTCATTAAAATACCACTGGACATTTGTTTACTCTGTTTCTTTGCAATTAACTGAGAGTATGAAGTAGAAAGGAGAAGTTTGCTTATGGGGAGAGTATGTTTGTGTTGATAGGAAGTCCTATGGGAGCCCTTCAGAATTTCAAACATGCAGTCATTTTTCTGTGCCGGGGCAGGAAGAAGCAGGGGATATGGCCGAAAGGACTGCTCCTTGATTAGCCATACTGAGTTCTCCAACTGACTAGTTGGAGATCCATGGATCAGATCAGGGGCTTGCAATTTGGAGAGGGTATGTAAAGTTCCTACACTCAAGTTCTAACAGCTCAGTTCAGACACATTTATGCTTAAGCCCCAAGGAAGGGAACCAGGAAGCCCGAGTACTAGAGAAGGCTATGTTCCCAGCATGAAAGCCTGAGAAGACTGAGTGCCAACAGCACAGGGGAGAAAGGGAGAGTGAACCCCAAGGGTGCTCCCAGGCTTACTCAGAGAAGAGGGTAGATGGTGGGGTCCAGCTCACAGGATGCCAGTGTGCCCCTCTTTACCCCAGCCTCAACCACAATAGCTCAGCTTTTGTCTGTGTCACATAATGGGTTCTCTGTAACTTTCAATCGGCTTTAGATCATTTGAAAATGACCACCCTGTACCAGCAATGCCAAATGCCATCCCCATCTTAGCTCTGAGTTGGTTGCCATGTCAGACCCTCTCCTCAAGGGATTTACAATCTCTCTGGAAAGCCCAGTTTTATGCAATGGCAAAAAGGAGACAACAATATAGGATGGGTCTTAACTGAATGCTAAGTGATATGTTACAGGCTGCAAGTGACTCAGAGTTAACAGAAAAAAAGAGATCCATTGGTTGTGGGGTATGGCAGGATATGTCAAAAAGGAAAGAAATTTCTACAAAAAAAAAGTGGAACTTGAGCTGAGCCTTAAAAGGAGGAGAAGATTTGAAGAAATGGGGAGGGCATCCCAAGCTTTGGGAAGAGCATGAACAAAGGTATACAGACAGGAATACTTAAGGCCAGTTTAGGAAACAGTAAATTTAAAAACATATGGATGATTGACAGCATATTCCATTTTTAAAATGACTTATTCAGACTCTATCCTGAGCAAGAACAATTTCCTGTGGTTTATAAATAGGCCCCAGTTATTTTAGTAGAACTGTAACACTGGTGATCATTCATGAAATGTTCCATGGAGACTTCAGTTTTCCAAGGGCCAGGAGAAAATGTATAAATGCATAAGAAATGGTCCAGAACATGAAACACCATCGGTAAAACCTAATACAAGGTTGCTGCAGAAACTTTCTTTTCCTAACACGGTACTTACCTCCTTCTCCCTTCTTCCCTCCTAGATTTGTTCCAGATTTACTATGCAAAATGCCTAAGGTTTTTGAAAGAACTAGAATAGAAATTGGGAGATAAAGAAATAGGCACAAGAGATGATGTCATTTGTTTAAGCTCACAGGGAAGGCAGTGCCAGGGTTACAATTCAGGATACCCATCTCAAGTTTCCTTTAACTGATGATCTTGAACACAGAATTCTACCCGCCTTCATAACCTAAGAAGCCATCAGCATTGTGCAGAATTCCAGTTCCCTCAGTTCCTATGATGAGAACCTTCTCACCAGTCTGGTATGTTTCATAGGTTGGGGACCCTAATTGCCTATACTTGAGAAACATTCCAATGTATTTGTACATGTTATATGGTGTGCAAAAGAAAGAAAATACTTACATTGGTAGTTGTGTAGTTAGAGTAACCTAATTAAGTTAACTTATATTTTGTTTGCAATCAACATCATTCTTAATTTTCCTGTAGAATACTGTTTCTGTGTTTTTTTTGTGTGTTTTTTTTTTTTTTTGAGATAGAGTCTCGCTCTGTCACCCAGGCTGGAGTGCAGTGGTGCAATCTTGGCTTACTGCAAGCTCCGCCTCCCGGGTTCACACCATTCTCCTGCCTCAGCCTCCCGAGTAGCTGGGACTACAGGTGCCCGCCACCACGCCTGGCTAATTTTATGTATTTTTAGTAGAGACAGGGTTTCACTGTGTTAGCCAGGATGGTCTCCATCTCCTGACCTCGTGATCTGCCCGCCTTGGCCTCCCAAAGTGCTGGGATTACAGGCGTGAGCCACCGCGCCCGGCCACAATACTGTTCTATTTTCCAATCTGTTCTGCTGGCATTTGCATCACAATATAGTGTTCATTTTGGCCTAAGAGAGGTTATGAATGAACAAATCTATGTTATTTGTATTTTTCATTTGGGTTCCACTAACTATAGACTTAGGGCAAAAATGAACCCATGATTATCGTAACTATTCTACCTCTCAGTCTTAATTCAGTTGGTAAAAGAGGGAGCCTGAACTTTGCTCACAGCTTTGAGTGATTAAAATTAAATTTCAGTAGCAGCAGAAGCAAACTACCTTATTACAAAAACTTTCCTAGGAAAAATACCTAACAGTCAATCCTATCTTATATCTGAAGAGATCACCATTCAGTATCTCCAAAACTATGAAATAACCCTACTAACTAGTGATTTTACATGTTTAGCAAGCATCTGGAGTTATATGTAAGCCTTTACCGAGATCCCAGCTATCTAAATAAAAATGGATGTTAAGCATCACTCTCATCCTTGCAACGAAGTCATTTTATGGTGTCATAAAACCACCAACAGCATTTCTGACTATTCCAATAATCCTCCCAAGCACCTCAAAATTCTTAAAATACTGAAATTGAAAAGGAAACTCTACCCAACTTATCAAATGCAATAACAAATGTGCACAAAAATGTCATTTAGTAGGCAGAATTTGCAGCCAAAGAATATTATTTTCATACGGTGTTTAAGATTTGCAGAGTTCCTTTTTAGTGACAAAGGTCCTATTTGGTTCAGCCATGCCACATGTGTAAGTTTAACATTTCATGAGGATTTTCAGAGGAAGAGTGTGAAGGTATTCTTTTTGGCCATACTGTCTTTTATAGTGATATGATAGCAACATTGGATTATATATTAAACCACCAGCTAATTAGAAATTAGGTACACAGCCTAAGAAACCTAAGAAAGCATGTCCTATATATATTTTTTGGTTCTCAACATCCCAACATCTTTATCTCAGGGTATAAAAGAACTAGAATAGAAATTGGGAGATTTTTACATTAGACATAAAATTGGAGTTGAGTGCAATGTGTGCCCTATAGTTCCAGCTACTAGAAAGACTGAGGTGGGAGTTATCACTCAAGGCCAGGAGTTAGTTCAAGTCCAACCTGGACAATCTAGTGAGACCTCATCTCTGGAAAAAAAAAAAAAAAAAAAAAAAAAAGGAAATCAAGTTTTTTTCATTTTGATACCAAAAAAAAAAAAAAAAAAACAACCGAAAAGAAAAAACCCAAATGAATACGAACACACAAAGACAAAACAAAAAATACCACTTTTCTGAGACGTGGAAGTTTAGATAGCTTCCGTGCAGCCCTCAGGAAGTAAGATTCAACAGCCTTTCTGAATTTTAGCATTATGTATCTGTGAAGAGTGGCAACAGACACAGGTGATCAGGAAATACACCTTTCGCTTCTCTAGTATGGCCTCTTTAGGCCTTCCCAAACAGATAGCCCCTCTCAGCACGATTTCCGCTCAATGTGACACACAAAGGACTAAGGAGGAGTGGGAGAGGAAGTTTAGTTTTGGAAATGTGAGATGCTACATCTACCTCTTGGTTGATTTATGAAGCACAATAGCATATTAAAGTACCTGAAGGCCTAACTTGGTTATCTTAGCATTTCCCAAGCTGAGTTGACCACAAAACCCCATCCCCCGCTAGGCTGGGCACGAGTATTCCATGGGCTACTTTGGGAAAACACTGTCTGTGCAAGAGCACTGGCTTTTGATCAGACACAGGGTACTCAACGCTTTCTTCACCACTTAAGAGCTTTGAGGCTTTGGGCAAGTTACTTACCTCCTCTGAACCCTAATTCTCTCATCTGAATTCTGTGGGAAATAACATCTATCACACATGATCTTTTGAAAACATAGTATGTACTTAATAAATGTTTATCCCCTTCTTTGTTTTTACAACTCATGGTAGGAGAAACCTTTTTGTGTCTCCACATGAATTCCAAGATCCTCTCAGATATGATCATTTTCTTTCTCCAGTCTCATCTCCCGGTAACATGGAGAAGTGTTAATAGTATTTTAGATTCAGACTTCCTAAAATGTAACCTTACTAGCTGTGTGCCTTATGACCTAAGAAAATTCCTACCCTCTCTGTGCCTCAGAGTCCCCACCTGTAAAATGGAGGATAATAATGGTACCTACATCGTGGGGTTGTGAAGATTAAAGAGTAACATTGAAGAAGCACTCAGAGTAACACTTGGCATTAGGTAAGTGATCAATAATCTCAGTGAAGTTACTAGTATTCTTATCTTCCAATCACATATTATGTACCAATCATACTCGACTCCTTGCTTCCCAAAGATGCCTGATGTTTTCGCATGTCCACGTCTTTGCTCTTGCTGGTCTCTTCATTTGGAATAACCTTCTTCCACGTTTTCTACTTGGTGAAATCCTATCCACCCTCCAAGGCCCATCTTGAATGCTACCTTCTCTACGCAGCCTTTCCAGATTTCCTCTAACCAAGTGTCTTCCTCCTTAAAAGAATCCCCTCTAGGTCTTGTGGCTCTCTCTTGACTCTTACCATGTTCTACTTTGTATCTAATGAGTTCTATGCTCCTGGAGGAGCCAGTGGTATTTATATACCCTCCCCACACCCTAGCACCCAGCAGTGTGATCCAGCAGGAACAATGTCAGCCTGGGAATCAGGAAGCCTGGGCTCTGGACCCAGGCCAACCACTCTGCAACTTGGGGAAGTCACTTCACAGGAACTTTGGTTTCTTCTTATTTAAACCAGTGAGTTGGAATAGACCAGCTCTAAAGCCACTTCCATCTCTACCCTGTGAAAGTTTAATATATACTCCGTGGGCAGCCACATACATGCCTATGGAATTTTGAGTGACTAGAAGGAACAAAGTTTGAGCCCAGAAATAACTGTTCAGAAACCCTTGATTGCTCTGTTTGTGAAAGCAGAAAACTGAAACAACCCAAATAAAGTATGGCATATGATGGAATACTATGCAGCTGTAATTTTAAAAAGGAAGCATATCATGTGCTGATAAGGAAAGATCCCAAGGGTGATTAAGTAAAAAGAACAAGGAGCAGATTAATATTTGTAGTATGCTGTCTGTTGTGTTAAAAAAAAAAAAAAAAAAAGGAGAGAAATGGCCAGGTGCGGTGGCTCAACGCCTGTAATCCCAGCACTTTGGGAGGTGGAGGCAGGCAGTTCACTTGAGATCAGGAGTTTGAGACCAGCCTGGCCAACAAGGTGAAACCCCGTCTCTACTAAAAATACAAACATTAGGCTGGGCACGGTGGCTTACACCTGTAATGCCAGCACTTTGGGAGGCCCAGGAGGGCGGATCATGAGGTTAGGAGTTCAAGACCAGCCTGGCCAACACGGCGACACCCTGTCTCTACTAAAAATACAAAATTAGCCAGGCATGGTGGCACGTGCCTGTAGTCCCAGCTACTTGGGAGGCTGAGGCAGGAGAATCGCTTGAACCCAGGAGTCAGAGGTTGCAGTGAGCTGATATTGTGCCATTGCACTCCTGTCACTCTGGCGACAAGAGCAAGATTCCATCTCAAAAGAAAAAAAAAACAAAAAAAAAACATTAGCTGGGCATGGTGTCATGTGCCTGTAGTCCCAGCTACTCTGGGACCGAGTAGCTGGGGCTGAGGCAGGAGAATTGCTTGAGCCTGGGAGGCGGAGGTTGCAGTGAGCCGAGATTACTCCAGCTTGGGTGACAGAGTGAGACTCCGTCTCAAAAAAAAAAAAAAAGAAAGAAATAACAGGAATTATATATATTTGATTTTCTTTATATATATACCTAAAGAAACACTGGGCAGGCACCCTGGAAGAGAAGTACACAAGAATATTTAAAACACACTTACTTATGGGGAATGGGGGTGGGTTGTGAGATGGATGGGGACAGGGCGAGAGTGAGACTTTCAATTCATCCCTTTTAATATCATTTACATTTTAAAATAATAAGTACTGCCTATTTAAAGAAAAAAAAAGCTAAAATCAAAAGAGAAACCTCTGACTGCAACAATGAGTATTTTTAACAAAACAGATGTTTATCTTACTTGTTCCTTTTCTCCTTCCAGTGGGGCTAGGGAAGAACTAAGGAATGATTTACTAATTTTTTGATGTAATTTTGTACTGGCTATGAATTCCTGTAACAAACTTGTCATTAGAAAAGTGAGACTTGGACACTTCAGGTGTCTCTGGAGTTTTCATCTAAAGCCAGCTACATTGATCTCCAGTTCATGCTACTTGATTCAGATGGCTCAGAAACTGCAGGCTTCCATCTATGTGGGATGTAGCTGGTGATCATGTGAGAGGCCAGGGGTGGCAGTAGCAGCACCTCTATCCTCTCTGGAGGAGCTGGGAGAATTCAGTTGGCAAGGAGGCAAGTGGAACCCAGTAAATTCTCAAATTAACAGAGGAACAACTGGAGAAGGCTCTGATTCCTCTCTTAAGTATGGCTAAAGATACTAGGGCCTGCACTCCAATAGCTAAGAGATAATTCATAGAATGCTTCCAGATAACTTTCCTAGCCTTCCCATAGAATCTGCCACTCAGAAAACATACGTCTGCCCACCAAATTAGTAAAATTCCAAGTTCTTCTCAAATTCAGTTAACCTGCACCATAGGTAACTTAGGACCTATAAATATTTTTATTCCTTCTGTAGTGTCCCATCACAATTTGAAATCCAGTGTATGATTTGCTCAGCCTGCTTTGGTCCAAGGTCCTCTTTGGAGAGAATCCTGAAAGTGTAAATGACTTGCAGCTGAACCAGGCCCCTACTTCCCGGGTATGTACTGCATTAAACCCCACACCCCTGCTTGGCCTCGCCTGGGAAGGCTTCAGAAGAGCTCTTCAAAGCAGACCTCATCAAAACAAACACCCCTACCTCTACCCCCCTCTCCTGTGCCCTTCAGAAAACAAACAACAATACTTCTCTGTTCACCAAAAACAAGGAGAATTTTCTGTTCAAAGTATTTTTTTCTTATTCCCTATTGGCAGCACTTATTAAGGAACGGATGACTTTCAAGTTGAGTGAACTCTGTTTGAAACATAAGCACATAAGGATCCAGGTGCTTAAAACTTTTTCAAACTTAGGTACACATCCTTACAGCCTTCATATAAAAAAACATCTTTTTAATGTTTTATTAAAACCTCTGTCAGTTTAAAAGAAAGGATATCTTTGACCACAGATTTTGAGTAATTACGTTTACATTGAAAGCTAGTAAGCAAAATGTCTAAGATGTTACTTCCCTTTCAAACTTTTGGAAACAGCTATGGTGTTAGACGGACCTGGGTTTGAATTCTGTTTTCCTTTCTTCCTAGCTGTAAGATCTCAAGCAGCTGACCCAAACTCTCTGCACCTCAACTTCTTCATTAGTAAAATGAGGATAAGAATAGTTCATAGTAGCCAGACATGGTGGTTCATGACTGCAATCCCAGCATTTTGGGAGGCCGAGGTGGGTCAATCACTTGAGGTCAGGAGTTCAAGACCAGCCTGGCCAACATGGCAAAACCCCAACTCTACTAAAAATACAAAAAAAATTAGCTGGGTGTGGTGGCGCACACCTGTAGTCCCAGCTACTTGGGAGGCTGAGGAAGGAGAACTGTTTGAACCCAGGAGGCAGAGTTGCAGTGAGCCAAGATCACATCACTGCACTCCAGCCTTGGCAACAGAACAAAAATTAAAAACAAAAACAAAAACAAAAAAACAGAATAGTACATAGCACATATACAGTTATGAGGATTAAATGAATACATGAAACTCCTTAGCAAAGTGCCTACGTAACATATATGTAGTAAAAATAATAATGTTCAAACAATAAAAAATTATTATATCTTATTAGCTAAAATTTAGCAAATGTTTCTTCATTTTTATGAAGGTCTCCAATTTCACAGTTAAATTAAAAGGCTTTTCATTAAAATCAAACTCTTGCTTATGCTAACTCGTGAGTAAAAGAAAGAACCCAAGAGAAGAAATCAGCCTGCAATCCATGAGGAATGAGTAAGGAAAGAATTCCATGCTTCCATGACAAATGTTCAGATAGTCCTAATGTTTTTTATTATCTCTAGTGATCCTCTGAGAGTGAGATGTCTCACTTATGCCACGTATCTATATCCACGCAGCATTTGAGGGTATAGGATGGGAAATGAGATTACCCCAATGTCAGAAGTATGGCTTAGGGGGCAAAGTGGCCAGAATCTAAGAACTCAATCCAGACAGAAGAGTTTCTCCTCAAAGAAACTACATGGTAAACCTGTCTGTCTGACTTCTGACTTCTGTAGGGAAGTGATTTTTCTCTCTGTTTCTTACCAATAAGCCTATTGATTTCTGCAGTTTCTTGAATGAATTCTAGGTATGAACCTAACCCACTTCTGGAATTTTTTTTTTTTTTTTCCCAGACAGAGTTTTGCTGGAGTGCAGTGGCATGATCTCAGCTCACTGCAAGCTCCACCTCCCGGGCTCAAGCAATGCTCCTGCCTCAGCCTCCTGAGTAGCTGGGATTATAGGCATGTGCCACCACACCCAGCTAATTTTGCATTTTTAGTAGAGATGGGGTTTCACCACGTTGTTCAGGCTGGTCTCGAACTCCTGACCTCAGGTGATCCACCCGCTTCAGCCTCCCAAACTGCTGGAATTATAGGGGTAGGCCATCATGCCCGGCCTGGAATTCTTTACATAGGCCAGCAAATGATGTCAAATGTGGGGTAGGGGAGAAGCTGGTGATTTATCTTGAGGCAATGGCACTCTGTCATTATCAAGGATCTATTTGGACTTCCAAAAGAATACCATGAGGCATGAAAATATTAGCCATGCCTATCTTCTGTTCATAAAAAAAGGCATCTTGACTTGCCATTCACAGATACCAAGGCCATTGTGATGGGGGCACTATGGGAAGCCTGGAGGTTGAAAACTTGACCTCGTTTTGGAGTGCTTACTTTGCGGCATTTTCCAAATTCTGGTTGCCTTTCTTCAGTTTTCTTGAGTCTAAAGCATTAAGGATGCCAATTACTAAAGACCTCATTGACAAAGTCTAGAACAACATTGTGCAACAGGAATACAATGTGAAGCACATATGTAATTTAAATTTCTTTAGAGACAGGTGCAATGGTGTGCACCTGTAGTCCCAGCTACTTGGGAGGCTGAGGTGGGAGGATCAATGCTTAAGCCCAGAAGTTCAAGACTAGTCTTGACAACATAGTGAGACTAGTTTCAAAAAAATTGTTTTCCCCAATAGCTACATTAAAAAAAAGGTAAAATAATTTTAAAAATAGATTTTATTTAACGTATTAAATAAAATACAAAAAGATTAATTGCAACATATCAATATTTTTTAAGTTGAGATATGTTGCATCTTTTTTTTTTTTTTAACTAAGCTCCTGGAATCTGGATTGTTCGTAGATTTCATAAAAAGTACAGTTAAAACAAGCAGATTCAAATATCCAAATTGTTCCAAACATACTTAAAAGTTTTTCAGTAACCAAAGCAATAATAAAATTTTAAATCTTAATTTTAATTAAAGTCAAGTAAAATGAAAAATTCAGTTCCTCTGTCACTCTAGCCACATTTTAAGTGTCGAACAGCAACATGTGGCTATGAAAAATAACTGGTGGAGGCCGGGCATGGTGGCTCACGCCTGTAATCCCAGCACTTTGGGAGGCTGAGGTGGGTGGATCGACTAAGGTCAGGAGTTCGAGACCAGCCTGGCCAACATGGCAAAACTTTGTCTCTACTAAAAATACAAAAAATTAGCTGGGCATGGTGGCGGGCTCCTGTAATCTCAGCTACTCAGGAGGCTGAGGCAGGAGAATCGCTTGAACCTGGGAGGCAGAGGTTGCAGTGAGCCGAGACCGCACCATTGCACTCCAGCCTGAGCAACAAGAGCTAAACTTCATCTCAAAAAAAAAGAGAAAATAGCTGGTGGCTACTGTATTGCACAAGGTAGTTTGAGGCGATGAAGAAAAACTGCACATTGTCACATGGAGAGTCATCACACTCTGAGATTTTTCCCTTCATTCTTAAATGCTACTTGCCAAAGAGAGATTTCAAAAACTTTTTTTTTTCTTAATTTCTAGTTTGGATCCAACAGTAAAGGCTCAGAATCCTTCTTATATTTCTGTGGTGGGATAATTAACATCAAGCTCCCTGAAAACATGCAGGTGGAATAGTTCATATCTGAGAGATGAATTGTAATAAATCCTTTCTCAAGAGGCACATATAGGAAAATCTTAAAGAACATGCAGGAGCCCATTTACCTGATACGACTAGTGCTTCATTGGTCATTGATAAATGATGTTAAATGAGAAACTAATAAAAAACAATTTTTACTTTTGAATTATATTTCTTAAAAGATTAAGGTGATAGGCATATAACATAAAATTAACCATTTTAAAGTGAACATTTCAGTGGCATTTCATGCGTACTATGTTGTGTAACCATCACCTCTAGTTCTAAAACATTTTCATTACCTCAAAAGAAAAGCTGTATTGGCCAGGCGCAGTGGCTCATGCCTGTAATCCCAGCACTTTGGGAGGCCGAGGCGGGCCAATCACTTGCAGTCGTGAGTTGGAGACCAGTCTGGCCAACCTGTGAAACCCTGTCTCTACTAAAGATACAAAAATTAGCTGGGCATGGTGGCGCATGCCTGTAATCCCAGCTGCTCGAATCAAGAGATTCGAGCAGCTGGGATTACACGAGGGGTAGCATGAGAATCTCTTGAATCTGGGAGGTGAAGGTTGCAGTGAGCCAAGATCGTGCTACTGCACTCCAGCCTGGGCGACAGTGCAAGACTCTGTCTCAAAAAAAAAAAAAAAAAAAAAGCCATATCCATCAAGCAGTAGACCCCATTCCCCCACTCCCCACCCACCCTAGCTCCTGGCAGCCACAATCTGCTTTCTATCTCTAACGATTTACCTATTCTGGATAAATAAAATCATATGTGACCTTTTGTATCAGACTTCTTTCATTTAGCATAATGTTTTCAAGAGGTTTACCCACACTGTAACATGTATCAGTACTTCATTCCCTTTTGTGACTGAATAATGTTCCATTGTGTAGCTGTACCACATTTTCATTATCTATTCATCAGGTGATGGACATTTGGGTTGTTTCCACCTTTTGGCTGCTGTGAATAGTGCTCCTATGAACATTAGTGTACAGGTATCTATTTGAGAACCTGTTTTCCATTCTTTTGGGCATATACCTAGAAGCGGAATTGCTGGGTCACATGGTAATTCTATGTTCTTCTTTCTGACAGACTGCCAAACTTTTCTGCAGCAGCTGCACATTTTACGTTCCCACCAACAATGTACAAGGCTCTCAATTTCTCCACATTCTCACCAACGCTTGCTATTTTCCATCTTTTAAATAAAATAAAAGCCATCCTAGTGAATGTGAAGTGGTATCTCAAAGTGGCTTGGATTTGCATTTTTCTAATGACTAAAAATGTTGAGCATTTGCTGTGCAGAAGAGCTAAACAGACAACCTACAGAATGGAAGAAACTATTTCCAATCTGTGCATCTGACAAAGGTCTAAAATCTAGCGTCTATCAGGAACTTAAACAAATTTACAAGAAAATAAGATAATATTTGATAAAGCCCATTAAAAAGTGGGAAAAGGACATGAACAGACACTTTTCAAAAGAAGACATACATGTGGCCAACAAGCATATGAAAAAAGTTCAATATCACTGATCATTAGAGAAATGCAAATCAAAACCACAATGAGATAACATCTCATACCAGTCAGAATGGCTACTATTAAAAAGTCAAAAAATAACAGGTGCTGGAGATATTGCAGACAAAGAAGAACACTTTTACACTGTTGGGAGTGTAAATTAGCTCAACCATTGTGGAAAGTAGTGTGGCGATTCCTCAAAGAGCTAAAAGCAGAATGACCATTCAACCCAGCAATCCCATCACTGGGTATATAACCAAAGGAATATAAATCATTCTATCATAAAGACACATGCACATGTGTGCTCACTGAAGCACTATTAATAATAGCCAAGACATGAAATCAACCTAAATGTCCATCAGTGGTAGACTGGATAAAGAAAATGTAATACATATACACCATGGAATACCATGCAGCCACATAAGAACAAGATTACGTCCTTTGCAGAAACATGGATGGAGCTGGAGGCTGTCATCCTTAGCAAACTAATACAGGAAGAGAAAACCAAATAGCGCATGTACTCACTTATAAGAAGGAGGTAAATGATGATAACACACAGACACAAACATGGGAACAATAGACACTGGGGCCTACTCTAGGGTGGAGGTTGGGAGGAGGGAAGAGAATCAGAAAAAATGACTATTGTGTACTAGGCTTAGTACCTGGGTGATGAATTAATAAGTATAACAAACCCCTGTGGCACAAGTTTACCTGTTTACAAACCTACATACATACTCCAAACCCAAAATAAAAGTTAAAAAAAAACCCAAAAGAATTTTCTGAATTGTCAAAAAAAGTAACATACACACAACATAAAATTTACCATTTTAACCATTTTCATACAGTTTAGTGGCATTATGTACATGTACATCGTTGTGCAACCATCACTACCATCCATCTCTAGAACTTTCTTCCATCTTGCAAAATAGAGTTATGTTGAGTAATTCATATGCAATGCCCAGGCATACAGCTCTGATATGCTAGCTCCTAAGATATCTCTGGCACTTAACTAGCTGTGAGAACTTGGGCAACTCATTTGACCATTTGGTCATCCACAGAATGGGGTTAATATTTACCCCACAGAACTGGCAAAAGGACAAAATAAGATAATATTTGATAAAGCATTTTAAAAACTGGAAAACATTTTATGGTTGCTACTTATAATCATTATTATTATTAACATAGAAAATGTGAAGATCTTTTATAGAAAGCTGAGACCATTTATTGTGATCATTTTATAAATATTGTTATACATTTAGGTTACCATCTATTCAGATTTATCATTACACATATCTTTTACTTTTTTATTGATTGATTATATCTAGAATGGAATACTAGATATAATCTACTAGAATGGAAGATCCATGAAAGCAATGATTTTTTAAAATTATTTTACCCATTGCTCTATTTCAGAGCCGAGAAGAATATAAGGCATATCTATCTCTTGAATAATGAAAGAATAAATTACTTTATACAAGAGTAAATATGTTATTAGTGCTTTAAAAAATTCATTCATAATGATAGTTTACATATAAGTCTTTAGGTTTTCCCAGTGCAAAATTAATACATGTGAATTCCCAAATGAAATATATTTTAAATATGAGGAAATTTCCCAGACTAGTTCAGGGTTAAAAGGAAGCAAGTTTAGGAGTAAATAGGAATTTTAAAAATATATGCAAGTTTTCAAAATATGTTCTGATTTTAAAGTTTTGGGCTATTATCAGTACAATAAAAGATGAGTTCAATTGGGTTAATATAATATAACCAAGGAAATACTTAGAGTATCATTCTCTTTTCTAAACAAAACAGGTTGTAGTAGACAATACTGTTTATCAATACCATTTTATTTTATTTTATTTTATTTTATTTTTTGAGACAGAGTCTCGCTCTGTCACCCAGGCTGGAATGCAGTGGTGTGATCTCGGCTCACTGCAACCTCCGCCTTCCAGGTTCAAGTGATTCTCCTGCCCCAGCCTCCAGAGTACCTGGGACTACAGGCGCGTCTCACCATGCCCGGCTAATTTTTGTATTTTTAGTAGAGACGGGGTTTCGCCATGTTGGCCAGGCTGGTCTTGAACTCCTGACCTCAGGTGATCCACCCACTTCAGCCTCTCAAAGTGCTGGGATTACAGGCATGAGCCACTGTGCCCAGCCTTCCCCTACATTCTGAATGGAAAGTTAAAATGACAATTTATATCTGTAAAAATTTTGTAATAAAGTATTTTGATGGGAGATAAAGCCATATGCAATCACATGGTTTTAAAAATGGAGAGTAGTATGTTACAAACATGATATTGAAGACTTCTAGGTTCCTTTAAATCAACCCTGATTCTAATATGAGAAGAAACTAAGCCGCTTCTGAGATACATGGGAATAATCCTTCTGAGCTGTTATCACTGCCTAAGACTTTTTATCTTTTTTAGATTTTGCCTTCCATAAAAATGTCTTCTCCAATAATCTTTACAGTTGTACTATCTTTTCTTTGAATTGTTACTTCTTTTTGGTCGTTGGTACACTGAGTTCTCTAGGGTGATTTTTTGCACCTAAGGGTAAGAATTCAAAATTGTGAGGCAGGTATTTACAGTAGAACTCTGAATCCTTATCTTTCACATTTTTGGAATAGTTACTGGGGCTTTACTAGAGTACCTTGCTAAGGTGTGTGTGGCCTTTTTTTTTTTTTAATTAAAAAACAACGTAAGTGGGAGTGGAATGGGGTAAGGGAGGTGAATCATTCATCAAATGAAAATGTATTTAAATACCGTTGTCTGTGATAAAGGAATTATTTAAGACTCACCATTTCAGAATAACACTGGAAGAATTAATTTAAATGGATGCACTTCCCAATATTGTTACTGTTTTCTTTGGTATTTCATTAACATTGTGGGTGGGGAGGTGCTGGGGTCCATGGTAAAAAAATAAGTAAGTGAAAGGCAAACAACTTTGCTTTCTAGTGGATTTCCCTTATTACCTAATGAGGGCAGCAGCTTACAAGTTGATTCTGTTCAATTCAACAAATTTGTTTTAGTACCTCCTAAGTGCCTGCTATATGTACAGAGTGAAGAAAGAAATAACGCTACCTTTAAGAGAGTTTACGGTCTGGTTGTGTTGATTCACCTTCTGAGAAAAAATGTTATTTGCTTTCCTCAATTTTTTTCCTATCAAAAGTAAACATAGGTTCAAACATTCAAACCTATGAAGGCCTAAAAGGAAGAATCATCTTCAGTTTGCTGTGACGATTTCACTGAGTTTTATTTTAAAATATTCATTTAAAAATACATACAAACATATAAACCCATCAGGCCAGGTTCTAGTGATCTGAGATATAAGCATGATCCAAACTACTTGACCGCCTTGTAATTTTGTTTTATTTTAATCCAGGTGATCAGGTCTGTATGGGGAAAAAGCCCTGGGGCTTTTTCAAACAGGAAGGGCCCTCCTCCCTCTGAATGCCCGCAGTGCCGCCCTGTGCACTTTACAGAACAAGGAGAAAGTCAGTTTCTTCAAACTGTTTTTCTAAAGAGCGTTTCCATTCGTGGTCCTGGTGATTCCACCATCTTTTCTTCACAACAGTGACGGTTCTGGAATTTCTACACAGCCTGAGGGGCTGACGGGGTAGAACAGGTGACTGGGAAGGGGCAGTGGCACATGACAAAAATTTGAGGAAACGTCCAGTTTCCGTTTCAGGGAATGCGCATAGGGGAAAACGCAAGTCCCCACGCCATCACGGGGCCCTCCACCGCGGCCGGACGACCCCTCTCTCGGGAGTGACTGGGGCAGGGCACCTGGCCTCAGGTTCGAGCGGAGCCTGCGCTGAGAGGCAGGAGTTGGATGAACCACTTGTAGGGTCTGCTCCCAGCTACCCAAAGCGAAAGGGTGGGCGAAAAAGCATTTGCAAAAGAATACATTAACCTCACAAGGAACGACCCCCACCACCCATCCTCCAGCGCCCAAGGTTTCCCACGAAGAGGTCGCCGTCGCCCTTCTCCAAGTTGGGTAGAACCTATAAGGCATCACCAACTGCATCTCAAACCAACCAAGCAAGTGACGCTCCAAAACGTCCCTAAATACCCTCTCTCCCCAGCATTCCGAACGCAACATCAAGGGCGAAAAGAGGCTGCACAAATCACGTAGAAAATTAGGCCGCCTCTTTCCATGGCGATAATCGAATTAGCCTCAAATTAAACGTGAAATTGGCCCTCTCCGGCTGTGGAGACAAAGCCCCTATTGTCCTGCTCGGGTAGCGGCAGCAGCAGTGCCCACCCCGCCCCGGCCAGCCTGGTCGGTCCCCGCCGCTGGGAGGATGAGGTCCGGGCTGGGCCCGGGAAGAGCCTCAGCTGGAGAGGACGTGGACGCGCCCGAGGCTCGGCTCCCTGGGCGGCTGCGGGGCTCGGGGCAGGAGGAGAGGGCGGGCGAAGCAGAGGGAGCGGGCGGGAGTGGGGAGGGAGGAGTGCGGAGGGCGGAGGGCGTGCGGGAGGGAGCCCGGGAGTGCGCTTGTGTGTGTGTGCGCGCGCGCCCGCCCCGCGCGCTCCTCTCCCCGCCCCTCGCCCCCTCCCTGCGAGCGCCCTCCTCTCCTCCTCTCCTCCTCCCCCCGCCCCCCGCGCTCCCGCCCAGCCCCCGGAATCAGTGCAGCTGTTGCCGTGCAGGCTGCGGATTCCTCCAGTCCCTCCCTCGGCCGCCTCTCCTCCCGGAGCGAGCGCGCAGTCCTGCGCAGCAGCGCCCACTGGTCCCGTCCTGTGAGCCCCGGCCCCAGCCGCGGACAGACCCGCGGAGTCGCCTCCCGGCCCACCCGCCCGGCCGCCGAGGAGCGGGAGGAGGACGGGACCCCGGCGCCCCCACCCCATCCCCGGGAGGTAGGTAGGGGGCCCGAGGCAGGGAGATGCCAACTCACTGGGGCTGCCTCCCGGGCGGGCTCCGCGGCGGCGGACGGGCGGGAGGAGGGGCGCGGGCCCAGGGCCGGAGGACGCCGCTGCCCGCCTGCCCTGCGCCCGGGGAGCCGCGTGGGGGCAGGGAGGCTGCAAAGCCCGGGCGGGGGCGGCGCGGGGAGCCCGGGTCGCGGGTGCTCATTGGTACTCGGATGATGCGGGACGAGGGGCGGCAGGCTCTGCGGTGAGGCGGCAGCAGACCCGCCGTGCGCATCGCTGCCGTCCGGCCCCAGCCCCGGCGCGGCGCGGCGATTCCTCCTCCCTGCCTCCGCCGGCGCCTCCCTGCAGCCGGGCGCGGCGGCCCCTGACGCGGAGGCCCCTGGCGCGGAGGTGGGTGCGGAGCGGACAGCCGGAGGGTCTATTTTCAGGTGCCCTCTCTGTGGCCCCGCGGGTGGGGAGCGGGGGCGGCGGTGAAAGGGCCGGGCTCTGCGCGTAGCGGTGCAGGGGATGCGGCCAGGCGTGGTCCCGGCTGCGCCGCGCTGCAGCTGAGCCGGAGGCGGCGGCCCCGCGCCCCCACCTCCGCCCCATCCCCGCGCTCGCTACCCTCGTGCGCCCGCCCCTTCTGCCGTCCCCACTCTCCCAGGGCTGGGCGTGAGCCGCCTCCGGGCGCCGAGCCGCCGCTGCGCCCGCCCTTCAGCTCCTGCCACCCTCTCTTCAACAGGTTTGTCTCAGCGCGAGGACCCTCCGGGCCTGCTTTGGGTAGGTGGGCTGGCTCGTCATCACCCCCCACACCACGCCCACGGCCCTCTTTTAGGGGGCGCCTTCTCTTTGTTTTTGTGATAGGAAAGGTGCCAACTGCTGCCATCAGATGGGGAGGGGGTGGGGATCAGAACGCAAACCTCTGTCCATTATTTTTCCAATCGAAAGCCAGGCCAGATAGTAAGTGAGGACAGGGTGCGTGTGGGGGTGCTTCGGCGGAGGAGAAAATTGAATTCGGTGGGGTTTATTTGGGCGGGGATGTGCTTTTTTGGCAAGATGGATGGCTCACGGTGCCCTCGCCGTGATGCAGCACAATGCAGCAGTATCGCAGCTTCCTTGGTTCTCGCTGGCGGGGCTTGGCACGGCCGCTCGGCGCCTGCGGCCCCCGCCCGGCCCCACCCAGGCCCGGGGCTGCCCTTGGCCGAGGCCTGGAGCTGCTGCTACTTTGTCCTGCAGCTTCTGCTGGATGTGGCGTCAGGAGGACCAGGTCAGCTAGGTGTGAGCAGGGGAGAGTCTTTTCTTTTGGGATGATCCCTCCTGCACCTCTTCTTGGGCTGCGCTCTGCCGGAGGGGCGCCCTGCAGCACCAGTGCAGGCAGAGGGGAGCCGGCCTGCGGATGCGGATCGGAATCTGATCTGCGACCAGGGGACCTGAGCCATAGGGAGGGGCTACAGGAAGGACTGGGCCCAGTGGTGTGCGGAGGCAATGTTGCAGTGTGGGGAGTCGCAGCGTTTTTCTGTGGATCGTCCATAATCTGTAACCACAACCCAGCTATGCATTAATTTTTTCTACGTGAAAAGTTGGTGTTTATTAATTGGACCTTCACAACTGTGACATTACAGTACCTCGTCTGTCTTTGGTTAATACCGAGTGTGCATTTTTTCTGTAGGAAACCATTTTTAAATGAAATGATTCATGCATTTTGGGTTTTATGTCACTAAGACATTTATAAGTATATTAAAATTCAGTAGGTTGTTTTAAAAGGAATTTATATGTTTTTTAATGGATAGTAAATGATTCCTTTAGCCTGTATTTTGTTTTCATCGTTTGCTTTTTCTAAGTCAAGTACAGTTGCATTATTTGGATGCTTTATTAAGGATTATTAGGTGTATGAGTGTCATGATGGGGGGTAAATTGGTATTCAGATTTCTATTGATTGAGGTAGCCAAGTTAAGTGTCCAGGCGTAATTAATGGGATTATGACAGTAACACTGCATTTGTGTTTGTTTATATGTATTTTTTGTATACATATTTTTCACAGCTGTGACTGGGGAGAGGGTGGAGAAGGGCAGACCACCAAGGCCTCTTGACTGGCATCTAGTCAGAAGGAGATGGTTCCCAGTGTTCTCATGTTTAGTCTCGGCCAGGACACAGGGAATTTCCCTTCTAAATGCCATCTCTAAAATTCATTTATTCAGTGTGGGATGGCAAATGGGATATATTTCAAATGTCAACCCAGGCTTTCCTAAAATGTGTAGGTGAAAAAGGAAATTTCAATATGCTAGTTGGAAGGGAAGGTCAGTGTTTACAAGCCAAGGGCGTGCCTGCTTGTATTTTTAAATATTTCTAATGAATCCAAGTTAGTGGCTTTTGATTTCATGTGGCTCTGCAGAATAGAACTGCATATACATTGTGTGGTGTATGTGCGTTATTTTGAGTTTCTCTAATAGAGAGCCATTAAAATATGAGACTTTTTGTGCTGGTTGTGTAAAATCGTGTTGCGTACAGATTTTTATGAATGTTGTTCCCATGGATCATCCAGACGTTTTGGATTTACTTTGTTGTAAGAAATATCCTGTGTTGATGTCACAGGAGGTTTAGCTGTTCTGACTTACACACCAGGTGCAGAATTCTGTTGGGTTAAGCTCTTTGTAACTCTGTCATTGCTGGAGTGACCAAAACCTTCATCTGAGAGGAGAAGTATTGGGCAGTGAAGGAACTGCTGTCACTAGGTCGTCTCCCACAGTTGAGGTTTTCTGTGAAGAACTTCTCTTGGGCAAGACTAGTAACAACTATCTGTGATGTTGTAGAGCAAATGAGAAGACCTCCCTCTACTTGTGACACATCCTGAGCAGAGGCTTGGCATTGGCAGAGTTTCCTGGAAGGGTTTGTAGAGTGGTTGCTTTGTCTTGATGTTTGAATGTATGACTTTACATGTGGAAGTACTATTTTGACGTGGAAGGATTTTACTACTGCTAAACATAGACATGATTAGTGGAAATCATTCAGTGTGGATTTTGTCGAAATAATTTTAAGCTTTTCTTTTTAATAGCATATTCTTATAGAACATTTTAAAGCCTAATTTTTTTTTACGTGCAATGACATGATGCTCATTTAATTATGTTGCATCGTAACTAGTATCTTCATTATAATTGGGCCTTATTTAATGGCAGCCATAGTTTCTTTCACTACATTATTGGAAATGCAAACCATTCTTCCAGAAGGAAGGGGCTAACTACCCCTGTTAGAAGAGTGAACTTTGTAGGTCTGTGGAAGTGAGTAAAGCATCTCATGGGTTTTTCTTGTAAATTTTCAGTCTTTGCTTTTTCTCAGGGCATCTTTTCTTTGCAAAAGACCTAGTTTAGTACTCTGATTTTTCTGGTAGCACTTGTAATTATATTTAAATTTTTATTGTGTGGGAATAACATCATCAATTTTTTTCTACTCAGTGGTTAAAGGAAATTACACCAATTAGATATACCTGTGTTTCTATTTTTAAACATCTCTGGAGAAGGCATTTTCATAATGTCCTTTGCTATCATAGTGAGGTTCACGGACCTTCAACATTAGAATCGCCTGGAAGCTTGTTGCAAATGCAGATTCTTAGGCCCCACTCTGAACTCAGCCAATCGGAATCAACATTTTAACAAGACCTTTAAGTGAGTTGTATGCACATTAAATGAAGAAACTCTGTTCCTTCAGCAAAGGGACCTCAATATCAAAAGTTTCCTTCTTGAATTTTCCTTTCTTTTGCTGAAGTATCAGCACATTTTTTTCCTTGATGGTGGTGACAAATGTGAGGCTCTCACTGTAAATTATTTGTTTAATACAAAATTATTTTATAAAGCTGTTCTTTAATTCTTGGTGGAAGAGTCCTATATACCATGGTTTATTTAGATTAATCAGTGTTTTAGGTTGTTTTGTAAAACACCTCTAAAGTTGAAAAACAGTCTTTTTCCCCTCTGGAAGAAAAAGGCATTGGTTTTGAGACATCAGAGCTGGAGCCTCGGAAGCTAACCCCTGAGCAAAGGGTCCTCTCTGCTCCCTCTGCTCTGGCATCTTGATGTCTGTCATCTGATATAGTCAATGTCCTGCCCTCTCGTCCAGTCTTTTCTTAGAGTTCTTTTTTGAATCAACTAATTGGTAGGTACGAAATAATGTTCCTAAAATATATGTTAAAGAATCGTAAACCAGCTGGGTGCAGTGGCTCACGCCTGTAATCCCAGCACTTTGGGATGCCGAGTGGGGGCGGATCACTTGAGGTCAGGAGTTCAAGACCAGCCTGGCCAACATGGTGAAACCCCATCTCTACTAAAAATACAAAAATTATCTGGGCATGGTGGCAGGCATCTGTAATTCCCAGCTACTCGGGAGGCTGAGGCAACAGAATCAGTTGAACTGGGGAGGCAGGGGTTGCAGTGAGCCGAGATCGCGCCACTGCCTTCCAACCTGGGTGACAAGAGCGAGACTCTGTCTCAAAAAAATAAAAAGAATCGTAAACCAATGGACACTCAGGCAGCCACCGGCTAGTTCAGGAAGAGCCTTATACATTCAGAGCCCACCTCCATCATCCCATCTGAAACAACCCATATCCTTGATTTTGTGCATATCATTCCCTTCTCTATGGTTTATCCTTTTTAAAAAATCTTGATTGTGTATGATTTTGAACTTGATATCAACAAAATTATACTTTATGTATTCTTCTGACTCACATATTTAGATTAAGATTCTATTCCCAAGGTTTATCCATTTCATGGCTGTATTTCATTCAGTTTCACCTGCTGTATAGTATTCTACCATGATTTATTTATTCATTGTACTCTAGATGGAGATTTGGATTGATTCCAGTTTTTTTTTTTGCTATTGTGAAAGGGTTGCTGTGAGTGGTTTTTGTACACGGCTCTTGGTACATATGTGGAGGCACACACACCCATTTGCTGTCTCTAGGGAATGAAATTTTCTGGCTCACAGGGCATGTGCATCATCAGCCTTAGTAGAGAATGTAGAACTGTTTTTTACAAAGTGATTATGTTGATCGTGTTCCCACTAGCCATAAGTGTTACAGTTCCACAGCCTTGCCAGTGATTCACATACCAGGCTTGAAAATCTTGTCCAGTGAAACATTATCTCACTGTGATTTTTATTTACAATTTCTCTGATTATTGAGTTTGAATGTCTGTTTACATTATTAACCATTTGGGTTCTTCCTTTTGTGAAGTACCTGTTCAGTCTTTTACCCATTTATCTTATTAATTTGTAGTTCTATATGTAGATTACTACTAATCCTTTGTGGATTACATGTCTTGCGACAATTACTTCTCAGCTTGTGTTTTTTTTTCTTAACTCGAATTTGTGATTTCTTTTGATGATCAGTTATTTGTAATTTAGCAGAGTCATAATCAGTATTTTGTCCTTTAAAGTTTGTGAGGGTAATTTTCTTATTTCAGAAAAGTTTTTCTTTGTTTGGAAAGAGCATTCGTTTTGGAGTCAAACAGGTTGTGGGCCCAAATCCTAATGGTGTTGTATACTAGCCTTATGGCTACCACTAGGTACTGGCCTTGAGCTAGTTAGTTACTCAAGACCACAGTTTCCTCATTGGAAATATCAAAATAATATTAGTTTCTCTTAGTTATGATACAGCAGTGTACAGTTCCAGGCACATAGTACGTATTTAGTTGATAACAGTTGTTTCCTTTCTGTTGGGACTGCCTAAGCACTATGACCCACTGATCCCTTTTGGTATGCTTTGCAAAAACTACCTAAACCTTTTTATGTCAGGAAAGCTATTAAATGGCTTATTCTAACTTTTGTATTTTAAAAGGCTGCATTACCAATGGCATTTATATATTGATTAATACAGTCTGAAGAGACCACTTATTAGAAACCCTTATCAGTTTAGGTTCTGGTTCTTGAAAGTAATGTAATTACATTTATTTGTACACAGTTCTTTTGACCATTAAGCATTTATAGTATTAATGATCTTCCTTTACTGCTACTCTGAGATTACTTTGTAATATTGTTTTTTATTTAATGAATAATTATTGGATACATTATCTTGCCAGGACTTGAAGTTGTTATGGTTTTGTGGACTGGCTTAAAGTTGAATAAGAATTAGTTCCTGAATGAAAGGACTGTATACTCTAGTATATGGAATATATTTTATGTACTATACACAGAAGGTAAAATACCTTTTACAGGCTGGATGTGTGACTTTGGCAAACCTTTAACCCTCCGGTCTCAGATCTAATTTTATAAAATGGAAGACTTAGATGAAATCATAGTGGGGGTTAAAACATGGCACATGCCATCACTCGCTTCTGTTCCCGGCAGACATCGAAAATCAGTAATGGTACTCTTTTTCCACTGAGCTGAGATAGTCTCAGTCATATTCTCGACATGGTGTTCTAGGCAGTAACTACCACTCGATTAAATCTGGCATTCAGTTTTTAAGCTCCTGTACACTTCTAAATTCTGTGATTATAAGATACTTGAGAAACTCATCACCTTGGCAGTGTTCAGAATACAGTGAGACTGGAAGAAACTAGAAGCAAGGAGACAGGAGAGAGGTGACTGGGGGTCCAGAAGTAAAGGGAGCAAGTTACAGTGGTGGCCAAGGGAACAAGGAGAGGAGAGATGGGAAAATGGTTGTGAAGGCCCAATCCTATGCGAAGCTATTTGTAGGGTAGATGGATGGCAGGATGGATGGGAGGTGGACCTAGTGGGTGAGGAGCTAAGCTAAGGTGATAAAGATTTCAAATTTGAATAATGACAATGAGCATGTTTGGTGATGATGACAAATAGACAAGTCAAGTGCATGATTGGATTATTTGATTGGGAAGAGTATCAGTTTTGCTTTAAACATGTTTGAGTTTGAGGTTCCAGCACAACCCTCAGTGGAGCTGGAGAGAGGTCATGGCTAGAGAGGCTGATGGGAGGCTTTGGATGGAGGGGCCCTGGGCCCCAGGCTTCAGGCTCTTTACACAACCCACCCACCTCGCTCACACGCCAAGTGACCTTGGGCAAACTGCCTAGACTTCTTTGTGTCCCTCAACATCTTCATCTGTAAAATAGTCGTAATGAGAGTACCTACCGCATAGGATTATTAAAGCCAAATGAGGTAATTCAGCGCTTATCACAATAAATTTTAATGATTATAAAATGTGGAATTTTTGCTTAGTTTGACTTAATATTATGCTTTCTTTCAAATAAACAGTTTGATTTGTTTAGAAAAGGTATATTCTAGCAAATAACAATCATTTAGATAAATAATGCTAAGTTCCATCTGTATTAAACATGTTCCTATACATCATGTCAAAATAATAGGAAAGGAAAATCTGATTTATATATATGTATTTTTTAAACAAACAATAAAATGCTAAAGCCTTAGTAGCTAAGGAAATGATATGAGCAGATAGTTTATAAAAGAAGAAATCAAGGAGGTCGATAACTGTAAGTTCAAACTCACCAGTGTATGAAATACAGACTAAAATAATTAATTTTTCCACTTAATGGATAGATATTATGCTCTGGGCTGCTGTGAGATGGGAGCTCTGCATCACCTGTTGAGAGCATATTTTGATTAATACAAACTTAGGGGAAAACAGTTGGGTTATATATATGTAACAGAAGCCTTAAATGCTTATACCTGTTGAACTGAAATCTCACATGTAGCTTGGTAACCTACAAAAACAATTAAAAATAAGGACAAGTTTTTAAACAAGGATTTTCTTGGCAACATTAATAGAGAAAAGGGGAAATGTTTTTTAATGGAACATAATCAAATAAATTATGGCGCAACTGTAGGGTGGAATTCAATGTAGTGCTTAAAATAATGGTTTGGAAGAATATTACTGAGGTGGGAAGATTCCGGTAATACAGGGGTTAGTGGAAATATCTGGATGCAAAATTGTATAGTGTACTATAATCCTGGTTTTACTGTATTAAGTAAAAGACTGGAAGGAAATACATTAAAATGTTAATGGTTTGCTTTGGATGGTAGGTTGATGGGTGATTTCCTCTCTTGTATGAAAGGAAATTCCCATGACTTAATGTTTCTCTTTTTGAGTTTTGAAGTATTTCACGGTAGAGAAGAATACAGTAAATAATATAATAGATGACCATGAGGACCATTTGTTTTGGTTTGTTTGAGGAACTTTTTTTTTTTTTTTTCTTTTGTTTTGTTTGAGACAGAGTCTTATTCTGTTGCCCAGGCTGGAGTGCATTGGCACGAACATGGCTCACTGCAACCTTGACCTCCTGGGTTCAAGCAGTCCTCCTGCCTCAGCCTCCCAAGTAGTTGCAGGCGTGTACCACCACACAGGGCTAATTTTTAAACCTTAAATTTTTTTATAGAGACGAGGTTTCACCGTGTTGCCCAGGCTGGTCTTCAACTCCTGAACTCAAGTGATCTGCCTGCCTTGGCCTCCCAAAGTGTTGGGATTACAAATGTGAGCCACCGTGCCCAGCCTTGGGCACCATTTTTTAATATTCAAAAAAGCAATCAACACTTTAAAAATTCTAATTTTTAAAAAGGAAAGAAAAAAGTAAATCTGTCCAATTGTAGATCATTATTAAGAAATAGTTTTAAATCCAGCGATTGTTATATCTGTCCTTCTTTGCAGTTTTCTAAGAGCAATGATACAGTGTGTAAGTTAGCATCTTAAGGGTATAGGTGTGAGATAAATTAGTGTATTCAAATGTATTAATTCTCTACACTAACCTAGGCAGCTTGAAAAGAGCAGAGGACCAGGGTTCTTTGGTATTTCCAGTCTCCACACTTGAGTGCAGAGCAGTGGAATTCCATGACGTGCATGTTCTCACTCGTGGAAACCTAAACACTGCTACTGGAGCTAGTTTGTAACCATTAGACCATCACGTTTCGGTGGAATTGGTCAGAAATGAAGGTAAAATTCCAAGTGAACATTTTAAAATAAAAATCACTTCAGATTTAGATTTACTTTCAGTGAATGGTATCTCAGCATCTGGGAATATTGTAGGCTAAGATTGAGAGGAACTAATTTTAATATTCTTCGTTTTTTGTATGAAAAGAAATTCCTGTGCAATGTTATATTTTTGTATATATACATATATGATGCATACATGTCATGTTTATCTCATATATGTATATATATCTCACACACGGGAGAGAGAGGTGTGTGTTTGATTAATCTCTACCACGAAGGGAGGCACATATTTTAAAACATTTTAAATGGGGAATTTTATAGAGACAGTATTTTGAAAACGAGTCCCATGAATGAGTCAAGTTGTCCTTAGCCAGTGGAGGAAATGTTTGGGAGGGAATAGTACTTTCTATTTTATGGTCCAAGTCTCTAAGTGTGTTGGTACTTTGTGAAATGTAGCTTATAAAAATTAATGAATTTCCATTAATTTTGTATTTTTTCTGCCATCAGCTTTAACTGAGTGGTTGTTTGAAGAAGCTTTCAGGATTAATTGTGCTTTGACATATAAAAATATGATGTTATCAAGATTGCTTTAAAACTGACCCTTGTTTATAGGAGTCATACTTCCGTTCTTAAACTCTCAACTGTGACAGTAAACATCTGAGTGATTTTTAGAACCATTTTAATATCTCTGCTCTAGAATCGAGAATGCCCTGTTAGTTCTGATCTTTAATATACAAATTTGAAGCCACTAGTTAGGCAGTAAAATATGTATTAGAACATAACTATAGATTTTTACCCAATAGATCAATTAGTATGAAATTTAGAATGATATATAAGTACAACAGAATTTATTCCTTTGAGGTATGTGTGTTCAATGTGTAATTTGTGTAATTAAGTATGTTTATTCTTAGAAAGTTCATGAGCCTATTAACATTGGTTATCTTGGGTAATGGAATTGCAGAAGATTTCATCTCTGTATATTTTTTCTCCATATTTTTTAAGTTTTAGGAAATAATAAATTCTTGTTCTTTATCAAAAATATCCTAACACTTCTGACCAAACCTCATTTTAGCTGGATACAAACTAATCAAATAATTTATCAGCTAAATATACTTTCTGCTGTTCAATTTTTTTCTACCAAACTTACGGAAAAGCAGTATTAATAATGAAGATATAAGGAACACTGAAATTTTTAAAAGATCTTTTCATTCCTTGTTTAAATGTTCATTTTTGTTACAGCCTTGGCAGTTCATTACTTATGCAGAGTGTGGGAAAAGCTGTAGGAACTGGCCGAGAGAGCGCCTGACAGAAACATTGTCCAGGAGGAATCAGCCACTAATGGCCACTGCCTTTGGCTCTCGGTGAAGTTTCGTTTCCCTACAGTACTCTTGGGTGGCTGTTTCAGGGATACATTTTGTTCTAGTGTGTTTGCCTCAAGGCCAAATATAAATGTTGAAGGGCTGTACATTTTTCTGGAATGTTCTTCACCAGCTGTAAAGTCTTGGGCTGGGATAGGGATAGGGGATTTTTTTTGGGGGTGGGGGGGCTTTTTTCGCTTTATCTTATTTACTTGAATGGGAAGGAAAACCTAGATTCTTCCTTAAAACAATGTTATTTATTTTGATCTGTGATGTTTAAACATTTTCCACGGCATTTTGAAACCTGTAAACATAGGAGTACTTTGTTGTTGTTGTTGTTGGAGACAAAGTCTTGCTCTTATCTCCCAGGCTGGAGTGCGATGGCGCAATCTCGGCTCACTGCAACCTCCGCCTCCCAGGTTCAAGCGATTCTCCTGCCTCAGCCTCCCGAGTAGCTGGCGCCTGCCACCATGCCCAGCTAATTTTTGTATTTTTAGTAGAGACGGGTTTCACCATGTTGGCCAGACTGGTCTTGAACTCCTGACCTCAAGTGATCCACCCTCCTTGGCCTCCCAAAATTCTGGGATTACAGGCGTGAGCCACCGCGCCTGGCCAGGAGTGTTTTTATAGTGATTACAATAGTTTTAAAAATTAAAATAGTCTTTGTATTTTTACCACCTTAGAATCCCTGATTTTTTTTTTAATTTCTGCTAATACACATAGTATATGTGGTTTTTTGAATGGCTTATGAAGAATATATACCATCATAAAGGCATAAGTTAGTGTAAAATCATCATAACAAAATACAAAAGTATTTTTAAGGTATCTTTTTATTACTGAAATAATAGATGTTTTAGATCATATGGAAACTAAAGATGAATACAAAGAAGAAAATTAAAATCACTAGATACTATGTGACCCCGGAAACATACAGTTAATATTTTAGTGTTTCTCGGCCAGGTGCGGTGGCTCACGCCTCTAATGCCAGCACTTTGGGAGGCCAAGGCGGGCAGATCATGAGGTCAGGAGTTTGAGACAAGCCTGGCCAACATAGTGAAACTTTGTCTCTACTAAAAATGCAAAAATTGGCTGGGTGTGGTGGTGGGCTTCTCTAGTCCCAGCTACTTGGGAGGCTGAGGCAGGAGAATCACTTGAACCCAGGAGGTGGAGGTTGCAGTGAGCTGAGACCGCACCATTGCGCTCCAGCCTGGGTGACAGAGTAAGACTCAGTCTCAAAAAAAATAAAATAAAAAAATAAAAAATAAAAAAATAAAAAAAATATGTGTGTATATGTATTTATTTATTTATTTTAGTGTTTCTCTTTTAAGCCTTTTTTTTCTGTGCATGTTTCTTCATCTCACACATACATATTAAGGGCCAATCCTCAAATCTTAAACTGAAGATGTAGAGTTTTGACAGTCTGTATAATGACATGATGATGTTCAGCACTCTTGCAGCTTATGCATGTTGCATGGCAAAACATAAAATCTAATGACTGGTCTATAGTTAAAGCTGTAGCATGAACACTGTCTGTTGCCCTGAGCTGTTTTAGGGGTGGGATGTTAAAGAAAAATGGAAAGGAAGAAAGAATTCAAAAATTTGTTTATTATAGCTGTTTCTCTTCTATGAATAATGTCTTTTTACAATGGAAAAATACCAGAAATTAAATTCTTATTAGATAATGTGCTTTCTGTTTTGTTCTGAAGGGAATTCCCAT
The DNA here is from genome assembly GCF_028858775.2 of Pan troglodytes. Classification (NCBI taxonomy): domain Eukaryota; kingdom Metazoa; phylum Chordata; class Mammalia; order Primates; family Hominidae; genus Pan; species Pan troglodytes. Next base: position 68,175,688 of record NC_072410.2, on the reverse strand, counting down.
CACAGTTGCATTAATTCCCCTGAGAGACATCTCCATATGCTTCGGACAACATCTGATTTTACTTTTGTGTTCTGATTTCAGAGTCTTTGAAATACCTATCCCATAATGTGTCGCAGTGGAATGGATGTGGTTATTATAATCTTGGTTTTAAGTGTAATAAATTTTACTGGGCTGGGTTTGGTTGTAACTGATGAAAGCATATACTAGAGCTCAGCTTTCTTGGGGTCTTTGTATTAGCTGGATTCTTTACAATTCTATCTTGGGATTTAGGATCTGTTTCAAGAAGAAAAAGCGTTATTTGTATTTGATTATGCAAGCCAGTTCTTTAAGCCTTTAGGACATCAGATGGATGGAGGTGACTTGCTGGCCTTTGTTGCCTTTAACTCTAGTATTCGGCTTCTTTCTGAGGAAGGTGCCAAAACGGCTTCCGCATCTGCTGAAGGAAAAGAGGGAGTGGGAAGAGGGGAGAAATATTTCATTGGAAGATAAAAAAAGCTCTTTCCAGCAATTTCCTTTAGAAACTTGGGGGTTGCTGTTAGTCTCATTTGGGTAATGGGCCCCAAGGAAAAGTGACAAATGGCCTTCCTCTGGGCTTTAAACACTAAAGGTCAGTGTTGGCCCTTTTCACAGTTAAGAGGGAAAAATCTGAGCTGGGCTGGGTGGACTTTCTCCAACTAAGGGATTCTTCTGAAACTCCTGACCTGATGGGAATCATTTTGTTTGCAGGTGGCCAAAGCCCATCAAGGGAAATGCTTGATGGTTACTGTGCCTGAGCTGCCTGAAGCCTGGTGTAGGAGTCTCAACTTGATCTTGAGGCAGCTGCAAATGTTAGGTCTTGACACTTGGGATGGCAACAAGACCAGGCAGTGCCCAGAGTGGTCCCAGCGGCCTAGGTTAGAGGAGGGTAGGGGGCTGGAATGTGGCCTTAGCCAGTCCTCTGAGCAGATGAGAATACCTGTCACTATTTCAGGAGATGAGTTGTGGTCAGAGATATCAGGTGACTTCTCTGAGAGGGGCCTGGTCCTTCTCACAGCAAGATTGACAAGTCTGTGCTGCCAGTTGTCCCTAAATACCCAATTTATCTCCTGGGGTGGAGTTGGGGAAGTGCCTCTAGCCTGGAGCAAAGAGATCTGCCTGCCATTTCGGAAGGAAAGAAACCAGCACACATCCTGTCTTTCATTCTCTGTTTTAAAGGTAGGTTTTTGTCTGTTTGCTTGTTTTTAAATCAACACCCAGGGCTAAAGGAAATCCCGAGTTTCCCTGATAATCAGGATGATTTCTTATTTTGAAAGGCCTATTTTGCCTTCGAAGTGTGTGTTTCTGACATAGGTTTCATCCTAGTTCTAGAAATCTTGCTTAATTCATAAAAGGTAAAAGTTTAATTAGAGAGAAGGCTGATGTATCGTCTTGTTTCAAAGGGAGACTATTCTTGTCTGTCATTTGAATTTTTTATATATATTTTTCCGGCTGTGAAGAAATATTTTATTGGTATATGTGTACATGCATTTTTTATTCTTAATTATAGTATGTATTTTCACTGGACTACACTCTTGTTAAAGGAAACTTTGTTCACGTGAAATAAACCTATCTTTAGTGAGTCATACTTGAGAACTGCTTCTCAGTCTCCTCAACTTTTAAAGTCAGTGGTATTTCATGTAAAGAGTGTATCGGTAGCTGGCCTATCTCTGGAATGTCGTGCAGCTGTGCAGAGCGTGAGTCTCAAATGTGCTAATTAAATATGTTTTTTAGCAAGAATGGAATGTAGCAGCATTTGAATGGCTTCAAAAAACATTCCATTTTGTTTCTGAAGAGGGCTTTTTTCGTTTTTGCCAAATATTAAAAATTAGAGAGTACACTGACTTTGAGAGGATGTATTGCTATGTTAAATTGTTCTGTTCACCAGAACAGGGTGGCATGTGCCTGTCGTCCTAGCTACTTGAGAGGCTGACGTGGGAGGATCTCTTGAGCCCAGGGCTTCAAGACTAGCCTGGGCAGAGTAGAAAGAACCTGTCTCAAACCCCACACTGTTCTTTTCGCAGAGTTAATGGGGCTCATTAAATACTGAGATTATCCTTTAGAACAATCTTGTCCAACCTACGGCCTTTGAATGTGGCCCAGCACAAATTTGTAAACTTTCTTAAAACATTATGAGATATTTTTTGTGATATTTATAGCTCATTAGCTATCATTTGTGTTTTACTTTATGTATAGCCCAAGACACTTCTTCTTCTTCCAGTGTGGCCCAGGGAAGCCAAAAGATTAGACACCCCTGCTTTAGAATGTACTCAATTAATAATCTTCAAAATGTAGGGATTAGGTGGGGTGGCTCATGCCTGTAATCCCAGCACTTTTGGAGGCCAAGGTGGGAAAATTGCTTGCGCCCAGGAGTTTGAGACCAGCTTGGGCGACATGGTGAGACCTGGTCTCTACAAAAACAAACAAAAAGAACAGAATGTAGGCAGTGGTGGCATGAGTAAGGTTCTAAGGCTTACCATCTTTAGTTGATCTTGCTCATTTCCCTTGGTATCAGTTCTCCTTCCTTACTTGGTGAGTGCTTAACCTTTCTTTGGGCAGTAAGGCATGACATTTCTCCCCAGGTTGAGCAGTTTTCTGATACATATTTTTTGGCTGAGTGTGACTTGTATCTTTTTGGACTAAGCTCCATTCACTCAGATGGTGGTCTGATTTTTTTTTTTTTTCAGTCAGGCATTGTGCAAAGTGACCTGATGGGAATAAGTGGCAGGTTGGTTGTGTAATGCAGCAACATCTTACTTGGTTGTCTTTAGAGATAAGTGGGACATGATTCCAGCAAGGCTGTGCATCAAATGTTGGAATGTATTGGAGAACTGCCAAGAGGTTGGGAGCAAGCTGTGTGACAAGCACTAATGCAGCCTTGGCCTGCCTTAAAATAGCTGCAGGTTAACAAATATCTTGAAACTTGGCATTTCTTTTGAGCAAAATTGCTCCTCTGAATGTGTTACCAAGAGGTGCTTTCCTCTTTTTTATTGATTTTTTTTTTTTTTTTTTTTTTTTGCTGTTCCAACTGTCTTAAAACATCTTATGAGCATAAGAAGAAGATATAATTCTCTGTAACATCTTATCTTGAATGATTTTACTGGACTAATTATTAGCACATTATCTGAAACTTCACTTGTAGTTCTTCTGCTCTGCTCACCCAACTCACTGCAAAATATATAGTCTTTGTAGTTTGAATAAAACCTGGGGCCCTGGAGATTTTTTTTTTTTGAGACTGAGTCTCGCTCTGTCGCCCAGGCCAGAGTGCAGTGGCGCAATCTTGGCTCACTGCAAGCTCCGCCTCCTGGGTTCACACCATTCTCCTGCCTCAGCCTCCTGAGTAGCTGGGACTACAGGCACCCACCACCACGCCCAGCTAATTTTTTGTATTTTTAGTAGAGACAGGGTTTCACCATGTTAGCCAGGATGGTCTTGATCTCTTGACCTCATAATCCGCCCGCCTGGACCTCCCAAAGTGCTGGGATTACAGGCATGAGCCACTGCGCCCAGCCTGAAGATTTTTTTTAAAAGTCCTATATTTTATATGTTTGACAGGCTTTTGGAAAGGAATTATTGATGTTTGAACACTAACACATTAGAGAGGCAGAGTCAGGCATTGGTTACTTTGCTGTGGAATCTTGTCTTAGCTGATTCACTTTTAGACTTCTTAGTAAGCTCATTGGTAGTTTGTCTGCAGTACTTAGTTCTTGTTTGTAATTAATTTACTGTCTAACTGTAGTCTCTGAATTTTTTTCAATAGAAAGGCTTGTTTTTTAAGTCAGAGTGGTAAAAACAGGGGGGGTTGGGAGTGGTCTTTGGAATGGGTCCTGTACAGACTTGAGCCTGATGGTGATGTGATCAAGGTTGCAGGGGGTGTGGGTACCTGGGTGGGGCTGGGGCTGCCTGTGGGACTAATCTAAACAGCCAGTTAGTTTGGGTGCTCTCAATATGACATTTTAAAAAATGCAGTATTTGGGTTAATGATTGGAAGTAAACTAAGAATTTCCAGGATTTATATGTTAAATAGCAGATGAAAACAGTGAGTTACATGTTAAATAGTAGATGGAAACAGTGAGTTAACTTTATTTTGAGAGGCTTAAATACAAACCAAGTTTCTATACTAAAGGATTTCCTAAAAGATGATATTAACAGATATGTTAATTATCCCATAACTTAAAGTCCTTTAGACGTTTAGATTGAGACTAATTGTGATAATTTCATAGCTCTGTAGCGTATCCTGAAAATGGCTTTGTTTCTTTTGTTTCACTGTCTTCATATGTATAAGTCTTGAATTTTGCTTTGTCACTTTCCGTATTTTACATGTATTTTAGAGGTCCTCTCCTTGTATAGAAACATTATTTCTGGTTCTATGTAAGTGCCTTATACAGAGATTTATAATTTGTAATTACTGTACTTTTTGGTCAATAGAATTGAGGTTATTTGGGGCATGTTTTTAGAATATGTTAAAAACCATATTTTGTGTTTTTATAACATAGAAAAATATTTCTTGGAAAATGCGTGTGTGGGTAGCTTCTTTTAGATGTATTGATCTTTTCACTTTTAGATGGCAAATGAATTCTATATGGCATTGTTGCCATGTTGGAAAATTTCTTTATTGAGCCTATGACTTCTAAAGTATCAAAATTCTGTTTTTGCTTTTCCCTTTTATTGGACATCTCCAGTTTTTATTTTTTTTTAAGCACACACGCACACACATACACACACATCCTTGGATAACTGAACTGGTAAATTGAATTGAGGAGAGGTGAACTACAGGCCACCATTTCCTTTTTACTTAGCATACCATTATCTGGTCCCCTCATGTGAAAATATATTTTGGATAGTTTTCACCTCCCACCATCTATTAATTTAGAGTGTGCATTCCTTTAACCTTGCAGGAGAATTCAGTCATTCATTATACGATAAGCAGGCAAAAAGTTAAATACTCAAATGTTCCTTTTCTGGATTATTGTCTGAATTAGAAAAACATTCATTTTAAATTTTACACATGTATATGGGATGTTATCTCTCCTCGTCTGTATGCCTTGTACTGGCACAAGCTTATAGGACTAGGAACAAATAAGCTTAGCATTTAAAATATTCCAGACATAAAAAATCTATGGAATTTGCTTATATCTACTGGGGGATGCAGTCAGACAGACCCAGGGTTTTAATTGGCTCCTTCTGCAGTGTGAAGGCAGACGGAAACATTGGAGTCTGCTGCAGATGGCAGCAGGGTGGACAGGTGAGGCCCACATGGAAGTTCATACCACTGGTAGGTGGAGTAATGAGTTGGTGTATGAAATGCTAGCCATTTTAGATGTTTCTACAGCTGTTGTTGGCTAGCTGAAAATAAATTGAACTTGTTGAACTGGTAAAAGTTTTGCTGTCTGAATAGGCTTAGATAAAATAGTGCTTCAGATGCCTATAAAGATGTCTATTGTAACATTACTATGATTTTTTTAAGTGGTGATAACCTAAAAGTCCACCATTGGTAAGTTTCAGGGTGGACTATATATTCTGGAGGCAATACAGTGTGTAGTTAAAAGTACTGACCGTGGAGCTGTGGTGCCTGGGTCTAAAACCTGATTTCACCATGGGCCCACTTTGTGACCCTGAGCAAGTCATTAACCCTTCTCGGTCTCAGTTTCCTCATCAGTAAGATCAGAATAATCATAGTACAGACCATATAGGGTTGGTTGGATTAAATAAGTTATAGGTAAAGCAGTTAGACTAGTGCCTGGAAATATGTAAGTATTATTTACTATATTAATAAAAACTTTAATATTATTATGGAAAACCTTCTAATAACATGGTAAGGTTTTTAACATAGGGAGAAAAAGCAGAACACAAGATTATATAAATGGAATTACCGTAACTATGTAGAAAAATACACAAAAGGGATAAGGAAATACTACAAATATTAAGGTTTTTGGGGGAGGGGAGAATGGATGAGATTCCTTGTGATTTTTGCTTTTGTCTCAGAGCTGTTTTGTATTGTCTGCTGTTCTACAGTAAGCATATGTTACTTCTATAATTTGAAAAAGTAAACTTTGTTTTGAAAAGTGGATGTAGGCTGGGTGCAGTGGCTCATGCCTGTAATCCCAGCACTTTGGGAGGCTGAGGCGGGTAGATTGCCTTCAGGTCAGGAGTTCGAGACCAACCTGGCCACATGGTGAAAATACAAAAACACAAAAAATTATAAAAATACAAAATATAAAATTATAAAAATACAAAAAATTAGCCGGGCGTGGTGGCACGTGCCTATAATCCCAGCTACTCAGGAGGCCGAGTCAGGAGAATCACTTGAGCCCGGGAGGCAGAGGTTGCAGTGAGCTGAGATCGCGCCACTGCACTCCAGCCTGGGTGACAAGAGCGAAACTCCGTCTCAAAAAAGAAAAAGAAAAGTGGATGTATCCCTTGCAAACGGTTAGTTTGTCAATTATAAGAACAGCTTATTCTTTAAAAGCTTAGGGCCTTCTGTTTGGCAACAGTTTGTCTCCTTTTGATTCCATAATACTTTCACATTCTTACAGAAGCTAATGGGAAATGCTGGATTAAACCACATTATCTATGCTGTTATCTATGTTTAGAAACTTTTAATGATGACAGATATGCAGTCCCTTCTCTTTGTGATCACATGGGAGAATCACTCTTGCCTGCTCCCCTTGCATTTTGGTGGCATGTTGGACTAGTTCTGAGGAATGGCCTGTGTCCAGCCTGCAGCCAGAGTCCTTGAGTGAGAATGGCAGAGCCTCCTGCTACCATGTGACAGGCATGTAACATGAGTGGGAAACATGCTTCTGTGAGTTTGAGCCACAGAAAGGCATTCTTACAGAGTGCCTTGGAGTAATGAAACTCAAAACTATTTTTTAAATTCATCATTTAGTATTTTCCACTAATTCAGACTCATTGTTTAGTGAAAAGAATACAGCCATCGGTAAGGCACATGACTGTTAATTAACAGTATGAATTTAGACAAATTATGTAATAGAGTTTTAGTTTTCTTGTGTCAAAGGCCTCACCTCCACAAACTACAAACAAAACTTTTGATGCTTCAAATTAGTCCATACCAGAGTGTTTAGTTTTAACTCACTGCTCTTTAGTGCTTGAAATGAGATTCTTTAGACCAAAGTGGCCTTAAAGGTTCATTCTTGTTATATGCTTATTCCACATTTCTCTATATATTTATTTTGTCACTTCTGGTCACTATATATAGGTTTATTTAAGAAAAATTCCCTTCCATAGTTTATCAGGCAGGTTAGGCTGGTGCTGCAGTAACAAAGATCTCCAGAATCTCGGTGGCTCAAACTCACAGATGCGTATTTTCCACTCATGTTACTTGTCCGTCACATGGTGGCAGGGTGCTCTGTGCCATCCTCACTCAAGGACTGTGGACTGATGGGCTAGATGCAGGCCATTGATCGGAATAATCAAATGCCCCGCCCAAATGCTAGGGTAGCAGGTAAGAGTAATCCTCCCATGTAGCCACAAAGAGAAGAGACTGGGTATGTGTGATCATTAAAAGTTTCTAACTAAACATAGATAACAGAGTAGGTAATATGGTCGAATCCGGCATTTCCCATCAGCTTCTTTGAAGCACCAGTTTTGCAGTATGTTCACATGTACTGTTGATAAAGGGCATCTCCTGGTCAAGTAAATCTGGAGAATGCTGGGCTTAATAACATGTACTAGGCCTCTTTAGTGAAGGACGTCTCCGAGCTGTTGTATCCTAACAGGCATTCTGGAGGTGGAGAGTAACATACGACGTTCCCCAAACTTGCCTGACCTTTGAATTATTTTCTTACTTTTCATAGCCTCTCTCAGATGCAGGTTTTGTTGAACATGCTTTGGGATACCCTAATTTGTCTAACTTGTTCTCATACAAAGCAAGTATTTGGAATTGCATTTTAATTAATACTTGCATTGGGAAGAAGCTTTGTTTTTATTGTTTGTTAAAAGAGTTGACTATTTGAAGAGAGATTTTTTCTATTGCAAATCAAATTGCAGGCAGTGTTTTTAAAAATTAGTTATTACTGGTTACATGCCTGTGTTGAATCCATAGGACTTTTTCTTCATTTAGTTGCCTTTGTGTTCTAAACTTACCATTGAAAAGAGAAAGGTAAATAAACTTTGACCACATATCTTAGTGGTTATAAAAAAATTAAATTGGTTTGGACAGATGGTCCAAACACACCGAGTTTTTTTTTTTATTGGCTTCAGTGTTTTTCTTGGTTCTCTTTGACTTTCTATAACAAGTTTTCTAGAAGTTTTGAAATAAGATACTACTGAAATGAGGGCTCTGATAAGAAACAGAGAGAGAACTTTTGTCAAGAGGTATTAAATATTTCTCTACCAGAAGACTTTGGATTTAAACACAACATTTGTTGCCAGGGATTTTATGCCTGCGTATGTAACAAATCTTAGTATGGAAGTTTTCACTTAAAATGGCTGCAAACTTCATGTAATAAACTTTAGGTAAGAAGGAGCAGCCTCCCCAACCCCCGTTTTGTAACTGTACATGGGTAAAACTTGATAAAGACTAAACTCTAACTCCCCAGACTTTCGGATTTGTGGCATTACCTTTTTTTTTTTTAATTAATGAATTCGCTTTCTATTAGAAATCATGTTAAATCCAGGCCAAGAATTCTTTTTTCATTTTCTGTTTTGTTTGCTTTTTTCCTTTGTGAGTAAACAGGTGTGAAGGACAATTGCTGTTTCATGACAGGAAACACACTTTTAAAGCTGTCAGTTACCTCACAGCCCCATCCTACCCTTTTCCTGCTGCCATTACGATTAAGACTGGTAGGCTGGGCGCGGTGGCTCATGCCTGTAATCCCAGCACTTTGGGAGGCTGAGGTGGGCGGAGCACGAGGTCAGGAGTTCGAGACCAGCCTGGCTAAAATGGTGAAACCCCGTCTCTACTAAAAATACAAAAATTAGCTGGCATGGTGGCGGGTGCCTGTTATCCCAGCTACTCAGGAGGCTGAGGCAGGAGAATTGCTTGAACCTGGGAGGCGGAGGTTGCAGTGAGCCAAGATCATGCCACTGCATTCCAGCCTGGGTGACAGAGTAAGAGTCCATCTCAAAAAAAAAAAGACTGGTAGTAGACTTTGCTTTTTAAAGGTGACTTGGGAGGATTTGAGGCAGAGAAAACCTTCTTCAGAGCCACAGTTCCCAGTCTTATCCTTTTTGTTGATACCAGTATTGTGGAAAAAGCATTCATGACCCATCACAAAAACATACATTAAGAAAACATTTTTCACATGGTCTGAGGCTGACAGGAATCAGGCTTAATGTATCCAGGGATATGACAAACATGGGAACCTGCACCAGTCGCCACAGAGCTGTCCGATCCTGGTCCCAGGGCCCTTGTCTGTGGCAGGTCTTCCCCGGGGAAGAGATTTCACTCTCTTATGAGAACGCTCGTGTTTCATGCCCTCAGATGCTTGTGTCAGGTTCCAGTGATGGTAGCCTTGGAGTAAGTCTGCCTTTGAGAGAGGATTGTTTTTTTTCCTCACTCTTCAAGGACCTGTAGTGGGTCCCCTGATGGGCCCCCCTCTGGACCTGGTCAAATGTTGGGGAGTTTCGTGGAAGAGCAGTGTTTTCACATTACAGGGTGCAGCTCACAGTCAGAAAGATTGTAGAGGATCGTAGAATTGGAAGTTTTGGGTCTGGGCCGAACCCTGTAGATCTTAGTACATCCACATGATTGTATCAAAGAAGAGTCCAGAGCTCAGAGAGGCTAGGTGCAATCACACAGCTTCACACAAGAGTAAGGACTGAAACTATTGCTGTTAACAGATATGTGGAAGTACTTGGTGTCCTTTGCAACTATTTCCAGTGTGCTGAACCTTGAAAGGCATCTTACTTCTGCTAATTGGAACCACTTGGGATGCATTTTAAAATTATATAAATGAAGTAAGCCTACAAGTTTATGTTCATGTTTACTGTTTTCATGTTGTCAAACTGTTAATAGCATGAATGGTTAAACATTTGCTGGGAAAATAGAAAGTGTTCTGAAAATACACAATACCAGAGATAAAGAAAGATGTATGTACGTATATGTGAGTGTGTGTGTATATATATGTGTGTATATATATATATGTTTTATTACTAGGGAAAGGAGGAAAGCCCATTGTGTATGGAACTAAAAGCCAGAACCTACTGCATGTCCACCTTTGTTTTAATAAAAATAACAAACAACTGAGTGTCCTGGCTGCCTGGCCAGGCTGAAGGAAAGTAAAGGTTGTTTTAAAATAGAAAAAGATCTGGTTAAATATTTGACCAGATACTTTGATAAGTTGAAATGTTTAAACATTTTCAGGCCCAGGGATGTCAGTGAAGGCTGACTGCAGAGTCTTCTCTGCCTGCAGATGACTTGTGTTGTGTATAGCAATGATTTAAAGGCAAATAAAGTATAGTTATAGAAAACATGACCCTTACCAACCACCTCCCCCCCAAGTTGGTTTGTAACCATGTAAGAAATCTAAGGTATGATTGGTAAAATTAAATAAATAAATCCCATTGTTCCAGTCCTCTTCTGTGGAAGGTAGGACTTGGGAAGGAGTATTTTACAGTGGTTAGGTTCTGTTTCTTGGAGCCACACTGCCTGGTTGGAACCCTGTCTCTGCTGGTTACTGACTGTGGTCTTTGGTAGGTGAACACATAATTTATTATCCAAACTAGGTAATTTATGAGAATGAAAGGAGACACTTTTAATAGTTGTACCAGTACAGCAGGCATAAACTAGGAAGGTCTGAGGCAAACCAGATAACATGGTCACTCTAGTCTTAACCAAGTTACCTAATCTTGGTGTCTTGGTTTCTTCACATTGTGGAAGGGACATGACTCACTTCCTAGGGTGTTAAGATTAAATGCAATAAAACATGTAAAGTTTTGCAATGTTGTTTGGCACATAGCTATTCAATAGTTGTAGCTATTTAAAAAATTATTTAGGGTACTTAATTCATGTAATAACCATTTAAGTATTCAGTTCGCTTTCTATTATCTTTATATTATTTCTCCCAAGCAAATTTTGCTTTTTTTTTTTTTTCCCAAGAGGCAAGGTCTCACTGTGTTGCCCAGGCTGGCCTCTAACTCCTGCGTTCAAGTGATCTTCCTGCTTCAGCCTTCCAAGCAAACTTTGCTTTTAATAACATTAATATTTACTAATGGCTTATTCCATTTATGGCACCTGCTCAAACTTAATTGCTTGCTTTATCTGAGCCCTTTCCTCAGATAAAGGCTCAGAAAGTAAAATTGACTTTTACTTTTTCAGCTACGTGTATATGTGGCACTTAATTATATAATGAGCACCTGTGGCCCAGAGATGGGTGCTGGGTATTGGGGCACTCATTTATCAGGTTGTGTGTAATTAGCATCTACACTGGAAAGCACCTTTTGAACAGCTGGTGCTGAGATGTAGAATGGTTGGGAGGTTGAGTGGGTGGGGAGTGGCAAAGCCCAACCTCTTCTGCCTCTTTTAAAAGTTGGATTTTTCCCAAAGTAGTGATATGCAGGGTTGCCAGATTTAGGAAAAACAAAATCAAACAAAAAAGAAGCCAGAATGCCTGGTTAAATTTTAATTTCAGATGAACAACACATCGTTTGTTAGTGTAAGTTTGTCTTATGCAGTATTTGAGACATACTTATCCTAAAAATTCATTGTTTATCTGAAATTCAGCTTTAACTTGATGTCCAGTATTTATCTAGCAATCCTAGTTTTGTAATCCGAAAGAATTTTTGTTCTATTCAGTATAACCCACATTCAGATGTATATGAAACGTGTAGTCCAGATCCTTTTATAAGTATTGTGTTAATTTTTTAAAAAATCCGTGTTGTCTACCCTCCACTGGAATGGATGGTTGAGAAGTCATCACTGAGTTGCTGCTGCTGGTTCCCACAAAGGCCAAGATGAAAAAGAATTCGGTCTGGTTTGCCACAGCAGCAGGGATTTACATTTGCTCTTTGAGAACTTATTGGCTGTGAATGTGGATGAACTTAAGCCAGCTCTTCCTCCTTGCAGGGGAGTCCATTAGTTAAGGTGACTTATTGAAGCCCTGGCCAGCTCTAGGAGTTCTCGGTTTTATAATTGAATTACTTTAGTAATATTAAATAATTTGGGGAGGGGGTTAATTTTGGGTCATTTATATTTCACTTGTCAATGTAGAGGGAGCTACTTTTATTGTCATTAAGTGTGACATTCATCCTGGTGCCATGGTGAGCACCTGTGGTCTTAGCTACTTGGGAAGCTGAGGTGGGAGGATCACTTGAGCCCAGGAGTTTGAGGCCAGCCTGGCAACAAACAAAATCCACATCTCTAAGTAATAATGATGGTGATGATAATAAAATCCTAGAAATGAAGAACAGGTTTGGAAAAAAAAAAGTAACCTTCAGATACTCTTCCCATTAGAATCTCTCTTGCTGTTTTTGATTTTCAGCAGTGCTGCCCAGAAAGTGCTGGTGAGCTTTTTGCCCCAGCTTTGGAACTCTATCAGCAGTCAACCCTGAAGGGCATGGCATGCCTTTGGGAATTGCTGATTGGAAGATTAGAGGCTGCAGAAACCTGAGTGTGTGTGTGTGTGTGTGTGTGTGTGTGTGTGTTTTATTTGTTTGTTTGTTTGTTTGTTTTCCAAACTCTGGATATGATGCCTCTGTTAAACCAAGTCCCTGAGGAAAAGCTTCACCAGATTAATGATACACTTGGTGAAATTAGTAATGGCAAGTAAAGGTTGAGATTTGTGCCTCCTGGACAAGAGTGAGCCAGAGCAAATGGATTTTGGACCAATACCGACTTTTTAATTGCTGCCATTTAAAGAGTTTAATGTCCCCAGTGAAAAAGCACAGGTTTCAGATAATCTTTTGAAGAAAAATGCATAGCGGTAAGAGCTTACTGTTAGGCGCAGAGTGTGTGTGGATAGGTTAGCCAAGGGAAGGAATCCAATTAAAGCTGTTTGTTCGGAGTACTAGATTTGGAGGTGTGTTTTATTGTTAACTGGTGACTTTCCAGAAAATGAATTATTTGTATATAAAGATTGATGCTAGCCAGGCTTTATATACTGACAGTTATTTGTAAAACCTCTTTCCTTCCTCCTTTTACCTTCTTTTCTGAGCTGTCTCTTTTCCTCCGCATGGCTTCCTTTATTAAAGCAGCCCATTTTTTGGACATGGTTTTGCTATTGATGAGCCTGAGGTTTGGCATAGTGCCACAAGATTGCATGATGAGTGGGATATTTGGCCTCATTATTTACATGGCTTAGTTTTTGGTGTTTGAAGTGTCTGGTCGGATAGGGATTGACTATTAATGGTAGACATTTTCACATTTTGGAGCACTGATCCTCAATCTTGGCAGCGCATTGGCATCCCCTGAGGAGACTTAAAAAAATGCAGGTGTAAGCCGGGCATGGTGGCTCATGCCTGAAATTCCGTTGCTTTGGGAGGCTGAGGAGGGAGGATCACTTGAGTCCAGAAGTTCAAGACCAGCTTGGGCAACATAGCAAGACCTCATCTCTACAGCAGGAAAAAAAAAAAAGAAAAAATTAGAAACAATTAGAAAAAAAATGCAGATGTCTGGGTCCCACTTCCAGAGAATCTGATTGAATTGTCTGGGATACAGAATGGGCACCAGGACTTGCAAGAGGTCCTCAGGTGATTGTAACATAAGCCAAGTATGCATGCTATCCTCTGGCCTCCCCTCAAAATTATGTCTCTGGCCTGTGCTGTCCAGTAGGGAGCCATGAGCACCAGGAAGTTACTTATGTTTATGTGAATTAAAATGAAGTAAACTGAAACTTCATTTCCTCAGTCACACTAGCCACATTTCGAATGCTCAGTAGCCACACATGGCTCATGGCTGCCCTGTTGGATAGTATAGATATAGAACATTTCCATCACAGCAGACAGTTTCATTGGGCAGCCTAGATCTAGGGTGTCAACAAAACATGGGAGGAGCATGAACATTTAAGAAGCCTGACACAGGAAGGGCAGGCTTGGAATAAGTAATCCCACAGGACTTGGCAGTACTGAGTTACTCCATACTTTTTTAAGCAGCCTTTTTCTCAGTGGTCTTTTGGCACCAGAAGCCCCACAGCAGTTGGTGCAATGGATTATGTGTCACATCTTACAGAAAGGCCCCGTTTAAAGCAGGCTGGCCCGAAGGGGTGTGGTGAGGACTGGGGGCAAGCAAATGTGACCCTGAGGAGGCCGGGCCAGGGAAGAGAGAATGCAGCTTTATTCTTTCAGAGCCGAGGAATGCCCTGGAAGGGAACCGAAGCCTGAGTATTGGGGTTAAACTAGGTGAGAGGAGATTTTTATCTCTTCTGCTGGAGAAAGACCTGCCTCAATAGTTTGCCTCTGCTGGCTCATCTCTAGTGTGTGGGAAACAAGGACAGTGCTAGCACATATTTCCCGTGAAATAAACTCCCATTATGGGCCCCCATGTTCTTGGAGCACTGGGCACCACGGGGTTAAGAATGGAATCAATTATGTTCCATGTTTGTTCAGACATAGCACATAAGATCCAAGGAAGGTAGGGTCACGGAAAAGCGAGGGGTTAGAGGAAACATGAAGTATACCAAAGGATGCGGATTTTCTACCCGTTGCTTCCCTCAGCAGGACCTTTTTGGAGATTGTTCCTCCTGCAGGCGTGAGAAACCCTCACGTGGAGAGGCTGTCTGGAAGCCCGAAGTCTGGTCTGTACCATCCAGGCTCTTTGCTATGCCTTCCTGTCTCCTGCATTTCGCTGGACATTAGCACCTCCCCAGGAGCAGATTTCTGTTGCTTTCTGTGAGCCCACTATAAAGAAAATGCCAAGTGTTCCTGGGCACGGGAAGTGGGTAGGAAGAGCTCTGAGAATGCATGGATCAAAGGCACTTGGGTGATTTAGGGGTGTGACTCCCAGTGGCTTCACAGGGCCTGTGAGTCATTTCAAAGAGTTTCTCCTGTTTTGTCATTGTCTGCTGTTAAACCAGGGTGAAGTTTAAGTGCCTGTTGCAGACCTTATTGCCTTCTTGCTTTGTTCCGCTGGTCAGGTTAGTGTTCTTGACGGGGTTGTATCCAAATATCTGTATTGGGGCTGGGCATGGTAGCTCATGCCTGTAATTCTGGCACTTTGGGGGGCTGAGGCAGTCAGATCACCTGAGCCCAGGGGTTCGAGACCAGCCTGGGAAACATGGTGAAACTCCGTCTCTGCAAAAAATACAAAAATTGGCTGGGCATGGTGGTATGTGCCTGTGCCTTGGGAGGCTGAGGTCGGAGGATTACTTGAGCTCAGGAGGCAGAGGTTGCAGTGAGCTGTGATTGCACCACTGCACTCCATCCTGGGGGACAGAGTGAGACCCTGTCTCAACAACAAAACAAAACCAAATATGTGTGTTGGCAAGTGATAACTGCACGGTATTAACTGCCTTTCTCTGAGAAATAAATTATCGGGGCCCTCCTAGGACTTTTATATGCTTGGGAATTGTGTTTATTTTCCTCTCATTCACTTCAGTCCTGCTCTTGACTGCCAGAAGAGGCCTGCTCTCCTTCCTTTCCCATTGTCAGTAAATTTTAGACTTTTTGTTAATACTCATCCGCTATTTTTAATTACGTTTCACACTTTTATTTTGCCATTTTCTATATTCTCTTTCCTCAAGCTCAGAGAGCAAGGTAGGAAATGTTAACTTCTCCTAAGAACAGGAATATGGGAAGCTGGAAAGCCGAAAAAGATGCTAAGAGGAATAATAGGAAAGCCAGCGTTGATGACAAGTGTCTTCTGTAGTTGCCATCCTGGTAACTCTTCAGGGTGCCACTATTCCTCTATGCTTATGGATGTTTGAGGCCTTTTATAGGATAGAATTTCAAAGGACAAGTAGAGAAGTGTTAACTCCTGGGAGTAGTTCGTTGGTTTTCCCTTCATCCTTTTGCCTGTACCCGGCGTGGGGTGGTTGTGGTGTCGGAGACAAGCTCCCAGAAAGGCACAATGTGGCTCGTTCCAGGCCTCAAGCACCAGAATACGTTTAGCTTCAAAAATGACAAGTTTGATAAGAGTGTTCAGACCAAGAAAATTAATGCAAAACTTCCTGATATAGTATGTCAGCGCTATAAAGAAGTTCTTGAGTGTCATGTAAAATACAAAAAATACAAACCATTATCAAACCTAAAAAATGTGTTAAATGTTTATGAAAGACAGTGAAGGATTCTTTTCACACAATGTGTAGACCATGCGCTTATGAACTTGAAGTTTGCACAAAATGTGGAAAGAAAGAAGACATTGTTATTCCGTTCAGTAAGGAACCAGAAAAAATAAAATATTGAAACAATCTAAGTTCTAACCATAGAAGAAGCTGCAGAAGAAATGAAGAAAGGGATGATAATTTAGATTTTGATGTTGATTTAGAAGACACAGGAGGAGGCCAGGTGTGGTGGCAAGAGCCTTGCCGGAGTCTTCTGATGCTTGTATTGAAAAAACTGCTTTTGCTTTGTAACAAGCAAACGTTAAGTGTCGGTACTTTTGCTCTGAGTCATTTACTTGAGATCATTTATCAAATGGCGCTGAGGACCAGTTTTTGAGGCTAGCAATATAATAATGTCATCTTATTTTTATATGAGCTAGTTCTTATACAACCATCAATTCTGAATCTGGTTTACTTTGGTATTAGGTAATATACACAATTTATATTGTTCATGTATAAAATTTATTTTTCTATAGCTTTTTCTGATTTCCTCATTAGGATTTCTTTTTTTTTTTTTGCTGCTTTTTAACTTTTTCAAAAATCACAATTTTTCCCTTTGAAATTAAATAGATTACTTGGTTTCCAACATTTAATTTTGTCTATTATCAGAAAAAGTTTTCACGTAATGAAATTAAGCAATATTATATTAATGGAAAACATTATTCTCAGGACTAATTACTGCGCACCTTTGATGTGTACTTGTTTGCATTTACTATATGCATGACATACTACTGTACAATGAATTGCAGTGCAGAGTAATGATGATTCAATAAATGTAGATCTATTTTGCATATTTGCACAACTTAAGAAATACCAACATCATTTTCTCTGAGAAGCCTTCCCTGATTTTCAGCCTAGGTACAATTCCTCAGACATGTGTTCACAAAGCTGCATACTTTTCCTTCACAATATTATCTAATGTCACATTTCTTCGTTAATAATTATTAATGTCAGTCTACCCACTAAACTAGAGTACCGTTGCTTTTCTAGTGTTACAATAAATGAGTAAACGAATCAGTGAAGTCATGTATCATTAGGATGTCGCAGTATCTTTTATGAAATACTCAGAGTCAAAAGTTGGTCAGAATTTCACATTCTTAAATTGGCTTTTAATATAGTGATATTAATTCACTTGATGGTCTCCTCCTGTGTCTTTTTTTTTTTTTTTTTTTTTTTGAGACGGAGTCTTGCTCTGTCACCCAGGCTGGAGTGCAGTGGCACGATCTCAGCTCACTGCAAGCTCCGCCTCCCGGGTTCACGCCATTCTCCTGCCTCAGCCTCCCAAGTAGCTGGGACTATAGGTGCCTACCACCACACCTGGCTAATTTTTTGTATTTTTGGTAGAGACGGGGTTTCACTGTGTTGGCCAGGATGGTCTTGATCTCCTGACCTCATGATCCGCCCACCTCAGCCTCCCAAAGTGCTGGGATTACAGGCGTGAGTCACTGCGCCCGGCCCATCATATCCTTTTTGAATAAGAATTTCTAGTCACTAGGTCCAGGAGTCTGTATTTTGAAATTCCTAGGTGATTTTGGTGACCATCCAAGTTTGAGACCCACTGGCCTTACCGTCATGCCTCAATTTTCAAATGAGGAAACTGAGGACTAGGGCGGGAAAGTGATTTCCTTGCAATTAAAGGCAGCCAGTGGTAAGACGAGACCAAGGACCTTTCGGAGGTCCCTTGCACCCCTGAGAGTCAGTGACTCTCTGTTTTCACCTTGGACTGCCGTGATGTCTGACTCATACTGTAGTCTTCTTCCTAAAATCCTCTTCTTTTTATTTTTTATTTTTGGCAGTGTGTTGAATTCTGCTCTAGTTTCATTCAGTGAGTGCTATTTCTTGCTTCATTATAAAAGTTGGTGTGTCGCAGGTCCTGTGTGATCACACAGGCTAAGTGTAAGCTTTGAGAAAAATGATCTCTTGGACCCTTTTTCTCAGATTTCTGTGTTGTGCATTATTATCTCATCGTGGTGGCTTCTTTGTGATTTAGTTTCCCCTCCTCCCTTCACCATAAAAAAAGTCTTATCTCCTGATGTATTTTTGGCTGCAGAATAACTCCAGATGGTACATTTTGTGTAGGGAAAAAAAATAACAGAATTTTTCACACTCTTCTGTGAATTATTTTTTGACTTTCAGTTATAATGAAGTTATTAATCTTACAAAGGCTTGCTTTGTAAAGAGACTAATCTGAATAAACTTGCTTGTATACAATAAGTGCCATGGCAAAAATTAAGAGTACAGTTATTATCAGAGACTAAAATAACAATTTAATTTTCTAGAAATAGAAAATTAAGAAAAATAACTTTTAATGCTGGGATTTGACATTGAGAAATGAGTGACAAAAATGGGACCAAATAAAATGCTGTAATTGGCCAGACATGGTAGCTCATGCCTGTAATCCCAGCACTTGGGGAGGCTGAGGTGGAAGGATCACTTGAGCTCAGGAGCTCAAGACTAGCCTAGGCAAAACCTGGTCTGTATTAAAAAAAAAAAAAAAAGCCAGGCATGGTGGCATGTGCCTACAGTCCCACCTACTCAGGAGGTAGAGGCAGGAGGATCACTTGAGCCCAGGAAGTTGAGGCTATAGTGAGCCATGATCATGCCACTGTGCTCCAACCTGGGCAACAGAGTGAGACCCTGTCTCAAAAAAAAAAAAAAAAAGTAAATGGTATAACTGAAAGTACCTTGAAAAAATATGGCAATATGCAGTTGCAAGTTGCTGATTTTTAGAATCATAATTCTAAGCCAGGTGTGGTGGCTCACACCTGTAATCTCAGCACTTTGGGAGGCTGAAGTGGTTGGATCACTTAAGGCCAGGAGTTTGAGACCAGCCTGGCCAACATGGTGAAACCCCGTCTCTACTAAAAATAGAAAAATTAGCCAGGCGTGGTGGTGTGCATCTGTAATCTCTGTTCTTGGAAGGCTGAGGCATGAGAATCACTTGAACCTGGGAGGTGGAGGTTGCAGTGAGCTGAGATCGTGCCACTGCACTCCAGCCAGGGTGACAGAGAGAGGGCACCCTGTCTCAAAAAAAACCCCAAAATCACAATTCTGATTTGAGAGCTGATGACAGTTGCAGATGATTAAGAGCTTTTACAAAGAGCGTGCATACATTTAGCCATCTCTAATTGGGAATGTTTTGGAAAACACTCCTGAGAATGTAGGTTATTTATAGAAGATGTCCTTTACTTTGATATAATCTTCCTACTGTGGTTTTTATCAGTTGGATTTTTCTGGATCAACGAGAAGACCTATGAGCCTAAAATATTTGTAATTCTAGCTGTGTTTCCATAAGAACATGAGAGAACCTCAGCATTAACCATTCTTGCTGGTCTCACAGAACACCCCAAAAATCTGTTCAGTTTTGCTGGAGTGATGACAGAGAATGGAAAACAAGTTTATGAATTTTTTTTTTTTTTTTTTTTTGAGGCGGAGTTGCACTTGTCACCCAGGCTGGAGTGCAATCTCAGCTCACTGCAACCTCCGCCTCCCAGGTTCAAGCGATTCTCTTCTTTCAGCCTCCTGAGCAGCTGGGATTACAGCTGTGTGCCACCATGCCCTGCTAACTTTTGTATTTTTAGTAGAGACAGGGTTTCACCATGTTGGCCAGGCTGGTCTTGAACTCCTGACCTCAGGTGATCCGCTCGCTTCGACCTCCCAAAGTGCTGGGAGTACAGGCAGGAGCCACAGTGCCTGGCCTGTTTATGAAGATTTTATAAACAGATTTCTAAATTCAGAAAGTATTTAAGGGATCCCCTCTGGTGGCACTTTAATTCAGGTGGGGTCCACAAAATAGGAAAATATTTACTAGGAAATTTGAACAATCTTGAAATCACTGAAAATGGTGATGCGATTCTCCAGAAATTTCTGATTGGGAATAAGCACTTTGAAGTAATTGGCTATCTTATTAATCTGCTGTTCCTGAATTTCCCCTTAGTAGCGGACTTGCTTTATTGCATTAAGTTGGATAACCACCTTAGTAGCAAAGATGGGCTTGGGCTTCAGTCTGGTCAATAGGCATCTTATTCAGGTAGATGCCAGATGGGAGGGATGGGGACAGCTTAGTGAAGAAGGATGAGGCTGGAGGTGACTCTTGAAAAATGATTAGTGTTAGCTGGAAAGATTAAGGTGTGGGAGAGTCCCCCGCAGGGGAACAGCAGGCAGAAAGCCAGGGAGAGAGAAAACAGTGTGTTTTGAGGACCTCTTCTGCTGTGGCTGGAATAAAGAGGGCTGTGTTGAAGAGTGAAGGGAGCTGAGGCCAGGCAAAAACTCTTGCATGCCTTGAGAGGAGGTTTTACCCAAAAGACAAGTGAAGAGGGTGGGGAAACATTTTAGTCAAGCTTGTGTGTTCTTCAAAGCTCGTTTGAGCTCCGGCATGGAAGAGGATGGATTTCAGTTGGGCAAAATTCAGAGCAGGGAAACCAGTCAGGAAGTTGTGGCAATAATTTGGTCAAGAAACTCTAAGGGACCTTACTAAGGTCAAGGTTAGACTTTGTAAATTTTGGGGTCCAGAAAAACTGTTAATAAACTTAACCGACAGGAAGATTCCCCTGGCATCATAGCCTGTCACTGTGAGGATTTACCTTCTTTTTCACATAGTAATAGATTGTGAAAAGTCTCCAAAACCATACTCAAGGGTTGAAGGTCACATTTTCTCTTTCGACCATTCTACACTTAGGTAGAAAAAAATTTCATTACCAACTAGATAATAGGATTTGAGCTGTTGTGGTTGACATTCTTGATGAAGGACTGATCAGAAATTCTTGGTCATCTTATGTAAGAATAACTTCTTGGAGTAAATATGTTCCTGAAGAGCTGCCATTTAAAGTAAACTTTTGAATGTCATATCTTAAATGCTTTGTAATCATAAACATTTAAATTCTGTGGTTCAAGTAATCATTTTTAAGTAATTTACTTCTAATTTCTCTCTCTTTTTTTTTTGGAGACAAGGCTGTCACCCAGGCTGGAGTGCAGTGGTGCAAACACAGTTCACTGCAGTCTCAACCTCCTTGGCTCAAGCAGTCCTTCTACCTCAGCCTCTTGGTGTGGCTGGGACCACAGATGCATGCTGCCACACCCAGCTAACTTTTCTTTTCTTTTTCTTTTTTATTTTTGATAGAGACGAGGTCTCGCCGTGTTGCCCAGGCTGGTCTTGAACTTCTAGGCTCAGGCAGTCCTCCACCTCGCCTCCCAAAGTGCTGGGATTACAGTCATGAGCCACTGCACCCAGTTTGTTTCTCTCTTTTTTAAATCCAGATTTTTCTATTAGGCTTTGCAAATAGGCCCTTAAAGAAATAGGCAGCATGGCTGGTAAACAAATTTTGTTCTTTAGATGTTTCCAGAGAAATAATGTGGTATTTTAAGAGCTTTTAACAAGAGACCTCAAGATAATTATTTTTAGGATATACCATAATTTAAAAAATAACTTCTGAATATGAGAGTAATACATTAAAGAATATTCCTGTAATCCTAGAGCTAAGCCATGCTATAATTCTGGTCCAGTTTACGGTTTGCGCTCACATATACACTCACATTTTTATACCCTTTGTTTTTATGGGTTGTATTCATGCTAAAAAATTGTTTTGAAAACACTTTTTATGGCTGTATAAAGTAGGTGTGCCCTATTACCGGACATTTAGTTTGTCTGCAGTTGTTTTTTTTTTTTTTTGCTACTATAGAAAAGCACAGTGATGAGCATCACTGCATTCATATTTTTATCTGAAGTTACCTTTTCCCTTAGATCCCTGAAAGTGGATTTGCTGGGTCTGAGGAGTTTTTCTTAACACCTGTTTCAAAGGCTGTGTCATTCCTGTGACCTCACTGCAGGTGGTGGACCTACTGCCCTTTGCACCAACTGACTGACTGCTGTGGTAGATGCCTTCGAACTTAGGCAGGCTAGTAACATTTTATATGGGGTTTGGTTTTTACTGAAAAGGTTTGCTTCTGGAACATTTATGTAAGTTACAGCAGTCTTCATGCTGAGGACACATGGACACGTCTCTTATGTCTCAAGCAAAGATACCCCCAGCCTGATATAGAAATGTAATTGACTACTGAGTGCATTTCCTTTCATGTGGAATAGAATGAGATTTATTGGCTTGTATAAACTAGAGCAGAAAAGTTAATAGAAATAATAAAAGCTGTCAGACTCTGTTTAGCTCTGTTATGCTGTTACACTCAGATCCTTTAAAAACTGTGTTTAGAAAATTGTTGTGCAGTTTAATATGTCTGCAGAATATTGAATACAGTGTCCATCAGAAAATCTAATCCTTTTTTAAAGTTTAGATAGGACTAAATAACATATCTTTTTTTTTTTTTTTTTTTTTGAGACAGGGTCTCACTCTGTTGCCCAGACTGAAGTGCAGTGGCACAATCACAGCTCACTGCAACCTCCGCTTCCTGGGTTCAAGGGATTCTCCCACCTCAGCCTGCTGCGTATCTGGGACCACAGGCACACACCACCATGCCTGGCTGATTTTTGCATGTTTTGTAGAGATGGTGTTTCGCCATGTTGCCCAGGCTGGTCTCAAACTCCTGGGCTTCAGTAATCCTCCCACCTCAGCCTCCCAAAGTGTTGGAATTACAGGCATGAGCCACCGCGCCCGGCCTAAGGAGCATATCTTGATGTTTCTAGTTTTCTTATAATTTCCTTCTGTGTTCTGGGTTGCTCTTACATATATATTCTATAAATTGTGTGTTTTGTGTTTTCTTTTTTGGGGGATTGGGGGAGACAGAGTCTAACTCTGTCACGCAGACTGGAGTGCAGTGGCGTGATCTCAGCTCACTGCAACCTCCCCCTCCCAGATTCAAGTGATTCTTGTGCCTCAGCAGAGTAACTGGGACTACAGGTGTGTATCACCATGCCTGGCTAATTTTTGTATTTTTAGTAGAGACAAGGTTTTGACATGTTGGCCAGGCTAGTCTTGAACTCCTTGCCTCAAGTGATCCACCTGCCTTGGCCTCCCAAAGTGTTGGGATTACAGGCATGAGCCACCACACCTGGCCTTATTTTTATGTGTTCTGAATTTAGGTTAAAATTGAAGAAGAGGGTCCAAGACTAAGTGCCAACGTAGATATTTGCAGGTGAAATTGCTTTTCTTTGTGTAGCCCATGTTGTATTACTTAATAGCCTCTTAAACAGGAGACCCCGATACCTTACATTCAAATGTGAGTGATGATAGGTGTCTATCAAAGACAACAGAAGTTAATATAACTTCCCCAAAGTCACGTGAGTGGGTTACTCTCTTTACTTGGAACACATGCAAAGAAAGGGTCCTCCTTCAACACTTGAAGATAATCACAGTGTCATGCTCTTTCTCATAAATGCCACTATAGAGAGTACAGAGAAAAATGCAATTAATGGTGCTACCCAAATCCTGAAAGGAATGAGGTACGGTGTAGGAATTGGACAGCAGACAGAGTGCAAGTTTTTACATAACTGTAATTAATACAGACATGACTTACTTGAGAAATTTAAAATGTGAATATTTTAAAAATTACAGAGGATGATTATTCATATTATAAAGTGACTCATCATCCCTTTTAAAAAGGACTTCCTTTTAAGAGGATATTCCTCTGG
This sequence comes from Pan troglodytes, assembly GCF_028858775.2. Taxonomy (NCBI): domain Eukaryota; kingdom Metazoa; phylum Chordata; class Mammalia; order Primates; family Hominidae; genus Pan; species Pan troglodytes. The sequence continues at coordinate 68,151,877 of NC_072410.2, read as the reverse complement.
TGCATTTGAGTCCTTGTCTGCTCATTGTTTTAAACAACTTGTAGTTTTTTTAACAAATTACAGTATGACCTGTGATATTACCCAGACATTCAATTCCGAGGTATTTAACTAGAGATACCTAGGAATGAAATGAAAACACATATTCGTACAAAAAAAAATACACAAATGTTTATAGCAGCTTTATTTGTAGTAACCCCAAACTGGAAACAACCTACATGTCCATCATGGGTGAATGGATAAACAAACTGTTGTAGCCATTTAATGGTATACTATTCAGCAGTAAACACAAACTATTGGTATATGTAGCAACATTAGTGAATCTGAGAATAATTATACTGGGTAAGCAGCCAGACAAAAAAAAGAGTTCTAACTGTATGATTCCATTTATGTAGAAATTACAAACTAATCTCTAGCGACAGAAAGCAGATCCATGGTCGTCTGGGGGTGGAGAATAAGGGTAAGTGAGGATGGGCCAGGAGGCATGGACTCCAAAGAGGCATGGGAAACTTAAGAGTGATGGGTATGCTCATTTTGTTGATGGCAATGATGGTTTCACAGGTATATACATAGGTCAAAACTTGCTAAATTGTGTAATATGCACATTGTATGTCAGTTATACCTGAATAAAGCTGTTTAAAAAAAAAAAAAAAAGAATGTCCTGAGAAAAGTTCTGTCTTCCCTTGTCTGCCAATTGCACCATTCTTTATATCTCATCCAGCCTGCTCACAGTCAAGAACAGGGGCAGAAGTGGGCTGACAGGTGTAGTGCAGTGTGTGGAATGCTGTGACAGGTGTGGGCACAGAAGGTACAATGAAGACCCCCTGGAGGAGGTGAGCTTGAGGCGAGTGTAGAGAGGGCATCTTAGCGGCAAGTCTGAGAATCATAGGAGGTTGCAGGTGTGTGGCAGAGGTTGGTCTGGAGGACAGCAGGGACCATACATTTGGAGCATTGTTTTGAAAGCGTTGTACATCACTGACGGGTGGTAAGCAGGGGACAGACAAAATCAACTGGGCTTTGCCCACTCTGGGAAGGTGAGGAGGCAGGAATCCCAGGTTCAGAGCTCAAGGAACCCTTATGTGATGCCACCCCCTCAAATCTGTTTAAATCATATTAGGAGAACCTTGTTGTCCAAGAGGGCTCTGTCTTGCTAGACAGTTCTGCTTTGTCCAGGAAACTGCAGACTACATTGGAATCCTACCTGTACAAATACTTAAGATGTTTCATTTCAAAAATAAAGTGTTCTCTGTAGAAATTAAGGAAAATACACTTAAGAAAAATAAGAAAATTTAAATTGCCTTTAATCCCACCACCCAGTGCTAAATACTTTTAACATTTTGGTGTATATTGTTTCAGATATATGTATGTTTTAAAACAAAATTAGAATCATAATTTGCATGTGTTTTTACCTTTATTTCCTCTGAGCATTATTCCATGTTTTATGTAGACATAAAATATCATTGTTTTTGTTTGATGCATGAGAGTCTGCATATTATATGTATGGTGATTTATTTAACCAATAACCTCTTTTGGGGATTTTTTTGGTTGTATAATTTTGTTTAAAAATTCTGGGAAAACCATAATTACTTTATTAAAAAGCAAGTAAATCAAAGAATATAGTTAATTTTTTTATTAACAGGTGCAGTTTCTTAATTCATATTAAAGAAAAATAGCCTTGGTCTAGTAGACATTTTAACTAAATGAAGGGAGGATGGTCCCCTTCTAGAAGTACGCATGGGCTTATACAGTAGTTCTTTGTTACCCAGCGATAATTATTTCATCCGTGCTATTCACAAAAAGTAACCATCTATGGGAACTCTGTTGTTCCCAAAGGAAGATTTACTCCCCATATCAGAAATATGTTAAAAAAAAGTATAAATAGGCCCGGCACGATGACTCACGCCTGTAATCCTAGCACTTTGGGGGGCCGAGGCAGGGTGGATTGCCTAAGCTCAGGAGTTCGAGACCAGCCTGGGCAACACAGTGAAACCCCGTCTCTACTAAAATACAAAAAATTAGCCAGGCATGTTGGCGGGCGCCTGTAATCCCAGCTACTCGGGAGGCTGAGGCTGGAGAATTGCTAGAACCCAGGAGGCGGAGGTTGCAGTGAGCCGAGATTGCGCCACTGCACTCCAGCCTGGGCGACAGAGTGAGACTCTGTGTGTTTAAAAAAAAAAAAAAAAAAAAAAGTATGAATAACAGTAACAGCTAACATTTTTTTTGGAATATTTTTATCTTCTACATATTATTAGAAGCATTTCACATGTATTAACTTATTTAATCATCAAAACAGTTCTAGATGTAAGTTCAGTTATTTTTCTGTTTAACAGATACGTAGACAGAAGCACAGAATGTTAGTAACTTACCCAAATAAATGATCAACTTATATGAAAACATATCCATCATCACTAGTAAGCAGACTTGCAAATGATAATAACAAGCTATCACTTTGGAGACCTGCAGTGATCTTAGAAACTTAATACTTGACGCTGATTAAGGTAGAAGGAAACAGGCCCTCTGTACAAGGTTGATGGGAGGGTCCATTTCTGTAGAGCAGTTGGTTTCCTTCTAGAAAATTTATCCTATGAAGATAATTGGACAAGGTTGTAATGATATTACTGTGCTCGTGGAAGTATTGAGAATAGTGAACAACTATGTGTCCTGTAATAGGGAGTTGGTTAAATAAATTTTGGTACATCCATATTGTAGAACACCATACAGCTATTACATATGATGATATGGGCATATGTTTATGGAAGTCGTTGCTCAGGAAATTGTAAATGGAGATAAACAGACAGCATGGAACATGAAGATACGAAATCTGCTTCTGGCTGTTGGTCTGGGGCCCCCACCAGGAAACCAGCACACCTGGCTTCCTTCTTTTTTACCGTAAGACCAGAGAAACGGTAGAGTTGCAGTGAGGAACTGTCTTGGGTTCTCTGAAAATGAGCATCATGAAAAATGCCTGGCTTAAAAGAAGAGAAGGAATTAATACATTTTGTTACAGGTATTATATTGGCTTCATTTAACAAATGCAGGAACAATTTTATAACTGGAACATTTAGCCACTGCAAAAACTATGAATTAGTTTTTTGGTTTTTTTCAAGTTTTCCACTAAGCTCACTTGAGTACTTTCTTCCTTCTTCCTTTGAGACTCACTCTAACCACTAGGGAGTCACCTCTTTATTGATCTGCCTCTTGATGCCAGGAATTTCCTTTCTTCTACCATACTTTACCTATGTTTGGTGAAACATTTGAATTCACATGTTACTGAACAGTGACTTGGTGTGTTAACCTTCTTAGGTTTTTGAACTTTGAACAACTGCCTTTCCTCAAAGGCAAAACTAACTTTTTTGGGAATTGCAGAAATCATAACTCCCCAGGGACAGCTCGCCCTCAGTCCTCCAAGCCATAGAATTTAAAGACTGCCTTGATGCCACCAAAACCTCTGTACCTTTTGTTACAGAAAGAACATTGTGTGGTATACTTCCTATGTTTTGAAAAATATCTGCAAATATTTTGGGAACTGAATTTTGGGAAGGGCTACCCTCTGGCTGAACTCTGCTTACAAAATCCATAAAAACAGGGTTCCAGCTCTGCACAGCAGGATGGGTGCAAGTGTGCGCCAGTAACCTCACAGCCGGAGACCATCTCTACAAACATCCTGCCAGGAGAAGAGTAGAGAATAACAAAGGAAAAAAACAAGCCCTCCAGTTGGCATTCTTGTTGAGGAAGTCCATCAAGAATCAAGTTCCTGTCAACTTGTTGCTGTATTCTTTTGCTTAAAGAATCACATTAGAGAGTCCCAATCTGAAAAAAACTTTGTTATATTTCTTAGGTTGGGGATACATACAGCATGGAGTTGGAACTTCAGTCTGTGGAGCCAAACCCAGACTGAAAGGCAGCAAGAGAGTAGCAGCTAAGAGCATAGACTAAGTGCTTCCACTGGGTGGAGCATGACCAGTGCATTCACAAGACGGGAATGTTCGGTAGACTTGCTGCCGGCCATGTGTGTGGCTTCTGAGCACATGTGGCTGGTGTGAATTTTAAATTTTATTTAATTTAAATTAAATTTAAATAGCTACACATGGCTTGTGATGACTGTGTTAGACAGCACAGGATAGACTTAGAAGCTAGACTACTTGGGTTCAAATTCCAGCTTCACTATCGTTTACCTCTGTGACCTTGGACAACATTCCCTGAGCGCTTTATGCCACAGTTTTCTCATTTGTAAGGTGATAAAAAGATAATAGTGCCTACCTCAAAAAAGGTTATTTTGAGGATTAAATGAGTTAATATTTGTAAAGGGCTTAGACCTGGGCACATAGTAAAAGCTATATCAGTGTTTCCTAAATAACGCAACTATATATACATCCCTAAAGTAAAAAATTGAAGCTAGATCCATACTATATTTTCTTTCAAGAAGCTCCCATGCATCCATTGTCAATGCATTTTTCTTAAACACCCCTTAAATATTGGGGAAAGCAGAAAAGTCATTTATTTGATAAATATGTCTGGAGCCCGTACTTTATGCCAAATGCCGTGTTGGGTGCTGGAGATACATGTGGTGGTGCATAGAGACTTGGTTCATCCTAATAAAAGGGTAACAGTCCCAGTGTTTTCACCTAGTGGTTAAGGAACTTTAGAACACGAAGGGACTTTAAAAGTAGGGTAAAGGTGTAGATGTAGACGGAGAAACCCAGAGAGACTTTGCATTTGCTCCTGTCAGCTGGCTGGGACTTCACCCTTCACCTCCTGTTGGCTCATGCTTTTCCCTTTGCACCTGTGGAGCACAGGTGTGTCCTGAGGCCCTCACCAGCCATGCAGAAGCCTTCAGGTAGGGTTAACATTTGCCCACTTCTGGAAGGGATCGATCTTTTAGTTCTCAAATGACAGTGATAATTCTTGGCCTATTTTGACTCAATAGTGGCAATATTAGTAGTTTTTTTGTATTTGTTTTAATTTTTTTCTCCTTATTTAAGGAAAAGTTGGAAACTAATGTTGGTTCCTCCATTTTTTTTTGTTTGTTTAAACTTTGCTGGTTCCTGAGATTGAAAAGTCTGTGCTTAGACCATACCACCCGATGCAGTTTGTGTAAGCCTTAAAAAATAAATATTTCAGCCCCAACATTCATGTAGTACTAAAAGTGAGAGGCTTTTGAACCATAACTGATTTGACAAGAAATGGACATAATGGAGGAAGGTAACTGGTTGTTTGCCTGTTGATTTGCTTTCAGCACTTGCTAAAACGTGGAGCCAAGGGGAGAGAATCCACCAGGTTGCTTTACATATGAAAAATATTAAAATGTCAGCACAGCCCAGCCACTGACATAAGAAAAACCGTTTCACAGTTAAGTCTCTAAATAATGTCCTAAAAACACAACATTTGTAATTATCTAAGTAATAAAGGATACAGGTAATAGAAGTAATATGGAAGGCATTTTCTGGTAGATAAAGCTTCAGAAACCTTCACATCTGCACATGATTATGAAGCCCCTGTTATTACTTTGCTTTCCCCCTTCCTTTAGCCCATGTTTCTCACTATGAACTAATAGTACATAATAATAAAACCCTGGATGTCAGCCAGCACAGAGTTTTGGCTAACTTTTCCAGTGTTTGTTAAAGTTGAAAAAGCATTGCAGCTGTTATGCTGGGTACTTTCCAATGGAGGATGTGTTTTCCAGATGAAGGCGCAAATGGTAATTGAAATGTAATCAGTATTTTTGGCATCTTGGAATTATAATTCTTTTTACTTTTGTAATGTTAATTGTTCATTTCTTAGGATTTGTTTTGTGTTTTTCTGTGATCTGTAATCTACTAAAAGTGAGAGAATGAACAAATGTTCTGGGCGGTTTTTCATTCTTTGAAAGAAAAATGGCAAGCAGTCACGTTTGTTAGGTGATGGCTTATTTTAAATAATCACAAAATTTATGTTTGAGACATTTTATTGTAAGACTCATGTTTCAGGCAACAGAAAACAGAAAATCTAAATCTCAAATACAACAAAATTTTAGAGATGAATGGAAACTTCTAGATCACTTGGATAGGCTGAAGACTCAGTGGGCCTCAGGTGTTCCCAGGACCAGGCTGCTGGAGATGTCCCTTTCTTTGAGAGATTTGTTCTGTTTTTTTTCATCTCGATCCACTGTGTTAAGGAGGGGTGGGGTGTGTCTGCTGATGGTTTTATTGGTATTTGAGGTTTCTAAAGTTTTTTGTTTAAGCTAGAAAGAGCTCTAGCTGATTAATAGTTCTCAATCCTTGGCTGGATATTTTATTTTTTGTTTTGTTTTGTTTTGAGACAGGGTCTGGCTCTGTTGCCCAGGCTGGAGTGCAGTGGCGCAATCATGGCTCACTGTAACCTCTGCCTCCCAGGCTCAAGGGATCCACCCACCTCAGCCTCCTGTAGTAGCTGGGACTACAGATGCATGCCACCACGCCTAGCTAATTTTTGTATAGATGGGGTTTTGCCATGTTGCCCAAGGTGGTCTCAAGCTCCTAGCCTCAAGGGATCTGCCTGCCTTGGCTTCCCAAAGTGTTGAGATTATAGGTGTGAGTCACTGCACCTGGCCGGCTGCGCATTTTAAAGATCTTGATGCTCACTCATACCTGAGCCAGCATAATTAAATCACAGTATCTCTACAGGTGACAGTGATGTGCAGCCAAGAACAGTGTTCCTGTCCAGTCCTCTCTTTATAGACGAGGAAATTGAGGCCCTGAGCAGCTAGATGACTTGTCCAAAGTCCTCTGCTGGGACTGACCCAAATAAGGAATGGCTGATTTCTGGAAGGGATGTCAGATTCTCTGATTACAGATCTCTCGTGATCTTCTCTCGGGGCTTGTGGACTGTCCTGTCAACAGTCAGGCTAGGCAGCTGCAGAGAGCAGGACTCTGGGGTCCCCAGTGAGGAGGAAGCAAAGAGTCCTCATCTTCCTGTCCCCTTTACCCAAGTAGAAATTGCCCTTCCTTATCCCACATGAGCTACCAGAGGCATGATAAACTGCCTCCGGGGCTTTTTGGCTCTTTGGCTCTTTTTTTTTCTTTTTTATTCCTTTAGAAAGAAATAGGTTTGTAATTAGCTAAATGAGACTGACAAATATCAGACCAGTTGCTATATATTACAAAGGAGCTTCTTGAATAGCTGGTCACCTCTGCATATTGTAGAAACCTTCCTTCTCCCTTTTAGGGAACACTACACATTATTTAGGTACAGTGTTAGGGATAACTGATCATTTCTAATGCTGTGTATATCCATTAAGGATAATTTAAACCAATTAAATGCTAACCTGGCTGGACAGCCAGGTGTAGGTTTGTGGCATCCAGAAAGAGGAGATGGACTTGGTGGATTCTGAATTGGTCAGTTCCACCTCTTCGTGTTTTGGAGGCTTTGTCTCGTTACTTGCTCACCTTTCTGCTCAGTGCTCCTTGACATGGCGGGTCAGGTTGATGGGAGGTGGTACCTGGATGCCCTTTGCTGGCACTGGGCACTGCACCGGAGAGTTACCACCCCTGCCTGGGGATGGAGCCTCTCTGGGGAGAAGACAGCGCAAAGGTGGGGGACTGGGGAGTTGTGAGAAGTGGGAGCTAGAATATGGAGCAACTAGTGTGTATAGAGACTTCGTGAGAAAAGCTTGATCACGTTTTGGTAAGTATTTGCAGCTCCCTGAAAATTTGTGTTGGGAGGTGATCATTAGCATCTTCTGGAATATTTGGTAGGAAAACATTTGCACTAAAGCAAGACTAGATTAAGGAGCTTTGGTTCATTTCCAGACCTGTCCTGACAGCATCACTGTCCAAATGCTAAACTCTGAGAGAGAGAGTATGTGTATTTTTCCTTTCAGGATGTCAGTCAAATAATTCACTCATTCCTTCCCCAAACACACTGGCCTTTGAAATGACACCCTACCCCTGCCAATAGTGAGACTGTGGTTCTGATCGGGGAGCTGGTGAGTTTCTGCTTTCTAGCCCCAAAGGCCTCACCCTTGCTCTCATCTGGAAGCTGATGGGAAGGTTTGTTAGTCTTCTCAGGAGCCTGTCACAGGACCTCAGGAACGTAGCCTGTAGTGGGCAGCTGGCATCAATTTAGTGCTGTGGGGATGGCAGGCTGTCAGAGTGGTTGCACTTTACCTGCACCCCCCCCCAACCCAGCCCTCTGTGAAGGGTTGGTTTACATCAGGGATGGCTGCTCCTGACATAATTATCTATTTCCGGCAACAGAGGAAGATACCTTCTGCCATTTAGAAGAAGAGAAATAAATATTCACTTCAGAGAATACACTTTGAAGTGGGGCTGTGTGTGCATGGGTGACAGCTCCCTGCCTACTTTTCCTGCAAGGTTCTTGTACATCAGGAAAGGTTAATGGACTTCCCTTGAAGTCAGACAGAGATGCAAACCAAGGGCAAACTCTGGCTTTCCTGGGGGTTTTTTTGTTGTTGTTTCTCCTTTTAGAATGGACAGTGAAAGCAAGGTGAAGGGCTTCGTCATTCCTCTTTTGTAAAGCCTGTTGAGCAGGAACCTTCTGGAGCTTCTAGATGGAGGTTCCTGGAGATTGTGTGAGTGGTGAGCAGTCTGGTTGAAGAGGGCCAGTGTTTGTTGGCTTTGCCCTCATTGTGTCAGGAATGAGCTCTGCATGGACTCAGAGAGCTAACAGATCAGCTAGGGTACCTCAGAGAAGAATGCACTCGAGGCTACTGCCATGTTCCCTCTGTGGTCATGAGGAAAGGAGAACTACCTGTGTGGCTTGGGGGCTTCCCTGACATAGTAATCACATTGGATTTTACAACTGGGTACATTCTTAGCCTTCAGTTTGGTGATCCCTGTGTTTAAAAAGAAAATCCTTTTGTTGTGTGGAGCTTAATCTGCTGAGCTTATTTTTGGTCATCCATTCTCACCTGCCCCACGACACTGGTCACTGGTGTCTCCATGCTGATATATTATGCTCAGCTTTTTTGCATGCTCCGCATGGAGATATGAACACAATTCTCATGGGAACTTGGCCCATCTTTCAGCACACTATGTAAGCCAGTTGCTGCCTTCCTGTTCATGGAGGACTAGGCGTAGTGTGGGGGTCTCGTTGCTCATCTGGTTAGTGGCTTTGCAGTCAGAGAAAGCTGGGGGAACAGTGCCCCCTACCTGTCTGTCCTCCTGCAGGCCCAGTGTGGGAACAAGATGCTCTTCCGAGAAATCTCTTTGACACTGGCTGTCTCACCCAGCACCTACACTCTTGAAAATCTGAGGGCCTTAGCAGAATTTGAAAGTGTCCAAGGATTAGAAATGAGAAGTCTCCATGAGCATGAAAGCGACCATCGTTGTAGGTCATTATTTTGATCCATGCTCTCATCACTGATTTCACAAACAGGCCTTTCCTTTCTAGTCTTTGAACATATCAACTCTTTTCGAGTAACACAGCAATATTAAAAACATATACCCATTGCCAAAAAGCAAAACCAACCCACTTCTGGCTGAGAAACTGCTGAATACATAACTATTCATCCCTCAGTAGCTGAGTGTGGTTACAATGAATGGCTTTCCCATATTTTCTTGATGCTTCTAAATGTATGAGTTCACTTTTGGGGGGAATATTTTGGTGCTGTCATAATCTATATATGGAAGATGTTAAGGACATTTCCAGGAACTGCATTAAAACGGCCATAACAAACCATATTCTGCAGCCTTCAGGTGTAGTATTTTGATTGCTTGGTTTGGTTTATCACCAACTACTCTTCTGAGTATCCCCCACACTATATTAGGAATTTGTTACAATATGACTAATGCTGAATATGTGTGCATTGATTTTTAAGTGCACTAGGTGGGACTGACTTGTTCAAATCTCCGTTAAAGCAAATGTCTGATTAGGAGAAAAGTAAGGGAGTAATTTGTTAGGAAAACTACTTTCTGAGGTGCCCCCACCTCCCCTCCTTCCAACTGAAGAGGCAGAGAGGTTTGTGTAAACAAAGGTCTTGCAAGGCACAGCTGTTTTACATTCTGATGTTCTATGACTTTCTTAAATAAAAACCTTTTGGATTTTCATATCTATTTAGATAGTAGGAATATTTCCTCCTTTTTCGGAGAATAAAATCCTAGACTTAAGGATATTCCTTGGGTGACTGAGAAGTCATACCAGCCTAAGCAGTACAGCTGGCCCCCTGTATCCATGGCTTCTGCATCTGTGAATTCAGCCAACCATGGATAGAAAATATTTGGGGAAAAAAATCCACAAAGTTCGAAAAAGCAGAAGCACGATTTTGCTGCTTACTGAGAACTGCATTGAATCCATGTGAGTAAGGTGATGTGTAGGCATTGTATTGGGAATTATAAGTAATCTTTAGGTGATTTAAAGTATTTGAGAGAATGTGTGTCGGTTTTATACAAATACTACACCATTTTATATAAGGGACCTGAGCATCCATGGATTTTGGTATTCATAAGAGGTCCTGGAACCAATTGCCCATGGGTAGTGAGGGATGACTGTATTTTCTAATTAAAAGGTTTTTTTTTTTTAATAAGCAAATGTTTTACTTAGTACCTTATAGTATTTTGAAAAGCGTAAAATTCCCAAATAAAATAATTGGTTTAGTGATAAATATTTCCAGTGGCGTACTTAAAATGAATGTTTTCATCAGAATGCAGAAGCTGTTTTGAGAACTTTTTGCTCATTATTTTCAGTGGGGTTGTGAAATCCAATGAAAATGTGTATAAATGTTTGTAGAAGAATACTTTGTTTATAGAGTGCAAATATTTTCTTGATATGACAACACCCCAAACAAAGAATGGTTACAATTAAAGTAATAGTGATTCAGTTAAACATAGAGCTGGAAAAGCCATTATTTTGAAATATCTTCTGAGCCTCATTGAAGAGAGAGTGTCTTACACACCTTGGGAACCAAGTTTTGCATATTATAGTATTACCACATTGTATTCGATCACAAGAATGGTGTGAATACTTGGTGGTTAAACAAATTATTGATGCTTGTTAGTTGGATGAGATCTTGGAATGCATGCATCCCGGCTTCCCACACAGTACTCAGTTCTTTCTGTAGCTATCCTGTTGAATATATGGAGAGTACAGTATACTTTCAGGCAAGATGGTCATTTAACAGGTCATTATTTAAACATTGTTTCAGTGTGTGCTGTGAAAACAACAACAATAACAACAACAAATCGAATACCTCTCTGCTCTCTGCATTTTTGGAGCGCTCTAGCTGTTAGAAAGTACCTCCTAACCCCTAGCCACTGTGAAGTTGTTGCTCCCTGCCTGCTGGGAAATCTGTGCCAGCTCTCCCAGGAAGGCTCCTGAAGCTGCCTGCACATACCTGCCAGGTGTCTCTCCTGGACTTTTCCCCAGGGGTCCTAGCTCCTGGGCTGGGTCTCCTAGGTGTCTTACAGCCTGGCTGCCCCTTCTGGACACTCTTGGCTTGGTCAGTACCTGGGGTAATTTAACTTGGCGTCTAACAGTGAAGCTTCCTTTAGTTGTATCTTCTGCTGTTGCTTGCCACGTTTTCCTTGAATTGCTGTCAGTTTTTCTCTCTTCCAACCTTGGGAACTTTATTTTTAAAAATCTGGGCCAGGCGCGGTGGCTCACGCCTGTAATCCCAGCACTTTGGGAGGCTGAGGCGGGCGGATCTCGAGGTCAGGAGATCGAGACCATCCTGGCTAACACGGTGAAACCCCATCTCTACTAAAAAAACAAAAAATTAGCTGGGCGAGGTGACGGGTGCCTGTAGTCCCAGCTACTTGGGAGGTTGAGGCAGGAGAATGGCGTGAACCCGGGAGGCGGAGCTTGCAGTGAGCCAAGATTGCGCCACTGCACTCCAGCCTGGGCGACAGAGTGAGACTCCGTCTCTAAATAAATAAATAAATAAAATCTGAATGCAAGACTGTATGTGTGCTTGAATAATTTGAATCCTCTCTTGGCCCTCGGACCTTCCCCGTGCTACATGTGCTTTCGGAGGTAGTGAGGAAAGGGCTGACCAGGCCATGGACCTGTCCCAGAGCTGGCACCCTTGAGCATGGCTGCTCAGACAGCAGTGAAAATTTGTCTTAGAAATTTGAAGTTGCTTTTGAAGCTTTTTGGTCAGTGAGAGAACTTAAAAATTCTCATGTAAATATAATTTTAAAAATATAGATGACTCAATCTACAAGAGCTTATCTGTTTGGTTTTTTTTTTCTACTTATAGTTTACATTTGAAAAAATTTACCACTTGATGAACTGAGTAATTTTTTCTTCTTGATAGTAGAGGAATTGGTAGGGAAAGTGCTTCTAATACTCTTCGAAGCTGAGAAAATTTTAAGTATAAAGTTTGTTCATTAAACATTTGTGTATTGTTGTCTATGAGCTAGACACTATATTTAGGGATACATTGATGAAAAAGAGAGAAATACCCAATAGTTCTTGGAGAGTACAGTATACTTTCAGGCAAGATAGTCATTTAATAAATACACAGGTAATTATTTAAACACCATCGTAGTGCGTGCTATGAAAAAACAACAAACCAGTAGGAACATAGAACAGGAGAGGCCCTGGGCTGGGACTAGGGGTTTCAGAAGAGTCTCTCCAGAGAAAGTAAAGTTTAGGTTGATCTGGTTCTCTCTCTCTGTTTTTTTTTTTTTTTTTTTTTGGAGCAACAAGGCTGTTTATTTCACCTGGGTGCAGGCAGGCTGAGTCCAAAAAAGGAGTCAGCAAAGGGTGGTGGGATTATCATTAGTTCTTATAGGTTTTGGGATAGGCGGTGGAGTTAAGAGCAATGTTTTGGGGGCAGGGGGTGGATCTCACGAAGTACATTCTCAAGGGTGGAGAGATTATATAGAACCTTCTTAAGGGTGGCGGAGATTACAAAGTACATTGATCAGTTAGGGTGGGGCAGAAACAAATCACAATGGTGGAATGTTATCAGTTAAGGCTATTTTCACTTCTTTTGTGTATCTTCAGTTGCTTCAGGTCATCTGGATGTATACGTGCAGGTCACTGGGGATATGATGGCTTAGCTTGGGCTCAGAGGCCTGACATTCCTGTCTTCTTATATTAATAAGAAAAATAAAATAGTGGTAAAGTGTTGGGGTGGGGAAAATTTTGGGGGGTGGTATGGAGAGATAATGGGCAATGTTTCTCAGGGCTGCTTTGAGCAGGATTGGGGCAACATGGAAACCTAGAGTGGGAGAGATGAAGCTGAAGGAAGATTTTGTGGTAAGGGGTGATAATTGTCGGGTTGTTAGAAGAAACATTTGTCGTATAGAATGATTGGTGATGGCCTGGATATGGTTTTGGATGAATTGAGAAACTAAATGGAAGACACAAAGTCTGAATAAGAGAAGGAGAAAAACAGGTATTAAAGGACTAAGAATTGGGAGGACCCAGGACATCTAATTAGAGTGTCCAAGGGGGGTTAGTGTAATTACTTGCTTGGTTGGCAAGCTTTTAGGCTCTATTTTTGAGTTTTTTTTAATGTTGTCATATACCAGGCCAGATTGATTTAGGTAAAAATAGCACTCTTCATTTAAAAATATAGAGTCCCCCCCCCCTTTTTTTTTTTTTTTAGCAGTAAGTCGAGACCTTTGTGATTTTGGAAGAAAGAGAAATGCAAAGCTAGCAATTGTTTGTTAAAGAAGGATTAGAAACGGCTAGGAGAGAGTAACTGAGATTGATAGTGTGGTAGAGATAGCTGGGGAGAGGTGGAGGGTGGCATAAGAACGGGAACGAGAATAAGAGTAAGTATAAAAGTAAAGAATAGGACTTCATCAGGGTGAAAGTATTGGAGGGTACCTTGCCACTGAAGATCTTCTATCCACTTAAAGAGAGACTTAAGGGTGGCAGTTTGAGGTAAAACCAGGTGCCACTGAATACCAACAGCCTGAGAAACTGCTTGGGTGATTTGACTAGTAAAGGCCGGTCTGTTATCGGACTGTATAGAGGTGGGAAGGCCAAACCGAGGAACTATGTCTGACAGAAGGGAATAAATGACCATGGTGGCCTTCTTAGACCCTGTAGGAAAGGCCTCTACCCATCCAGTGAAAGTGTCTACCCAGACCAAGAGGTATTTTAGTTTCCTGACTCTAGGCATGTGAGTAAAGTCAATTTGCCAGTCCTGGGCGGGGCAAATCCCCGAGCTTGATGTGTGGGGAAGGGAGGGTGCCTGAGAAATTCTTGAGGAGTAGTAGAATAGCAGATGGAACACTGAAAAGTGATTTCCTTGAGGATAGATTTTTGCGATGGAAAGGAAATGAGAGGTTCTAAGAGGCGGGCTAGCGGGTTCTAAGAGGCGGGCTAGCGGCTTGTAACCTACATGGAAGAGGTTATGAAACGACGAATAGAATGGGCCTGTGAGACTGGAAGGAGATTTTTCTTTGGTCCAAGAACCATTTGCTTTGTGTGGGAAGAGATGGGTGGAAGTTTCAGTGAGGGAGTAGGTGGGAGTGGCCAGATGAGAAGGAGGAAAACTGCCGTGAGGGATAGAAGTTGGAACGCTAGCTGCTTTTTTAGCTCTCTTATCAGCATAGGCGTTGTCCAGAGCAATGGGATCTGAAGCCTTTTGATGGCCTTTGCAGTGAATGACTCCGGCTTTCTTTGGAAGTAAAGCAGCCTTGGGAAGAGTTCTTATTAAAGAGGCATTATTGATGGAGGACTCTTGCATAGTGAGGAAACTTCTTTCTGCCTATATAACAGCATGGTGGTGCAGGATATGGAAGGCATATTTAGAGTCAGTATAAATATTGATGGGTAGTCCCTTTGCAAGAGTGAGGGCTCAAGTTAAGGCAATGAGTTCAGCTTGCTGAGAGGTAATGGAGGGGGGCAGAGCGGTAGCCTCAGTGATAGATGTGGAAGATACTATAGCATAGCCTGCCTTTGCTGGTGAGTGGCGATTAGGCCTGGTGGAACTGCCATCAATAAACCAAGTGTGATCAGGGTGAGGAACAGGAAAGAAGGAAACATGGAGAAAGGGAGTGAATGTCATGTGGATCAGAGAGATACAGTCATGGGAGTCAGATGTGGTATCCGGAATAATGTGGGAGGCTGGATTGAAGTCTGGGCCAGGAACAATGGTAACTGTGGGAGACTCAACGAAGAGTGAGTACAGCTGAAGGAGCCGGGGAGCAGAAAGTATATGCATCAGGTGTGAGGAAGAAAATAGATTTTGGAAGTTATGAGAACTGTAGAGAGTGAGTTGAGCATAGTTTGTGATTTTGAGGGCCTCTAAAAGTGTTAGGGCAGCGGCAGCTGCTGCACGGGGACATGATGGCCAGCCTAAAACAGTAAGGTCAAGTTGTTGATCTGGTTCTCATTTGTCCATTGTCCTTATCTTTAAAATCACAAGATATTGAGAGTTAGCAGTGCCATTGCTAATGAGATTAGAAAGCCTTCATTAATTACAGGATCCTTGGATTGAGATTGGAGTTTAATGGCACAGAAGGCAGCTTTAGGGTTCACTTGGTGAATTAATCTGCTCAGGCTGCCATAACAGAATGCCACAGACTATATGGATTAAACAACAGAAATTTATTTTCTCACTGTTCTGTAGGGTAGAAGTCCAAGATCAAGGAGCTGTCAGTTGATTTCTGATGAGGCTTCTCTTCCTGGCTTGCAGATGGCTGCCGCCTCACTGTGTCCTCACCTGGCCTTTTCTTTGTGCAAATGGGTGGGTGCAGGGGAACCATAGTGTCTCTTTGTTCCTTGCTTTCTTTTTTTTTTTTCATGATAAGGGATCTCACTCTGTCACCCAGGGTAGAGCGCAGTGGCATGGTTTCTGCTCACTGCAACCTCCGCCTCCCAGGCTCAAGTGATTCTCTCGCCTCAGCCTCCCAAGTAGCTGGGATTACAGGCACTCACCTCTGCGCCTGGCTAATTTTTGTATTTTTATTTGAGACAGGGTTTCACCATGTTGGCCAGGCTGGTCTCAACCTCCTGACCTCAGGTGATCTGCCCAAAGTGCTGGGATTATAGGCGTGAGCCACTGTGCCCGGCCATTCTTTGTTCCTTTTCTAATAACTACACCAGTCCTATTGGATTAGGGCCCTACCATTATGACCACACTTAACCTAGATTACCTCCCTACAGGCTCTGTCTCCGAATACAATCACATTAGGGGTTACTCCTACAACATGTGAATTTGGAAGGTGAGCACAATTTGGTCCATAACACTCAGGCACCACTAAAAATCCAGCTACTGCTGGTGCCCAGCCCCTGATACTTCTCTCTGTGCACAGTCATAGAATACTAACAGAATTTAGTTCCCTCTAAATGTTCCAAATTGCCCTGACATCCGGTTCATTCTTCTGTGCTGCTGATTTTGACAACAGAAGCAACTGCTTTGAAAGCATTTTGAGATAGGAAAAACAAAGTGCATATTATGTTGCAGATATTTTGGGAAATAGAAAACTTGTTTATTAGTAACATATTTCAAGGAGATGAAGTTATGGACTTGATTTTGGTCAAGTAAGTAGTTGAAAAATGCAGTTTCAAAAATCACATCACCAGGGAGATTTTAAAGAAATTCAGAGTGGTCTGGATGCCCTGATCTTTTCTTCTAAGTTTTTCCCCCTACTGGGAGAACGCAGAAACTTGCTGATTCCTTTTGCTCTTATACCTGATTGAAGACTTCACCAGCTAAGATCTTATTTTCATTTTGCAGTCATTTGAGCGATAGTAGGAGCCAGATAAGTTTGAATTACAAGCCCATGCAGCTTTGGACAGGCTGTGCATTATCCTGTGACTTTCTGGAAAGTGTGGTGAGGTATCCCCAGCCTGGGTGTTGGGCTGATTGGCTTGGTTGGATTAGGGTCTGGCCCCACAGTAGACATACTTAACATACTTAACTTATGGCTGTCACCTATGATAAATGCACTGTAAATCAGAGATCTCCTTTGTGGTTCTAAACTTATGGCAATATTTTAGGCACCATCGCTCATTTTTCTTGTATACTCATGTTTAGATATTCTGGAGAGCCAAAGTGAATCCACATTTACTTTAACTGACTTTTGTTACCAAGCTTGATATTGAGTTCCTTTGAAAATAAGCTTTTAAGCAGTCATGTGCAGGCCTCTAATGGATTCCAGACTGTGTAGACTGTATTGTTAATATTTTGTTTTTAAAAATTTTTTTCTTTGGATTGATCAGGTTTAAACAAATTTTAGTAATAGAATAGTGGTCTCCAACCTTTTTGGCACCAGGGACTAGTTTCGTGGAAGACAGTAGACATACTGTCTACTGACGGGTTGTGGGGATGGTTTCGGGATGATTGAAGCACATTACTTTTATTGTGCACTTTATTATTATTACATTGTAATATATAATGAAATAATTCTGGCCGGACATGGTGGCTCACCCTTGTAATCCCAGCATTTAGGGAGGCCAAAGTGGGCAAATCACCTGAGGTCAGGAGTTCGAGACCAGCCTCACCAACATGGTGAAACCCAGTCTCTACTAAAAATACAAAAATTAGCCAGGTGTGGTGGTGGCGCATGTCTGCAATCCCAGCTAGGGATTGCAGAGGCTGAGGCAGGAGAACCTCTTGAACCCAAGAGGTGGAGGTTGCAGTGAGCCAAGATCATGCCATTGCACTCCAGCCTGGGCCACAGAGCTAGACTCCATCTCAAATAATAATAATAATAATAATTCTATAACTCACCATGATATAGAATCAGTGGGAGCCCTGATCTTGTTTTCCTCCAATTAGATGGTCCCATTGGCAGGGGTGATAGAAGACAGTGACAGATCGTCTGGCGTTAGATTCTCATAAGGAGCGCACAATCCTGATCCCTCTCATGTGCAGTTCACAGTAGGGTTTGCGCTCCTATGAGGCTGTAATGCCACCATGAATCTGACAGGAGGCAGAGCTCAGATGGTAGGTATATGCAAACTATGGGGAACAGCTGTACTTCGCTTGCTTGTCCGCTGCTCACCTTCTGCTGTGTGGCCTGGGGGTTGGGGACCCCTCTAATAGAGGTTTGATCATGTTAAAATGATAATTATTTGAATGTTTTTTCTAGGATTGATGTTCTCTTCCTTTCAAGTATCATAGGCCAATCTTTACTCATTTTGTTTATTTGAAAGGTTATTGATTTCTAAGTAAGTCTGGGAAACATTTACCAAGCATACAAAGGGGAAAGGCTTGTTGCTGCAGTGTTAATGCAAGCACTGGTAGTTATTTGAACAGCTCTTTGAGAAAATTTAATAAAGTGTAAATCTCTGGAAATCTGGGTTGCCATGACAGTGTAGGACCTATTTAGGATATTTTACAAAGAGAAATGATCTTAAAATCGTCTATATTTAAAATAAATATGTTAAAAGGCAAATACTGGTGAGATTGTGAAATTAGTGATTACTGCAATCCTATCCAAATATGACCCCTCATGTTTTGCGACAGTTGAAAATAAATTTATAATTTTATAACTTACAAATTTATAATCTTCTCTGAATAAATCTGAGTAAAGAGAAGGTTGTTCCTGTGTAACAATGAGAATTTTACTGGGATCCAAAGTACATACTATTTAGGTAGGAAGAAGCACTATGTTTTAGAGTTAGATTACTCTGCTGCAATACAGCTCCTACCATCTGTGTGGCATTTCACAATTGTTTTTGAGCACCTGCTATGGCTTAGGTGCCATGCTGGTTACTAATGGTTTAAAGATGAACAGAATAGGCTGGGCACGGTGGCTTAGGCATGTAATCCCAGACTTTGGGAGGCTGAGGCGGGCAGATCACTTGAGCCCAGGAGACCAGCCTAGGCAGCATGGCGAAACCCTGGCTCTACAGAAGATACAAAAATTAGCCAGGCATGGTGGTGTGTGCCAGTGGTTCCAGCTACCAGGGAGGCTGAGGCCCTGGAGGCAGAGGTTGCAGTGAGCCAACACTGCACCACTGCACTCCAGCCTGGGCAACGGAGTGAATCCCTGTCTCAAAACAAGCAAGCAAACAAAAAAGAAACCACACTAGAACAGAACAAAGAGGATGCTGGCCCTTGCAGAGCTTGTGGTGGTGGGGGGAGGTATATGTGTCTCACATATCACTTAGTATAGTGTTGGTTTTCAGTGCAGTTTTACATATTTGTTTCATTTCATTCCCTTCCAGGTAATTGAGATATGCATTTCCACTTGATAGATTTGCAGAGGATTTTGGCATTGGGTTGCTCTAGGAGAAGTCAGATTACACATAAAAAGTGCTTTATTGCTCCTGTGTTGTTCAGGCACATATGATACTAACTTATGAAATTTCACAACGAATAGGGCAGTGAAATGCCAAACCCACTGAAATTCAGGACTGGTATTTTGGCAGCAGCACCATTAGAACTATACTCTAATGTAATTTAAAACTATTTGGAAGTAAATGTAAGACCAAATTGTTATTTGTGGTGGCTTAGAAACCCCACATTAGCCATAAGACCATGGTGCTAGGTCTGTATTGAGTTAATAGTTTCTATTTTTAAAAATAATTTAGTCAACCAGAAGACATCAGTTAATTTCAATTTTTTAATAGCTCTTCTCTGTATGTGGAACAGAAACAAGGATGGCCTTGAACTGCCATGTATATGAGAATAGCTGTGTATTTATTTGGTAGGACTTAAAAAATATTTTAGTTGGTTCAAGTTAGGTGATTTCGAGGTTTGTAAATGAACATTGGAAAAATTAACTTTTCTCTCTAGATCTGTCTACTTTCAACATTCAGCTGATTTTTCAAAATATTAGGACTTACAAAATTATATTTAGATTTTAGAGAGTATTATATGTAAGCGGAGAAGAAGTAAGTTACTTTAAAATTTTAATGTACGAGTAGTAAAGAAGGATAAATTTCTATGCAGCAGATAAAGAATTTTCTTCTCAGGGACTCAAATAATAAATCCATTTGTAATATCACTGTTCCTTGTGCAGTTTGCTCTGTAAAATGGAGGAAGGTGAGAGGGGTGCCATGTTTCTGTCTCATACTGTTTTTTGTTATAGAGTGTATTCATGGTTATACTGTATAATAATGATAATAAGTTCTTAAACCATGGTGATGAGATCTATTTGGCAGAATGTTTTAAAATAAACAGTGTATTTCCCACGAGTGAAATCTTTAAAAACAATTAATTTCCATTATAGTAAGGGTGAATTTTGCTCCTTCAAAGAGTATAGAGCCTGGTTGAATTTGCCCATTAAGAAAAAAAAATGTGTCTATTGGACTGTGTTGTTTGTAAAGCTAGAATCACCTTCCAGTGGCGTTTTCCATCCTTACAGGAAAGAGGTTTATCTCTGAATATTGAGAATGGAGGTTCATAATGGGCATTTTAGCGTTTGAATGTTGTAGGAAGAAGATGGCTAAATCTTCACTGCTCCCCTAAAGTACACACGTTAGTTCTGGTGGGGAGTAGCCACTCTGAGATTTTATATCAGAGACATAATGAATGGGACCCATGATATGTGAAATTCTAATTCTTTAGTACAGAGAAATGTGCTCTTCATCTTTCTGTCTTCTGAGGCTTTTTTCAAGTGTTCGAAACTGCCGTTGCAAAACTCTAACTGAGACAGTGGAAGAGATCTGTACTAACCAATTCCATCTTGCTTCTAACCTCCAAGCAGTCCTTGCTCTTTCCTGGGCTTAGGCCAAACTAACTTTGAGAGGGACTTAGTTTGTAGTTTAAAACAAAGATGATAACAAAACCCCCTTCTTGCCTGGGGACTAGATTGCTTTTGTAGGACTAGCAAATTAACCACAACATTAGAAAATATGGTTTAGGAGTCATGCTGCTGGAGGCTGCAAGATTCTAAACCTCCCCAAATGGTTCCTGGGAATAACATCACTATTGCAAAACCTAAGATGAGTGCTTGTGACATTTTGCAGACCCTGTCCTCGATGGATCATTTGGCACCACCCAGATGGATAAACTGGCTTATCTGGTCTTGTGGCCCCCACCCAGGACTGACTCAATGCAAGAGGACAGCTTCAACTCTGTATTCATCTCCACCCCTACCAATCAGAACTGCCAACTCAGTGGACCCCTACCCAGCAAATTGTCCTTAAAAACTCCAGTCCCCAAATTCTTGGGGAGACTGTTTTAAGTAATAACAAAACTCTGGTCTGCTGCACAGCCAGCTCTGTGTGAATAACTTTATTGCAATTCCCCTGTCTTGATAAATAGGCTCTGTCTAGACAGTGGGTGAGGTGAAACTGTTGGGTGGTTACATCTTCATTAAAGGAGATGAGCATTTTTTTCTTTAGCTTGGATAGTGTTTTTCATCATTTTTTTCATTATTCCCATCCCTTATCAGGAATTTTTTAGATCATTTATTTATTTATTTATTTTTGTGACAGGGTCTTGCTCTGTTCCCCAGGCTGTAGTGCTTTGGCATGATCACAGCTTACTGCAGCCTTGGCCTCCCAGGCTCAAGTGATCCTCCCATTTGAAGATGAGTGGCTGGGACTACAGGCATGTGTCACCACACTTGACTAATTTTTAATTTTTTTGTAGAGATGGGCTCACTTTGTTGCCCAGGCTGGTCTCGAACACATGGCCTCAAATGATCCTCCTGCCTGGGCTTCCCAAAGCACTGGGATTACAGATGTGAGCCCCCTCGCCCAGTGTGACCTTTTTTTTCCTCCTAATTGCCCACCCATGAAATTTTCATGCCATAGATACATTATATATCTATGCTCATATGAAAAAGAATACAATTTTTTGCCTCATCCCCAAAATGAATTTTCATTCCTTGTGGGGGCAATATCACCCCCATTGTGTATGTACAAGGAGACCTGGCTGGGTGGGTAACTGGCCTAGGCGTAATTAGACTTTGATGCAGGTCATTCATTTCCTTATTTATTTAAGAACCTTGAGTCTTTTTGATATTTTTCTGACATAGACCACTATTAAAGGGTTCTTGCCTTACAGGGTAGGCCAATTTGTTCATTTAAAGCATGGGCTTTGGAGTCATACCCACTTGGTTCAAGTCCTCTTGGTTTCTTCATTTTTTTCCTGTGCCACCACCAGCAAAACTTTAGTTTATTCACCTGTAAAATAGGGCTAATAATAGTATCTACTTCAAAAGGTTGCTGAGGAGGATGGAATGAGAAAGCAAATAAAGCACCGCACCCCAGAAAGAGTAAGCCATCCTCCCAAAATGTAATTTTTAGCTGTGTTAGGGTTTAGAGTCATCACCTCTGCATTTTAAAGATTAGGTTGTGTTCTTATGGTACAAGATTCAATAGTGATGAAGATATTATGATAAAAGCATCATAGCTGTGTGACTTGATTGAGTTGTTTAACTCTTGGGGCCCCAGTTTCCATATTTTTGTTAATTATGATTGAAAATACAAAATAAATTGACTGAAACGTCAAATATGGTAGTAATCCTAATAAATGCAAATGGATTATGCTTGCCGACTAAATGACAGAGGCTTTTGGGTTAGATTGAAACAAAGAGAGGCATACCTAAGACAAAGTGACTCTAGAAGTGTGAACTCAAAATGTCTGAGACAGGTCTCAGTCAATTTAGAAAGTTTATTTTGTCAAGGTTAGGGACACACCAGTGACGTAGCCTCAGGAGGTCCTGATAACATGTGCCCAAGGTGGTCAGGGTACAGCTTGCTTTTATACATTTTAGGGAGACACAATACATCCATCAGTACATGTAAGATTTACATTGGTTTGACCTGGAAGGGCAGGATAGGGGCAGCCTTCCAGGTCATAGGTAGATTTAAATTTTTTCTGATGGCAATTGGTCGAAAGAGTCATTATCAGTAGAAAGGAATGTCTGGCTTATGATAAGGGGTTGTGGAGACCTAGGTTTTATCATGTAGATGAGGCCTCCAAGTAGCAGGCTTCAGAGAGAATACAGTTTGAGTATTTCTTATCCCACTTAAGGTCTGAGTTGATGTTAATGCTGGAGGGGGATAGTGAGGCATGTCCATCCTCCCCTTTTCCATCATGGCCTGAAAGAGATTTTCAGGCAACTCCGGGATGCCCTTGGCCAAGAGGGCCCATTCAGATGGTTGAGGGCCTTAGAATTTTATTTTTAGTTTACAGAAGGTTTGAAATAATGGGATAGAAAAATACATACCAGGCAAATATTACTGTCAATCAGAATAGAGTTCATATGTTAATAGAGATACAACAATATTTCATAATATTAACAGCTCATCTGGAAGATAAAATAATTAATGATCTTGTAACATACTCAGGGAATGAGAAAGAAAATCTGATAATCATAGTGGGAAATATTACTATACTCTGTCATTGATAAATAAAAGTTAGTACAGCTATAGATTATTTGAAGTCCAAAATACTTTATTAACAAGAGTTTAGTAATTTAATAATTATTAATAGGTCTCAGAGAACCTTTCCCTCTCAGGATGATCTGATTTTGTGAATTTTGGCTGAACTGTATACAGCTCTATTGTGCCTTTTTTTTTTTTTCTTTTGAGACAGAGTCTCGCTCTGCCACCCAGGCTGGAGTGTAGTAGCGCTATCTCAGCTCACTGCAACCTCCATCACCCGGGTTCAAGCAATTCTCCTGTCTCAGCCTCCTGAGTAGCTGGGATTATAGGCGCCCGCCACCACGCCCAGCTAATTTTTGTATTTTTAGTAGAGACAGGGTTTCACCATGTTAGCCAGGCTGGTCTCGAACTCCTGAACTCATGATCCGCCCGCCTCAGCCTCCCAAAGTGCTGGGATTACAGGCATGAGCCACTGTGCCTGGTATTGTTTTTTTTTTTTTTTAAACAGTGGATGTGTTTCTGTAAAGCTGCAGTACACTGGATTGTTTTAAAAGTGAAGGCTACTTTAATAACGGACATTATATGCTTGTGACTTTTCTTGTGTTGTTAATTATCATGCCGTGACTTTTCATGTGTGTCTTTATATTTATGAGCAGAGAACTCTGAATGTTTGGGATGCAATCTCGGTCCTTTTTTGGCACTAGCCCCATGTACCTGAGTAATAATAGGTCAGACAGGTTATTAAGAAACAGTGGTTTCTTGCATGTTCTCACTCATAGGTGGGAATTGAACAGTGAGAACACTTGGACACAGGGCGGGGAACATCACACACCGGGGCCTGTCATGGGGTGGGTAGATGGGGGAGGGATAGCATTAGGAGAAATGCCTAAAGTAAATGACGGGGTAATGGGTGCAGCAAACCAACACGGCACACGTATATATATGTAACAAACCTGCACATTGTGCACTTGTCCACTAGAACCTAAAGTATAATTAAAAAAAAAAAAACAGTGGTTTCTTGTAGATACTCCTTTTTGGCAACTGAACAGTTGAGATAGTTGAAGCAAAATTCTCAGACACACAATTTGCAGTTTGGTGCCTTCAGAGTCCTTAGAAGGCCTTTTTAAAGATAGCATACCAGCATCCAGTGTACACTTTTTCAAGTCTTTTATGAATAAAGTGGGAGTGTTTTAAGTGTTTGCAGAACTTTTGGGTCTCTGAATTCTGCCAAAGTAATTGTTACATAGTTTTCTTCCTTGAAAAGGACTGGCAAACATTGGTCACCTTCTTCATTTTATTTAATTTATTTGAGCCTTTTAAGATTGGGTATTAAGGAAGTGTGTGTATATGGGTGTGTGCATATGTGTAGTGCCAATGAAAATTCCATGTATTCTCTATTTGTTGCTTTACTGTCTGAAATCTGAGTAGTTCAGACAAAAAATAATTTTTTTACAAGGGTAAAAACTAAATTAAAAAGGGAAATCTAAATTTTATTATGTGTATGGAGAGGCACCTTATAAAATATTCACTCTTTCATTAGCAGCCTATTTTTAAAAATGTGACTTCCTTGAAAGCAGAGTGTCTACCACATCTATCTAAATCAGAGGAGTATATGTTTCAGGTGTTGTGACTGATGGAGATAGTACCAGAGTGGCAGCTCCAATTGACTTTGCCCCTGTGCTCTCACCTCCCAGTCCTCCCTCTGCCACCTGTCCAGGCAGCCCATTTAGAAACAAATAATTAGCAAGCACTTAATGTTACCAGGCACCCTGCTAGGAGTTATAAAGACAGAATGATGGGATCATGACCTCAAGAGGCCATGGCTTATTGATGGTAAGTAAATAGAAGGTTTGTAATTATGAAGCAGTCTTTTAATGATAGGTCAGCGGTGCATAAGGTGTCAGAGGGAGTGCATGTGGGCACTGTCTAAGGTTGTCTAATTCAGACCAGGTGGTGGTGGTGGTGAGTGATTTGAGGAGGTTCCTGGATGTAGTGATACCTGAGCTAGGATTTGCAGGAAGAGCAAAGAGCTGTTCCAGGTGATAGGTTTGGAACTGAGACAAGAACATGATTCTTCTCTCTCAGGAGTTGCAAGAGCTTAGGACACGGATAGTGGGACCAGGCTAGAGAGATGGGCAAGGTCCTCATGAAGAATCTCATTTTCTCTCCTAAGGCTTCTTGGCATTATTCTGATGGCATTGGGAGCCATTTGGTAGATTTTAGTTTTTAGGGGGATAAAATAACTGGAATTACATTTTAGCACGGTCCCTCTGGTAGCACTGTAGGGGAATGGATTAGGGATTACAATGAGAGATGAGGAGCTGGAATGAGAAACTCCTGCTGGAACTAACTCATGAGATTTTCAGGAGGTACGAGTTACCTTAGGGCCACCCTGTGGAGCAAGAGGGAGAAATGAAAGGTGACTGCGAAGGTTTGTGTCTGGGGCGGCTGGGAGAAGTGGGGATGGCATTCAGCGAGGGAGTGGTGGAGGAGATGCAGGACGTAGAGGTCGGGGCTGTGAGTTCGGTGTTCGACAGGCGGAGTTAGTGATTGTTAGGAGACACCTGCACCTTGCTGTCCAGGGAGCAGCTGTCAGCACCGGGTAACCAGCAAAGACAGAGACGTGGATGATGTCACCAAGGAAGATTTTGTAGAGTAACAGAAGAGGATGCTGGAAAGTAGCCTGGGGATTATTGTTTCTTCATAAAACAAAAACCTGCAAGTTTATCTGATAACCTGTGCGACTTAGATAATAAATGTGGTATCTTGAGAAGTAAGAGAACAGGTAAAGTATTTTCCCTCTGGGCTGTTCCAGGTATTGACTTTACGAACTTTAATCAATATAGAGGAGAACTAAGAGAATACTTACAAAGCTTGGCATGGTAACATTCCAGTTTCTCTCCTAATGGTTATGACCTGTGGTAGCTCATGCCAGAGCTGTAGAAGCCTCTTTACCTCAAAGGTACAGGATGATAATTTCCACATCCATTTCTGCCTTGATCTACCTGTTAGAAGAAATGAATTTAGTGTCTGCTTATTGAAGCAGAAAATAATAAAGCATCTGGAATTTCTGTGCATCTTATGGAAAATTCCAGTTCATAGGATGTAGGATTAGAGAAGAGTAATTTGAGGGGGAGGATCTTCGCTTTTCTACATATTCCTTTTTATACATACACACACCCACACCCTACCCCATGCCACCCCACCCCCCACCCCACAATAGAGAAGAGCAGGGAAAGTAGATAGGCACTTTCCTATCTTTTTGAAACCTAGTCACAAAGAACATGGGCATTACCCTTGTCACACGCAGGGTATTACTGTTTTTATTCATTCAAAAGTTATTTAACGAGCTCCTACTGTGGTGAGCAAGTCCAGTGGAATCCAGGCCCTTGCTCTGCTATTAGAGGGATGAGGGCCTTTCTCTTCAAGGGGAGATTCCCTTTCCTTGTGTCAGCCTTACATAGTCCTTTCCGGGTTTCCTAATGGTGGAACCACCAGGCAGAGTTCCAAGATGGCCAAGCCTTCCTCCCTTCTCTTCCTAACCTTCCCACAGCCATTTAAGAAGTACAGATGACTTCACAGCCCACGGGAGGCATGGCCAATAGCACCTTGAGAAAACCCAGCCCTTTTTAGATAACTTCCTGGGACACCTGTATGTATGATATAAACTGTCCTCACAGCTGGCCTAGTCCATGTGGAAGTGGGTTAGAGGATGATGATGTTTGTAGCATGCTGGAGTTTGGAGTCTCCATGCCATGGGCACACTCTTCCATACTGTTGCCCTGACTCTGACTTCTTCACCCTCACGTCACTCCCTTGCTGCTGTTGAGTGCCTAGAAGGGACCTTTCCATGATGGCTATGGTGGGAGCGAGGGATGTTTTGCCTTGAAATTGCCTGAAAATAAAATAATGGGTTCTATCACTGTAAATACTCAGCTTTCTTTGGACAAAGGACATTGTCTTTGAACAGATGGAGAATATTGAAGAAAAGAGATGTCTCTACCATCAACTTCTGGACACTTGAGTGAAACAGTTGAATAAAAAGAACTCTTTTTTTTTTTTTTTTTTTTTTTTTTTTTCAGACGAGGCTCACTCTGTTGTTTGGGCTGGAGTGCAGTGACACGATCATGGCTCACTGCGGCCTTGACCTGTTGGGCTCAAGTGATCCTCCCACCTCAGCCTCCCAAGTAGCTGGGACTACAGGCACGTGCCACCATGCCCGGCTAATTTTTGTAGAGATAGTGAAGAAGGGTTGGGAGGGTGTCTCACCATCTTGCCCAGGTTGGTCTCAAACTCCTGGGCTCAAGTGATCTGGCCACCGTGGCCTCCCAAATTGTTGAGATTACAGGTGTGAGCCACTGTGCTTGGCATATATTTATTTATTTATTTTGTACACAGACTAGTGGATAATTTGGATACTTTGACTTCCTATTCACCTTTCTGTTTTTTGTTTTTTTCTTTTGAGACAGAGTCTGGCTGTGTCACCCAGGGTGGAGTGCAGTGGCACAATTATGGTTCACTGCAACCTCCACCTCCCTGGCTCGAGTGGTCCTCCTACCTCAGCCTCCCAAGTAGCTGGAACCACAGGCGCATGCCACCACAGCTGGCTATTTTTTTTTTTTTATTTTTGTGGAGTTGGGGGTGTCACTGTGTTGTCCAGTCTGGTCTTTAACGCCTGGGCTCAAGTGATCTGCCTCCCTTGGCCTCCCAAAATGCTGGGATTACAGGCGTGAGCCACCACTCTTGGCCTAACCTTTCCGTTTTAAGGAACAATAGTAGTGTTTTTAAGGAACACCATTAAGAAAGAACATTAGGAAAAAAGGTGCTTTAGTTCTCTGAGTGACTTCTTTTAAGCTTAAGACAAGAATTATCACTTACTTATTAAGTAATCTGTGGGCTGGGCAAGGTAGGCTCGCACCTGTAATCTCAGGACTTTGTGAGGCCAGGGCAAGCAGATTACCCGAGTTCAGGAGTTTGAGACTAGCCTGGCCAACATGGTGAAACCCCATTTCTACTAAAAATACAAAAATTAGTCAGGCATGGTAGTGCACACCTGTAATTCCAGCTACTCAGGAGGGTGAGGCAGGAGAATTGCTTGAACCTGGGAGGTGGAGGTTGTAGTGAGCTGAGATCATGCCACTGCACTCCAGCCTGGGTGACAGAGCGAGACTCTGTCTCAAAAAAAAAGAAAGAAATCTGTGGAAAGCAGTTGTTGGTTCAGTGATAGAAAGAGAGAGTCGCAGGTGGGGGCAGGGCAGGGGCCAGGCTGGGCTTCTGCAGGAGTCGGGTGCGGTGGATGTTGCAGCGCAGGTATAGCAGCCCTGGGGGTTTCTTCTCATTGGTCAGCAGGTGGCACCAAATAGCTAAAACTTACCTGGGGAGAGGCATGCCTTGCTTGGGTTTTACCTTGGGTTGGGTTGGATTAAATTTTACTTTCTGTACTTTCAGAATTTGGGATTAATAGCACTTTCACATTTTCTCCCTAGAGATAGAATCTTCCAAGTTTGAATTTTATAAAAGTCTTTGATATTGATAATAGTCATGAAAGTTAACTATATTCAAGATCAGATGATTGCATGACAATATTAATTTTCATTTTTTGGAAGGGTTTATGACTTTGAATGTTAAATGCCACTGTAAGATCATTCAATGGAATATACTTACTGGATTAGATTTCTGAAGTTTTTGTGTTTTTATGAAATCCCATAAATAAATTGCTAACGTAGGTGTGAAAATTAATACACCCGTGAATGTACTTAATTGAGATTGAGTATGTCTCTCTGATGAGAATCCAGGATTTTACTTCCATTCAGGATTTTTCTATTAGAGCAGAGATGGGTGACAGTTTGAGTCACAGATGTTGTGGCTCAGTTGCAAAGTGGATTCAGTGCTTCTTCCTCAGGAACATGTGGGGTGTGTTGGCGGTGTTCTTGGATAGCATGTGAGAAAACAGCCATGACAAAAGAGCAGGCAGTTGTGTGCTGGTACCACCCAAGAGCCTACTGTTTGTTTAAGGTGCAGTTAATTTGTTTCAGCTTATTTACTATGGAAACTTGGTTGCATGTGGCATGTGTGGTTATGTGCTGGAACTTTTAAAAAGCTGCATTTCAAGCACGATAAATGTTTCTTTTCTACATATATGGGTTTGTTTATTTTTTGTGTGGTGGCATATGTGAGGGGGAAGAATCATCTCTTGAATGATCCTTCTGTGTTGCTGAGTGGTGTCTGGTTTGGTTAGCACGCAGGCTGTGGTGAGGAGGCCTGCTGACTCTGGCCTAGGTGCACATCTTGGTGCACACTGAACAAGGCTTTCACTAAGTGAGCATCCAGCTACAAAAACCTGACAATAAATTTTTGAGTTTTAAGATGTTGATAACAGCCGGGCATGGTGGCTCACGCCTGTAATCCCAGCACTTTGGGAGGCCAAGGCGGGCGGATCACAAGGTCTAGGAGTTCGAGACCAGCCTGGCCAATATAGTGAAACCCCGTCTCTACCAAAAATACAAAAATTAGCTGGGCATGGTGGCTCGTGCCTGTAGTCCCAGCTACTCGGGAGGCTGAGGCAGAATTGCTTGAACCCAGGAGGCGGAGGTTGCAGTGAGCCGAGATGGTGCCACTGCACTCCAGCCTGGGTGATAGAGCAAAACTCCATCTCAAAAAAAAAAAAAATGTTGATAATTTATTTTTTTTCTTGGGATATCTTCATACCACTTTAAAAGGGGTGTTGTCTTTTCCCTCCTTTCTTCTTACATTTGCAGATTAACAACTTACTTAGATAGCTTCATATGCCTGACTGAGCCTGTTTCCCCCCAGTGAAATTTAAAATATGCAGGAATTTAACCACATTTAACCACACCCATAGGCATCAGGCATAGCACTAGCTCAGTTTCTCAATGTCTCGGGTCTAGTCAGTCCTTCACCAGGTCCTGTCAGTTCTCCCTTCAAAGCACATCCACCTCTAAGCACATCCACCTCTTAACCATCCCCGCTTCTCCACCCAGAGCTGCACCGCCATCATTTCTGGAGTAGCCTCCCAAGTGGCCCCTGCTTCCATTATTGCCGCCTAGAATCTGTTTTCCACACAGCCCTGGGAAGAATATTTTACAAATACACTCAAGGGTGGTGTCGGTTATTAGCTTAAAATCCTCCAGTTGCTTCCCGCCACACTTGGGCTCGCCCACCTCCCTCCCTAACCTTGTCTCCGAGTCTCTCCCGCTGCCCACTAGACTCAGCCACACTGAACTTGCCGTTCCTCCCGCATGCTATGCTGCTTCCTTTGCCTGAAACACTATTCTTCTTGATCTGTGCGTGACTCATTCCTCTTGACATTGAGTTCTCAGTTTCAGGACCCACTCGAGAGGCCTTCCCTGATCACCAGATCTAAAAATAGTCACATGACTCTGCTGTCATTTTTTTTCTTTAAACTATCTTGCCTTTTCTTGTGTGCTTTTTGTCCAGCTCCTACCACTAGGATATAAGCTTCCCTAGAGCCAGGTCCTTATTGCGTTCATTTTTATCCCTAGCATCTGGTCCAGCACAGAGTACGTAGTAAGTCTTAATTGTATTTTGGTTCAATGAGTGAATAATAGCTATATTGAAGGTAGAAGCTGTGTTTAAAGCTTATCAGTTCAGGATAAAGAATAGCAAGCGTGTATTGAGCATCTACCATGCACTGGTACTGTCCTTGGTTGCCATACACTTACATCTTAATTTTTTTTTTTTATTGGAGTTTTGCTCTTGTTGCCCAGGTTAGAGTGCAGTGGTATGATGTCGGCTCAACCAAAACCTCCGGCTCCTCGGTTCAAGCAATTTTCCTGCCTTGGCCTCCCAAGTAGCTGGGATTATAGGCATGCGCCACCATGCCCAGCTAATTTTTTATTTTTAGTAGTGATGGGTTGGTCAGGCTGAACTGGAACTCCCGACCTCAGGTGATCCACCCGCCTCAGCCTCCCAAAGTGCTGGGATTAGAGGCGTGAGTCACTGTGCCTGGCCTTACATCTTAATCTTAAGCATCAGTTTTCTAATATGTAAGTGAGATGTTTAGATAAAATGATCTGCTAGTTCTCTTATATAACATTTTATGAATTTCCAGGAGAAGCTTAAAGATTATAATTTATGGTGATACACAATGGGAATAAATGAGTTCATTCAGAAGCCCCACGTAGGTGTTGATCTACCTCCGATAACATTTCTTTTTTTTTCTTTTTGAGACGGAGTCTTGCTCTGTTGCCCAGGCAAGAGTGCAATGGCACGATATCGGCTCACTACAACCTCTGCCTCCCAGATTCGAGCAATTCTCCCTGCCTCAGCCACCCGAATAGCTGGGATTACAGGCATGTGCCACCACGCCCAGCTAATTTTTGTATCTTTAGTAGAGACGGGTTTTCACCATGTTGGCCAGGCTGGTCTCGAACTCCTGACCTCAGGTGATCTGCCCACCTCGGCCTCCTAAAGTGCTGGAATTACAGGCGTGAGCCACTGCACCTGGCCCTCCGATAGCATTTTTAAATTGCAGAGTTTAAACTTTAGAAAGAAGGAATAAACCCACCATTTTGGGGGTATCCATCATCTCATTCAGTCCTGTCAACAACCTCTGAAGTATCTTCCCTCTTTAATGGTTGGGGAAACTGAGGCTTAGAGATACTAAGTAACTTGGCTAAGGTCACACACCTATTATGAGACAGTGCTAAAACCTAAAACCAGCATTGCTCCAGAAGACCTATTCTTGGCAAGCACTGTTTTTATTTTCTGCTCACTCTTATCCCAGTTGGTTCCGTGGGGACTGTATACACTTCAGACGTCTAAATGTTTTTCCTTTTCTTTCTCATAGAACTCTAAGAAGGAGCTGATGTGGAGGAGCAGCTGAGACAGTTCAAGATGACGACCACAGTAGCCACAGACTATGACAACATTGAGATCCAGCAGCAGTACAGTGATGTCAACAACCGCTGGGATGTCGACGACTGGGACAATGAGAACAGCTCTGCGCGGCTTTTTGAGCGGTCCCGCATCAAGGCTCTGGCAGGTGAGTCCTTCACGCCTGTCACAGAGGCCCAGGATGCCTAAAATCAGGATGCCCCTTAAAATCATCCACCCTGTTCCCATGACGCTGTCATGTTCGAAGGTTGTCTCACTTCTATTTAAATGTGTCCTTGAGAGCCAGCTGACCATTTTATAAGGTAGTCAGTTCCATATTTGGAGAGCTGTCAACTCTAATGGCCAAAATTATTCAGAGCACAGAGTGTTATTTATAGCAATTCAAGAACAGCTGCCCTAAGTTTGTAAGAATTCTTTTATTTTTGGCAAATCTTACATTCCAAAATATCAAAGCATACTATTCCTTATACTCAAAAATATACAAATTAACCTGTGTACTTAGTGCCTGTGATACATTAACTGGCCTGACCTGTACCAAGATGGGTTAGTATCACACGCAAGGATTTTACATCTGAAAAGCAAAAGCTGAATCTGGTAAAGGCACATTTAATACAGTAACGAGTAAGTTTGCCATTGGTCCATTAGTTCGTGGAACATGTCCTTACTTTGTGATTTCTCATTCCCTTGTTGCTGGTGAACACCTAGAGCACACTTTCTCCATGGCCCCAGTGAGGGTGAGGAGTGTTTTACCCTAAAATTGCCCTGAAAATCAGGAAAGCGTTCTGTGGCTCTGAAAACTCAGCTGTACTGAATATATGTAAACCAAGTATCAAAACCGAGTTTATTCAAGGTCCTGCATCTGTACTTTGAGATTTCAAATGAAATTTCAGATGAAGTTTATTCCAAATGATTTTTTTCTAATGTCTTTAATTGTGATAAGTAAATCAAAGTCATGACTTGAGAAGTTAAGTTTACTGTTAATTCTAACTACATAACTCACATTTTTGTTGCCTTTATAGTGGAATCTGATTATGAAGCATGCATCATTTAGAGTCATCTTGATTGTGGACAAAGGAAACCTAACCCAGAGTGGTTTAAGTGACAAAGAGGATTTATTGGTCACACAGTAGGCAAATTCAGTCTTTAAGCAAGACTTACTCCTGGACTTAAATGGTGTGACCAGGATCTAGTTTCTTTCTCTCTACTCTGGCTTTATTTTCTAGTGCAGGCTCTGTTCACAAGCAGGCTCCATCCTGTAGTCCCAAGATGGCTGCCCCAGGTCCCAGGCCCCCTTGGACTATGGACATCCAGCAGAAAAGAGGATGCTTTTCTGCTTACCGTGGCCCGGATATATCAGTCTCACTGGCGTGATTGATCATGACTTGGATCATGTGCTTCTCCCGCTGGTGTTGGAGAATCTCATGTGCTGTTAACTTCTAAACAGGATGCACCCCTTAGAGTGAAAGTTTGGTCAGTCTCAACCAAACAAGTTGGCTAGAAAAATTGGAATATAACAGAAAAGAGGAAGAGGAGAATGGATGTTGGGGGTACAGCTAACAATGTACTACAGAAAAACTATTCAGCTGCTTTAGGATAATTTGTCTCTTGAGTGGTGTTGATTTAAAGATCTTTCTTGAGCTGGCCTGAATGAATGATTAATCAGTCACTCTAGAATTGGGGCTTCATTATCATTCATTAACATGGAACTCTATGGAAATCATGACCCTGGCTTGTGCTAGTAAAGTGATTTGTATTTTAATCTCTCACCTCTTTTTCTTGTATTTTCATTTGAGTCTTTAGGCCAGTATGCTAGTGATGGCCAGTTACCTTTGATCTTGAGTCTTACTTTCTGATTCCAGGCTATGTATTATCTCCTTTCTAAAGGACCATTTTGTTTGCAAACTACAGAACAGTTCCTTGTTCTTTGCATGTGGTCTTTCCTACAGTTTGAGAGGAGAGCCTCCAGCTGTCCTTAGTATCCATCATTTGTCTTAACCTTTCTAGGATGTTTACCTAGGTCCCTCAGTAACTGTAGTCATAATAATAGCAAGCACTCAATATAGTACTTACACTGTGTGCCAGGCACTGTGGGAAACGCCGGCATATATTAACAGTTAATCCCATAACAATCATATGAGAGAGATTATTACTGTCTACATTGTATAGATGACAAAACAGGTTCCAGAGAGATTAAGAAGCTTGCCCAAGGGCGTACTGCTGCTAAGTGGCTGAAGGCATACTAACTCTGCAGTGTATGCTCTTTTTCAATATTCAGTAAAGTAAAAAAAAAAAAGATGTAAAGCTCATTGGCAGAGAGCATTGC
Source organism: Pan troglodytes (assembly GCF_028858775.2). Lineage (NCBI taxonomy): Eukaryota > Metazoa > Chordata > Mammalia > Primates > Hominidae > Pan > Pan troglodytes. The sequence goes on along the minus strand of NC_072410.2, from coordinate 68,117,508 downwards.
TAGTGAGGTAATTCAAACATGTTAAAAAGATCTTTGGAATTCTCAGGAATGCATCCTGTGGTCTAGAAGAAACCATGAGGAACCATGGCAAATTATGGAAAAGGAAAGATGCTGCTTCCAGGTTAAATGATACTGGATGGGGGGGGCAGGAATTGCATTCAGTGAATTTACAAGATACCAGGAAACCCATCTGTTGGAGGAAGGTAATGAAGGAAATTATGTTATCCTACTTATTCTTCTACTTCCTTATTCTGTGGGACAGAAGAATCTCTTGAGTCCTCTAAAAAACTATATGCTGATAGCAGGAGTTACCGAACAATTCAGTAGTGTCTGGAATAGAACAGTGGTTTGAAAAGTAGAGGGCTTGTTAAAGCACGGGATGCTGGGCCCACCCCCAAAGTTTCTGATTCAGTAGGCCTTGAGTGGGGATAATTTACATATCCAACAGGCCAGGTGATGCCCTGGCTTGGGGATCACATTTTGTGACTGATGCAGAGTACTGATGGTCATCCGGTCCCCTTCCTTCGGTGTTTGAGACCACTTCATCTGGACCGAGCTAAAGTCTAGGAAGAAATAAAGTTTCAAACCCAGCAGAGTTACCTCAAAGATACACTTGAGACCCTTTTCAGAAGATGGCACCGAAAGTGAAGAAGGAAGCTCCTGGCCCGCCTAAAGCTGAAGCCAAAGCAAAGGCTTTAAAGGCCAAGAAGGCAGTGTTGAAAGGTGTCCACGGCCACAAAAAAAAGAAGATCGGCATGTCACCCACCTTCCAGCGGCCCAAGACACTGAGACTCTGGAGGCAGCCCAGATATCCTCGGAAGACCACCCCCAGGAGAAACAAGCTTGACCACTATGCTATCATCAAGTTTCCTCTGACCACTGAGTTTGCCATGAAGAAGATAAAAGACAACAACACCCTTGTGTTCATTGTGGATGTTAAAGCCAACAAGCACCAGATCAAACAGGCTGTGAAGAAGCTCTGTGACATTGATGGGGCCAAGGTCAACACCCTGATGGAGAGAAGAAGGCATATGTTCCACTGGCTCCTGATTATGATGCTTTGGATGTTGCCAACAAAATTGGGATCATCCAAACTGAGTCCATCTGGCTAATTCTAAATATACATATCTCTTTTCACCAAAAAAAAAAAAAGGTCCACTTGATGTGGGAGTGGTGTGGTAGGCTAACCACTTGACTTTGAGGAAAGGGAGATATCTTCCTGTCCCTTATAGGGGAGTGATACAGTGATAGGCCCAACAGGAGGGAGTGCTATTGTGGGGTTTCTGCTGAACATGCATGTTCTAAAGCGAGACATTTTGCTTAGAGCCATAAAAATGTACGTATCACATTTCCTGTGTCCCTCTAGGGCTTTCAGTAGATACAATCTAATCTAGGTTTCAGTCTGAATTCTGAGGCAGATCTGCAAAACATGCAGGAATTCATCTTTTAATGGTGTAGTTCATCGTGTACTGATAGTGGAACCACCACCTGTGCCCTTTACTAAGCTGCTTTCAGGGTTTATGTATCTAAGGAAATAGGGTGAGGTAAACTACTTGTTACTAATTCTCACCCAGTTGACAGATACTTCCTATTATTAGGTTATCTGTGAATTGTAAAAAACTTTTTTTTTTTTTTTTTTGAGACGGAGTCTTGCTCTGTCGCCCAGGCTGGAGTGCAGTGGTGCAATCTCGGCTCACTGCAAGCTCCACCTCCTGGCTTCATGCCATTCTCCTGCCTCAGCCTCTCAAGTAGCTGGGACTACAGGCGCCCGCCACCACCCCAGCTAATTTTTTGTATTTTTCGTAGAGACGGGGTTTCGCCGTGTTATCCAGGATGGTCTCGATCTCCTGACCTCATGATCTGCCTGCCTCGGCCTCCCAAAGTGCTGAGATTACAGGCATGAGCCACCGCGCCCGGCCTAAAAAACATTTTAAAAATAACTTTTACTTTACGTGTCTTCGTCTTATTCACCCTCAGGAATTGCTTTTAATTCAATGCAGTATAATAAGAAATATATTAGGTCTTTGTTCTGGGTTCCTGGCATAGAGCTCCTAAAACCAATGGAGTCTGCCGAGTGATGGGAGTGTCTTTTGTTACCCATAAGGTGTCCCTTTTCTGATACCTGAGTTTGTGCTAATTCCATGACTTTGGGTGGGGATAGTCTCCCATCCCTAGCTAGCCTCAGGATGATGCTGTGCACCCGAGACTGAGCAGTTAGAGAATTGGAACTTTCAGCATCATCCACTCATCTGTGGGGGGAGTTGGTGTGGGTAGGGTGGGGTGCCCTGAGAGGACATGGAAGCCCCACCTCACCCCAGTACCTTGCCCTGTGCACTTTTCCATTTGGCCGTTCCTGAGTTGTAACCTTTATAATAAATTGGTAAACATAAAGGGGAAGTTGTTTTCCTGAGTTCTGTGAGTTGTTCTAGCATATTATTGAACCTGAGGGGGTTCTTGGGAACCCCTGAATTTATAGCCTGCGGCCTGGGACTTGGAACTGGCATCTGATATGGGGGCAGTCTTGTGGGACCAAGCCCTTTATCCTATGGGATTTAACAATAATGTCAGGTAGAGGTGTCAGAATTGAATTGAATTGTAGCATACCCAGTTGGTACTGGGGAATCAGACTACTAAGATATTTCACAGGGGAGATAGCATCTCTAGTATAGTATGCAGGATGTCAGCTGGTTTTCTTGTTTGTTTAGAAATGGGGTCTTTCTGTGTTGCTCAGGCTAGAGTACAGTGGTAGAATCATAGCTAACTACAGCCTTGAATTCCTGATCTCCAGTGATCCTCCTGCCTCAGCCTCTTGAGTAGCTGGGACTATAAGTGTGTGCCACAAAGCCTGGCTATATCGGTTTTTGTTTTGTTTTGTTTTGTTTTTAATGTAGAAATCAGGCCTGTGATCACTTGTCGAGTACCAGCTTATCATTACAACAATGAATCGGCCAGCAATCAGTCACTTCCAGTGCCTAGTTCTTTCATTTTCCTTAAACTCTGCTGCTTGAAAATCAGTCTGATTCATATCTGCGTCACTCATCGCCACCCCCAGCTCCTTAGTAGCCAGAAACATCAGCCTGATGATCAGGAGGAAATACAGAGAACTTGACCTGGAGCACCTGGCAGGATTGAAAGCAACAGCTTTTTCTCCAAGCAGAGAAAAGCTTCATCTGAAAGCTTCCCCCTCATGCAAGTTGAATGATAAGAAACCTCAAGTCTTCAGCTTGTAAAAATTTAAGACTTAGATGTGTTTTAAGAAAATAATTAGAATTGCCGGGCGCAGTGGCTCACGTTTGTAATCTCAACACTTTGGGAGGCCGAGGCTGGTGGATCATGAGGTCAGGCGTTCAAAACCAGCCTGGCCAATGTAGCGAAACCCCATCTCTGTTAAAAATACAAAAAATTAGCTGGGCGTGGTGGTGGGCGCCTATAATCCCAGCTAGTTGGGAGGCTGAGACAGGAGAATCGGTTGAACCTGGGAGGCGGAGGTTGCAGTGAGCCGAGATCACGCCACTGCACTCCAGCCCGGGCGACAGTATGAGACTCCGTCTCAAAAATAATAATAGTTAGAATTAACATTGAGTATTGTCATATACTCCAAAATTTTATGTTTATATCCAAAAATATTTATAGATATCCAAAATATATTAACATGCAATCCTCATGAAAAGTTATTAATGAGACACTTTACATTTTTTATACTACGTCTTTGAAATATACATCTTTTGTATATGTAACAGACTGGCAAGATATATACTTATTCCTAAAGTGGAATGTGGAGTGAAAACATGGTAGATGGTACTTCCCCACTTCTGAGGTGTTACTGTTTACAGTTTGGAAGGAAGCTGAGGAGAGCATTGGTCAATCCTGTTAACTAGCACAGTGAAGTAGTTTTTATGTTTTCTGTAAATGATTGCCTGCATCCCGTGATTGCAGGCCCACTTTCCTGACCTCTGACCAGTTGCCTTGGTATCATGGAACATGCAGTGATTCAAACTAAGCTGGACTTTTTGGAAACCAGCATTTTATTTGAAGTAAAAAGAAAACAGTTACACAATTTTTTAAAGACTACGTCTTCCCCTAATTTGTGTTGATTCTACTGTGAGACAAGAAAAATGCATTTCTGCTTGAGGTGCAGTAACAAAACTAGCACAAATTTCTTTCCTTCTTAACTATTTCTCGGATAGAAGATTCATTCTTAACATAGACCTTATCATTATAGGATTTTTTTTTTCTTTTCTTGTTGAGAACTTTTACTTTTTCACTTAAAGGAAGCATTTGACAGTCGCTTCTTTTTAGCATATCTGAATTGCCAGCCCAGGGCCATTATTAAGTCAAATAAGGGTTACCTGACAGTTAATCTGATAATCAAGACGGCTGCTAAGTGACTAACAGGGAGCGTCTGCAGTGTGTGTCTGCTGGACAAAGGGATGATTCACATACCAGGTGGGATGGAGCGAGATGGCGCAAGATTTCATCACAGTGCTCAGGATGGCATGCAATTTAAAACGTATGAATTGCCTATTTCTTCAGTTTTTCATTTCATATTTCCAGACCATGGTTGACTGAAGGTAACTGAACCATGGAAAGTGAAACCCAGGCTAAAGGGGACTAGTGTGTGTGTGTGTGTGTGTGTGTGTGTGTGTGTGTGTGTGTGTGTAAACCATTTGACTTCTAGTGAACGAACAGAGCCAACCTCTTCCTGAATATGTAAAGAAATCTATAAAACATGGCCTAGAATGATCTAATTAGGAGGAGGAAACCATTTACATGAGACTATATATGTATACAAGTGCCCGGAAGTTAGTATAGGCAATGATTGCTGTAGTAAGATGGAGTTTCGCTCTTGTCACCCAGGCTGTAGTACGATGGCGCGATCTTGGCTCACTGCAACCTCCGCCTCCTGGGTCCAAGTGATTCTCCTGCCTCAGCCTCCTGAGTAGCCGGGACTACAGGCACCCGCCACCACACCTGGCTAATTTTTGTATTTTTAGTAGACACGGGGTTTCACCATGTTGGCCAGGCTGGTCTCGAACTCCTGACCCCAGGTGATCCGCCCGCCTTGGCCTCCCAAAGTGCTGGGATTACAGGCGTGAGCCTCCACGCCCGGCCTGCTGTAGTAATTTAGAGGGAAAGATGGATCTCTCTCTCTGTCTCTCTCTCTCTCTCTCACACACACACACACACACACACACACACACACACACACACGCACGCACACAAACACACACACCCCAGTCATTTTAAGGGGTAGGGTCTAGTGACCTAAAGAGCACTGGAACTTGGAGAGAGGAATCTGGGACCTGAGTCTCGTCGTGGCTGCTTCATTTTCCACTGCAGCAAAATTGAAGAGGCTAGGCTGCAGGTCTCTGAGAACACCTCTCCTTAAAACAGAAAGTCTGCTCTGGGCTGCTTAAGATAGTATATGCCATCTCACGCCTGGACTCATTGTCTAAATCATGTTAGGGCTCTTCTTGTTCGCACACCTAACATTCTGTTCAGAGGTGACACTTTCCTGCCCCAAGGGAAAGAGAACAGCTTCTTGCATGGTGGAATGGGTTTTTACAGAGAGGATTAACAGGGATTTAATAGCTACCCATTATTTTCCTCATCTCCTCTTCAGGCTGTATCCCTAAATTATGCATTATTTGGGACTATTTGTGAAAGAGGTGTGGTCCCTAGCACACAGTAACTATACTACCATTGTTTGTGAAATCTGAATCTGAAAGAGCATTTTATATCCAAGTTGTTCGTGAAAGCTATTGAGAGAAAGTCTATTGAGGTCTTTGCACGTAGTCCTAGATTATACCCTCAATTTATTTTTCACATATAAATGGTTTCCATGGTTTTCTCACCATAGAGGTGGAAGAATCTTTGCTTTACTTTTTTAGGTGTAGTTTTCCTCTGGTTCCTTCTCCCTCCTCTGTCTGTTCACCACTATAGACCCAGTTTCTCCCCTGCTTCTGAAATCAGCTTGGATTCCTTCTCCTGTTCTACCTCAGACTCTTCTTACCTCAGCAATGGCTGAAATCTCACAGTCGCTGAGGTGAGTGATCCAGGCATGGAAGAACATGCAGATGGAAGCCTCGTGCTCCCAGAGTTTCTGACTATTCACCATGCACTCATCCCCCTTCCTGGCCCAGCCCCTATTCCTGCACCTCACTCTTTGAGAGCCCAGGTTCTCCTTCCTCAGTCACCTCAGAGAACCTCTCTCGATCCTCATTCCCATTTTTGTCTCCTGTTCCACCCCTAGCCTTTGTCTGAACTCCTCATTCTCTCCACTCCACCAGAATTCTTTCCCTAAGTCACTCACTTACTTTTGAGGTGCTCCGTTCTTCTGTGAAAAATCTCATAGAATTGAGAGTTGATTTATGACTGAATTAAAGGAATACAATTGCTCTTCATTTGGGGACTGCCTGTGTAAGCAAAAGAGGAAAAATGTATGTGACCTTTCTGCCTTCTTATCCTTTTCCTGGCTCTGTCTGCATACATTTCTCTCGCACACACATATCAGCTTTATTGCAGTACAATTTACATACCATAAAATATACCCCCTTTGAAGTATACCATTCAGCAGTTTTTAAAATATACTCAGAGTTATGTGACAATTACCACTAATTCCAGAGCATTTTTATTACTTCCCAAAGAAATCCCATGTACCTTAGTGGTTACTTCCCATTTTCCTTTCCCCCAGCCCCAGGCAACTACTAGTCTACATTCAGACCCTACGGATTTGCCTATTCTGGACATTTCCTAAAAATTGAATCATGTAATCTGTGGCCTTTTTGTGTCTAACTTCTTTCACTTAACAAAACTTTTTCAGGTTTCATCCATGCTGTAGCATGTATCAGTACCTTATTTCTGTCTCTGCTCTCTTAGATAAGTAATAGTGGTAGATTAGAGAGAAAGAGCAGAAAATACTCTGTAAAAGCTACCAGTACCATAGTGCTGTGATTTTTATTTGGTGGTTGCCTGGAAACAGATGGCAGATCTGTTGTAGGCATCAGAAACTACTGTAGGCCAGATGCAGTGGCTCACACCTGTAATCCCAGCCAAGGCAAGTGGATCACCTGAGATCAGGAGTTCATGACCAGCCTGGCCAACATGGTAAAAACCCATCTCTACTAAAAATACAAAATTAGCCTGATGTGGTGGTGCACACCTGTTACATGTGAGTAACCACCTATTCAGGAGGCTGAGACAGGAGAATCACTTGAACCCGGGAGGCAGAAGTTGCAGTGAGCCGAGATTGCGCCATTGCACTCCAGCCTGGCTGGGTGACAAGAGCAAGACTCTGTCTCAAAAATAGAGTAAGTACTGTAGACTTAGGAAGTTTTTCATTTCCCCAAATGTGGTCATCATAAAGGCCTATTGGTGGGTGTTTGGTGTCTCAGATGGTTCTATTTGTTGCCGTTATTAAATTCACTTACACAGTTAACCCCTTTGCCAGTTTTCTACCAAAGTGGACCTGTGAGAAAGTACTATCATAGGATGATAAAAGGTATAAATTTAATTTATATGTAAGGCACTTGTAAAGTTCTGTGTATTTTAAAAATAAAACATGTCCCATGATAAAAGCAAACTCAGAATGACACAAAGTATATTTTTAAATTTAACAATGCAATGCAGCTCTCTAGAATTTTATTTAACCTCCATCTTCAGTGATACCATTCAATTTAATTTTCTAATTAGTAGAGAAAATTGATGCTAGGTAGATGTTAAATAGTTTCTTAAGTTGCATTTGATTTTTGATACCAAGTCAATTAAAGAAGATAGTTGTGATTATTAAGCTATAAATTCACCAGTAGTTTCACATGATCATATTCAATAGCAGTCCAGTGGAGAGGGGTCCAGGTGACAGCAGAGCTAAATATTTGGTCTATGTCTAATGATTGACTTCTGAAAAAAATCATGCTTAGAAAATTATTTTTGGTTAGGTCCTTCTGGTTGTAAGGAATACAGATTCACTTGAGTTCTCTGAACAACAAAGATATGTGTGTGGTGGATATGGGGTAAAAGAAGGAGAGGCCGGGAGCTGTGGTTCATGCCTGTTATCCCAGCACTTTGGGAGGCTGAGGTGGGAGGATTGTTTGAGTCCAGGAGTTCAAGACCAGCCTGGCCAACATAGTGAGACCTTGTGTCTCTGAAAAGTAAAAAAAATTAGCTGAACACAGTGGCACACACCTATAGTCCCAGCTACTTGTGAGGCTGAGGTGGGAGGATTGCTTCAGCCCAGGAGGCTGAGGCTACGGTGAGCCGTGTTTGTGCCACTGCACTTCAGACTGGGTGACAGAACAAGACCCTGTCTTTAAAAAATAAATACATACATACAAGAGAGTTATTACAAAGTTTCATGCAAATGAGCCCTGAAAAATCTATGTGACAGTGGCTGCTGTGGACCTGGAGGCATTACTTATATTTCCGATGGGCCATGTGCCTCATTCATTGGAACCCTCTACTTAGTATCTGCTCCTCCTTGACTCAGCTCACATGTGGCTTTGGTATACTGTCATTCCAACCCCAGCTCTTGCCTATCCTTTGTCTTTTGTCCTCATTGCTAAATGACTGAATATCCTTGTTTCCTGTAGTTCAAATGTCTGTAAGGTTGGGTACAGAGATGGGGTTTTGATTGACCCAGAAGATCCTTTTATACCAGATCATGGCCAACCGGATACTTAGAGTGGATACCTTCAGAAGAGGTGTCCCCAAACATTGGTGAGGAGCTGGAAGCCATATGTACAGAACACATCAGCTCCATCCATCCATAGCTCAGAGGCATCTGACTGGCAGTTGGAGGATACTGTTGGCATGCCTAATGCAGAAGAATTGTGGTGGGGTGGAGGAAGGCATTTTATAGTAGGACTTTTGGGGAAAGAGACTGGAGTATCTTGGATGATCAAGGGAAGGGCTAAATAGCCAATCTGAAGAAAGGGTGAAGGGCCCCTAGGACAACAGAAATTAAGGCTTTTCATCTCTCCATCTCTTGTTGTTAGTGACCTTGTGTAAGTGGGCTTCTGTCTCTGCCCCTTGTAGTAGTCTGCTAGATGACAGGAAACATGGCTGCCATCTGCTCCTGGGCTTCACTCTCTACCACCTTGCATTTTTTCTGGTTCCAGTTGGAAATATTAGGGGTGTTTGGGAGAAAGGCTGTAATTTACCAGGCTTTACTCAAATGTCTAGAGCAGTGAACTGGAGTATGGAGTGTGGAGGGACATAAGAGCATGGCAGCTCTCCCTGGAACCACATGGAGCTGTTTCCCCCAAAGGGGAAAGTTTGCTGGGAAGATGACAATAAGTAACAACGAATGTTTACAACACATTTTCAGATAGACTGATGTTCTTGATTCAGAGATAAAGACATTTTATAAAATGCAAGGTGATGTTTACCATTGGTTGGTTACTTAAAAAAAGGAGCCCAACAATGGACAGTTTCATTTAAGATTTTTGAATAAACAAAATTAACAAAGAGAAACAAACATTAGCATTTCAGTCTTTAGAATATGCCTTTAACATGGTGTTTCATTTGCATTGAAGTTATTGTCTTGTGAATATGTGTGGTTGATAACTTGGAAACAGTCTATCCCAAGCTTGCATCTTTGGATTCTCAAGAACCAAGCATCACTCTTAGAGCATGACAGGTGCTTAGTACTAGAGTGCCATTCTAGATTCTTTAGCAGTACAGTGATATAAGTACTCTATTAACACTTTGTTCCTTACTCACATGTAACCTCTTTTGGGGAATAGACAATGTGTATAAAACAAGCAATGAATTAATATGAAAGTGCTGTGATACTTCCTGAAAACCTGAATCTTAGCCTTTTCATCCTCTGGTTGAGAAATACATCTGTTTTCTACAATTCTTATTTCTTCTGTATTTTTATTAGTTAATCTTCAAGGGAATTTGCAGAGCTCTGAATTTTGACCTCTTTGCTGCAAGCCTGTGAATTTTCAGAACTCTCAGATAATGACATCATTGACTGATGGGTACCTGTTATTGGGTGAGGCTGATAAGAATTTTGCCATTCAGGTTTAAATTTCTGCAGACGCCTTAGACTTTTTGAACATGTATGTGAAGTCGCCTTATTAGTCACAAGATTGTGTCTTTAGGCATCCTAAGAAACAGATGGACTGAAGTCGGAGATGCTGGGCCATTTGCGGGTTCTCAGCCCTTCCCTGTGTTACATGTTTACCTATTGGTTCACTCTAAGTTTGCAGGAAACCCAAGCTCTCCCCACTGCCTCCACTCTGAGCTCCAGCCCTGGCCAGGAGCCCTCTTGCCTGTATGGTTCACAGTAACCTTTCCTCTTCAAGAAACTTCCTTGGCCCTTGCTATTCTGTACCCCATGTTCTCTGTGTCTTATTAGTGTCATGTGTGTACTTAGGTGGGTGTATCCATAGTCTCCCTCCAGCTGATGACTAAATTCCTTGAAGACAGTGACAGTGGTAACATTTGTTTCCACCTAAGTCTGAATGCACCTCTGCTTTTTATTGAGTGCTTGTCAGACTGAAGAACTCATTCATGGTCAGAGCTATTAATTATCACTTTCATCTGGGGAAAATTTCCTCCTAATTTTTGTGATACCTATTAAAGATTTCTTTGTGTTTAATAATTTTACATTAAAATGCATTATAAAATAATGTATTACATTGTACATTACAGTGCATGCATTGCAAAAAAAAGTTCAAACACTGCAGAAGTGGACAATAAATGTTTCTCTTTCCCCAAAGCCTTTCCCATCTTTCTCCCTAAAGATAATTCCTTTTAAAAGTTTGATGTGTATCTTTTGAGATATTTTCTGTGTACTTTTTTTTTGAGACAGGGTCTTGCTCTGTCATCCAGACTGGAGTGCAGTGGTGCGATTTTGGCTCATTGCGACCTCCACCTTCCGTACTCAAGTCATCCTCCCACCTCAGCCTCATAAGTAGCTGGGACTACAGGCACACACCACCATGCCCAGCTAATTTTTATATTTGTTTGGTGGAGACGAATTTTGGCCATGTTGTCCAGGCTGGTCTTGAACTCCTGGGCTCAAGAAATCAGCCCACGTTGGCTTCCCAGAGTGCTGAGATAATAGGTGTGAGCCAATGTGCGTGGACTCTGTGTACATTATTGAAAACATTATTATGAGCTGAATGTTTGTTCCTCCCACTCAAATTCATATGGTGAAATCTTAACCCACACCATGAGGGTGTTAGGAGGTGAGGTCTTTGGAGGGTAATTAGGTCATGAAACTGGAGCCCTCGTGAATGGGATTCATGTCCGTATAAAGTAGACATGGGAAATGATCTTTCTCTCTACCATGTGAGAATCTGAGAGGATGGCTGTCTGTAAACCAGGAAGAGGTCCTTCACCAAGAACCCAACCATGCTGGCACCCTGACTTCCAGCCTCCAGAACTGTGAGGGAGAAATGGTTGTTGGTTAATCTCCCAGTCTGTGGTATTCTGTTTTAGCAGTCTGAACTAAGATGAATTTTTCTTTTCTAGTAATAAACAGAAGTAAGACCAGCTGATTGATAGAATCCTGGAGTTTAATCTTTCTCCTACCAGAATATTTGTCTTAGATTTTCATTCTGGCAGTGTCTGTATGATGTTAACATGCTGCAATGTTAACTTGGTAGAGATGGGTTTGGGAAATTTAAGGCATTGTTTGCTAGCTTAGTAGAAGCCATTACACAGTGACTCACACGTCCTTTACTGTGGATTTGGCCCCTGCCTCCTTTTGTGCTCCAGGTATCTCACCCTAAGGTTTTTACCCTTTTTGGTTAAAAGAACTAAAGCTAAAGATTTCTTTAGTTTTCTCTTCCTTCCTTAGGTCACTGGGATGTTTCTGGAGCTCTTCCCCCTTTGCCTCTTTACCTTCTATGTTCCTTGGATATCAGGGGCGCTCAGTAGAGGGCATCTCTAAAGAAACTATCTCCCCAAGGTTGGCCTGCAGTTTGCCTGTGTTTTTCTCTGTCATCATTAGCCTGGAGTACATGTTAGCAGTTGAAGTTTGAGAATTTCATGGTGAATTTTTCCAAATGTTGGCCACAGTTTTCCTGGAGAACTGTATTGTGACAAGGACATACAGAGTATTAGGTGACTATAGTGACCAAGCAAGATAGGGAATGGAATGTTAAAATTGTAGTAGTTTATACGTAGATTACCTCTATTTTGCTGCAAGAGCCAAAGGCCATTCATCTGCCCCTCACTGTAGAGCACAAGTCGAGGAGAATGTTATCGTCGTTTTAACTGATGTGTAATTTAAGCCTTTTTTCCTGTGGTTAATAACAACAAAAACAATCTAGTAACTTCCTAAATCCATGCCACTAGCAGCATGTTATTTAGCCAGTGTGGCTCTCCAGTTAGCTTTTACCTTTTTCTCTAGCCAGGGACATGTATTTGACAGTTCCATGGATTGCCAGTCCCAAAGCTGTTTTATATGCCGATTTTGGAGAAGTAAGCCTACAGACCAAATCTATTAGCCCCATTATATGTCTCTACTATGAACATACACACTTTTATACCTAGAACTGCAGAGGATTTGTGTGTGCTTCCAGCATTTGCCCTGGGCCCCTATACACACTGTCCATGGAATTATACTCATTGTCTCCAAGCATTTGAAGGAAGGCCAGTGTTAGTATGGATGATTGTAAATAATGTAGAGGCATTCAAGACTACCTTGAGAAATACAGGATGGAGAAGAGGCGAGGCTGGAGGATGCACTTGATACTAATGTGAAATCTAAAACCCCTCACACTGAATTAACAGTTGTTCCCGTGCAGCTTTGTTTGTGCATTCATTTAATCAGTCGTAATCTTCAGGCATGCCCACATGTGGATTTTCTTTTTAACTCCCTCACATTCAGGGAGCCATTTTAATTGACACACGCAACACAATTATTGTCCGAACTGAATTTTATGATGGGGGATGATGTTTCTATGTTTTAAAAAACTCAATGGATGACTTCAGAGTACTCATGGAGATGTAACCTATAACTGACTTGTGATTTTGAAAGAAATAATTTTCAACCATTTCAGTAAGGAATATATTTTATATGGCAATATAGTACACGTAAATGTATGTATATTTGAGAATATACATACACATAAATGTATGTTTATGGGTGTATTTGTGTGTATCCACACACATTTAAATTTCACAAAGTAGTGTTTACGTGTACCACATGAGATGCTCTGATACTTTCTATTCTATTCCATTTTTTAAAATGCTAGCATTGATCTATTAATTCAATTTTATTACATGGTGTTGGAATATCCTGTGGCAGTTAGGTACATTTCAAAGTACACCTAAGTGATCTATTTTTAAGCTTTATTAGAATGAGTGCTTATTGATTTTGTTTCATTCATTTATTAGTGAATGAATGAGTAAAATATTTGAGTACTTAACTATGTGCCAGGCACTGTGATCAGTGGTAGAAATACAGTTAGGTGATTAAGTGAAAACAAGTCTGTGGTCAGCAGAAAAGATTTTCAGTTTTCACAGAGGAGAGTTGTTGTCAGTAGATGAAAGGGATTTCAGGCCAAGCAAGCAGTGCCATGAATGGCCTGAACATGCCTGGCTATGTCGAGATGCCACGAGAAGAGCTGCAGAAGGAGCTCAAGGCAGGACTATAGGAGTGAACAAGGAGTGCCGTGGTGCCAAAGAGTTTAGCCTTTATCCTGTAGGCCAGTGGTTTCCAGAATCTAGCTCAGGAGAATTTTTATTTTCAAATAGAAAACTGTTAATTAATCTCAATATGTAAAACTACCAACTTGGAGTTACGCTAGAAGCAGCAGAGGACCCTCCCCTAGATTTCCATCCCCAGGGAGCTCAAGGCCATTGTGACTGCCCCTGAGAACTACTGATGTGGAATTTGTCTCAGAAGGATCCCTCTGGGGACTCTGTGAAGGAAGGCACAGGGAGGAACGCCATTTTAGGGGACTGTTGTGTTCTTCCAGGGAAGAAACAAGGCCCTGAAGCTGAGATTGTGGCTGAGGGCTTGAGAAAGCAGGGCTTTTTCAACTGTTGAATTAGACTTCCTAGGACATGCTCTCCAAGGGGATGGGAAAGGGAAGAGGAAGGAAGAGGAATTTGGTTTGGGTTCTGTGAAGCCTCTGGATGTTGGATGCTTGGGATAGATGAGGGTCGTGAGGTATTTTGGTCACAAATCTGCAAGGTTTCCCCCTTCTATCGTGTGGCCTCTAGTTTTTAGGATTATGTTTTTCTTAGCTCATATTTGTCTGTATTCTGTCCAGCCTTTGGAAACTGTATGGGCCCTGAGGCTCTCTCAGTCTGCCTGTCTGAATACTCTTTGGAGGTCCTCCCACGGCTGGAGCACCTGAATGTTCCTGGGTTTGGATTCAGCTATCCAGGACTGTCCATCTCGGGGCTGATGCTGAGGAAGGAAGGATGGCTTCAGAGGCCTGGAGTCCCACATGAGGTCCCTGCTCTGTCGCCTACTAGCTATGCGATGGTGGGCAAGTGACTCCTTTAGGATGAGGATAATATCCACCTTATGGGAATGTTGCAGGAACTTAATAATGTGGAAGATTCCTAGCTCGGTGTCTGCACACAGTGGGCATGCATGTGAAGTGTTAATTATAACATTTCATTATGGAAATAAATCTTTTGAAGGGAGGGCTTCTATTTCCTCCCTGCAAAGGGGCCTTCCATATTGAGAAATATTGCATTCATGCAAGGGAAGATGAGGAGAAGCCAAGGAGGAGGCAGGAACATTCAAAAGGCACGTGTTCTGATGGCCTGACGACACTGGGGACCTGTGGCTTTGTTTGCTGTGAAGTTTAGAGGGCATTTGTGACCCTCAGTCCTTCTCCTGAGAAGCAGGAAAAGCACCAAAAAATACTTGGTTTTTTTTAATTAAAAAAATTAATATGGTCTTTGCATTTGTATCTTCTCTCACTGTACTTTCCTGTTTCGGATTTGCACTCAATGCACATTAAAATGATCCTGCATAATCCTAAACATTTATTGAGAGAATGATTTAATGGAAAAATACAATAAAAATATTTTAAACTTTTGATAAATTAGTCCCCCCTCTCACCCCCAAAAAAAGGACTGAGGTTGGAGGGAGAGACAGATGGGAGTGGGAGATGCATGTTCTTTGGAGGGAGAGAGACATGGTCAATGTAGAACAATCCAAGTCAGACAGGCTGGCTCTTACTGGAAGAGGGTTGGTCCTTCATGGGGGTTATTTAGCTTTAGTGCTCTGTTCCTCTTTGTTGAGACAGCTGTAGTTTGGTACAAGGGGATAATAAAGAAGAAATATTACTAAATTTCCGGGAGGATTATTTATAATACTTAAAATGTGTGTATCACTTTCATCTTGGAGAACATTATAGAACATTACTATAATACTAATAGAAGTCTTTGGAAAGCATTATATCCCGTGTTACAGATTTCAGTCTGAGATTTTCTGAATCAGGTTGTTGTTTACCCCAGCTTGCTCTAGTGGTAATATAAATCAGAGGCTTCTGGGTTCCAGGCAGTAATTGAAAGCTTCTGATGCCTATCTTTGACCTGCCTTTTCCAACCTTCTTGGAAATTGCCTTCCTTCACATAAGTATTTGTAGGGCTCTGAATACTCTTTAATTAATGGGGGGAAAATCTTGTACCTCTCCCTACAATTACTCCATATTAGCAAATTATGAGTAAGACTTTGAGATACCTCAGGTATCTCATTTGTGATGTCAGAGTGGTTATTGAACTTATTAAACCTTTCCCAGAAGAGCCAGACCTTGCCTAAACTTAACGAAAAGGTTTACAGTTGAGAATCAGATACTTTTACAGGGTCATTTTTGTCTGTTTGTTTCTGACTGTCAAGCACAAGAGATACACATGACCAATTTAAAACAGGAGGCCTAAGTGACCTATTAAAAAATGTCAAACATTTATTTGTACTAAATACTACATCAAAAAGATATGGCAATATGAATAAGATATAGAGATGTAAAATATATCCTAGATAGGATTTTTGGTAGGCTATACAAACAAACTTGAACAAAGTTTTAAAAAGGAGTAAACTTTTAGTTCTAGGGTACATGTGTACAACATACAGGTTTGTTACATAGGTATACATGTGCCATGTTGGTTTGCTGCACCCATCAACTCATCATTTACATTAGATATTTCTCCTAATACTATCCCTCCACCAGCCCCCGACTCCCCAGTAGGCCCCAGGGTGTGATGTTCCCCACCCTGTGTCCATGTGTTCTCATTGTTCAACTCCCACCAATGAGTAAAAACAAGCGGTGTTTGGTTTTCTGTCCTTGTGATAGTTTGCTTAGAATGATGGTTTCCAGCTTCATCCATGTTCCTGCAAAGGACATGAACTCATCCTTTTTTATGGCTGCATAGTATTCCATGGTGTATATGTGCCACATTTTCTTTATCCAATGTATCATTAATGGGCATTTGGGTTGGTTCCAAGTCTTTGCTATTGTGAACAGTGACACAGTAAACATACGTGTGCATGTGTCTTTATAGTAGAATGATGTATAATCCTTTGAGTATATACCCAGTATACTGTTGGTGGGAGTATAAATTAGTTCAACCATTGTGGAAGACAGTGTGGCAATTCCTTAAGGATCTAGAACTAGAAATACCATTTGACCCAGCAATCCCATTACTGGGTATATACAAAAAGGAGTAAACTTTGATTTAAGGAAGGATGAAGTTAAATAAGCAAAGGTACCCAGAGACCCCACTAAGTGATAGATACTAGCTGAATGTTTTATTTACCATGCCTACTATTCTATTGCTAACCTGCCATTAGAAAAAGCTGGCAGATGGACATTAAAATCCAGCAAAACTATTTTTAGGTAACAAAGCTTTTTGATGGCATATACAAAAATGGATTCAGATGGTGGTGGGTGGGGGGCATTGTCAGTACTGTTACTGCAATCAGGAGCTCTGGGAGTCCACTGGACTTCTCTAGCTCGACTTTAGAGAACTCCATCTAGCCTGTCTGTCTCAGTGTCCTTATCTGAAAAACAAGGGGGTGGGCTGGATGGATTCTGAGGGCCCTTAGACCTCTAAGATTGTGTATATGCTCTTAGGGAGTTAGCATGCTAACGGGCTGTTGCTACCAAGGTAAGTTTTGGCATTTTTTTCCTGGTGGTTTCTGTGTACACAGTGAGACACAGAGTGTGTATTAGTACAGGGATGATAGCAACCTTTGTCCTTCTCCAGGAAATAATGCCCTGTGACTCTGACTCAAGACCTAGTCTCTTGTTAATTTTTGTTAATGTTTTATGCTTGATGAGTCAGAAATGCAGGCTCTTGTAGAGTGTTATTAACAAGAACTAGTGTAACTTTGATTATAATCACTACAAATTACAGACCTCTTTCCTGTGTAATGATTTTTGCCATTTGCCCTTCCGTGATCTCTAATAGGCCAACTACAAGGACAATTTTTTGATCAGTAAGAACCTTGGTCTGTTGCTTCATAAGCCCTTATTATGGCAAAATTATTCATAACAGCAAACTATGTATGTACCCACATTGACAGAATATCAGTGTTCTTTAGCTGGCTGGGCAAGTCTAAGTGTTTCAGGATAGCTGATGATGGGGGTATCACAAAACCTTCAGAGTAAGAAAAACTTGTCTGATATCTGTTAAAGTGATCTGTATACATGTAGGCATTCTCCTGTATATGTGCATACACACACTCCGAAGTTGTGTAAATGTGTACCTGCCTGCTTGAGTATGATGCATTGCTACTATTTCTAAACTACCAATTTATTTCCCCTGTGTTTCGAGGACTCAATCTCAAAGATGCTGACTGAAAAATAAAGTTTTTGAACAATTTCATGAAGCTTGGGTTGTCGAGATCATGAGTTCTGACTCTAGTGACAACTCTGTGGGAAATGGATAAACTCATCGCACTGCACACAAATGTGAGGCTGGGAGGCAGTACGTAATTTATGAGGCCTTTTGTTGTAAAAATGAGAGTTGGCAGGATTCCGAGTAAATATCTTTCTTCCTAAGGGTGGAAGATAGGACTTGGAGAGATCAGTGTGTTGGTTGACAGCATTTGAGAATGTTTGATTTGAGCTTCAGCGTCATAGGTGGGGAACATGTGGCTTTAGATCTGCTGTTTCTTCCCCTGCCCAGTGGTGCATTCCTTGTCTTTACTGAAGTATGTTTTTAAAATTCATTTTTAATTGTGGTTAAAAAAAAAAAAACCACATAACATAAGGTTTACCATGTTAACCATTTTTAAATGTAACTTCAGTAGAGTTAACTATGTTCATATTGTTGTGCAGTCAGATCTCTAGACCCTTTTCATTTTGAAAAACTGAAACTCTACACCCATTAAACAATAACTCACCACGTTCCCCTTCCCCCAGCTCCTGGCAACCACCATTCTACTTTCTCTTTCCATGAGTTTAACTACTCAACATACTGCATGTAAGTGGAATCATGTAATATTTGTTTTTTTCTAACTGGCTTATTTCATTTAACATGATGTCCTCAAGCTTCATCCATGTTATAGCATATGACAGAATTTTCTTCTTTTTAAGTAATATTCAATTATATGTATATGCCACATTTTGTTTATCCATTCATCCATTGATGGACATTAGAGTTTTCACCTCTTGCTATTGCGAATGATACTGCAATGAACATAGGAATGCAAGTGTCTCTTTGAGATCCTGCTTTCAGTTCTTTTGGATATATATCCAGAAGGGGAATGGCTGGACCATATGGTAGTTATATTTTTAATTTTTTGCAGAACCTCCATACTATTTCCCACAGCAGCTGCACCGTTTACATTCCTACCAACAGCGTACAGGGGTTCCAATTTCTCCATATCCTTTACTGAAGCTTTTAGAATGTTATTCAAAATACGATATAATGGAAAAAAGGCACCAACGTGGTCTCAAATTGTGTTTTTCTTGGTAGATGGTAATTAAAAGGGTAATGGTGATTAAGGTATCGGTGATAAAAATAGTAATGAAAAGAGGTGAGTGGAGAGGTAGTTATAGGTGAGCTTGGCAGGTATTAGAAAAGAGCTTAGTCTTTCTCTTCTTTCTCTTCATTCTTCACCTGTCATTAAAATTCTAGTTGTGGCCAGGCATGGTGGCTCACACCTGTAATCCCAGCACTTTGGGAGGCCAAGGCGGGCAGATCACGAGGTCAGGAGATCGAGACCATCCTGGCTAACACGGTGAAACCCCGTCTCTACTAAAAATACAAAAAATTAGCCAGGCATGGTGGCGGGCGCCTATAGTTCCAGCTACTTGGGAGGCTGAGGCAGGAGAATGGCGTGAACCCAGGGGGTGGAGCTTGCAGTGAGCCAAGATCATGCCACTGCACTCCAGCCAGGGCAACAGAGCGAGGCTCCATCTCAAAATAAATAAAATAAAATAATTCTGGTTGTGATGAATAAATCCATTTGTCAGGTATTTTTTTTAAGTGCCTCCTGAGTAGGCTATTCCTCAGGACACCATAAGAATAATAAAGGAAAGATCAAGGTATAAAACTGAGAAAAAGGATTTTTAAACAACAAAGTTTGCTGAGGCCAACTTTGTGTATGGTTCTACACTGGGCTGGAAAGATGACATGGAAGCTGTGCTTGTACCACATCCTG
Organism: Pan troglodytes; assembly: GCF_028858775.2. Taxonomy (NCBI): domain Eukaryota; kingdom Metazoa; phylum Chordata; class Mammalia; order Primates; family Hominidae; genus Pan; species Pan troglodytes. Next base: position 68,097,914 of record NC_072410.2, on the reverse strand, counting down.
GGCTGTCATTCTCTCTGAGCTGGTGCAAGTTGGACATCAGAGAACATAAACAGATATCACTCATCTAGCACTCAGGACAGGCCTTTTGGCTCCACCTTTGTGTTGGATGCTGGAAGGCAGTGGGGAAAGGACATTACGGTGAGTTTTCCCTGATTCCAAGCCCTGGGCCCACTTCATTGACTGGCATGAGAAATGCACGCTACTTCCTTCGTGCTTAGCTTCCTCTTCCTTCAGGTTTGCTCTAGAAATGGCAGCAGGAATTCAGAAGGCCTGCTTTCTAATCTCCAGCATGCTTTGTAACGCTGGGCACACGGCTCTGTGCCTCATTTCTCATTTTTCTTACTATAAATGAGATGGGTTGGCTTAGATAGAGGAATTTTTAAAAGGAACTTCTGACACCTGTTAGGACTTTCAGCTATCATCTTCTGACTGTGAAAGATTAAGGTATGGATGAGGGGGTGTTACCTAGGCTGGCATAGGCTCTGTAAGTCACCATATGGTGCTACCTCCCTCACAGAGTCCTTGTTTTCATCAGTGTTCAGCTTTCAAAAATGGCTAAATCATTTTTAACTGTTCCTTAAAGATACTGGGCTGGGGGTATGGGGTGACTTGCATTTGGCTGGGCACGGTGGCTCACGCCTGTAATCCCAGCACTTTGGGAGGCCAAGAAGGGTAGATCACTTGAGGTCAGAAGCCTGGCCAATGTGGTGAAACCCCATCTGCACTAAAAATACCAAAATTAGCTGGTGTAGTGGTGCGCGCCTGTAATCCCAGCTACTTGGAAAGCTGAGGCAAGAGGATCGCTTGAATCCTGGAAGCAGAGGTTGCAGTGAGCCGAGATTGTGCCATTGCACTCCAGCCTGGGCAATAAGAGTGAAACTCTGTCTCAAAAAAAAAAAAAAAAGACTTGTATCTGTCCTAAAACAGTTTATAATATTTTCCAAGAGCATTATATCCTCCATGCTGCAGCATATGACAGGATTTCCTTGCTTTTAAGTAAGATTCTGTTGTATGTATATACCAATTTTTAGAGATTTTCTATTTCGGATCCTTTGGTTTTAGGGAAAACATTGGAAAAGCCAAGCAAATGGCTCATGGTCACATAGCCAGTCAGTGTTAAAAGCTGAGAATGGAGTGTGCACTTCTCACTTCTCTTGAGTCTGTGTCTGGTGCACTTTCCATTATTTTAATTAAGCAGATAAGACTGGTACACAAGAAGAGATAAGCAGTGCTCTCATAGAGTGTATGATATGTGCTGGACGACAAAGGCTGACAGTGCTGGTGTAGAGTTTCTAAGAAGGAGCCATCATCCCAGCTGGGTAATCTGGGAAGCCTTCCTAGAGAAGGGAAGGCTTTGAGCTGGGCTTGAAGGATGAATGGACTTGGGACTAAAAGGTGAGGGGAGGGCCAAGAGCAGAGGCATGGAAAGCCCAAGACAGGTGGGGCACTGATCAGTTTGGGTGTAGCAGAGGGGACAGTTAGGAGGAAGAGATGGGGACAGACATTTATTTAGGATCTGTCTTGTGTTGGGCACAGTATCTGGTCTTTGCCCATGCCATCTCAGTAGCCTAAGCATGGGAATGCCATCCTGGTCATGCACTTGTTTGAGGACATCACTTTCTCCCTACCCCTTGGGACTTATCTTCCTTACAGTAAAAGTCAGGTGTACTTTGATCCTGCCAGAAATTACCTGGTTTAAAATGGGGAGATAAAACAAAGAGGGAAGGGTGTTTTATGGTGTCTGTAAAGAAGGTCTCAGAGGTAGCTATAGTATTGATTTTACAGTAAGTCTGGAGCCTGCCTCCTACTTACGAGGCAGCTGGCAGGCCTTGGCGCTCCTGAGTGACTGGGCTGTCCATGAATTATTCAGGGCCTGTGCCCAGGGAGTGGCTGCCTAGCAAAGTCCTATGGCAGGGAGGCTGTGCTAGCTCAGTGAGAGATCAGCAGAAGCTCAGGTGCTGAGGAGGAAGAAATGACTGCACCCTTAAAATATTTCACATTTTAACACACCAGGGCTGCACATGTTGTTCCATATCCCTGCAACTGGGTAATCGGTACCTGTTTTTCAAACAGCAAGAAACACACCCCACACCCCCAATTATACTACCTACACTCTCATGTTAGAATGGCACATGTCAGCAGGGATTTGGTTAGAAGCAACATTAAAATTGCACAGATAAGACCGAATAGGAACAGAGAGTGTTTGTGTGGAAGAAATCCTGCTCTGATATTTTCTCAGCCAAGTAGAGAAATGTAGTTGTTGCTTAATTTAGAATGGTACTTACTGTAACTATCAATAGCTGTTACTGTCACTAACCTGTCATTTGTTACATATTACACCCTTTTGTTTGTGTATGCATGTGTCCTAGTGTGTCTGATTTCCTCAGCTAGGTTGAAAGTCCCTGCAGAGAAGAAATCAGTTCTCACCATGTCATGGGTCCCTCCAATAGCCTATGCCCATGGATGGGGCTGAGAACGTGTCAGATGTGTTGACTTGGGCTCTCTGTAGGGGAGGAGTATGTCTTGATGAGATTTGCATGCCCCCCACCTTTCTGTTTTCTCCTTCCCTCTCCAAGTGCCTGCCCTACCTGCCCTTTTCACATTTTCTTTTCACAGCTCCTGGAAAAGGTAATATGGGTGTGAATATACTTGAGGGCAGGACCCAGAGGCCTATTTTCACAAAGAATAGATTTGTATTTATTCCTTACCCATTTCTTTCTCATGAGCTCTGCTACCCAGGGAACAGTATCTTCTCACTGCCCCATATCACTCTTGTAAAACTCTGGCCTGGATGGCTCTGAACACCTGTGTGTGTCAGCTGTTCCCCTCCATGTTGGAGGTGAAAAGCAGAACCAAGAACTCTGGGCAAGAGCAGGCCTGGCCCCAACTGCATTCCTCAGATGTTCCTTTTCCTTTTAACCACTCTACCTGCAACAGAGGAGCCCAGCCCTGGCTCTGGCTGCTGTTACATTCACAGGCATAGCACCACCTGTTTGGCAAAGCCAGGGCCTCTGGACTGGGGCATTCTTTTGTCTGTGCAGGGAAGCTTTGCATGTGTAGATAACAGACACGGTAAGAATGCAGGGATAAGGTTTGGCTGGGGTAGAAGATTCAATAAACTACATTCCCTCCCCAGGACCTTGGGTGCTTGTTTCCAGTGTAACTTGCCGTTTTTCTCCTCAGCAGTGATCTCAGGTGTTTTGTATTCAGGTCTGATATGACCAGTTAGGCAAGAAACAGGAAAAGGATATAAATGGAAACCAGCTTTGCCCTGTTATTTCAGATTCGGCTGTATACTTAGATGGTTTTATGGGTGTGGGGGGGAATGGGGGGAAGGTGTAAAGAGAGGGAGAAAGAACCATCCATATCTTTCTTGGAACAGAGATGGTAATTCCTATGGATAGAAAAATATCTTTTGTCCTCTCTTTTTTTTTCTAGTTATTTTGAGTCCTGAAGTATCAAATCTGACAGCCCCACCTCAAATAAACATTGGCTTTTCTAAAATATAGGACTTCTGTAACTTGTTTCATAGTAAGTATTGTGTTCTGGTTATCTCTGAGGTGTCACTGCTATAAAATGTGATTCTGAGTATGCCTTTCCCAGTGCATAATGGGCTGAGTTAAAGAGAAGGGAAGGGAGGGTATCAGTACATCCCAGAGGGAGGACTGGTCCTGCCACTGAGAAATGTCCTTCGCCAAAAATCCAGAGGAGTGGTCACCCTTGTTCCCAGCCTAAGGTATGTGATTCCACTTGAAACGCAACATCGTGCAGCTGATAGCTTCCTTGGTGAAGTAAGAGATGGCCAAAAGTGGGATAGAATTAATTTTTGAAATTTCTCCTATGAGGAGATAAAGCCTAGCAATTATAGCCACAAGGACTGTACTATAATAGTATCTTTGTAGACATGTATCTCACTTAATTTATAAATTAATTGAGATAATTTATAAATTATCTCAACCTCTGTGAGGTTGGTCCCATTATTATGCCAACTTTTTAGGCACAGAGAACCAAGGTTAAAAAGTGGCAGAGCCAGCTTCTTAGGTCCCAGGTCTGCTTTTTTCTTTTTTTTTTTTTGAGATGGAGTCTCGCTGTCACCCAGGCTGGAGTGCAGTGGCGCGATCTCAGCTCACTGCAACCTCAACCTCCTAGATTCAAGCGATTCTCCTGCCTCAGCCTCCTGAGTAGCTGGGATTACAGGTGCCTGCCACCACACCTGGCTCATTTTTGTATTTTCAATAGAGACTGGGTTTCACCATGTTGGTCAGGCTGGTCTCCAGCTCCTGACCTCGTGATCCGCCTGCCTTGGCCTCCCAAAGTGCTGGGATTACAGGCGTGAGCCACCACACCTGGCCCCAGGTCTGCTTTTAACCACTTTTTCTCCTGTAGCTTCACATGTCCAGGCCCTGATTCAAATGCTTACATGGGTGGTACTCTGTAAGTTGAGAAGTGGTCTCACCCATGGTTTTCTAAGAGTAGTGTGAGTTGTGAGGGGAGGGGAAGTGCTCCTGACTGCTTCTAGCTGCCCAGGCCATGGGCCTTGAGTGGGAGGTGCCACTGGGGAGAAAGGAGATGTTCTAAAGAGGTGGCAGGCAGGTAGCAATGGCATAGAAATACCAGTGTCAAATGTGCTATGCCAGTAGGGCTTTTGAAAATTGTTCTTTTGGGGGGAAAAGGAGGCTTCGTATAATTTCTTCTGTCTTGTCTTTTTTGCTGGATTTCATTGTGGTATGCTTGGTTAGTTGGTTGAGTTTTCTGGTAAGTGGGGAAATTTCCATTGAAAAAGGACTAGGTTTTTAACAGAGGCAGGTTTTAGGGAGAAAAGAAGGTGGCAACTAGTAGTTAGGGAGTGGGAGGCTCTTTGGGAGTTAGTGGAAAGAAAAGAATGATCTCAGTTAAGGATTCAAGAGTGGGAGAGGTGGGCAAGAGGTTCCTAGGAAGGGAGTGGGTGGGCCAGAGGGGTAAGACAGAAAGAGAACTAGAGAGATGAGACAGAAACATAATATAAACCAGTGCCTAGTGCAGCATAAATGCAGTGGCATGGTTTGGAGCCGCTTCTCTATCTGGCCACGCTAATGGAAGAGGATTATTTTAGCATTATTTTGGTTTCCTGTAAAGAAATTCTTAGGAGAAATTGGCTGTGGTCATCCAATGCCAAGGGACTTGACACCGATGAAGAATGAAAGACAGATGTGGAGATGGCAGTAGAAAGCAGCAGAGAATTTGACAAAACACAATCCTATATGAAACTTTGTTGTTTTCTGTCCCTCCCTGTTCCCATCACTTCTTTCCCAGCTCTCGGATTGGTTTTTCAAATCCCAAGGTTGAATGTGTACAAATCCCATCACATTTTGTCATTTTGGACATCCTCTCCCAGACACACTGAGTTTTGATAGTGTCTGGATGTTCAGGAAATGAACATCTAAAGTTTACCCACTCAAGCTTGCTGTAATGCAGGAAAAGCATTCATCTTTCTTTCCCCTCAAGACTGTGTAAAGCCTCTTAGAACAAACAGAGGCTTAATCTTACCTTGCCACATGCTAAGTCATACAGAATCTTAGTGTACAGGTCCACCAAGTATGAGAAGAGGAACAAAACCAAACAAGACCTAATAAAACCCACTCAGAACCACAGAACCCTTCAAGCAGCAAGCTCTAGGTGAACTAGCAGAGCATGTGCCTAATCCTGACTCAAAACTAAATGTTGTAGAGGTTCGTGTAGAGGCCTCCTTGGGTTTTAGGTTAATCTTGATACCACTTATCGAGTTCTGTGATTTTTCAGAAAAGCTTAGAAACCCATAGTAAGCTGGATATACTCTGAGCATATGGGAGAAACAGCAGAGGTGGGGAGATGGGGAGCACGCTGACTTGGTGGATCTGGGGTCCATGTGTTGGTTGTGCCACTCACCAGCTGGGGCCCTGGGCAAGGCACTGTATTTCTGTGAACCTCAGCTACCTTGGTTGCAAAATGGTGACCACACCTGCCTCACAGGGTTAGTCACTTGAGAAAATATATGTGGAAGCATTCTGTAAGCTACCAAGTGTGATGGTTCTGGTTATTACGGCCATTCCGTTTATGTGGAGACTGATGATAACTGGGACTGCAGTTAGAAGTGGGACCTAAGCAGGGTGAACCCAAATCACTAATACATTTAATACTAAACATTCCAGAAGGAATTTTTTATCACCATAGATTCCAAACTGTTTGGTTTATAGACGAAGATTGAGAGGCCCAGAGAACATCAGAAACATGCTCAAGATTACATAGCTCCTTGGTACTCAGAAATTAGGGTAAGCCTGAGTCCCTGGCTCTGGACTTGAGTCTTTCCACCAGACCACAGCACTTTTGATTTGTTCCATCCATATCTTTGAGCCATCTTCCCACTGGCCTTTTCCTACCTATGCCAACTTAGGGCTGAAACCTGTGCACAGAGGACATATTCAGTTGGGCCCTGCCTTGGAACATCTTCCCCTGAGTCTGATAACCCTCATTCACTAGTCTCATCTTCATAGCTTCTTCTTCGTCCTCCTCCTTCTCCTTTCTCATTATTTTCTAACTCCCTGTAACCCAGCTTTTGCTTTTATTAACCCAATTGACCTGCTAATTGGCACACCACATGCCTTTTCTCTAAGTTTTATTTTTTAGTTTGTTTGTTTTGCAACACTTAAGATCATCTACCCTCTTTCCTCTTTGAGTCTCTCTCCTTAGATTTTCATTCTGCAACTCCCTGGCATCTCCACTGGTTTTTCTTCTTTTTCCCAAACCCAGGCCTTCCCCAGGGCTCCATGCTTAGCTCCTTGCCTCTTACCTCCTTTCCTAGATTTAACCCCACAACTATCTCAACTCCCACCTCTGCACTCAGGACTGTGTCTTCAGTTTTGAGCTCTAGTTCCACATCCCTGACTGCTCCAGACATGCCACCCAGTGGTATTGCAGGTAACTCAGATTCCACCTGTCTAGAAGGAAATGTGCACTTGTCCCCTGCACCCCTCTAGCCAGATGTAAAACCCTGAGAGTCTTCTTTGTCCCTTTCCTTTGATCCTCCCACATACAGTTAGTTACCAAAGTCCTTTGGATTAATTTTTACGTCAGCCCATTCTTTTTCATTTGATTGCTCCTTTGACCTGGACTGTTGCACTAACCACCCAGTTGACCTTGCTGCCTTCATTTCCTCTCCTTTCTGCCCATTCTTACATACTGCTTCCAGATTAATCATCTCTAGAGTCCAGCCCACACCCTCTACTCCCCTGGCTCAAAAGTCTCCAGTGGCTCCAGACCAGGCTTAGTTCTAACTTGCTTTTCGGGGCTTTCCTCCCAGCCTGACGGTTCCTTATCCTCCAGCCAAACTGCAGCATTTGCTGGTGCTGTTTCCTGGGCATCCAAGCTTTTACTGTGCTGCTTGAGAGGAGGCTTCTCCCTTGTTCCAGCCTGTTGATGTCTACCTTTGTTTCAAGGTTTGATCAAAATGCCAGTCCCTCCTAGAGTTCTTCCCACCTACCTTTCTCCAAAAGGCAGATGTGTCCTCCTTGTCCTCTGAATTCTTAGAGCTGTCCTCCCCTGGCCCTTACTGTATTCTTTTGGTACTTTACTGTTTGCACATTTGTCCCATTTCCTTTGGCTAGCAACACTCCTGGTCACTTTTGAATCTTCTAAAACACCTGGCAGTGTGCCTTGCACACATTAAATACTGTAAATACAGACCAGTAAACACTGAAGAAATAAAGAATGAATACCTCTGGCCTTCCTTTACCTCCTCCCCACTTCTGAACTGGAGGTGGTCAGATGGGCCATCAGGGATCTGTCTTATTCTTCCCTGGTCCCATCACACCAAATGGATTCCCATTTCTTACTTCTTATCCCCGTGGGGTTATTAAACCCTTCCCCAGTGTCCAAACCTTTCTAATACTTGCATGTGTT